>NC_080188.1:193136935-193761935 GCF_030028045.1 Hippopotamus amphibius kiboko | reverse complement strand
AGTATTCAAAATAAAATGTATACTGGATGGGATGTATGTAAGAATAGCCACTGCAGAAGAAAATATCAATGAACATAAAGCCATAGCAATAGACTATCCAAAATGCAGGATAGAGAAGAAAAAAAAAAAAAAACCTTGAAAAAATAGTGTTAGTTACTCGTGGAACAATATCACATAATCATGTAATTGGAGTACCAGAAGGAGGAAGAGAATGGATATTTGAAGAAATAATGACCAACATTTTTTTTCCAAATTTGATGGGGACTCTATTCACAATCTAATAAGCTTAGTGAAACTCAAGCAATATAAATATAACAAATAAAATAATGCCAATACACAATATAAAAAATTGCTGAAAACCAATGATAAAACATCTCAAAAGAAGCCGGGGGAAGAAGACATTTTTTTGAATGAGAGACAAATAAATAAAAGGACAATAGTGAACTTCTTGTCAGAAACTTCTCAAACCAAATAGCAATTGAGAAACTTCTTTAGAGTACTAAAATAAATAGTCTACCTAATAATCTATACATGGTAAAAATATCTTCCTAAACTAAAAGCAAATAAGGACAGTTTTAGAAAACAAATGTTGAGAAAATTTGTCAACAACAGCTCTGTAGTATGAAAAAATTGTTAAAAGGAGTTCTTAAGATAGAAGGAAAATGATGCCAGGTGGAAATTTAGATCTAAACAAAACAAGTAAGCATATGAACAAATGTAAAAGATAGATTTCTATTTTTAAAATTTTGTTCAAAGATACTTTACTGTGTATAACAAACACTGTAAGGTTTATAGCATATATAGAAACAAAAAAAGTATGGCAATAATAACTCAAATAATATGGAAGAAATAGAAATATAAGTAGTAGTTTGTTAAATTACATGTGAAATCGTGTATTTAAGAGTAGATGTTGAAAAGTTAAAGCTGTATATTTTAAACCCTAGAGCAGGGGACAGAAAACTGCAGCACATCAGTTTTTGGAAAAAAAAAAAAAAACAGGCACCAATTCTTGCTAGTTTTTGTATTTTCAATGGCTGCTTTCAGTTTACAGTTTAAAAAGTTTAATAAGTACAAAACAGCTCATGGCCTGAAAAGCCTGAAATATTTACTATGTGGTTCTTTAAAGAAAAAAAGTTTGTCAACCTATGATCTTGAGAAACTACGAAACAACAAAATCGAAGAGATTTAACTAATAACCAATAGCGCAAATAAAATGGAATGATCAAAGCAAGTTTTTAAAACCTCAATTAATCAAAGAAGGCAGAGAAAGAAGAAAAGAGGAGCGAAGAACATCTGGGACAAGTAAAACACAGCCAGCAAGATGATAGATTTAAACCCAACTATATTGATATTTATATTACTATAAATGAACTAAACATTTCAGTTAAAAGGCAGAAGTCATCAGATGGGATTAAAAGAAACAACAGCCAGCTCTATATTGTCCAAAAGAAGCCCACTTAAAATGTAAAGAAAGAAAAGTAAAAGCATACAATTATATCTCATGTAATCACAAATCCAGAGAACACTGGAGTGGCTGTATTAATATTAAAGTAGATCCGTACAATAACTTGGATGCTGGACAAAAATCTTACACAAAGAGGGAAAAAGCCACACAGATACACACTGTAAGATCCTAGCAGAGTGAGTGTTCTAGAAATCAGTGACTCCAGGGGTTGGGGGTGAAAGGTGGGAATTGACTATAAAAGGGCAGGAGGGAACCTTTTGTCATTATAGAAATGGTCTATGTCATAATTACAGGAGAGGTTGCACCATTCTATGCACGTGTCAAAACTCATCAAATGTGCATTTGGAATTAGTAAAGTTCTTATTTTGTTTTACCAAGAAGTCTATGAGATAAACAGAACAAAGATGATCAACCTAAGATATCTTAAAAGGTATGCTTAAAACCATACAGGAAGTTTACAGTTAACTTGTTAAAGGTAAACCTATAGACTTTGCCTATCTTGTTCATTGCTGTCCCCAGATTTAGAATTACTTGTGACTCTAATCATGCCTAGTTAATGTTATTAAATGACTAAACTGGAGAATAAAATAATGAATATCATGTGATAAATTATGATTATCAACTAATTATATAAATGCCTCTCTTAAGTCTTATGGAGGTACAACAGGATAGCTGCAAAACTGGAAAACACGCTATATACTTATTTTTAAATTGTTCAGATAATATGTCCAATACAGTTTTCTTCAATCTCAGATACTATTTCAGGTGAAGTACCTTTAAGTTTAAAGTTAGTGTATCCAACTACTAAAATAAAATTAAATGAATAAGCCCTTTCCAAAGTCTTTTGGACTTTCTGTACAGAAGTGTATTTATTTTACTTTTTCAAATTATCAACTAGATCATAGTTTTAAATTTAGAAGTATTCACCTGAGAATATATTGAACACATTATTTGCAAATGTAATTAATGTTCTATTTTTAAAAGTGTACCTATGTTTCTTTGCAGACAATCTGTACTGTTTCAGCCCATATCACTTAATATAAAGTATTGTAATAGTATTTTGAAAGAAACTAGCATTTATTGAGCAGTTTCCATTCACTAGGGACACATAATAGCTCTGAAGGTCAATACTTGGTTAGGGGAGGGGACCAGTGGAGAAAGCATTTTAATGAAACAAAACTGAACTTGACAACATTGAAGAAAAAGTATGTTTTAGACACATTATTCACTTTTCTTGAATTCTCTATCATATTAAAAAATAACAAGGGGTTTTGTTCTTTTACTATGTATACAAGGTAGTAATACAGATTTTAAAAGATTAAGATATATTGAATACTCCATTTTAAAGGAAAATTGAGTCTAACGTAACTAGTTTTGTGTGTGAAGCTAGTAAGTGAGGGGAGGCTCATGATGGAGTTGAAATTAAGCGATTTCAGAAGGTTTGCTTTATATCATTCTCCTTGTTTGGCTAATTGTTTCATCTCATCTTGATTTCTGGATGTTTATCTGAAGGGAGGTTAAGAGAGTATACTTCTTGCTTTTTTATAAAGTGGTTCCAGATTATCAAAAGGTAATGAAAATGTTTTAAGTAGAGGTGATTAAATATAATTATTGGTTTTAGCCTTACCTTTAGCCACATTTTTTCCCCTAAAGTAGACTGATAAGTTGAGCAAACTGAACAAAATAGTTGTACTCATAAACACAGCTTGATGCTAAACTGGATTACATGAGCCAATTAAGTCAGCACTGAAAAACTCACCCGTTTCATCACGTGGACGGAAGCTCAGGTGACGGGAAAGTGAAATCATGGGTAGGTTGTGTTACTACTGATTATTTGGACTGGACCATGTTGGGGAGATAAGCACTGTGCAATGGAGGGTATTCTCTCGGGTATTTCCTGTGTCACTGAAGAAAAAGTACGCCCTCACTCTGGTACAGCATCAGTTTCTTGCTTTTTACTTGCCTTTTGCATCAGCATTCAGATATGCTGTGGTGTCTCCCATCTTAAAACATCTCCATCTTTTCTTACTGCCTTTCCTTCCTCCCTAACTTCCTCCTTCACTCTGCTCTCCCCTCCCCTCCCTTTCTCTTTCTATGGCTCTCTTGCTCTCTCAAACCCTCCATCTATATTTCCCTCCCTCCTTCCAAATTTCTTCCATTTCCATTGCTCCCAAGCCAACATCATCTCTCCCCTGGGCTTCCATACTATTCACCTACCATGTCCCTGAGAGCAAATTCGAGATCCCAAGTCCATTTCCCACAGAGCAGCCAAAGTGATAAATTCAATTCGAAATCAGATATTGCCTCCAAATCTCCCATCCTTACAAATTTTCAATGGCTTTCCTGTGCCTTTAGAATAAAATTCAAACTTCTGATCAGGGTCTATAAAGCCCTCCAGGGTCTGGACCCAGCTTGCCCTTTCAATATTGTCTCCAGCTGACTCCTCCTTGTTTACTTTAGTCCTTCTTCAAGGACCTGCTTTCTGCAACTTCATCTCAACCATTTCAACCTTTTCCATTTGTTGTTCTCTTTGAACACTTTTCTTCACTATTTTTTCATACCAGCACTTTCATATCACGATACAGGTACAATTATTATTTACAAGTTATAGATTGATTTTGCCTGCTACAATTATAATAGGAAAATTTTATACAACCCTTGATTTTCTGAATCAGAATTGATTCTAAGAACTGTATCTTTTTACTGATATATTAATGTTAAATTATACTTATGACTCATTTATAATTTAATTATAATAATAAGCTTTAAGATAGAACTATTGCTACCCTGTTTTACGGGTGAGGAAACTGAACACAGAAAGATTAAGAAATTAAGTAATGCGCCTAAGGTCTCAGCATAATTGCGAAAGCCAGGATTTCAGTGCAAGCCCTCTGGTTTCAGGATCTGTGTTCTTAGCTGAGCTTCTCGTTGGTGCAAATGCTTCTCTGATAACACAACACATAAGGGATGTCTGTTTTTGGAAATCTTATTTAATGAAATCTACATAAATACATGTGAGATTTAAATTTATTTTATCAAATTTTATTCTCCTTTGAAACTGCTTTCAAAATACTACAACAGGGACAGTTAAAAAAACCCAAACAAACCAGAAAAATGAAACTCATGTGTGGAATGGGACTCAATTTTTTTGTAAGAGCAATAGGAGTCTATATGAAGATTTTCATGGAAAAATTACATGTGCTAATTAATACAGCAAAATAAGTTCCTTGGTAAATACCACTAGTGGTTGTTTAATTTGATTCTCAAATTTCTTTTAAAGTTTTCAATATTCTACTACATTTATTTCAATTTTTTATAAGAATAGTTTTATTAAGTATGCAAATGCTGAAACAATAATTTCCATAAAACAATTTAAATGATATAGTGCTTTTTGTTTTGCCAAGGTCAGAGGTTACGTATTAGGAGCACATTGAATATCCTCACAAAAGATTTCCTTAGTGGATATTTTTGCTGAGTAGGAGATAGAATCTTGATGCTGGTCCATGGGCCAAATTTTCCTAAGTGGATTGACTTTTTTTCCTAAATATGGTATTATACTTTTGGTAAAGAGCTTTCTGATCTGCGGTTGGTTAAGTCTACAGATGTGGAACCCACAGACACGGAGGGCCAACCTGCAATTCTTTTTTTTTTTTCTGGCTGCGCCGCACGGCATGTAAGATCTTAGTTCCCTGACCAGGGATCAAACCTGCGCCCCCTGCCTTGGAAGCATGGAGTCTTAACCACTGGACCACCAGGGACGCCCCAAGAGCCCTATTTAATCCATGCATGTTTCTGCCACCACCAAAGATGATGAGTATGATAGGGTCTTAAAAATCTAGGAAACCTACCATATTTTCCCCTCCAAAATTCAGAAATAACTGAAAAAATATGTAGGGAATAACTGGTAGAGACAAAAATACCAGACTTAGGGCTGATAAAAAGAGATTGCTGAATGTGATTTTTATAGGTGATTACAATAGGGCTTTTAAAAGCTCACTGTCTAATTCTTAAACATAAAGTCACAGAGTGATAGAAAGTGAACCGTAGGACTTCCAGACAGAGCAGTGTGGTAGAGAACAAGCAGACAAGGGTGAACCCTACAGCAAGGCAGGCATCAGAGGGAAAGAGAAAACAGCTTTGAACTCAGCAATTTGTTTTAATTCTGTTAACCTAACACTGAGGAGGTCAGTGCGGGGTGGGTGAGGAAAGAAACCAGGAGTGATGAGCTCTGACTGCGATGTTACCGGTGTTTCCACGTAAACCATATGGGATCATTGATTGAATCGAGTGCATCAGCAAAATGTTTGCTCCCAGTTCTTGGAGTCCATGAGAAAACGGAAATCTTCAGAAAGATAAACTAAACTATCTACTCAAACAGACATGATAGTTCTATCTACTGCTATAAAGTTCTCAGTTATCTAGACAGTTTTTACATTTGTAACAGGCAAACCAAGTTACCAATAAGGTTTTGACTTCATCCCAGAACCAAAAATGAGTACAACATCATGTTAATAATCAAGGAGAAGGGTTGAATATCAATATTAACTGAGAAGTTATTTGTTAAAATTGTTTTCCCTCTAATGTCACTGTTCAGTAATGTTCACTGTTTTACATGAGACGTCAACAATGCCACTGTTTATATGAAAAATGTTTATATCCAAATAGGTGGATATTTTCTAATGACTATTACATTTCAGGGCATCATGCTTTAGTCTCCAGAATGCACTACTAACTTTGTTCTGTTGTTTAGCTGTTGTGGAAATTCACACAAAGGGGAAATTTCTCAAAAAGAATACATAAATCAAAATTGCTTTTTGTGTAGAAAGATGATTCTGATAATCTCCTGCCAGTACAATATGCTTTGAGTTAAAATTGCACCATATTTCGAGTAAGCTCATTGTTGTGTATTCATTGGAATTCCAAGCTCCAGCTAATGGACTTATCCTTCTACCCTGCCCCCCAGGTATGATTGGCAGACTTAGCAAATAAAAATATAGGATTCCCAGTTAAATTTAAATTTCAGATAAACAACAAATGATTTTTAATATAAGCATGTTACGTACAATTGTTGGGATATATATACACTAAAAAAACAGTTAATTTCTAATCTGAAATTCAGGTTTCACAGGGCATTCTCTGTTTTGCCTGACAACCTTATCATCCCCATGGCAGGATACCATTCTTTGTGTCTGCCTCGGGTATATGCAATGGAATATATTCCTTTATTTGAATATTAATTTGATAATCTTATGATTATAATAGTTTTACTGGCAAACTTACGGTGGGTTTGATTATACTGCAGTTTATCTGCCTTGTGAGATAAGAATTTTAGTTTATAGGCACATCTGGATATCAACTTGAAAGATAATAACTGAAATTACTGTCTTCCCCAGTCAAGTGACAGGTTTCTAGCTAGATGTAGTGTAGGAAATTATCATGACCAGCTATGTTGGCCTAAAAAAGATCTATAATTTTGGGTAATTATTTGAGTATTGATATATCTCTATTAGTATGAAATGTATTCTTAGATTTTGGATCAAATTGCAAACTTTAGTACTACTCCTAGGAACCAAGCTTGTCTGCAACTGAAGTGGCTAGATTGGTACTGTGGCTCGAGAGCAGGATTGAAACAGTGCCCTCCCAGCCTGAAAACTTTACTCTTGGGAGGATTAATATTTATGAAGTGTCCACATGGCTTTATTGCTACACCTTCTCATAGTCTTGGCAGCTAAAAAATCTCAATACAAAGCTGTCTACTTTTCCTTTTCAGTGCCAAGCCGACTGTCCAAAGTTGAAGTCTAATGATGTTTTCAGAGTGAATTGACAAAACTTAAAGGGCACAGCTTTTTATTTTTTAAATATGTATTGTTTTAGAGAACAAAACAAAGGATCCCATGGTACCCTTCCCTTGCAACTTACAATTAAATTCTGTTCCACAGGATTCTTTGCATTCTGCAAGAACATTACCATGTTTTACATCAGATATATCATGTAAGGAAGTCAAACGTATTTAGGGCCTTCATGCTTTTTAGGTACATTTCTCTTGTGTTTCTTTTAAAACGCAATGTCATTAGATGATTTTTCACAGAATTTCCTGTATGAATCTTCCTGTCTGGGAAAGCTATCTATAACCACAATTTTTTTTATAATTATTAAAGCATAATAAATCAAGTAAACATCCTGTCTAGCTATTTCTTTAACAGAAATACTTTTTCAGTGTAATAGCTTACAAAGTAGATTATAACTGTGGTTGTTCTGAACAGAATTAGATACTGTATTTTTAACCTTTATTTGAAACAAGAAATGAGTACCTGTCAGATATTTCCAGTGGCAGTAATTTGAAAATAGTCAAAGTTATATACACAATCCTGTTGTGAACAAAACTATAGCAAGTTATTGTTGACAGCTATATGATTTGAAGATAAGATGCTCTACAATAATTCCTGTAATTTCCTGTAAGTGGTATAACAAACTTGGCATTTGTTTATCTTCTAGATGAAATGAATGATCATCAAAGTACCCTCTCCTACATCCTGATAAACCCATCTCCAGATACCAGACTAGAGCTGAATGATGTTGTGTAAGTTGATCTCCTATCTCACATAAGGCATGTATTTTCAGAAAACCACTAATTTGTTTATTTTTATATTTTTATTTACACCATAATAGCCCCTTATCTTTCCTGTGATATAAATGCTTAGAAAATTGAAGTCTAATTTTTGTGTTCAATAAAAAAATGCATTTTGTGTATTGCTATGTGTAATACTATATTAAAGCATTATAGGACTGTAGAGGTATAAAAGAAGGAAAAAGCAGCATGAATGTTGTATTTTGTGAGCAAGTATACATTTGGACAAATAATAGAAGATATGTGGAATAAGAAGAGATCAACTCAAAGGAAAACCTAAAATATCCCACACTAGCTACTTCTAAATATCTTAGAGTTTCTCAAAGCCAAGGTAAGATTGGTCGAAACCCTTGTTAGGAAGGGATCTTTGGTAGTAATTTGATTCATCAAAGGCTGTGTGTTATGCATGTTCAATTGTACTCGTGTTGCCTTAAAAGTGTGATCTATAGAAATGAATAAGGCATTTTCCTTGATTTCAAAGTGTTTATGTTCTAATTAGCAAAACTACAATTTAAGCATAAAATTTTAATAGCAATGTATAGTATGACTTTGTCACGTGACTGAAGCATCGATTAAGTGAGATAATGTTTTTCTAGAATCAGGAAAGAAAACATTGTTTTGAGCTACAGTGATTACAAAGGATGAAGGACTTGAACCAGACACTCAGGGTGGATGGAATTTGTACAGGTGGGGAGGAGAGACATTCCAGAACAGGGAGATGGCTTGAGAAAATGCATTACCTGGGTATCGCATAATGTATGCCAGCTGGCAGTAAGACAGAGCCCAGTCTGACCAGAGTAAAAGCTTGGTATTATTAGCATCTCTGTTGTTAATTAGGTGAACATACTATTGGCAACATATTAAACTGACTTTGGAAGGACCTTAGGTGACAAAATAAGGAACTGACAGTCAGCCTTATAGGCAATGGGTCACACTCGGATATATGAGCAAGAAGTAGCAGGATTTTAGAAAAGGCATTTTGACAGTTGTTGGTGTAAGCCTAGGAGAGAAATTCCTAATAAGATTCTGAGCTGGACCGAGGCCTGCTTACACAGGGTAGTTAACTCCAGATCATATTGGTGACATAAGACAAATGCCAAAGATTCAAAAGTCTTGGTGGGTGTTAGGTCCACAGGATGTGTTTGTATCTGTAACCTGGAAAGTTAGTAATAAGGTTAGCAACTAGGAAGCGTGAGAACATTCTGTGATGCAGAGCATTTAGTGGAGCCATGCAAGTGGTTTAGAACTAAAGCTGGTAATTAGTTGTTGTCAGTTTCGTGGGAGATTTTGGCTGGGGTTGAAAGGGCACAGTTTTTTAAAAAGAGCTCTGTAAAAAGCAATAGAATTGATTGGCAGGATGGAGATGAGACTCTGTCATCACATCTGGATGATGGAGTGTAAAGGCAAGATCCTATGGAGATAAATTTATGGAGGCGGAGTGAGACTTGTTCATTGGGGATTGGAAAATAAGAGCTCTCACATGGCTTTAAGATATCAAATCTATGTGACTGCAAAAAAAAATTACTGCTTCACTGAAACAAGGGAAGGACAGGGAAGCACTTTTTCAAGCAAGAAAGAGCAGTTGTTGGTTGTGGAGAAAGGAGATGACTGGAGTTTGGGTACATTGTTCAATGTGCTAAGTGGAAGAGTCCAGAAAGCATATAGAGATACAGCACTGAGCTTTGGAAAGAAGCTAGTTCTTACAGAAACTAGTTACTTTTCATCTTCTGAATGAATAAAACTAAAAAGAGAAAGATTTTTGGAAAAAAGAGACGCATAAAGAAGAAAAAGTAGAAGAATCAGTATTGGCCTGCTGAGTACTGCTCAGTTTTAGGGCAAAAAGATGAATGTGCTTCAAAAACTTCTCAGGCAAATACATCAGCAGGAGTAACTTTGACCCAAAATCAGTGTGAAAATATTTTTATAAGACACCTAAGATACAACTAGCAAGTATAATATTGCTTTATTTTGCCATCTGGTGATACTGGTTAGAGTATAGGAACTTAGGGGATTCTGATGAATGGTAATTTCAGCTGCGGTAGCTCTTAAGGCATCTGTCAAAATTTATATCCAGTGGTGATGCTGAATTTGTGGAGCCCTTTAAGTTAGATGAAAATATCTTATTTGTGATACACCTGGAGGCTTCACTTAGTATATGACTGTAATACAACAAAACTGCTCTGTTTTTCTTGTGTCCATATTTACACACGTCTTTCTTCCTTTAACACATAAAATCAGGCAATTTTCATTAATTGTCCAATCTGCCCTTGCAGTCCCAACTTTCCTATGCCTATTTTTCAAATTTTCAACTATATATGGGTTTTTTAAAATCGATCTTACCTTTTATTTCATAACAAATTGTAAGTTTCCCGAGCCTAATATAATTCTTTTCCATGATTATTTTTGATGGAATGAGAACCTTTTGAGACTATGTATCAATACATATCCTTCCATCAAATAGATTTTATAATTCAAAATAATTCCCAAAACTTTTTAAACTTAAACATAAAAATGAAATATGTATGTTAAATGTATACAGGTAAAATAAGCATGGATTGTTGCCTTTTAGATACTATTATTTTTCATTCGTTTTAAGCTGAAACATCAATGTGACTGCTATACAAATAAAAACTCTTTTTGCCATGATCTGTAGTTTTGGCATTGAGATAATTAAATTTTAGTATAACTGGAGCAAGAAAAAATGCTACCATGACAAGCAGTATAAAAACACATTTAAGAAATTTATTTTGTTAGACTCATAGTTTTAGTAGTGATGATAATAGGGAAAGGAACTTTTGCAGCTACATCAGTGAATTTAGGGGATAATGGATTATATTCATATCTTTTATGTTTTTCTAAAAAAAAGCTTTCAAAAGTTCATTTTAAATGAAGGCTCAACATTATTTGATTCGAGGAACAATAAATCACTAGATGATGTGGTGTTGAAAAGCTTAATGTGCACTATTAGTTTTCTTCATTGATCTACTATGCTATTGATATTCAAAGTAATTATAAAGCAGGTGCATAGAAAACAAAATCTAGTTAATAGATCCAAGGACACTAATCTCAACTTTCATTTGATCGAAGAAAATAGACTGTAGTGCTTTAAATTGCTCTTCTTATTTTCATTAAGGGACATATTTTATGAATATTTTTGAAGAGGAGAAATACAAATCTTCATTAGAGCCCACACTTTTAAATTAGTTTCTCCATTTATTTTGTAACTCCAAACATTATTACAAAACTATGAAATACCAATTGCATTTGCACCTGAACAAGACTTTTTACAAGCTACATTACATATATTTACTTTCCCTCTCTCCTTTCCAAATCCTCAGTGGCTTCCCACTGTCTTTAGAAACTACTTATCCTGAAACAAAGTCCTTCATTAGCTGCCTTCTACGTTTCTTCCTGAACTTACCTACCATCATTTCCTGGTCTTACGGGTCCTCTGAAGTCAAACTCATTTTCCAAACCTGTTGGGAGCATCCTTTACTGTGCTCCATTTCCTCTCCGTTTGTCCCCACTTAAGCCTGGAAAGGCATCAATCCAGCCTTCTCAATAAGCTATTCCCTTGTTCTCTGTGGTTCTTTTCGTCTTTCTGTGATGTTTGGAATTTCTTTTTCATCTTTCGATCTGCTTCATAAATTACACGCTACTAATCCTCTGCAGGGGTCAGAAGTGTATGGTGTTTTGTATCCCCAGGTCCTAGCCCAGCAGTCTAGACGCTCAATAAATGGACGCACATGTCATTTGACAGTCTGAAGTAAAACATCTCTCTTGAAACAAATTCTAACAGTATTGAAATGTGTGAGTTTGGCGATGACCATTTTCCTATTTACTAGTAGAATGAATTGAGAATTATCTTTTTTGTCCAATTGCTTACTATAGCGTAACCTGAATTTTAGATTAATAAACTTCCCAATAATTAAAATATTATCTATGCATAATGTCCTCCAGAGTGTTTACGAAATCATTAATTTTATAGAATCATAGAATATTTAAATTAAAAAGACTATAGAATAATGTAGGTCAAATTTACTTATGAATGATAAAAATAACACTAAGACTAGTAAAGCAGTATAATGGTGGCTAGGATTTAGGCCTCCTTGATAGAATAATAGCCAAAGTAAAGAATAATAAATCAGCAAAATACTAAAATAAAACAAACATTTGATAAGATGGAGGTGTGAAATGGATGATAACTGAAAGATGATGATTCTTCATTCATCCACATTCATCTTGATGATCTTCTTAGTATAGAAATATAACAAGCCCTGCCAAATTTTACAGACCAAATACACAGCAAGTCCTTCTGCCAACGTTACAGAGAGACAAGCTTTGATAACCTTAAATAGTGAACAAATAAATTTGAAGTAAAAAATCTACAGTGTCAGGTGAATTAGTTTTGCCTTTATTTGTGATTGTAGTTATTTGCTTTGCTTTCTTTTCTTAGATACTTAATCCGACCCGATCCACTGTCCTACCTACCAAATGGTGAACCCAGTCGAAAAAACAGCATCTGCAACACTACAGGCCAAGACTCTCGGGAGGAAACGCAGCTTTGATAACAAAGAAAATAACGAGACTTTTTTCTCCTACAAGGGTCTTGCTTGAAACAACTCTGAATCTTAGAGAAACAAGAGGGTTGCTGGCATGAAATAAACTAGATTGGAGTCTATCCAAATCTCTCATGTTTAAAAAAAATCTGTTCTCTAGAAGTTTAGATTCTTTTGGAATTTAAAGTACTGCCTTGTTGGTACTCCTCCTATTAATATTTGAAAGACATCGGTGGAATGATTTTGAAAACCTAAATCGAAACAAAAAATTTAAACCTGATGTTTCACTGTTTGACAATAATACAAACCGTATGAAGCCAACTTTTAAACAGTATTAAGGTTTATGAAAGTAAACTAGAAATCCAGCTGTATTTGGTGCATCCCGATAGACATAGAAGATTATTGCTCCACTTAAACGTGTCCTATTATATTCTTTAAACTTGCTGTTTTATAAAAATGAGCTCATCACAAGTGTCCAGTCTTCTCTACACAGGTTAACACTTATATGGCTGACTTTTGTGTAAGAATCACAGTTTGCTTTAGAATATGAATCTTTAAGTCATTTTACCCTTTTTGTTGCCTTTCACATGATATGATATTAATTTTAGAATTTGAGATGTTCATAGCATGTTTTATTAATCTGAAGAAACCAAAACAAGCAAAAAGTAATATCAACTACATGAACTTTTCCCTAACTTTATGTTTGAAACACATTGTATGCCAAGAACAGTGTACGAAAGCAAATATTTATTGTTCTCCTAAAAGAATACCTAACACAGAGAAAATATTTAAAACATATTTGTTGACTTAAATTTAATCCAGGAATTGAAACAGTAACTGAAATATTCAGTAATGATTTTCATTAGACTCATGAGCTTTAACCTTTTTATATATCTATACAGTATATTTCCTTAGAAAGGTACTTCCAAATTAAAAGAAGCAACATTATACTTTTTATAGGATACAAAGAAATTTCCAAACATTGAGTCCTCCTTTATGCCTTTAGTATTGAAATAAATAATACACCAAAAAATGGTATATCAAAAATTTCAATCTAATTTTGGAAAGTTATCTATATAAGAACTATGTTTTAACTTGGTGAGGAAAAAGCATAAAATAAAAATAAGTAATTTTTATCATTGAAATTTAAGGTAAAAACCATACAGAATTTGACAGTTACAAATAAAGAAAAGTAGACCCTTGGCAGCACCAATGCTTTTACCTGTATTACATTATTCCCCTTCAGAAACAGAAAAGCACAGAGCGTAGTTTGCCAGGTAGTTGAAATGTGTTGTCACTCCCATGAAAGAGACATTGGCAAATTTAAAAAGATATTTTTCTTCCAATTTTGTATATTTTTATTTCTGAATTTGACAATGAATTTTAATTCCACAGAAAATAGGACATATAAGACTAGAAAGAGACATACTATCATTTCTTTTCACAAAGAAGCAGATAAATTGAAAGGAAAATAGAAGGATTAAAAATAATAAATAAAGCCTAATATTCCCCCAATAATTCCATGGATATAAAAATATAAAACACAAAATGTGAAATTATAGATTATAACCATTGTAGCCATTTGAGAATATGAAATGCCTATTTGTTGTTGTTTTTGTTTAGTATTTTACGTTACTCTCATTTTAGAATAACAAGACCACCAAGAATTTCCACTAAAATAGGGACAGGCTGTATTTAATTTTTGTTAACCAGACAGGGAATTAGAATTTATAACATTACTAAAAATTGGAAGCATATCTTAAAACAAAGAGTGTATGCATATGTGTGTGTATATGTTATAAACACAAGTGAAATATATTGGACAAACATATTCACATATAAATTATTCAAACTAAAGGCAGAATTGAACTAATATATGTAATGGAGAACAATAATAAATTTAATGAACTTGTTTTCTATTTGCACATCGATATTTAAGTATGATGTTTCTTTGAGTTGCTTTTTCTTTACTCCATTACAGTTATGTTTAGGAATAAATGTAAGATTTTATGAATCTTCTATTTCCCCACAAGATCTCAAGTTAAGTATTTTTGGATTATGACCATTGTCAAGACTAGGATTTTAAGCTAGGACCTGACTATATTTCCTATAAAACTAAAAAAATTGTTTCATAAATTTTACAATAATTATTTTTGAGTATGAACATTAGTCCAAATTTAATATTTGACACAATTCATATCAGCTTGCTATAATAATGAGAGTTTATGAGTCTTTCTGTTATTTAAAGAATAAAAACATACTTATAAAAGCCTTTTAACAAACAGTTGCCTTTTTGAAATACTTACACTTGCACATGAAAATAAAAGATGAAGTCAACATCAGCCCCTGTAACCCTGTGGGATTTCGTTCTGTTTACTGTCTATGTACCATTTTGCTACCAGTTACGTTGAATTGCTTTAAAATAAATAATAAAATTATTTCTGATGATGAAAACTCGATGTTTTTTGCCAAAACTTGAGTTGTTTAGGCAAATTCTACTTTGATTTGTCATAGTTATATTTGTCACTTTAATATTTCAAAACCAATATAAACTTGGAGGTGATCTCATTGGAAAAGATGGCCATGCATAAACTGTTGTTGAACTACTTCTTGGCATAATAGCTCCTGAATAACCATGTGGCAGGAAAAGGTAAGGCACTAAAGACAGGAGAGAAAGAAGAGGAAGTGAACAAAGGGAAGGGAGGGAAAAGCAGAAAAAGAAAGGGAGGAAGAGAGAAGAAAAGGAAGGCAAAACAAAAACAAAAACAATGTAGGTGCCAGAAGAGAATTATTTTTTTTATTTATTTTTTTTACAAAATGGATGATAATGTCTCAGTACAGTAATTTAAAGGGCAGAAAAGCACTGGCTAGAGAAAAGAAAAATAATTTTAAATGCAAAGCTAGACTTTTGGTCCAAGGAAAGTGAAGGAGAAACTCTCCTCCCCATTCCTTCTCCTAAGTACAGCTAAAAACCCTGGATGTGAAACTGAGCAGGATGCTGAGGGGCCTTCTCAGGGATAGACAACCCCCCCCTCCACACACACACACACTCCGTGTCCCAGGAAAGCAGTCAAGCAAAGCAAAATAATATTGGTTTAACCATAAAGCAGAGTCAAGGACCTCTAGCTCCTCCTCAAGGGCTATAAATAGTATTGTGCCATATCCTTGAGTTGTTTTACAGATACTGAAACCCCCACAAAAGGGAAGAAGTTGACTACATGCTGACCCCCAGCACATAGACCCCAGACCTGCTGGAACCGGAAAAATTGATCATTGAGATTCCTGAAACACCATCCTGTTACTTCACCACCAATCAATCAGAAGGATGAACACGAGCTGATCACACAAGACCCTCTCCCTCACCTTGCCTTTAAAAACCCTTTCTTGAAAGCCACTGGAGAGTTTGGGTCTTTTGAACCCTAGCTGACTGTCATCCTTGCTTGGCGTCCTGCAGTAAATACTGTACTTTCCTTCACCACAGCCTGGTGTCACTAAATTGGCCTTGCTGCACGTCAGGCCAGCAGATGTAAGTTTGGCTGAGTAACAGATATTATATATCAGTCCAGCATAAGAAGTCGGAAAGGTAAAGAGAAGAAGGAAGATGGACTAGGGAACTGGGCTTGAGGAGCAGCATGGCAGTGAGTCCTCTGGGTTTTCTTTTTGCCTCCTGTGGAGCTTGCTCTAGATATTGGGAGACACCAACAAGCACAGACAAAATTACCAAGAAAAGCCTGCTCTGTTCTTCCAAGGGACCGACTTCGCAGCACGTGCAACTGTCACAGCACCAGCCTCCTGAAGATCCTGCAGTGTTAGTGGCTTGTTCAGAGAACATCTAAAATATGCAGTGGTCAACACAACCAGTGTGCAGGAGATTCCCTCAGCACCCCCTCGGATGGTTCCTGAGATTTCCAGCAAAGGAGTACCACAGTGACGTTTCTGCAGTTCTGTGAGCCACAGCAGTGCCAACAGAGCCTGGATTTCAGCCCTGGGGGTCTCTTCATAGGATGCTCTATCTCAGCTCTGAAGATGATGCATGCTCTTAATATCTGTTATTGCTATATTATTTTCAAGTTCTCTTTACTTATTACGAACCAATCTGTCATTACTCCAAAGCTCTGCTACAGTTAATGATTATCTACCTTAAACGTCCAAATCGCTGTGTAGTTTCTTTCTCCAGACTGGACCCTGGCTGAGACAGGATGCATGAATCAGTAGTTCTCCATCTGAATAAGTCTGAGATAATGGTGATATCAAATTCCAATGGCTGGAATCTGAAGGACAGATTTTGGGAAAATTCAACAAATTAAATAGTACCTGCTGGGAAATTTTTAAGACAGACAATGCTTATGCCTGGGAGCATTAGACAACTTTTATTTCATTTTGATCTTCTCTGATCTTTTATAGGACTTCTCTCTAGTCCATGTTATTTGGAGGGACAGGTCAGCTTTAACTATGGTAGATGAATCTATTATAGCAAATGGTTCTATAAAAACAGTTATTTGGCTTATAATTAAAGCTATCTTAGTATTCAACAGAATATTATTCTATTGCTTATATCTAAAAATGTTTCAACAGAAGTCAATAATAATTCTGTCTTCCTAAGTATAATAGCAGAAATCTAAGAAACTGCACTATAATTTAGTCACACTCTAAAGAAATATATCATTCTACACAGCGATTTGTATTTTTCCCTTTTCTATCATAGACAAAATATGTTTCATTTGATGTGCTACCAGGCTAGATAATTTTGCATGTGAAATTAAATATAATTCCGAAAGGAAACATTCTGAATTTTCAGACTGCCATTCCCTGATCTGTGTGTTATTAATATTTATATAGAATAAGAAGGCTTGAATAGGTCTTGGAATATTCTCAATTTCCAAAAGATAGGGCCTTTGAGATGCTCTTATTACTAGGCCTGAGGTAAGTACTAAAGTTGAGGTTTGTAAATACAGTTATTGAAATAATATAAATATCCAAATCATTGGAGTAGTATAAATATAATGGAAATATTTATTACTGTAAGAATTCAATCTTAGACAAAAAATATTGAGAAAACACTGCTTGAAACATAATTCAATTTTAGATGTTTTAGGCCAACTAATCTCCAAATGATTTGATTTTGAAAAGAGACTATCTTATGATCGCTTTCTAATAAAAGCTAATTGATTTTTAATGTTTTTGGCAAAAAGCATGCTGTGAAATGACTATAAAATGACTCACATTTTCACTGGAAAACATGTTACTAAAAATAATTAAGTAGCTGTGCTTGATTTATTATTTCTAACTAGAGGAGCAAAATCATTTATTTTGAAGTACTCAACGTCCTCCAAGTTAACGTGGGCAATCCTCATTTTTCACTTGAGTGAAATTAAAATTTATCCTTGCACTGGGAAACAAATTGAAATCCAATCTGAAGCAAAAGGAAGAGTAATCAGTTACCTCCAAGTCACTGTTACAAACTCAAGAACCTACGTTAGTAGGAGTAGAGATGGTTCCTTGATCACTTTGGAGTATAAATATTTCAAGGCACATTTTAAAAAATCTGTTTGTTGCAAAATTTTTATTTGCCAACATGGTTGTGATATTCATTAGATGGTCCTCTAAGTCAAAAATCACTTAATAAAATAATTTTATTTGTTGTCATTTTGGGGTCATGCGATCATTTTTTTTCTTGAGTTTGCTGAAATATTGATATTGTGAAAGAATTTCCATCTAAAACGGAGCCAGAGGATATGAAATGGAAAAATCTCACATGTATGCACTCAGGAAGACAAAACCTTAAGGACTGAGAAACTGATTTCCTATAAATGCCTGATTTATAGAAAACTGATAATATTAGAATTTCTTAAATGATAGGGGGTTGGTCTGGTGTTGCCTCATATCAACCTCAGGAAATTTTTTCGTGGTTTCCAAAGGGTTGAACAAAGTAAGACCCAGGTCAGGTTGGTCCCACAAAATAAGCTGAATTGAGCTTTGTTTGTATGCAGGGTTGGTTTTGTCTGCATGGGGAATTGTCAAAGCTGGTGTCTATTTGTTTTTTCTTTTATTTATTTTTTTAAAGATTTTTTTGATGTGGACCATTTTTAAAGTCTTTATTGAATTTGTTACAATATCGCTTCTGCTTCCTGTTTTGGTGTTTTGGCTGCGAGGCATGTGGGACCTTAGCTCCCTGACCAGTGATTGAACCCGCATCCCCTGCATTGGAAAGTGAAGTCTTAACCACTGAACTGCCAGGGAAGTCCCTGTTTTCAATTTTAAAAGACTCTAACTGGACTCTCCCCTCTTTAAGATCCTGCCCATAAATACAGTCTACCCCAAACCCTCAACAGACTTGCCTGTACTAT
Source organism: Hippopotamus amphibius kiboko (assembly GCF_030028045.1). Lineage (NCBI taxonomy): Eukaryota > Metazoa > Chordata > Mammalia > Artiodactyla > Hippopotamidae > Hippopotamus > Hippopotamus amphibius. Next base: position 193,742,936 of record NC_080188.1, on the reverse strand, counting down.
AGTCTTTGCTACTGTTTGCACATCCCAAATTGCAATTCCTCTGGCATTCCTGAATAAACCCATCTTTTTGACAACTTTGAGGTTACCTCATTTACCTTTTCATTTGGGTCAACAAAACTCTGTCCTGTAAATAAACAATTAAATATGTATTATTAAGAATCTGCAAGAACAAAAGCTTAGCATTTCAAAATAGTTCCTGTAATATTTGTAAAGCTTTTCTTAAATAGAAACCATCTAAAGATATTGACAAGATCTGTGCTGCCTCATAATTATTTGGACTTACAGAACCATTTTTCTGTATTAAAAGGATCAAATTTCCCTGTTATTTTTCAATATTTCCCAACAGCCTCCTTTTGTTTACCTTCTGATATGAAATAACCACCAAAGCAATTACTAAATTCATGTAACCTTGAAGTAACTTAGTGATGTAATTTAACGTCTTTTTGTATCATAGATAGAAGACAATTTTCATCTGAGTCCAAAATCAATTGTTTCTTTGTTACTCTTCCAATATCATCACAGAATAAACCACAGGATACAGGTGATGATCAAGGGTAAGTAATTTGTTTTGTGTATACAATATTGATCACTTCTTTAGACTCATCTGTGTCATAATTGCCACATCTTGTGTCCTGGTATCGTTTACTGCACCCACTTACAGAGACAGCTACTTAGTGCTGGGCGTACAGAAGCTAAATGGTGGGAAATTTTGGGTGTATGGAAAGGTGCTTTGTCACCTTCCCAATCTTGTAACATGGTAGTTGCTTCTGTGTCCTTTTCTTACCAACCTCGTATGCTCCATCTGAGGCTCTGAGGGCTGTAAACCACTGGCCTTGGTACCTGGGTGATGAAATCGGAAATGACTTTGGTAGGAAAAAATTGTACATGTGCAAAGCCATAACAAATTATTTATTCTACATTATTGCATTCCCACAGAATAACTCACATGTTTTCTATAATCATTAATGCTTCTTGATTTGAATTTACTTTCATTAAGTTCATCCAACTAATTCTCAAAGCTACACACACGTAATAAATATCAGCAGGGAGTCAGTAACTTCAGATAATCAAATCATCTGTAAATTTTTATTTGTGTTTTTCTTTTGATATTAAAATTAAGATGGCATCAAATTTGAATCTCATAATTGCGGTAGAGCTTGAATTTCACAGAGGGAACACAAATGATCACAGGGGCCCAGAAAATTTTGTGATAGAATCAATTCTTCTTTATTCAGAAAGTTTACCTGTTTGAAAAAGTTTCCGAAATATAATCATTTCAGTAGGCAAAAATAATGGGCAGTAATAAGCTTATGATAAACACATAAAGAAAATGTATGTTTATATAAAGTAAAGAATGATATTCTAGGTGGCAATTTTATTCAGAATCCTAAACTCTGAAGGCTTAACCCTATGTGAACATCTTCTAAATGTTTATATGCAATGCTGAAAGATGCAGTGTAGATTTTTGAGGCCTAACATCCTGAAAGCACATATCCAGTTCCAGAAAAAAAATCTGAGTATTGGGACTTCCTAGGTGGTGCAGTAGTTAAGCATCCACCTGCCAAGGCAGGAGACATGGGTTGGATCCCTGGTCTGGGAAGATCCCACATGGCTTGGAGCAACTAAGTCTGTGCACCACAACTACTGAACCTGTGTGCCACAACTACTGAAGCTCGCATGCCTAGAGCCCGTGCTCCACAACAAGAGAAGTCACCGAAATGAGGAGCCCACACACCACAATGAAGAGTAACCCTTGCTCGCCGCAACTAGAGAAAGCCCGTGTGCAGCAACGAAGACCCAATGCAGCCAATAAATAAATAAACAAATAAATAAATAAATTTATTTTTAAAAATCTGACTATTGTACTTGAAGATAAACACCCATTTGCATGTATCATGTTTTAGCAGAATTTCATATAGGCAAAAGTCTTCTCATAAGAAACCACTGAAATAAAGCTTTGATGGTGAAATTGTCACTAATAGTTTTTGTATCAGAGTCTCTCTATTAACAAACACATCAGATCTGTTTTCATGACAACATGGACTTTAGAGTCACAAATAGTAACCCATTTTATAGCCATTAGAACTTTATGTGTGAAGTTTATGTATCCTAAAAGTCCTGTTGAATGATATCATGACTTTTTCTACTTTCTTTCATTACATCTTCCGAGGAATTGTCTCTCTCAACACTTTGCATAAATACGGGAACCACAGGATAACCCTGTACCTCATTTCCCCAGGTTTTTCTGTTACTGTCTCCATCTGACTTTTTATATGGTTGGGAACAGATTAAAAAATACCGAAAATGATGTTTAGTCTTTATACTTGTGTATTTCATTGATAAAAAAATTTATACGGCTTATGAATACATGTTTTCCTCATCGATTTTAAGGTGATCTGTTGCCATTAAACTTTTTTTTTCATAGTAAACAGACTTCTGGCAGAAGCATTCATTGTGAGGGTGTTTGTTGCTTTGATTTCCTTAAGGAATGAAGTATCTTCTTTTAGAAAAATTTTGTTTTGAAAATTAAAAACAAGTTGTCTTCCTATTATAATTGGAGCTAAAAGAGTACTGGGTTCGGGCACCAGTGGTATGAAAAAGTAAATAGCTCATTTGTAAGCAGATGGTACAGATTAAGAAAGGCAATTTTATGAAATGCAGAGAACGGATAATTGCTGTTTTTATATGTCATGTTTTGTAACTTTTTCAAGTGTCTTTGGGAACTGATATATTGCAATAGAGAAAGTGTATCCAGCTGTAAAACACTGATCTTACCTATTTGGTGAATATTGTTTTTCTTTTCTCATTTATCTTAATCCTTTGGCATTATGGGTAGAATGAAGTAAAATTTTGATCTGAAAATAATGATATACCTTTGGTTTCATAAAGCTGATACAAATGATGCTGAAAATAAATACATAATACTCAAAAATATTTTAATGATATCAGTTCATTTTTATTTTTGAACAAGACTATTCTGACCTAAGGAGTAAAAACAATACAGTTAATGACATCGTATACACTAATATCATGTATATCAACAAAAAAACAAATACCAATAAATCACCACATTTCCTTAAATGAGGATAAAGTAATTTCTGTGGTGAGTAACCTACTCTCTTCATCCTTCTACTTCATTTCAAGTTGTAGAAGATCTAATCTACTTTGCCAAAGTCCAGAACATTGTTTGGTCCATTTTTACTAGTGACAGGAGTAGTTTGTTTAAACTATCTTGCATACACATACCCTTCTTTTTTACTTTCTTGCATTCTTAATTATGAAACAATAACCTGATCATCTTTCATCCATTCTCTGGTCAAGTAGTGGAATCTGAAACTTGAATATAGCTCTTAGACGTGACCATCGTACTCCGCTTAAATTGTCTCCTTCCATGTCTGTGGGGATAGAGAAAGACAGAACACTTTCACTCACCCTTACTGTGCACAGCTGGTCACGTGGTCCAGCTGACCTCAAGGGCTCAGAAGAGACAGCTGGTGAAATTTAGTGAGTATAATCAATGGCTACCACGTACATCTAGACACATCGTGAGATTGAGGGACAGGAATCATGAAAATAACAACCTGAAAGCTCCCAGACAAAAGAAGAAAAACAGACACACAGATAAAACAGGCCATCTAGAAATAAATGAATTTCAGATCAACAACAGATTTCTCTTTAACACACTCTGTCTAGAACATAATGGAGTTATGCTTTTACAGTTTTAAAGGAATTTGTTTTCCATTTTGATTCTATACCAAATAAAACTATTCAATATCCATGTCTTCTGAGGGTAGAAAAAAGTCATTTTTGAGATACAGAAGGACTCACGTAATCTGTCTTCCATTCATTTTTTCTTTTTCTTTATGAGGTTTCTTGTCAATATACACAAGCAAAAGGAAAGAAGAATGAAGGATTAGAGGAAAACTACTTACTGTATCATAGAAAGTGGATGGTCAACAGCATGAAAGAGGTGCCCTGGGTACCATGGGCCCAATAAAATCAACCTTATGATAAATAAATAAACCAAGATGGGGCTACCATGTATGGCTCTAAATCTAAAGGACACATAGATTTTTAGATTTCTGAGAACAATTTTCTCCAGATATCAGCAAAATGCTTTGCACCTAGAAAATCCATGTAACACACGACTTTGAGTCAGATGCAATTAAACATCTTAAAGAAGAGGTATTTTGCCCAAAGATGCCATTCAGGTTAGTGTCAGGGCTGGACTAAATCAAAGGGAAATAGTTCAAGGAGAAACAAACGAAAAAGCCTCTAGATAAATAGGATATAAAAATAAAGAAAATGTAGTGATCCTGTTAGAAACAAAGAACATCAATAAATAGTTGCTAGGGTTTTCATATCATTGAGTTAATTGTCCTCCTTGCAACCTACATTCTTTCTCAAGGCAGTTTAATTTACTTCTGCAACAAACTGATGAACATATGCGATCTTCACTCCAATGGCTCTCCAAATATAAACACATCAGGTCACAGTAACAACATCTATTACTCAGAATCCTTCTCAAATCTCCCAATCCACAATGCCTCCCCCATGATACTCACTGCACCGTTTTTGAATGTTCACCACTTGTGTTACATACTGGTTACATTGTTATTATTTGCTTAATGTCTTTTTTCCATTAGATTTGACAGCAATTGTGTATTTAATGCACTGCCTAGAACATTATTGAAAATGTGTATGTGTGTATACCTGTAAATGCATATAAATGTACATATTTTTGAAACCAGTAAGAATTGTTTCTATCCTACCTATCTTTAGTGGTTTTGGTTTATGGAAGAGATTTGTGAACTGTATGTACTGTGCCCGTGGAAGAAAAACCGATTGAGTTTAACAGAGTTTGATTTTATAATCTTTTTTTTGTTTTGTTTTGTTTTTTTTGATTTTATAATCTTAAGTGTGGTCAAGAATTTAGTTAAAGCTGAGAAGCAAGTGCTCTGTAGCTTTCACCAAGGGTGTGAAAACTTGGGATTGCCAACAGTAAGAATGATCAATAAGAACTTTCCCGCAAATGTAATAAATTTTCAGAATATAAAGTTAGAAATGCACAACTTAGTCCAGTCTATGAAGATAATCATCAAACATGAATGAATTTATATCCACAATAAGGGGACATTAAAAAAAAAAGGAGCACTCTGAGTGTAACTAAGGCTTATCTCAACAATGTTTTTGCTTGAATAAGGTAAATAAATACACACCATGTATGTAAATAACTTGTGCTATGCTATTATTAATTAGTTATATATATGCTTATAGAGATTTTGGAATATACATAAAATACGAAAAAGACAATATTATAATTTACAATACCAGCACCCAACCATATTTTCTATTAATATATTTATGTTTTTCTTCTTTCTACATAACTTTCTCAATGTAATATGTATATTGAATATTATATTAGCTGCATCTACAGTATTATATCTTGATTTTAAACTTAGTATTATATTGTGGGACTTTTCAAAGCTTTGAAGCAGTCTTTAAAACATTTTTATAAATGCATAATGTCCCATTATTTGTATACACCCAAATATAATCATTTTTGTATGGTTAGTTATTAAGCTATTGTCTCCAGCTCAAAGCCACCTTTCTTATATTCTGTTTCATGACTCCTGACTGATAGATTATATAATAGATATTTATATAAATAAATACATATATTTAGGTCCTTTTTCTTCTTTGACACTACAATTAATATTGTGATTAATATTTTTGGGGTATTTAGGTTTGTATCTTGGATTATGGCCAAAGATTCATTTTCAGGTACATTAATGCTTTCCTAACTTACTCCTGGTATTTCTGGAAAGGTGGAGACAGTCATTAGAACAACATTCTCAGCCTCTCAGAAAGATAAATTTAAGAGCAAGAACTAAGACCATTCAGAGCTCAGTCCCCCATCCAACGCCTCCTCACCTAGGGACCTATAAGGCGGAAGACAGCCTTGTGGGCATTTGTGCCTTAAGTTTATCAACAGGGGTTCTGTCCTGCCAGGAGGCCTGCAGTTCTTCAGGGCAGCCTGAGATCATACAGGCAACTCTGGGCTTCAGTGTTAGAAACGTCACGTTGCCACAAAACTAAGCCATGTTCTCTCTCTTTTCTTAAAATTTTTATTTATTTGTTTTTGGCTGCGTTGGGTCATCATTGCTGCATGTGCGCTTTCTCTAGTTGTGGTGAGCGGGGGCTACTCTTCGCTGCCATGCATGGGCTCTAGGCGCAGGCTCAGTAGTTGTGGCGCACGGGCTTAGTTGCTCCACAACATGTGGGATCTTCCTGGAGCAGGGCTCGAACCTGTGTCCCCTGCACTGGCAGGTGGATTCTTAACCACTGTGCCACCAGTGGTTAAGCCATGTTCTCTTAAAGCTCTATGAGCGGCTCAGTTCTTGGGCAAAGAGAAAGGTTGATATTTATAGGAAGTGTGTGTCATAGTTTCTGAATAATATCAGGGCTTTAGAATATATTGTCAAGCAAGGTAATGCCAGCTAAAATCTCAACAGAACTCTGGTTTATGTAAAGATTTTTATTATTTTACTACATTTATTACCTTTTGATGAGTGGAATTGTATATCATTTACTTAGTATTTTGAAATCATCACTTAGAATGCTGTAGCTTATTATCACAGATATTGGGAAAAGTGTCAAGCCTAGCTAATAATCACCTTCAGTAACACATTTTAGATATAATTGAGACCAAAATATTGATTTGAAATTTTATTCTTGTATTTCTAATTGAAGTTTTTTTAAAAAAAGGAAAGAAGAAAGAAGGAAGGAAGGAAAGAAGGAAGGAAAGAAAAGTGGACCTGAAGTACCATTTATTGAACAGGAAATAACTGCTAGAACTCTATTGGGACACTGACTATGTGAAAGCCAATTAAACTAACTGTCACTATCATTTTGACTTCTCTAGATGATGATTTGCTTGACTTGATGTGTGCAAAGACTCAGGAGTCAGGGTTGAATTTTTGCTGTATTTTCCCTCCTTACTCTTTGCCTTGTGAGCTGGTAGTTCCTTCCCCCAGAGACAGGGTGCAGTTCTGCCCCTTGACTTCATGGTCAAGCACGTCACTTTGGCCAATGGGACATAAGCAGACACAACACATGCAGAAGCTGAGATATGCTGCTGGGGTTGGACTTGCTCTCTTCTCTTCTATCACTGCAATAAGAATGTCTGGGGAGGATAAGAGGAATAAAGACAGACTTGGACCAACCTGCAGCGTGGAGTCCAGCCCAGCCGAGCTCACCCTGGCTCAGCTGACCCCCAGGTGGCCTGCAGAAATAAACAATACTTGCTTTTTTTCCCGGCTCACTGTATTTTGAGACAATTTGTTACACAGCATTCTTGGCCGATGTAAATTGGTGAGTTCTATACCGGTCACTTTTCCATTGATTCCACCAGTTTATACTCATAAGGATCAGTCATATGAGGTAGGTTTTAGTCTCTGCCTTTCAGACAAAGAAACAGCCCCCGAGAACTTATGCAATCTGCCCAAAGCAACATAGCTAAAAAGAGCAGAAATCTAATTCCAGTGGAAAAGTTCAATTCTCCTACTGATAGCAGTATATAATTTCCGTCAAGATTGTTCTCACTCACCAAGAATCAGCTTCAATGGAGCTGCAGTTCTATGCAGGTGCCAGGAATGCATTTTGCTTTGATGCATTAAGATTGATTTTGTTTAGCAGGACTAAGCTGGCATCGTGGCAAAGTGATTAAGAGCGTTGTCTCTGAAATCAGACAGCCTGGATCAGTCTCCTGGCCCCTAATTAAGCAATTATAGACCATCAGGCAAGTTACTTACCTTGGTGTTTCAGTGTCTTCAATATGACGTGCGCATAAAGCTATGTCATTCCTATGGCTGTTATGGGATTTACACAAGTTAATATATTTAATAATCACTCAATAAATATTAATTATTATAATTTTGTAGAAATGATAGATTCTTAGACAGACCTCAGAGATTTTGCAGGTTCAGTTCCAGACCACCACAGTAGAGGGACTATTGCAATAAAACAAATCACACAGATATTTTTGGTTTCCCAGTGCATGTAATAGTTATGTTTACACTGTACTGTAGTCTGTTAAGTGTGCAAAAGCGTCACATCTAAAAAAAGTTAGACCTGAATTCAAAAAAATACTTTATTGCTAGAAGTTGCTAACCATCATCCAAGCCTTCAGTAAATCGTAGTCTCTTTGCAATAGTCACATCAAAGATCACTAAGCAGAAATCACCGTGACAAATATAATAATAATGAAAAAGTTTGAAATACTGGGAGAATTACCAAAATGGGACCCAAAGACATGAAGTGACCAAATGCTAAGGGAAATGTTTGATACAGGGTTGCTGCAAACTTCAATTTGTAAAAAAACACAAGAAGGCAAAGCACAATAAAACGGGGTACTCACCTATAGCAAAAGGGGACTCTTGCGTTATTTGTGAGATCCTGCATACGGAAGACCAGTTTCAGCATCTATTATTCAGTAAGGGTGGGAGAAAATCATTCAGTTAATGAAGAGCAGTTACCAAATATGTACACCCACAAAGTGCCAACGCGATGCTAACTCTGAGATGGTCCAAGAAAGTTCCAAACATCTATACCCGCAGTGCACAGAGTGTCTCATTTTTCACCTTTGGACCATTAGCCTCTGTAGTTTCTAGTAGGATTTATTCTCTGCTTCAACAAACCCTCAAACTGCTATCCTCTAAATAACACACTGAGGGTCTTTAGGACTTTCGGATGTTATACTTAGGTTTTAGGCAAGTTGCAGCACCACAATCCTGAATTTTTTTTGAGCCTCATGGAACAGGAATAATTAGTAACCATACCCTTTGGACATAAGACCAGCGGATGCAGTGTGAAGGACATTACGTCATCTGGGAGTGATGCTTTGTTAAGGTTTCTCTCAATTTCTGAGTATCTTGGAGAAGTTTCGTAATTGTTTGTTTTCTCTGCTGGCTGGGGAAACCTTTCAACACATGGAGATCCAGATGGTGAGGAAAAAGAGGCACCTGACCAAATGAACGAAAATAACCTTTCAGCTTGTTATTGAGTTTATTTTCCCAAGTGCTTGCTCTGTGTGTCACCGTTATGTTGACACTGGTCCAGGAGCAGGAAATATCTTTTCTGTTAAAAAATGAGAAACAAATACACAACAATAATGAGTACAAATAGAAGTATATTTTTGAAATATTATATGCTAACATTGCACATAGACTTCAAATCAGTAGACTGAGCTGATCTCCTTTGAGGCAGTAGTTACGAGGGACAAAAAACCAAAACAAACCCCCAAATGCAGACATGGAACAGATCAAGGAATACAAAATACGTTGAGAGAAGACACTGACTGATGAGAATTGTTATATGTAAAGGTTTACCTTGAAATGAACACAAGTAAAGTACAAATACTTTGGAATATAACTTGGTTTCTTTGGAACTGTTTTGTGATAGCACCATCTTGTGGCCGGATTTAAAATAGGTTTCTATTGCAAACTAATCAAGGCTGGGTTTATTCCAATATAAAGCTTCCTGTGAATATTCTACCACATTAAACTTATACAACACTGTCTTTTTTATTGATTTTATTGTAATTTTAAGAACTGGTTTTGTGTCATCTAAAATTCAAAAAGGTTACCATGACGTAAATTATTGAGAAAGATCTTATTGTAGTCTTTAAGACTAATTTAATACTCAAAAAAGTATTTAACACTTTTAAAACCAAGGTTGTATTTGAACAAAGAAAAAGCCTGTTTATCATGCATTATATATAGGAATTCATTTAAAATCAGAAATATTTCCACTTATGAATTTACCTTCTAAACATTCTAGAAAAAAGTTGAAGAAATTCTATTATCTTTAAGCTTTAAAATATTCTAGAATCTAACGGCTTGATAAGATACAGGTAACAATCCCTATTTCATAGGAAACATGTCATAAGTATGAAAAGCGTAATAGAGTAAAAGCCATCAAAATCTGTGTTGTTCACACTAGGTGTTAAGAGTGAGTGTAACCAAATGTCTCCGGGTTTAGACTTCCTGCCGTCCACCCCTTATGCTGGAATGAGGGGCTATTTCAATCAATTTCTTTTTTCTTGGGACCCATCTCACAGTGCTTAATCCCAAACCGTCACCAACATTATAAATCCAATGTTAATTTTCTCCGTAACGCACAATTGCTAATTATTGACTGTGCCTCATTGCAAGGAATATGGCCTCATTTCTATCTTCTTCCCTAGGGTTTAATTTAGCTTGTGAGCTTACTACATGAAGGGTCATGTCCAGTCTCTCTGCTTATAGGTGCAGAGTATTGATGACAAGAAAGAGAACTCCGGGTCTATAATCTGAAGGACAATGTAAGTATCGCAAGTGCGAACCCTTCTGTTTGCCAGGGAGGAAATTCATACCCCGAAGTGAAGCACTTTTTCCAAAGAACTTTCTCTTGTAGTTAGCATAGGAGTGGGTCTAGCTTTTAAACCCCAATCTGACAATCTCTGTCACTGAACTGATGTGTTTAAACCATTCACATGGAAAGTAACGATTAATAAGGTTTTATTAATCTAAGTTGGCTAGATTTTTTTTCTACTTGTTTTTTTGCTTTTATTTTCCCCTCATTTCCTGCTTTCTCCGAGTTTGTGTCTTTTTTATGATTCTGTTTTATCTCCTCCATTGACTTATTATTTGTATGTCTCTTTTTGACTAATTCAGTAGTTTCATAATCTTTGCAAGATTCACTTTTAAGTAATCTGAGTCTATGCTCATGTAACAGTAGACCGCCTTTCAAGCAGCATGAGGACCTTATATAATATATAATATATTCCTAATTTCTCCTTCCCATCCTTTGAGTCATTTTGTTGTACATTTCACTATTACTTATGCTACAAACACACAGTCTGCTATAACTAGTTTCCATTTAAACAGTTTTCTTTCAGAGTAAAGATAAAAATGTGTATTTTACTTTCATTTATTTAATTTCTGAAAATTTATTTGTTCTCTAGGTCCAAATTTCTGACCCATATCACATTCCTTCTTACCAAAGACTTTCTTTAAAACTTCTTATAAAGCAGGATTGCTAGCAAGAAATTCCTTCAGCTCTTGTTTTACAGTGAGAAACCTTAATTTTCCATCTCTTTTATAGAATATTTTCTCTGTGTATGGAATTCTGATTGTTTCTTTCTTTTGCCATCTGAAGGATGTTACTCCCTTTCTTCCTGCTTGTGTGGATTGTGACAAGAAATCTGTTAAATTCTTATCCTTTCCCTGCTGCAGTTAGTGTGTCTTTTTTCTTTGTCTTCAAGATATCCTCTTTTCTTTTCTTTTTTTCTTTTACCAGTTTGAATATAATATGCTAAAGTTTTCAAAATTATTATTAATACTGCTTGTGGTTCTCTGAGCTTTGTATCTGTGGTTTCATGTCTATTTCTCAGCAATCACTTACTCAAATATTTTTCTACACCTTTCTCTCTGTCTTCTCCATCTGGAATTCCAATTATACATGAGACAACCGATGCTCTGGTCATTTTGTTTTGTTTTACCCACACCTTCTCTCTTTTCATTTCAATTTTTTTGTGGCTTTTATTGATCCACCTTGCAGGTCACCAATTTCCACTGGATTCCTGTAGTTACTGTCTCTCTGATGAAAATACCTATTTGATCTTGGATATTCTTTATATTTCTTATATAAAAGTTATATTCTTTTATAACTTTCACTTACTAATCACTTTTCTTTGCCTAATATGTACGTATGTGTGTGACATGTCGAATAAGACGGTTGATACTAAGGTAAATATATTTTTCCTTAGAGGTAAGTCCTCCTTTCCTTCAGACAGGCCTTTGGTGTGGGGACTTGTGTTCATCTCTTCATGAGCTGGACCAAGTCTCTAGCTGTTTTGTGCTGGGATGACTCTCACTGCACAGGAGATGTCAAATTACTCTGGTGACACCTTATGTTTGTCATGAGCTCATCGCTGGTGTTTTTCATCCTAGCTCATTGCTGGTGATTTCCTCCTTGAATGTCTTTTCCCTGCTTATCTCCGGGACTCCCTCTTGGGCCTCAAGAAAATCTACCTGGGGCAGCCCTCCTGGCATACCCACTTTTACTGTTATTTCGGGCCTGCCAGTGTGTGGGGTGGAGTGGAGTATGGGGTCTTCTCTGACGTTCTGATTAAGCCTCTATCCTAGGCAGCTCTGGGAACCCTGCTCTGGGATGAGGCTTTCACAAGGCTTCCTGCCTTCCCTATAGATACAGCTTTGAGCCTAATATGCCTTCCTGCTCCTTCTTCAGGGTTAGAGGTTTTCCCCTGTTCTCATACCCCGGGTGCTGTAGATTTCTACCATGGCTTCAGGGGAAATTTGTGAGATCCTTTTCCAGGCAGATGAAAGCTTTCCGTGGAGGAGACAGATTTGTGCAGCATTCGGGCGCCAGCTGTTTCCATCTCCCAGGTGGAAATACAGGTAAACCTTGTCCAGGAATCCCCTCGGATACCTGGTGATGCTCATGGAGGAAAAGCCTACAGAAGAGAGAAAACCCCTCAGTGTCTGCAGCCCAGCAGGGGTCACACTCTCATGACTACCTCCCCCACCCTCCACCCCAGTCTTCAGCCATCAATCAAACGTTCTGGCCCCACCTGCTAACCAACTTCCCTGTGACGTTCTGGTATCTGTCCCAGATACCAGAGGGATTTGTTTCTTGGTACCTGTAGCTGCTGTCTCTCTCCAGAGAGATGGGGTTAATTGCTTTTATCATTAAATTAGTGAACTTTTAAAAATCTGCTCCTTCCATATTTAAACGTTATCCTATAAAATACGTAGTCAGCATCACCATTTCTGGTCTCAGTTACTTGGTGTCTTCTGCAGCACGTCTAGCAAAAGCAGTGGCCAAGAAGAGGCTCATGTGTTGTGTATAGGGTGGGTGGTGAGCAGCTGTATGGACAGACATCTAGGCTAAAAGGCCCATGACCCGTGGGTGCTGGAGGACCCCGGACTCTGCCCCAGGCTCAGCCCGGCGGGCGTCTCTACAGCCCCCTTTTGCAACATCAGAGGAACAGGATTCTCTCAAGGCCCCAGGGGAGATGACTGGGCTTCAGTCACTCTGAGTCTCAGTCAGAGCCTGTTGCAGCTCTTCTGTCTGTTTGAAAACATGCTTTTTATGTGTTCTCTGCTGCAGAGACCCCACATGTGCATCCCCAAGGAGGCTCCCATGCTTTCAGAATCCAAATAGTCAGACCTCTGCCAGGAAAGTGCACCACTATCTTGTCAACAGTTTGTTCAGACTGATGAGAGGAGCAGCCTCAGACACACTTCAGTAAACCAAGTGAGGGGGCCTGCTGAAAGGATGAAGAAGGAGGTTGTGCCCTTGGCTCTCAGGCCAGAGTGATTAGTAACACCGTCAGATCACTCAGGATTGCAAGCACTCTACCTCAAAATTTTTCTCAGAGATTTTAAGGTTTCAGAGGATGCCATCTGAGTAGAGGGCCGTTTCCGAATGCCTCCAGTCCTGGTATTTTGTTACCAAAGCTGGGTTAATTCAGTTCATAGTGTGGCCGGACAGGTGAATCTTATTAATCTCTATATTCACTATTTAATGTGATTACTAATGTACAGGGTAGCGGCATACGCAGATATACAAATATTAAAAGAACACAGAATTTAGCCACTGTGTTCATAATCTCTATCATTTTTCAAGTTTATTATCAGGCTCTAAGGCCAGAGAGCTCTCTATTATATGCCCTTCCTACTGCCCTGACAACCTTTCGATTCCAACACACACACTTACACACACACGCGCACACGCATACACACATGCACGCATTTCATCTGAATGGAAACAGAATCACAGAATTTGCAATTTATTTAATATGACTGAGTAACGTCCTCCTCAGTGAGAAGACTTAAAATGGTTGTTGAAGATGGAAAAGCTTTACAAAATAGGCTAATTATCTTTGTGAAAAGCTCCAAAGTTGTGTAATTTTAGAGGGTAGACTTTGTGCCAGTATATCCCGATATCCGAGCCAGATGTTAGAGCTGGGTTTTCGGGCGGTGACCAGCTGCTTGCATTTCAGGTGATGCCAGCTCAAAGTCCTCCTGGCATCTGGCTACGTGTATTTCACAGAACACAACACCCAGACAGTTTCAATAACACAGGCAGGTACACTCTTACAACTTGCCCCTCAGTGCGTCCAGTGGACTTGCTCTGGGCTTAGGCTTTAGGATAAAAGGGAAGGTTGACAATTTGGGCTTCTTTGCTTCCAGGCCGATATGGTTTGGGGGAGGAATTTCACTGTGTCCACCCATCAGCTCTGACCCCCACAGTAGCGGCCTCACTGCTCTCCCCTCTTTCATGCATTTTTTTCAACGAACCCATTCTCCTCATTAGAGATAGAACACCATTTGTAAAATGCAAATCATACCTTGTAATTCCCTAGAGGAATAGATCCCTGTCAACTTTAGACGAAGTTAAAAACCACAAAGGGCTTTATAAGGTGAGAGAGATTTCACCCCTGCCTCTGTCTGAAAACTTTTCCTATGCCCTCCCCCTTCACTCTGCATGCTGGATTTCTGTAAATTCCCATCTCTTGTTTTTTTTTTTTGTTTCACCTCCAGGACTTCAAATACGCTGCTCCACTTCATTCTTCTCTCCATTTTCCTACCTCTTATTTACCCTCCAAATCTCAGCCTAATTGCAAGCCCCTTCTCAGCTCTCCACGATGAATGAAGTTTCAGACATTCCCATATACCCTGCCTGCAGCACTTGGCACTGGTTGAATTATTCAGTTAGTTGAGATTGTCTGGTTTGTATGTTTCCCAGTAAACTATAAACTCCAAGAGGGCAGGTAGCATGTTGATTGCTTCTTTTGTTGTCATAGCAATGAATACAGCGCTTAGAAGATATAAGATACTTGGGGGCTGATTAACTCACTGGATTTCTGCTCTGGGTATGCGATACTAAGGTCCCCATTAATGACAAAGTGTTACTTTCCTTCCTTCATTCTTCATAAATTTCCCCTAGGGGACCCTGAAGGAACTTGCAGGGCAGAACACTTATTTCTTCGCTGCTAAATAGTGTCAAAATTTAATGTTAATTGTGCGTCCTTCATCACCATTTCTAAAAAATCATGCTCATTTTTTCTTCTTTTTCTTTGTAACTTTTTTGCTCATAATTTAAGACCCATTTCACTAATGCCAAACAGTCAATGTTTGATAAAGAAATAATATAGAGATGACTAGAAAGAGAGATTTTTTTCCTTAAGATTTCCTCCTAAAACAGTATTAAAAAATTCAAATTGGAAATGTGCACACACGAACAGAATATTTTATCCTTTCCAACGTCCTAAGTTTTTATTACTTGAATCCACACCACATTAGTTTCTGTTTTGAACTTTTTATTTTTTTTAATTTCATGTGTGTTTTATAAGTTGTATGGGAGAGAAAACAAGATGCATTTTAGATTGGGCACCCATGAGTAACTTGGACGTATTGTTAGAAATTACACTTTGATTTCAGTCTATGTCCAAACTTGGGAGAGACCACTGATTCAAATAACAAAATTTGGAACAGAGACATATATACAAACAAAGATTTTGCATATATAATGCTGAGAAGTTTTTCTTAGTTAATTTGTTGCCACCTTATTAGCTAATTTAGATAAATTATAATGTATTTACAATAATATGACAGAAATTTTCATTCTCAACCCCATACACAGAACCAAAAGGGAATTTCTAGTTATTACCTCACCATATCTCTAAAGACATATTTTGTTTATAATTAGAAAAGTGAAAAACATTTCTTCTGACCCCCCTCAAAGATTTTGTGTTTACAGATTATCTCAATCACTTCAAGTAGAAATTAAATTTAACCCAATTAAATTTAATTAGAAACAAAAGCTGAGACACTTAATATTAAATAATTTAGTTAAAATTAACAATAACACACCCACTACATTTTAACATAGATAATATATTTTACGGCAAATAACTATAGTTTTCAAAATCATAATGGAAAGAGTGGGCTTGCTTTACATTTTTGCAAATCTCTTGAATAATGTCTTAACAGGACAGCCAGATTCTCATGTTTGTTTCTCCCTTTAGTCCACTGCAGTAAGGGCATCAGGCAGCCTCTGGAAAATGCCACTGAACACTTGTAAGAGAACAAGAGAGAAAAAGGTAAATACTGCCTCAGGGTTATTCTGAAAATATGTTTGACTTCATGGATCCCCTGCAAAGGACCTCCAGGGTCCCTGAACCACACGCTGAGAACCGCAGGGCTAAGGGACCAGCTGGTTGGGTTGGATGGTTGTAACTTCTGCTGCTTCTCCTGCTGCTGGGTGGGACGTTGCCAGAGCTAAATATGTTGTCCCTCACTCTTCGGGTGAGGGCTTTCCCTGTTTGGATACTAATATCTTCAAACCCTGAAAGAAGAGGAAACACATCACACACCAAATGTGCCAGCTTTGGTATTAGAGACGTGCATGTACTTCTGCTTACTTATTTCCTCTTGACATTCTGAATTCTTCTTCTTCCTAATAGAAACTTGCCAAAAGGAGGATACTGAAGTTCAGGACTGTAAATAACTTGACTTGGCAGGCACAACTGAGTACTAGCAGAGGTTGTCTCCTGAAGCTTATGTTCTTCCTGTAACACTCATGCTCTCCCCTTAACCGATAATTATAAAACACAGCGATAATTAGGAATCATGAGAAAATGAAGGTCAGTTGTGAACCTAGTGCAAATAAAAAAATAAAAGGACTTGAAAAAAGTTTGTGAGGAAGCTGCACATGAACAGAAGTCATAGGTCAAATATAAGGAAAACGAATTTTTGTTTAATCTGCATGGTAATAAGTATAAACAAAATGCTGGTATCAACTGAATAAAATTAAGGCTTATACAGAGAACAGCTTCTGGGCTGGGTGATTCCATTAAGTAACAGAGGAAAGGCAAACATGGACACGGTCCATGCAATAAATGGGTTCTGTCATAAGGGAATTGAAGGAAAGGAGAGACCCAGAGGTAGTCAGCCAGAGGCAGGCGTCCAGGAAGACCTGAGTGGTACAGACATTTGGGGGAACAGTGACTGGAGTCATTACAAGGACTTTCAGAGTCATCTCTTTGGCTGTTCACCTATGCATTTCATATGAATTCTATTTCAGTAAACCTATAGATGACTATAAATAGTTTTCATGACTTTTTTTAATGTGAAATATAATATTTCAAGTGTGTGGCTTATCTCGTTTCATTATTCTTGCTGCCAGATTCACTTTATTTCTGCATAAAATGGTGACACCTTGGGTTATCGGGTTAGTTTTTTCTTTGTAAATAACTCCAGCGCTCTCTTCTGATGGGCAATTCAGATTATTACTTATGAGGGCCATCAAGCTGCAGATGTGTTCAGCTGCATCAAAAATAAAATACCCATTGCCTTGTGATTCATGATATGTCCAGAAAGCTTAAATATTTTAGTGTATATAATATATTTTGTCACTGTAAGTCACTTTCACAACTGACTGTGTGAGAAGTTATTAGCTGGTTGCCAATATTTTCTCCGATTTGAATCCACCTGCATGGCATTTGCCAGACAGTTTCTGAGCCTAAATCACCTAAGGAATTGCTATAATGTATATAAGAATAAAAATACATCCTATGTTATTTGCAACTAAAATGAAACATGCCCATAATGCTGGGGCTTCTGTTGCCATATTGTAACATATCAGGAAGATATAATTGTGTCACCCTTATCTATCATCATAACGAAATTCATTTATTCTCCATCCTTTTTTTTTGAGTGCAAAGGGAATTTATTAATTTATTTATTTTGTGTGTGTTTATTCTTTTTCAAATTCTTTTCCCAATTAGGCTGTTACAGAATATTGAGCAGAGTTCCCTGTGCTATACGGTAGGTCCTTGTTGATTCTTCATTTTAAATATAGCATTTATTCTCCGTCTTGAAGATCAAAGGATGGGGTAATAGAAGGCAGAGGAAAGCCATCTCAGTGTTGATGTGGAAGTGAGATAGAAATTCAGCCCTTAGGACAAGGATATCTACTAGGGACGGTATCAGCCTCTTTATAGAGGTAGAGTGTTCTGTTTACTGTCTCAGGGAATAATCAGTTTAATTACCATGTCTATTAGTTTCCTACTGGTGCTGCAACACATTACCACAAGCTTATTGGCTTAAAACAGCACAAACTTATGAATCTGGAAGCCAGAAGTCCAAAATGACTCTTAAGGGGCTAAAATCAAGGTGTGTGTCCCTTCACCAGGCTCTGGGGAGAATCCGTTTCCTTGCCTTTCTTAGTTGTTTCCTTGCCTTTCTTAGTTGTGGGGAACTGTCCGCATGTCTTGGACCCTGACCTTTTCCTCCATGGTCAAGTGCATCATCCAATCTCTGTTTCCATCCCCCCAGCACATCTGCCTCCCACTGATGAAGACCCTTATGATTATGTTGCAGAAATCGATCCCACGAGAAACCAAGCACCGCACTCAGAGGGTTGGAGAACTCGGGTTTATTGAGCCGGCGGCACCAGATGGGCTAACGCTCCAAAATTCTGGGCCCCATTCCAGGTGAATTCTCTCCTTATATAGGTTAAGACACATAGCTCCAGTTGGCATTAATTGATTGGCTACTTAGTTTCCATGGATTACAGGTGATTACAGAGCGCGGGAGTTGCTAGGGGTTACATGCAAAGCGTTTTCAAACAAAGGCGAGCAGGGGCAGGAACAGAACATTCTTTTCGGTCCCAGTTGATTATTAAAGTATTTTGTCCTCACTCTAGTGCAGCAAGCAGGTTTTACAGAAGCAGAGCAGGCAGAAAGCTATTCTCTAGCTGGGTGTGAACTCCAGGTTTTCCTCATCAATTATAGACGTTCCCCGACTTACGATGGTTCCACCCCAGATTTTTCAGCTTTAAGAAGGTGCTAAAGTAATACGCATTCAGCAGAAACCGCACTTTGAATTTTGATCTTTTCCGATGCTGGTGATATGAGTTAAGATGCTCTCTTGTGATGCTGGGCAGGGGCCTCAGCCACGCTATCATGAGGGCTGAACAACCCTTTCTGTACCCACACAACCATTCTGTTCTTCATTTCTGGTTTGTTTTCTAATTTTTGAAAAAAATCTTTTTATTGGGGTGTAGTTGCTTTGTAATGTTGTGTTAGTTTCTGCTGTACAACGAAGTGAATCAGTTCTATGTATACACACATCCCCTCCCTCTTGGACCTCTGTCCCACCCCACCCCCCCATCCCACCCATCTAGGTCATCACAGAGCCCCGAGCTGAGTTCCCTGTGCTACACAGCAGGTTCCCACTAGCTATCTATCTTACACATGGTAGTGTAAACATGTCCATCCTAATCTCCCAGTTTGACTCATTTTCGGTACTGTAGTCAATGAATTTAACGAGATAGTCAACACTTTATTATAAAATAGGCTTTGTGTTAGATGATTTTGCCCAACTGTAGGTTCATGTAAGTGTTCTTGGCACACTTAGGTAGACGAAGCTAAGCTGTGATATTCAATAGATTAGGTGTATTACCTGTACTTTTGACTTATGATATTGGCGACTTACAATGGGTTTATCAGGACATAACACCATCATGAATCCAGGAAGATCTGTGTATAGAACCCTCCCAGACAATTCAGAATACTCTCACTATCTCAAATTTAATCAAATGTGCAAAGTCCCTTTTGCCATGTAAGGTAACACAATCACTAATTCTGGGGACTACGATGTGTACATCTTTGGAGGCCATTATTCCATCCACCACACCAATGGGTGTGATTATTGATTGTGTTACAGATACTGTCACAGCCTAACAAAACATTCTGAATGCTTATTTCCTACCAGGTAGCACGTCACATAGTGAGGACAGATTTTGCCCTCCAGGAACTTAGCGTTGAGCCTGTTATGACAAGTGTGATGGATAACTGTAAAGCCACCAGGCAGTTCTAATATAGTCCCCTCATCCCGTTACTCTTCCACTCTTCTGGGCAAGTGTTTCACATCTCCAGCTCTCTCCACAAATCCCCACCAACTCATCTTCCATCGGCTAATAATCCTACCTACTGCCTCACTGTGAAAACAAAAACAACTGGAAAAGAACTTCTACAGTCTTCCCCCACATTTATCCACCTACCATTCTTGTGCCCTGAAGTTTTAGGAATCACGATCTCTTCTTTGCCTTCTTTTACCAAAGATAAACCGTTAGCGCTTTCAAGTCTAACCTTCTCGCGTGTGCACCAATACCCATGGTTTTCTCATCTCTTCAAGGACATTATTTCAGTAATTCTGCTTTCTCCTGCACTGAACCATTCCCACTGGCAAACAAACATGGTGTTATTTCCTTTCTCTTAAAAATAAAAGCTCTCTCTTGATTTAATATCGCCTTCCAGATATTAACTCATTTCTCCTCTTCCCTTTATGGTAATATTCCTCAGAAGAATATACAGACTCTTTTCTCTCCTCCAAATCTCTCTTAAACATATTCCAAGTACTGTTTTATTCTCTCTGCTCTAGTGAAACTGCTTATGTAAAAATATTGCTAATAACAGCTGATGCTAATATACCACCTACTATATTCCAAGCATTTCATAAGACTGTTTAGTTGTTTATCTAATTCTCAGAACAGCCTGTGAGGTAGCTGTTAAGAAGTGGAGATGGGATGAAAATCCAGGCAGACACCTCTGAAGTCCATCTACACCCTATCACCTCTCTCACTACCAATTATCTCCATATTCTAAATATAATTATCGAGTACTGGTCCTCACCTTCTCTAACCAATCAGCAGCATTTAACAAATTGATTGTTTCTTCCTTTTCAAAAATCCATCTTACATTGCCTTTGGGACTCCACATTCCCCTGATTTTCCTCCTACCTGACTGGTTGCAGTTCTCAAGAGGAACAGAGCAGATAAATAGATAAAACACGTCCGGTTCCTTGTCCTGAAGGCTGTGATATTTCATTACGCAGGAAGTAAGCTGGTGAGTCAGTAATCTTTCCACAACGTCCTAAGAGAGAGAAATTCAAAATGCTGTGGTGTTTAGAACCAAAATTACTTAACAGTCCTGTGGAACTGTGGACATTTTCAAGGAGTGGCACTCAAGCTACATTTTTTTAAATTGAAGTGCAGTTGATTGACAATGTTATGTTAATTTCTGGTGTACAGCACAGTGATTCAGTTTTATATATATATTCACACACACATATATATATTCTTTTTCAGATTCTTTTCCATTATAGTTTATTACAGGATGTTGAATATAGTTCCCTGTGCTTATCTATTCTAAATGTAATTGTTTGCATCTGCTAACCCTCAACTCCCAATCCATCCCTTCTCCATCTCCCCTTGGCAACCACAAGTCCATTTTCTATGTCTGTGCTTAAGCTACATTTTGAAATATAGATAGGAGGGTACAAGATTTCTACCTCGTTTTTATATAAAGACTTAGGATGTGTTTTATTCTGTTTTGAACTTAAATTTATAAGTCCTTGAATAAGTCTGGAAACAAGTGGAGGAACTAGGAGAAACATATCTGTGGGGTTTGAAGCAATCAACTTGCCTTTAGAGTTGCAGGATTGCTTTTGTATTGAATATAAGCCTGTCCTGTAGCTTCTTGCAAAATAATGAACAGTCACAGCTTGAAAAGTGGATTAAATCCTACTATAGCTTGATAACAGCATACGAGGCGTTTGTTAAGAAAAGGAAAACTGTATGTCAATTATACTTTAATTTTTGAAAATGTATTGCAACCATCAAAAAAAAAGGAAAGGAAAAAACGTTTGAGGAGGGTCTCAGCACAGCCCAGGGAGAACTGAGGTCACAGGGAAAGAGAGAGAGAGAGGGAAGAGAGAAATGGGCTGCCTTTTATTTCGGCAGCCAGCATGTCTCATCCCACACTGGCCCTCTTGGTTGTTCTTCAAAGGGACCCACGTTCTCACCCTGAACCATCACACTCTGTCTTTTGTGCTCCGAACATTTTCCATCCGTAGTTTGGCACAACTTTCTCCCTCCCTTTATTCCAGAGTCCTGCTCACATCTAAGCCAATTAGAGACAAACTTTATACATCAAACTACACACCCCACCCCATCAGTCATTTCACCCCCTTTCTCAGTGTTTTTTTCCATTACTTCCTTTAAGGAATGAATTATTTCTAGAAAGAATAGCATTGTGGTCACAGAATGAATTGTTCATGGAAGGAGTGAGGGAGGAAAGTAGGAAAGCATCTTAGTCAAAAAGTTTGTCTTATGAAAAATTCTGCTTTGAAGTCCAACAGGCCAGGCCGAAGTGTGGATGTTACCAACTCATCTCCCGGTCGAATAGAAATAGAAAATAAACAAGCAAAAGTAACCTGGAAGTAGGCAAGCATGTTGGTGCTGTGATAAAAGGAAGAAAAATAAAAATTTTGCAAGTTAATTTTTCAGAGCTTTTACGTCCTCAACCCCTAGATGGTTCTGATACCATCACAAGCAGATTCTCAATTTTTATTCTGTGAACATTTCATTTGTGAGAGGTGCTGCCATGCGGGTGCCCATGAGAGAGACTTTGAGAGGATAGAAAATGTAAAGTTCTTTGACGCCTGAAACCGTATCTACAGTGTTTAGTGTAGGATTCTGGGGAACTAGGATGATGTGGATTCAATAAATAATTGCTGGATTCACTTATTGAATCATTTCTGGGAACTGTCTATGTACAGACACAGCACTAGACTCTGGTCATGAGACTGAACTAAACAGACAGAATTACTGCCCTCACCCAGCTTACAGTTTACCAGAGGCAGACAAACATTTAAACAAATTACTACAAAATTAATGTCACACTTTGTTATATTGTTTTTGCATTCAAAGTAATAGAATAAGTAAAGACAGTCCAAACTTTCTAAATATCAATGAATGTATTTAAAAATTCATATATATTTAGTTTCTGAAGATAATAATCAAGTGTACCAAATTAGCGCAACCTTACCACTCTGGATTTGAAGTAGAAATAGACCCAGGACCAGAGCGGGATAGAAACATAAAATTTACTTCCACTAGAGCCGCATTGGAGGATGTAGACTGGGATTGGACTTGAAGTCGAATTGGGGATTCTCTGCCTTTTCCCAGTCCAGACCTTGGGATCTAACCAAGGGGAGGGTGAGGTTTGCACTGACTCTGATGGTTCCAGAAATCATATCTTGGAGATGCAAAGCCCGGGGATGCGGCTTTCCCTAGTGATGGAACACAGGGAATCGAAGCTGAAGCCCGGGAGGGCTCTCCCTTACAAAAAAGACCCCAACTTGGTGACCCACGTGTCCTTCAAACTTTCACCAATCTCTCCAATTGGACAAGTCACTCTTGCTATGGCAAGAGCCTGTGAGACAGAGAAGGAAGTGTAGAATCCACTTGTTTAATTCTTCCAAGAAGGCAGAAATCCCTATTTTCTAGCCTTCCAGAAAAGAAAGAGATGAAAAGTTTGATTCTCCTTACATTATGGGTCATTTAATTGCCATTTTAGGTTTAAATTATCTACAAGATTTTAAATTGTCAACTTCCATTTTACTCCTCCTTGCGACAGATAATTTTCCTATCAATGAACAAAGAAACTTCATTTGATGAATTACCTTATACCACCTACATATTACAGTTTTCTCAGTAAACACCTATTCATTGGGCTGATGTTTTAACCAGCATTCAATATTAGAATGATATTTGGTGATATTAGAATGATATTACTCCTGGCCAGGGCTAACCTTCTCACAGATTTAATGCTAAGAGGAAGTCCCCACTCCTCCATCACCTCCCCGGACTGGGCTACTGCATCTCTCACTTCAACTAGAGACAGTCTTCTTGCTGTTTTCCCCTGTATTAGCCAGGCCACGTTAAGCAGTGTTGCAGTAACAAATGATCTCCTTGTCTCAGTGGCTCATAGGAATAAAGATTTATTTTTTGGTCAAAAAAAAAAGAGAATGATATTAAAATGGTACTAGAAGTTCAGTTAAAGACAAGGCTAGTGAGGGAGATATACTAAGGTCAGGGGTCCTTTTAAAGCCCTATAAAACACAGCATGTAGGGAACTGGCTATGGTGTCCACCTCAGGACCATCCTGGGGAAACTCTTTCCATCCTGTGGAAATTCTGTGTTGTGTCACAGCATTGACTTCTAAATTTTATTTCCTATGTGCTTATACTTCATTACAATATAATGTATTTTACACTAGTTACTTCTACAAAAACTCATTTTCTCTGTTAAATGATGCATGAATTGCTGCAATTTACTCTGGTAAGTTTCCTAATCACACCATATGTCAAAACCAATAAATGCCATCATGCAATGGTATCACGTTTACATCTAGGCTCTACCTAGTTTTAGCTTTGGGACTGGCCAAAGTCAAAGCTATCAAGGCAAGGTGCTCAATTGGTTCATTTCTCTCTTTTACACATATATTTTCTGCATTTTTCCTGCTATAGTTTTTCCTACTCGTCTCTAATTCTATGTCTTTAAGATTATTTCATAGCATTTCCAGTTTCAATGAAATTCTAAGTATATGTCTCCAGAAGAGATACTGCACCCTGAACTTTTGTTCTTTCTTCAAAACATAAAACTTTTCCACTTATTCCTTTAGGCTCTATTATTCAGAAATTCTATTTTCTTCTAAGGCAGTAGCATCTGCCTGGGTGGAGAAAATAAATATATGTTTGATTAGGCATTGCAACACATTAAATCATGAGAGAATTTCAGGTATAAAGATGAGGCTAGTGAGGGAAATACACTAGAGTCAGGGGTCTTTTAATGCCCTTTGAAACATGGCGTGTAGGTAACTGGCTACGGTACTCACTTCAGGACCATCCTGACATCAATCCCCTTCCTGTAGCAGAAGCTGTATTTCTCCTTTATGTGTAGTGGTGCCAATTCTCTGCAAGTATCTAATATCTCTTAGCACCAGTATTCTGTCTGTTTAAATTGCCTATTGAGTCTAGACTGAACCAAACTTCTTGAGTCAATTTTGCATCTGGTTAGGATTTAATGCTCTCAAACCCTGCAGATAACAATTTGAATTCTGGTTCCACCAATCACTTGTTAAATCACTCAGGCAAGTTTATCAAACTTTCTGCCATTCAAATTCCTTGTCTGTGAAATAGAAATAATAATAGTGTCTGCATGCTTAAATCATGCAGTGTCTGAAACAGATGACGCACACAAAGCATGTTATTTAATTTCTTCTCATCCTTCTGATAGAGCTTAAATTCGGTCTCCTGGAAAGGTTTTGCTGATCTGCAGACAAGTTTAGATCCTTCTTTTTATAGAATTTCATAGCACACTCTACTTCCCTTCTTATAACTTGTCATATTACATTGAATGAACATTTAATTTTTTTTATCTTTTTTGTTTCTCTCTCTGTGCTTTCATAATCACTCCATGGGGTTTTGCCCTTTGACACGTCAATGAATTTCAGGGTAAGTCCCAGCATTTTCTTAATCATTTTTATTTTCTTTTAGTAAGAGATTTATTTTTTTTATTTTTCATCACAATTTTTTAATTGAAGTATAGTTGATTTAC
The DNA here is from genome assembly GCF_030028045.1 of Hippopotamus amphibius kiboko. NCBI lineage: Eukaryota > Metazoa > Chordata > Mammalia > Artiodactyla > Hippopotamidae > Hippopotamus > Hippopotamus amphibius. Next base: position 193,717,400 of record NC_080188.1, on the reverse strand, counting down.
AATACTATATTAGTTTTAGGTGTACAGCATAGGGATTCAGTATTTTTGCAGATTATACATCGTTAAAGGTTATTACAAGATGATGGCTGTAATTCTTCATGCTATACAATATATCTTTGTTGCATATCTATTTTATACACGGCAATTTGTATTTCATTTTTTTTAGATTTTTACTTTATATTGGAGTATAGTTGATTTACAATTTGTGTTAGTCTTAATCATCTTTAAATAATAAAACCACTCTGGTTACTTCTACTCACAAAACTCTCAGTTTAGCGATTCCTATATCTACTCTAGTGTAGTGGTTATTTTAAAAAATCAAATTTCATTTAGAGTCAAGACTTTTCTCTGACCCTGTTTGTGTTCCTGAAGTAGGAGGGACCACAGTCAGTTTCTTTTCTCTTTTCCACCTAGTGTTTCTGCCCCTTTTCTCCTAACATATTACCCAGAAGCTCTTTTCTCCTTCTTGGGACTGAGTTGCAGGATAGGAGAGGAGATAAAGGACTGGAAAAGTCCTTATCGATTGGTACCCTAGTGATCATTCAGCATGCATCTTTTCTGGACAGAGCAGATGTTTAATTTTAATTTTATCATGTCTTCCAGGGAAGTCATTCATGGCAGGGTCTCACCTTACTTTGACTGTGGCTTCATTTGTGTTGATGAAAATCTTGACTGAAAATGAGATAAAAATAGTTTCATTGAGCATCCTGCCATACCTATAACAACTTATTTGTTACCCACCTTTCCCGTTCATATGTTTACTCATTTGAAGCAGACATATCGATTGTCTTACCATGTATGCCATCACAGTGCCTAGCGTGTATTAGGTACACAAAACAGAAATGTGTATGTAAACTGGAAGGAGGCGTGTTTGGTGCCATCTTTGCAACTCTTGAGTGTTTATTTATACTTGTCATCTGATTCTATATTAAAATATAATACACATCCAATTTTATCAGTCTAATTGTGTAATTCTTAATGAAATCTAGGTTCATACTAAACCTGGAGGGCTGTGGAAGTGTCACCTTCAGCTAAGTCCAGATTTGACATTAGCAAGGAGAACCCTGCTTTCTAAAATTAAAAGAGGAATCACATGTTGGCAAAATAAATGCTTCCCCTGATTCTGTTTTAGTCTGAATTCACATATATATTTTTATACCTGTGAACTGGGACACAGATTGGGAGAGCATTTATAGAACACAAGTCTTCTCCAAGTTGCTTTAATTCTGCAGGGTGAAATTCCATCTTTTTAATTGCAGCCCAGTTCGTCATAGCTGTTTTTAGCAGATGGTTTAAAGGGCTGTTAGAAGGGGTTCCCTCAAGTACCCAAGATGTAGCATTTTAACTAAGACTTTGAAAGCTAAACTCTGGAATTAAATAAAAGGAGACTAAATTCAAAGTTTAAAATGGGTTTTTTTTTTTTTTTGCTAAATAACATGTGTTTTATTTTCCTTTCCTAAATACTTTCCTAAATGCTGTTGTGAGGAGATCCCTTGGTGTTTCACAGCCACAGAACCTGGGATTCTCAGGATATCAAAGCTGGCTGGTGGTCAGTGATAATTTGAGGTCCAGAGGAAAGCATAATTTTCCTGATCACAGCAGAAATTAGTGGCAAAGCAAACACTAGGGCCTGGAACTCCTTTGTTCTTTTGAATATCCATGTTTATTTTACTTTAGAATATTCCAGCAACATCTTCTTCTCCTTTTAATAATTTCTTGAAATTTATCACTGAATACAATTTTATATGCCTACACTACAATTTAAAAGATGTCAATATTCTGCCAAGTCTATAAACCAGATGCAGCTTAAATTCTTTCACCCATCCTCTCCCATTTTTCCACTTATTCCTCCCTCCTCATAGAAATTTGGTTTCTTTCATTCCTGTGCATACAGTATATAGCTATTGGTGTTTTGAATTTTTACATAAATCTCTTAGTCTGTGTGTCTATTTTCGACTTGCTTCTTTCCTTCAAGGTTTGAGTTTTGCAATTTATCTGCAGTACTACACTGAGATTTCACTCACTCATATTAAGTATACTATTCTTTTGAATGGATTAGCAAGTTTTACTTATTTATTTTCTCCATAATGCGGGGCAGTTTAGTTGTTTCCAGTTTTGTCATTAGGAACAATGTTACAACAAACATCCTTGTGCAGAAGGTGAGCATTTTTAGGGTAGACATGTATAAATAGCATTTTGTGCATTAAGATGAATACACATTCTAATATAATGAAATTGGTCAAATGACCCTCTGTAATGCTTAAACCAATTTACTCTTCTAGCAGCAATGCATAAAGAGTTCTTATTTTCTTATATCCTTGACAACATTTAATATTAATATTAATTATTTGGGTGAAAAATAGTATTTTATTGTTTCAATGCACTGCTGATTACTAACAAGGCTGAAAATCTTTCCATATATTTACTGGCACTTCAGATATGTTATTATAGCTTTGCAGTTATTTTCTACTGGGTTATTATTGTTTTGATATTTTCTTAATGTAGAAGCAATTTATACATTCTAGAAACAAATCCTTTGCTGATAATATGCATTGCAAATATTCTCTTCTAATCACCTATGTTTTTGTGTTGTCTTTGTATTCAAAGAATTTTAAAATATATGTTGATGTGGCCAATTTGTCCATCTTTTCATTTATAGTGCATGCTTTTGGTGACTACTTTTGTTTGATCCTGATGTCTTAAACATAGACTCCATGCTTACTCTTATGACTCGAGTTTTCATATCTGACCTTTATCCATCCGAATTTTGTTTTTGTATATGCTTTGAAGTAGGGATACAATTTAGTTTTTTTCTATACGGATAAGTGAAATATATTTAATAATACATTTAAATATGTCTATTTGACTAGCCTATCTTTTCCTTATTTGTAATACCCTTCTGTCATATATTAACTTATATCTCTTTCATCAGTTTTCTATTGTTTTGTATATTTCCACCAAATTTAGAAAGATATTTGGTAGATGAATCCATCCCCCACACTCATTCTTCACAATTTTTCTCCATTTGTAGCCTTTTATTTTTCCATATGAAATTTTGCATCAGCTTTTCATGTTCTCTAAAAAAAAGTCTATGGCATTTTTTTTTTTAATCAGCGTTACATTAAGTTTATTATTTTTCCTACAAACAGGGACGAAATAAACAGCCTAGGCTTCTGTAGGTAGTATAATCACAGTTTTTTCCTTTGAGATAATGCTTGTCACCTTGATTTGAACTGCATGTTTCCCCAATAGTCTTCAGTTGTTAGTGTAGATTCAGCCATTTGGTTAGTTCCTCAAATGATTAATCACATCCAGAGCTCATGACATTTTATCAGCTTACTGCTCAAGGAAATTTTCATTTTCAAATTTGTGTCATGACCATCACTAAATCTTTAGATTTTATTTGCATTGGCTTATCAGAGCTGAAGTGATATTGCTGCTACATCTGCAATCTTTTATTTATTTATTTATTTATATCTTTATTGGAGTATAATTGCTCTACAGTATAGTGCTAGTTTCTGCTGTACAACAAAATGATCACCTACGACCACCGTCACCATTTTGTGTCTGTGCAGTAACCCCTCTTTTCTTTGATATTCTGCGCGCACAGGCTTTGTGATTAAAAAGAAAGCTTTCTAAGTTCAGGCGCATTTGTCAATGTTTAATTACTGAACAGCCTGATAATAATCACCAAGCTAGTCTTCAAGGACGTAAGAAACTTTTATGACTGATTTGGAGTAATCTTAAGTAGAATTCTGAGTTTCTTCTCTCATGAGATTTGAGCTTAACATTGAACATAAATGTATTAGCTGCCTATTGATGCCTGAAAATATCACCCCAACAGTGAATTCAAGGTTAATATTAAATGCATTTTTATTAGTTACCTACCGATGCTCAATGAATTTAAAACAATAGTAAACATTCTTTATCTTACATTGTTTCTGTAGGTTAGAATTAGGATTCTAGGAGCAGTTTAGCTGCGTGGTTTCTGGCTCAGAGTGTCTAACAAGATGGCAGTCAAGATACAGCTGCAGTCAACTCAAGGCTTGCTCGGGGCTGCAGGTACCACTTTCCAGATGGCTCCTCACAGGGCAGTTGGTCAGAGGCCTTAGTTTCTTCCCAGCTATTGATGGAGGCCTCAGTTCCTACCACTTGGACCCCTGCATCAGTCTTCTTGAGTGTCCTCATGACTTGGCAATCGGCTTCCACAGAGCAGAGATTTAAGAGCTTGCAAAGGTGAAACACCCAGTCTTCTGTGATCTACCCTCAGAAGTGACACCAGTTATTTCTGCAATAGCTTACTGCTTACACAGGTCAGCTCTATTCAGTAAGGGAAGGGAGTACAGGTGGCCTTAGTGCCAAGACACACGTGTCATTGGGGGCCCTTTTGAGGGGTGGGTACCGCAACATATATAGAACCTTAGAGTCCTTTAAAGATGCTCACTAAAATATTGGGAAAAAAATTTAAAGGATATATCTGTCGATCAATAATATTACTGTATGCGTGAATTATTTGGGGAAAAATAAGGCCAATTTCTACTATCTGCGATATAACTGAAACTCACCAAATTAAAAGCTTTGATTTTCCAGCTTTAATTGGTTCTCTTTATTGTCATGTTAGCACAGTCTCATATTTCTCAAATCATACTTGGAATAAGCACTCGAAAAATAGTTCTTGTTAGACTGCCAGCTTTAGTTTAGACAAATTAGTTTCTCTCCCCACCAACAAGTAGGTTTTCCTTTCCAAGCGAAAAATCAAATTATCATCTTTTAATTTAAATAATACAGTAAGTACATTCTCTAAAATACTCTCATTCGATATTACCATTTAAATTTGTGCTTCTAATACTTTGAATGTGTTATCTTTCTAGCACAGAACTAATCTTTATTCATATGATTTAAAATTTTCTATACAGCTTCACAGCCTTATTATGGGACTTGTTAAAGAATAATACAAACTAGCTTATGAGAACATGAACCCCTAATGCTATAACACCCCCAATATTTTTTTAAATAAAATAAAATAATGCAAACTAATGCATGTTTGAGTTCTGAAATGTTATGAGAAATATTTACTAAAGATTTTAGTGAAACGATGAAATACGAAATACGTGTATGTTAATTTTATCCTTTGCAGTTGGTCAGTTTTCTCATAAAGGGACGTAATGAGTAAGTAACCTATGTTCTACAAGTGTTTTGGTTCATAAAAACATAAATTTTTAAAAATACTCAATATATATTATTCTTTCTAATGGTTTACTCCTATTAAGCCATTTGTTGTTTTCTCCTTTCCTCGAGTAAACGTCTATGAGAATTCAAACAGCTTGCTACCCACGAGGGCTTAAGTATCTGTGAAATAATAGTACTCAAGTTACTTAAATGTATATTCATTTTCCCCTGCAGCTCTACTCACGGCTTTATTATATGCACATAAATATTTGTGCATATAATATTTCTATTGGAGTGAACAAAAAGGTAACTTAAAAAATGGATGATTATTTAGGCTTGATGAAAAGTGCACAGTAGAAGATAAAAAAAAAATTTTTGCATGATTTGAGAGAGTCAGACAAATGGATTTCCAGACGCTGCTGCCAGAGGAGCTGAGTGTAATAGCACCATCCTGGAAAGCAATGTTTATGAGTATACAGCCCACAGGTGAAGCAGCAGAGAAAGAAGAATCTGTACCAGAGAAAATGCTGACAGATGGCAGACAGGCAGATCCCTTTCTCTCACAAGGAAATAGGATGCTCGGCCAGAGCTGCAAGCCAGATATTAATGCATTTTTCATGCACTAAGGCCAATAAGATTTTATGGCTGCAATGGGTAATGTTTCTAGCTGCTGTAAGACAGCAGACAATTTATTCCAATATTAAATAAAATGACTAAAGGTAAAGAAACAGTTCAAGAAAAACAGAATGAAAACAAATTCACAGTACAATATTTAAAGAAAGTGCATGTTAAGAATGGTTAAAGGATGGAGGCTTTTCTTTTTTTATTGAAGTACCGTTGATTTACAACATTGTGTTAATTTCTGCTGTACAGCAAAGTGATTCAGTTATACATAAATATATATTCTTTTCATATTCTTTTCCATTATGGTTTATCACAAGATATTGAACACAGTTCCCTGTGCTCTACAGTAGGACCTTGTTGTCTACTTATTAAGGATGGAGGCTTTGCAACTACCCCCCGGGGGGGGGTCTTTGCAGTAGATACATTTTACATACATATATATAATCATCTCTATACACATAAATGATATAAAGGTACATACTTATATTCATATATATATTATGCATACATTACACGGCACACACACACATGCATACACATATAATTAGAGGCAAGCAGTTTTTCTGGGTCAGGTATTCAGGTATAATTTATACACTGTGAGTGATGAATACGGTGCTGGTTGTTTGCTATGGTCTCCGGGTCTAACTCCATCCTTCTACACTCAGCTTTGTGATACTGGGGCTGGAATTTCGAAAACCACGTTTCTGCTTTGCCAGCTGCTTCCCTGATAAACTCCACCAATAGAAGTTGCTAGAGGGAGGCTGAAGCTCTGGACTCCTTCCTTCCGCCTCCTTTCCTGAGCTTCTCATTCCTGCAACCCTTCTTCAGAACAGCAGCTGCAACAACAGCATCAGCAGCGCCCTCTCCTGGCAGCACCTGAGTCCAGCTTGCAGTTTTTCTAACACAGCAGAACCAAACTCAATGCAGCTTTCTCAGCACATCAGCTCAGAGGTCTGAGTCCCTGTCCCTGGGTTTCCTTCCCCAAACCCAGAGAAGCCAGCCCAAGCAGAGCAGCGTGCCCTTCCCTAGGGTCTGCGTCTCAGCAGCCCGGAGCCCCCACCCCAGGCTTCCAGGCTCGGTAACTGTGGCCTCTAGATCTGCTTGTCCTCTTGTAGGTGTCACAGCTGCTTCCTGCAACTGCTCCTTCCAAATAATTTCACTTTTTTCCCTTTTCAGTTGCCAAGTTAATAACCTTACCCAGAGCTAATAAGTTAAAAATATTTTCTCTCTTAAAATAAACTAATATAGCTTCTCTTTCCTGACTAGACTCTGATCCAAATATTACACAGAAAACTCAGAAGTTTCATAGCATATTAGTCCAATCAAAGGTCGGAGAATGCAGTTCTGTTAGTGCACATATAGAAAATGAAACTTTCTGAAAACTCAGTGGTTGTCTGAGATGATACAACTATTTTATTAATAAGGATAAAAAAGAAATCATCAATGAAACAAAGGTTTCCAGGTGAGGGTGGTCTGCATTAATCCCCAAGCACTCCTTAAAACAAACAAGTACAACACCAAGTTCAGACTGCCTACTGGCATTGACAAACCTCTAACCTTCACCTGAGTCCTTATTTGACACCTCCGTTGGCATTTTTTGCCTGAATTTTTATCTGAATGCTTGAGGCTAATTCACCTTGCACCATTTACCTCCTGTCTTCTTTGCTGTTAACCCGTTATACTATCCCCTTCAGGTCACCTATTATTTGTTTCCCCCAATTCCCTTTCTCAAAATGCTCTGTGATTCTTTTCCCAGGATCCAGTTTCTCACTGTACACTACTCTTGTCTTTGCATTGTGACCTCTGCAAAGTTCACTATGTGATAAGCAAAATATATCTTTAACCTGTTTTAAAAAATGTTTACTATACCTTCTTGCCTTTAAAAAAATCAGTTCCATCCCTAAGGATGCCACTTCGTACAGATCTCTAAATTGGGGGGGTGGTCCTCTGTGTCTAACACCCCAGTCTAGATGCTTCCCTGTGTCCCCAGTTAGAGATTAGCTAAAGTCCCACGGGCTCCTCTATGCTGTTATATGCATCTATGTATCTCAGGTGCCTCCAAGTTTTATATTTTCCTTGTTTCTAAAAGCTTCCTCCAGACAACTCCACACTTTCAAAATCATGCATTGCAGGTAAGCCCTGTCTGGTTTGCGCGGTCTTCCACGCACCTCTCCTTGACTCCTCACCTTCAATCCTGCACGATGTCTTTCCTGCATAATTTCCACCACCGTTATCACTACTCCAATTCATTCCTCGGTCTTTACTGAGCAAGTATTTTCTCCCTAAAGTGCACGACTCTGCGTCACTTGGATGCCTACAGTCCTTTAGGGGCTCTCAGTGTAAACTCCAGCGTCTAAACTGTCGTTTATCTCTCCAGCCTCATATGTCACAAAACCTACCTTCCCAATTGATATGCAGCTCCAGGTCCAAGGCGACTTCAGCTTCCGAAATTAAAAGAGTATTTGTGGTTCACATCTCTTAAAGGCATGTTTTCTTGACTTTGAGCAACAATGAATATTCCTCCCCCTTTAATGAATGCCCTCCCTCCATTATTTTACTGGTTATGTTGTATCTAACAGTCAGGATTGACCCTTAGTAAAACTTTCCCCAATTCTGGATTAGGCAATATTCCCATATTCCTGTATACTGTTGGGTATAACTTTGTAGGATTTATCATTCTGTTTTAATTGCCTTTCCACAAAATAATTTTTATGAGTGTCCAGGAGCCAATAAAAAAACTGATATGTACTAATAAAATGCAAAAAATGAAGACTGATCAAGTTGAATATATAAATTAGGCTATTTCAAGCACATATCCAAGAATCAGGGTGACCATCTATGAAGAGAAGACTGCACGCATTCATGTTTATAAAAATTCACATTCAGTCACTGGCAGTAGGTAACAAGCACCCAAGGAATACTCAAAGGCGATGAATGAAAGTACACGTAGTTGTCAAACACATGAAGAGATATTTAGCCACATTTATTTATTTAAAGCACATTGAAATGTTACTTTTTATTTATCGTGTTGAAAATGTTCAAAAAGTTAGGTTAAATTTTGTGGACCAAAAATGTGGGTAACCAGTATGTTCACACATTTCTGCTGGGAGTATAAGTTGGTACAACCTTTATGGTAAAATTTTTGCAATATTTATAAAAACTACAAATGCACATAATCTTTTTTGCTAAGTTATTCAATTTCTAGAGATCTAGTCTACAGAAAAAGTATTACAGGTGTAAAATGACTAGTTTACTAATATATAAGGCTACAGATAATATTGTTTCTTAAACAAAATATAGAATAAAGTGAATCATGGTATGACAGAGTATAAGGCAGTTACAAAATATAAGTAAGAAGCTTTTTATGAACTGATAAAAAATAAACTACATGACATTTAATGCATTAAAAAGGAGGTGCAAAACAAGCATAAAATATGCCATCTTTGTATAGTTTGGGCATTAATAGCTTGATTATAATAATGTTACCAACTTTTTATACTATTTTATGTCCATGTAGCATGAATATTTTAATAATATTAAGTCTTCCCATCCATGGGATGTATTTCCATTTATTTGTATCTTCTTTGATTTCTTTTAACAATGTTTTGTACACTAGTTTTAGTGTACAAGTTTTGAAACTCCTTGGTCAAGTTTATTCCTAAGTATTTTATTTTTTTAGATGCTTTAGTAAATGGGATTGTTTTCTTAATTTCCTTTGGATCTGTCATGGCTGAATATAGGAATGCAACTTATTTTTGAGTGCTGTTTTGTATTCTGCAAAAATTTGTTTATTAGTTTCAATAGACTTTTGGAATCATTAGGGTTTTTTTTTTTTTTTTTTTTCCATTTAAGATTATACCACTTGTGAACAGAATCATTTTAATTCTTGTTTGCACGTGTGTATGCCATTTCTTTCTTTTCTCTTGTCTGATGGTTCTGTCTGGAACTTCCAGTATTAAATTGAATGGAAGTGATAGTGGGCATCTTTGCCTTATTCCTCACCTTGGAGGAAAAGCTTTCTGTCTTTCCTCATAGAGTATAAAGGCAGCTGTCAGCTTTTCATATATGGTTTTTATTATGTTGAGATTATTTTCTTCTATTACTAGTTTGTTGAGTGTTTCTATCATAAAAGGTGTTAAATTTTGTCAAATGCTTTTTCCTGCATCTATTGAGATGATAATGTGGTTTTTCACCTTCATTTTTGTTAATGTAGTTTATTACATAGATTGATTTCGTATGTTGAACCATCCTTACATTATGTATAAATCCCACCTGGTCATGATGTATGATCCTTTAATATGCTGTTGAATTCAGTTTGCTAGTATTTTGTTTAAGATTTTTGTCAAAATTCATCGGGTATATTGGTCATTAGTTTTCTATTCTTGTTGTGTCTATGTCTGGTGAGGGTAATGCTGGCTTCAGAGAATAAGTGCCCTTCCTCTTTTATGTTAATTCTTTTAAAATGTTTGGTAGAATTTCTTAGTGAAACTACTTAGTCTTTTCTTTGTTGAGAAGCTTTTGATTAATGCTTCAATCTCTCTAGTCATTTGTTCAGATATTTAATTTCTTCATGATTCATCATCCTTGTTAGGTTGTATGTTTCTAGGAATTTATCCATTTCTTTTATGTAATCCAGTTTCTTGTCATATAATTTTTCATATGTCTTTTTATTTCTATGATGTCATTTGTAATGTCACCTATTTCACTCCTAATTTTAGATATTCGGGGTTTTTCCCTTTTGTTTTAGTCTACCTAAAGGTTTGTCAATTTTGTTGTGCTTTTCAAAAACCAAATCTTGGTTTTGTTGATTTCTTTCTATTTGAAACAATTCTCTATTTCATTTATATCTGCTTTAGTCTTTATTAATTTCATTCTTTCTGTGGAGTTTGGGTTTAATTTGTTCTTCTTTTTCTTGTTCCTTAAGGTATAAGGTTAGGTTGTTGACTTGAGATTTTACTCTTTTTAATATGAGTGTTTATTGCTATAAATTTCTTGCATAGTATTGCTTTTGTTGCATCCCCAAAGTTTGGTATATTGTATTTTTATTTTCATATATCTCCAGATATTTTCAAAATCCTGTTGTGATTTCTTCTTAGAACCATTAGTTATGACTGTTAATTTTCACATTTTTGTAGATTTTATTTTCCTCCCACTATTGATTTCTTGTTTTATTCCACTGTGGTTGGAGAAAATACTTTTGTATAAGTTCAATCTTATTAAATGTGTTAAGACTTGTTTTGGGGTTTAACATGTGGTCTGTCTTGGAGAATATTCCACGTGCACTTGAGAAGGATGTGTATGCTGCAATTGTTGGGTGGTGTGTTCTGTACATGTCTGTTAGGTCCAATTGTCTTGTATGTTGTCTTGTGTCTTTGCTAGTGTTTACTCAGTAGCTCCCCTGATGTCTGTCTGAGATATTGCAGCCTCTCTGGTGTGGAAGTAAACCATGGTCCTGGTCTCCACCTAGTGTCAATATATGGTACTTCAGACTCTGGTACCTGGTTTATGTCTTTGTTCTCAGAGACACCCAACCTGGCACCCTGTTCCTGATGGTACTTAGATACCCTCAAGGCAAGACAGACACCAGTTCCTCATCAGCCCCCCTAAAGGTCAGTCTGATGGGTGTTCTACTCCTGTCTCTTCCCAGGGAGAAGATGGGAGTTGGGGGTTTCAGCCCTGTGAGATAATAGAAAAATATATATTGGTTTCTGCCCAGGTTCCTGACACAGGGTTTCTGAAATCCTTGTAATTTCCTGGGTGTTCAGAGTGTCTTTTGTTCTAATGAGGTGACTTAGGTGGGCTCCTGGATGACTGCTGTATGGGACTTAGTCACCAGAAAGACCAAACTGTGATTAGATGCTTGGAATTCTCAGCCCCACATTCTCCAGAGAGGAAAGAGGAGCTGGAAATGAAGTTAATAATTGGTCATGCCCATGTGAGGAAGCCTCCCTAAAAACCCCAACAGTAGGGGCTTCCAAGAGCTTTTATGTTGGGGATCACATCCACATTGGAAAGTGATGCACGCCAACTCCATGGGGATAGTAGCACCTGGACCCCCTCAGACCTCACCTTACCTATCTCTTCATCTAGACGTTCATCTATGTCCTTTACCATGCTCTTTAGTAAACTGGTAAAAGTAAATATTTCCCTGACTTCCTCTGGGAGTCACTCCACCAGATTAATTGAACCTGAGAAGAACCTCCAAGTTTGTAGAAACCTCCAGTTTGTAGCCAATTCAAACAGAAGTGGTGGGTAACCTGGAGACCTCTGGCTTGTGATAGACACCTGAAGCAGGGAGCAGTCTTGTAGGACTGAGCCCTTAATCTGTGGGATCTGATGGTACATCTATGGGTAGATGGTGTCAGAGCTGAGTTAAATTGTAGGATACCCAGCTGGTGTCCCAGAGACCTGCTTGACGCCAGGGAAACCTCCACATGTTTGGTGATCAGAAGTGTCAGAAATGAAGTGTTCCGTGTGAGGAGTAAAGGAGACTCACAGGGAAGAAAGAATCAGAAGGGAGGAACTGGCATAGACATTGTCCTGTTACCCCCAAGCACTTGGAGCAGTGCAGGGGAGGGGGGTAAATGAGAAAATCTCATGAGGGAAAGGACAGAGGGTCGCAGTTTCCTACTCAGCTTCAGTGTGGTTGGCTTGGTCCTTGCCTGGGATGCAGGGATCTTTTAACTGGTTTCTGAAGTATTTTGTCATTTGTTGTTAAATCTGTGTCTCTGTGGGGGAAGGGGGGGTCTGAGTTTTCCTATTCTGCCATCCTCCTGACATCACCCTGTTCCACATTTTTAACATGATATTTTTAAAGCTACTACACAGAGTTGGGAGGGTCATGTGAGAAAACATCTGTGGGTCCTGAGCAAGGGTAAAGCTGGGCAGACAATGGTCGCAGAAGCCCCGGGCACTGGCCAGGAGTTCCTGTTCCCTCTGTGCTCTTGTATCTGCTGTATTCTCACCTGCTTTATTCTTGGTAGCTGTCGTTTAGCTATCTTGATATAGTAAGGAAAATCACTTCTGATAATTCCCTAGTAAAACTTTATAGCACACCCAGCCCTGAGGAGAAAATGGTTTCCCTCCCTAATGTGCTGATCTAAATTTCTCAGCAAAATAACCTATTAGTACCACTTGGATCTGTGCCTACCCCTGGAACAATCAACTGTGGCCATGTGGCAGGTCCCACACAATGATGAGAAAAAAAAAATAACAGTATGATTCTAGAAATTTGATGCTTATCAAACAGTTCATTAAGGGTCTGTTTTTCATTGTACAAAGTTATGTTTTTTATTGTGATTTTGATCGAAAACTTTGCATGCATGTATAAGAATGTAGTTAATTTCATTATACACGAGTAATGATAGATTATATTTACATAGTATAAAATAGTGACACAGACATTATTGAGTTCAAAATAAATATTAAACATGAGTATACGTGTGTAATACTTGGGTATTTGTTACAACATGAATTATCTTTCTAGGTAATGAAAAACAGAATTGGCATTTTCAGCTGTGGTCCATTTTCTCACACATTCCTGCTTTAAGGCAAAATCTAGATATTTTATTTTTAAGCAAATAAAAATACATTATTTTGTATGACACTATTAAGTATTAAGAAAATGATGGTAGAAAGTTTGCTATAAATAACCCTGAAGCTAACTGTGAATGATCAAAATATACTTGAACTTTTCCTTTATAAACCAATCCACAATATGGACAAAACATTCTATTCCCCTTTTAAAACTAAATTCAAGAAACAATATGAATTCGGAGATTGTGAACCAATTATAATATTTTCCATCTGCAGTGGCCATTTGTCCTGGGTAAGGGAAGCAGTCAATGAGTATTTCATTAGTATTCTTGACTGTGAGCCTGACTCTAATAATGTCTGGATTTAGGAGAAAATTCAAACACAACACTCAGCCTTGTTTCCTTTAATGTATGTGCTTGTTGGCTAATAACTAGATCACGTTTTTGGGAATTTGAATGGAAAGAATACCCTCAATCATCATCCCTGATATTTTATTAATATTGTTAGCATCAAGCTCCGATTACATCATTAATCTTCATAATTTGTGTATCTCCCAAAAGAGTATTTGTATAATGAAGGCTATTTTGTTCTTCTTTTTCTCTAGGAAAACTAACATTTTAGAATTGTAAGCCAATTGTCTAACATCTTTCCCCATCATGACAGAATTCCAATGAACTCGTGTTGGTGAAAAGAATTGACTTTGAGTCCTGGCTACCTCTCCTCTTCGCTCCCAATACCCAAAGTCCCCAAGCCTACTACATCTGTTCTGTTCTCTGGGACCCACAGCCCTTGGCTCAATACCTGGGACATAGTAAGAGCTCAATATATATATGTTGAATATTTAGTGAAATAATAAAATATCTACTCATTTAATACTCAATGTATCAATGGCATACAAGTCTCACATTAGCCTATATTATTTCCCATATCTGGAAGGTTCTGTACTCTCCCCTTGGTCTAATTAAGGTCTCTCATTAGAGACCAAAGCCAACTTATATTTCATTTTCCCAACCATCTTAGTAAACATTGATCATCATGGGAATTCTGTAACTTATTGTTTTCCCCCAAGTTTATACCACTGTTTAAAGGCACTTATGTGTGTGGGCTGCTTCCTTGATGAATTTTTCGACTCATCAAGGCCAGACACTATGTCTAAATTGACTCTTTCAAATATTTTGTTGTCTTTTTTTTAAAGATACTCAGTTATATCACAACATATCATGAAGAATATGCATATTTGTCATCAGTTTTAATAATCTATAGGCTGAAGCTCGATGTAACCATGGAAAACCATCGGTAAAAATATCAACATAGTTTCTCCAAGACACAGTTTTTGTTTCCAGTTATGAAGACAAAACATTAAATTGATCTTATACTTTGCTTGTTTTAGGTTACTCTTTGTAGCAGCAAAGTTTTCTTAAATTTCACTATTACTTACAAACCTGAAAACAGCTGCAGTGTGACAATTATTGGTAAAAATTGTTGACTCATCAACCTGGAGGTAGAAGCTATTGTTTATCAGTTTGTTACACAAAGCCTCTTCAGCACCATGTGGCATGTTATCAATACCTCAACTCATTATACTTTATCAGAGTGGAATCTTTTCAACTTTTCATACTACATCTTGACCTAGCACTTACTTCGATAAGTGTCTTATAGATTTTCACCAACTCTGTGATTTTGTTTCTCAGGGCAATAACTTCTTAAAACTTTTCATTAACTTTTTAAAAAAGTATACTCTGTTTTGAGATTCCAATACGTGTAAAATAATCAGCGTCTTTACTTCTCAAATGCTGTGATATTTAGTGAAGCAGCTTTACAACTTGGCCAGAGCCATTGCAGCATATCTGACTCATTTGCCAAAGACAATGCACAACAGAACAGGGTAGCTTGGACCAGCAGCCTGTGCAAGTAGTGGTAAGTAGTTTTCCTTGTAATAAAGGATTTCTTTTATGTCTTCTGTTGCACTAGGGCAGTGGAGACTGTCATCCTTTATCACTACTGTTGTCAATGTAGGCAAAGTTGTAGACCTAGAACTCTTCTTTTCCATCCCATACATCATCTTCAAAAATAAACACGTTAGACTATTGCAGCTGAGCAGAACCCTATGAGGCCTTCCCAGAATAGACCCCCCCCACCCCCCTGCACCCATGTCCGCCATCTGCCTTTTGTCTGTACAAAAACTTTAGTCAAAGAATAAATTTAATCGGAGAAGTGAGAAAATGCAGAAAGAAAGGAAAACAGTCAAGCAAGACAAAATAATAATACTTTAGCCATTAAAACAAAATCAAGGACTTTTGGTTCTTCCTCAAGGACTATAGATAATATTCTGAGTTGTGTCCTTTTAGCTGTTGTGCAAATACTTAAAATCCCCACCAGGTGGAAGAAGTTAACTGTATGCTGCCCACAAGCATGGAGACCCCAGACCAGTTGGAACCAGAAGGTTTATGATGTTAACTCTCTATTACCTCACCACCAGCCAATCAGAAGAATGTCCATGAGCTGATCACGCCCTGCTCCTTGAACACTGTGATGCCTCACTATCCCGTCCAGGGTGAGGGACACAGTTTTGAGGGCATTAGCCTGCTGTGGCCCCCTTTGCCTGACAAAGCAATAAAGGTATTTTTTCTTACTTTGCTCAAAACTGTCCCCACGTTTCTATTCAGCACTGGTGAACAGAGGCTGAGTTTCCCCAACACTATCAGAGAAGTTTGCAAAATGTAAACGCTAGTAAAATATAAAACAGAAGAGCTAAATTGATGACTGACAAGATGAAAAACATATGAAAATTTCACACTACAATTTACTTCCTATCTGCATAATCCACGTTTCATAGCCCTTATCGTAACAGAAAAATGACAGCTGGGTCACAATAAATTCCTACTTTAGGATGGAAATTCCCCTATGATTTTTTTTATTCTAGGAGTAAATCATTTTGTTACTATCAGGTATTTCAGCCTCAACAAGCAGAGCTTAGAGGAGCTGATTGAAGAGCAAGAGAATGACATCACCAGCTGTCAGCTCCTCTAAGCTATTGGACACTTTACAATTATCAATAGCCTCTGTCCTCACACATCAGAAACAGGGGCTGAGGGACCGTTCTCCTGTATAGTGCCAAGTGGGCCAGAACGTCCCTCAGTACAATTGGTAAAGGGGCTGTCCATCACTGGGAGCACTCATGTCACATGGTACATAAAGTGGAAACAACTGTTGCTGTTTAACCGTAGTTGCTCACAGAGACCCTAGCGACTTCTTGCCGAAAACCAGGGTTCCACAGAACTGCGGTTGAGAAACCCTACTTGTGAACATTTCAAGATGATCTCATAATGATTATAAAGGCAAAGAAATAGAACTTGATTTTTTCATTTCTATTTTTCCACATGCACACTGTGAGTGTATTTTGATATGTGTTTAAAATTAAGAGTGAAACAAGGTGAGATAGGAGATATAGTGTTTTTGCTTACAATGTGCATATTTGAATATGCACATGAACTATTTTACTCACTTTGAATAATAATGCATTTTTGGAAAATTATTTTGAATAATGCATTTAAATTTGATATTGATTGTTGACATTTTGTTTGTTTTAAAACAAACAGAGATAAATAATTATTACTGAATTATTATTACTGAGAATGAATGATTATTACTGGAAAGAATTTTGTTGTATGAGGCAGTGCTAATAAATAATTCACTCTGGATGTCAAATGTACGAGGTCAGTTGACACTATATTGCATTTTAACTTCATAAAATGCACTTGAAAACATGCTAACTATAGCAAAACATTCTGTTAATGTATCACACTGATTTAATCTTTAAAATTTATCTTCTTTCCAATGCTGTGTTACTGTAAACAGAAAAGCCAATAAAATAACATACACACTACTGCATCCCTCTCTACTGAAGCTTCCATAGTGGTCGGGGTTTCTGTTTGAAATACATACCACATTTCAATTATTTGTTTCAACTATTAATTCTCAATATTGGGAAGTTCTGTTTGGTCCTTTTAAAAATATGCCTTATTAAGATAATTTCTTGTTCTTTGTTTATATTTTCAAAATTCTGTTTGAGTCTATAATAAACATTTAATAGATATACAGTGATTACAATGAATGATGCCTTTGTGATTTGATTCCATCGTTCATGATTTTTGCCTTTGCCCATGTAGCCTTGTTTCCTTGTTTTGTACTTTAAAAGTATATATTTGTGAGTTCATGTTCTTTGGGATTTTTCCTGTGAAGTTTTATGAGGTCCACTTGAGGCTGGGAAAGGTGGTCTTAATTCTGGGGGCAATTTATACCCAGGTGACAATTGATGGAATTACAAAGAAAATAAATGGGTATTTACTCATTTATTCACTAGTGGATAACCTATTCAGTACATGGTTTTCTAGTGCCCAGCTATGCTTGGCATTGTGCTAGGAGCTGGGCATGTTCCTTTTAGAAATTGGAACTGTAAGACAATGCTATTTCTTAAAACCCACCTACTTCTCACACAACACATACCATCCTGAGAGGAATGTGGAACTGTTTTGGTATAATCACTTAATATTTAAAAGTACAGATTATTCGTGGAAAGTGAGGATAGGCTCATAGTTTTTCACTATACTTTTGCATATTATGTATGTTATTAAATTTTTAAAGATTCGTTGAATTCAGTTTTATTTCTAGGAAGTTTTTTTTTTTTTTAACATTCATGTCACGTTGCGAACAGTCTAGTTTTTAAAGACGTTAGCTGACTTTAGCTTTAAAATTACTCTGTGAGATAAAATTATTCTTCTCACTTGACATACGAAGAGACTGAATCTCAAAAGAGGTTAAGTCATTTGCTGGAGTTCACAGAGGCGTGCCTGACACCAAAGTCCCCATTGTTTTTCAGTGGCTCTAGGTCACTAATGAGTGTCTACTATGTGACAGGCATGGGCTAACTGCTGCATTCAAAGAAAAATATGAACTAGTACCTGTCTTTTAAGACATTACAATCCAAGAGAGAGACTGATTAATTATACTGAGATGTGATATGCTCTACGAGAAGCATGAACAACTGTGGAGTATAAAGAAAGGGATAATTCAGAGTTGAAGCTGAGGGGGAGAAGATTATTCTAGGGATGGGAAGGCATGGAGATTTCAGGAAAGGAAAGTAGTTCTGGGGCAGAACTGCGGAGGACCCCTCCCCCACTGTGTTATTAATAGTATTCATTTATGAATCGTTTTATTGAATGAGACTGTTCAAAGAAGGAATTACATATTCCTATCTGTAAGGAACAAATAAACAAAAAGATACGAAACGTTGCAATACGGCTTTCTCCCTGAAGGGCCAAGAAATAAGATTCAACAAAATTTTATAGTGTTAACAGGTGCATGGTGCTTGGAGTTTCTCTAACTTGAAATCATCAGGTTAGATTGCAACTTAATATCCATCCCGCTGTCTTCATTAACAGTAACAAAAACTTTCAGAGTGATATTTAGAAACTAAGTGCAAACCACTCAGCGTTGCGTTTTCTGCGGTACATTTTTGTGGTTTATCGTCTTACATGGCAATTGCTCTTTTCTTGTTGTTTGCTTGGCATACTTCTCTCTTTTTAAAATGTGTGTCATTTCACTTGCCTTGGCTTCAGAAAATTCAAACTTGAGCAAAATAAGAATGAACGAGAATTCATAATCTTTCTTAATTTATTTTGAAAAATTTCAGACTGAAAATTTGCAAAAATAATGCAAATAATTCCCATATAATTGCGGAGATGACCCCAAAGTTAAGATGTCATCAGATTTGCTTTATGTCTTTCTTTCTCTCTCTCCATGTGTATTCATATGTGTGTACTTTTCTCTGTAGTATTTGACAGTAAGTTGCAAACCTGATGCCTTATCTCTAAATAATTTCATGTGTGTTTCCTCAAAGCAAGGAAATCTCTTATACCACTTCAGTTCAATTTTCAAAATCAGAAAAGTAATACTGATACAACATTATTATCTAGTCTATAGACATTCAAATATTGCCATTGTTCCAGTAATTTCTTTAGAAAGAGGAAAAAAATTCACCGAATCAGGATCCAATACATTTAATAGGGATTGTCTTTAATCTCTTTACTCCACACCTAGTGCTTATTGCTTCCTGGGCTTTCATGACTTGACTGTTTGGAAGATCCCAGGCCATTCTGTTAGGAGTCTCCTTATTTGCATTTGTGTGGTGTTTCCTCGTGATTCGATCAACCAATGCAATTTGACAGGACCCTCAGTGAATCCCATCAGGAAACATGGATGTCAGTTGGGACTCATGCTTTCTTATTGGTGCTCTAGAGAGATCAACCTGCCCCCTTCCCACAAAATTAGACAGTAAATCAGAGTAGCATGAATCAAGAAGTCCAATATTGCATAATTTTAGTTAGATTTGACATTGAATTTCTAACTTTCATTTGGTTTCCTAAAGACTGTCTTTGGAAATAATCAGTATTTTTTGTATATATACACTGTTTTAATTCACTCTATATAAATACTTTGTATAATACTGTATATATAGTATGTAAATATAAATATATGGTTAATGTATATTAATGTACACACGATGAATATACACATATGTGAATGTATATCTATATACACAATTGTATATATGTGTGTGTGTGTGCGCGCACGTGTGTGTGTATGTAGTTTTTGAGTATGTGTGTTTCACAGGGTTAAAGAATTTTAAGACCAGTAAATATGTTAGGAATAGGCACGGAATAGAGTATTATTCAGGTAGATGTAATCTTGTTTTCCTTATTATGGACAAAAAAGTATTTAAGTTTAGGAGAAACAGTATCAATTGTGGGTGTTGGGTGCCTTGGGTTCTAATATCTGTGCCGAGTTTACAATGACTCTAAGACTTTGCGTAAGTTAATGAATTCTTCTAGGTAACACTTCCCACCATTACTTAATAGAGATCAGAGTCTACAATATCATAATTTTCCTCCCCTCAGGGGAGCTGTATGGATAAAATTAAGCTAATATATAATATTAACTTTAATTAAAATTACTATAGAAACACGGTATTACTTTATGAATCAATAGTTCACAAGGGAAGAGACCATGCTGATAAATCTGGAAGAAACCACACTGATAAATCTGGAAGAAATGTGACCCCCACTTATTTTGTTTCTCACTAACTGGAGGTGGATGTTTCACTGAAACATGACCATCTGCCTACCACAAAAATATTGGATCATTCTTTGAGAGAAGTAGATGAATACAACTTTGGAATTGTGACACTGGTTCACTTTTTAATATTTCAGTTACCAAGGGCCTCTGCCTGGATGAGAAACAGTAAGATGTTGCTGCAGGTTTTATAGCTGGCTCATTTCTAAATACTTAAAACTCTTCACAGGTAATAAAACTGCATGCCAGGTTGGTCGTAAACTCCACCTGTCTCTCATATATTTTTGGTAGCTAAGCTCACAGAGTTTTCAGAGAATTTTTATCCTTCCCTTAATATTCAAGGCCATTGTTAATGCCTTTCCTGTGATGCTGTTACATCTCTCTCTTGGTAATGTTGGTTGCTATTTTTACAGCTTACCTTTTTAAAAAAAGTCATCAATATCTCAAAGACCAAATATACCTTCAAGTGTCTTCTCTGACTAAATCCGTATCAATCATTGTCTTACCCTGGCTTCACTACTGACCCTCTGCTGTCCAAATGTCTCAGATGTACATGTACAATTGGTTGTCAAGTCCTAGGCTAAGTCTGAAAGTCTCCATAAATCTGTTCTCCATTTTCGAGTGTTTCTGCCTGGCCCTAATTTAAGGTCTCACATCTTTCGTAATGGAAATTTGCTGATTGCTCTCCCTGACTTCTTTGAGTTCTCTTTTCAAGTCACTGGAATCTTTCTAAAACACAGTTAAAATTGTATTACCTTCTATCCATACCCTTCTACAAATCTCCTTTAAATACCAAATCAGATTCATTCAAGGAGAAGCACTTGGTGAAATGTATAAAATATGGGCTCCAGAGCTGGACATGAGTTGACTCTATTCTACTTTGGGCAAGTTTTTGAAACTCTGAACACCTCACTTGCTTTAGTTGTACTAAAACCTACAGGATGGCTGTGAAGATAACATGAGTTAAATTACATAAGACGCCCAGGGTCCTTCCTAATGTGTTGCTGGTACCCAAATTACTGTCCTTCCCTCTGTTTTATAATAGCTACATACTTGCCTGTTTTTTAAAAACTTCTAGTGTTCTTCTGTACACACCATTCTTTCTTTTTTCCTGCAAAGATTTCCAGAAGCTTTGCCCCATCTTTCTTTTTCTTCTTCTTGGCTTCCACAAATAGAATATGCACTAGTTCTTATATTCCTTCCCATTTCCTCACCTGTAAAAAAAACTTATCTTTCCTTCAAGGGCCATCGCACACTCCAACTCTTGTGTGCGTAATTGTTTCAATTTCTCCCCAATGAAATGTCGATTATTTCCTTGGAAACTCGGCAGCACTCTGTTCTTCGCTTATGCTATTTGGCACCTTCTACCTTGTATTCTGTTATTTGAATTTTTGTTGCCGAGTTCCACTCCAGATGGTTAGAGGATTCAGGGACTAAGTATCCTAAAGCATCCAGCAATTTCACAGGCTGGAAATTCAATAAATATTTATGTGACAGATTATGTTTTCCAAAGGTGTCTGCAGCGCTAACTGCCACTCCATGTGCTCTTATGCAATGTCACATTGGCTATTCCTCATCCTGAGCCATAGTGCTTTGCTCCACCTTCTTGAATCTGGACAAAAATTATGACTACAGTAGTTTCCTCTTATCTGAGTGGGATACATTCCAAAACCCCCAGTGAATGCCTGAAACTGGGGGATTTGCTGATAATACCGAACCCTGTTTATAGTATGTTTATTCCTATGCTAACGGGTGGGTAGCAGGTACAGCATGGATGCTGGACAGAAACATGATTCCTGTTCTGGGCAGGAAGGAGCAGAAAAGAAAGAGATTTCATCACTCTGCACAGAGTGGCACCCAGTTTAAAATTATGACTTGTTTATTGCTGGAATTTTCCACTTAATATTTTCAGAATGCAATTGAGTTTAGGTAACTTGAGACCACTGAAAGCGAAACACAGATAAATATAATTTTAATATAATTCTATAATTGTTTGACATAATTTGACATAAATTACCAGTGAAACCATCTGGGCCTTGAGTTCTTTTTTTAAGGTTTGTACAGGCAAACTTTGTTTTTTAAAAACAGCTGTGAAACTATTCAGTTACCTTTTCTGTCGTTGGGGATGAAATTGGTAAATGTCAACTAACTAGTGTTCAGATCTGGGTACTCACTGCTATTTTATTTTTGTGTTTTGTTAGGTCAGGCAGCTGAGTGGAGAATTCTCTTGACTGATTCTGTCAGCCTTATTTTCATTTTATTGTTGGGGCAATTCTATTTTAGTTTTGTCAGAAGTAATAAGGAATGGACTTTGATCTTTCAGGTTCATAAGAATCTCCCAACTCTGGCTGGACTGCAGCTCTAACCCCTCGCTGTGTTGAGTGATCTCTGGTTACCTGTATGGCTTTCAAACCCACAGGCAGGTGGTCTTCACAGAGTCTTGCCTTGTACATTGCAGCCCAGCCCTTACTCAAGGCACCACAGAGACTCCCCATGCAAATAGCGGAAGCCCTTCTTCTATGCTGCTCTGTCCCCGAGATTCCTGCCTCCTCTCCAGACCTGATCTTTGCATCCTTGATGCAGTCAGACTGTCGTGTTTTGTTTGGACTCAAGGTCCCTCCACTGGGCAGTGAGAAATGCCCTGAGGTGGTAATCCAGTCTGGACATGGGTCTACAATTATGTGCTTTCCTTCTTATAAGGATTAAATTCCTGCATTGGAATTTTTGTTGCCTTGAAATTTTCCAGTGTTACAGTAGTTTCCAGAAGGAGGCATGTCCTGTACCCATCTCTCCTTTTTGGTGGGAATGAGAAATTCCAGCTGAATCAACTCTGATGATCAGTGGTTAATAGATAAAAGTTTGTTTCCCCTCACATTCATGTTTTGTAATATTTTTAAAATATTGTATGTAGTTCATGTAATATTTTTGATGGATACAGTCCAGTGTCATGGCTGATGATTTTATATCTATTCACAAGCCTATGATTAATATATTGATGGGAATCTCCCCATCTCACTTTTAGAAGATTAAAAATTAGCAAGCAATACTAATTCATCTTCCAGATGCTGCTTATTCAGTAGACACTTAATCACAGTAACTGCTTCAATTAGTTATTTAAAAAGAAAACAGAAAAAGTAAAATGAGGACTACAATTTAGTGAAAACCTACTCGGAACTTTCTTTTTCTGAAAGTCTCATGTGCCCTCTGAAGTGTATTTTTACACAGTACCTTCCATAGGTCAGATCTGGTGGAAAATAAATGGTAATTGGTAGTAGAGACTTCTTGAATTCTCACATGATCTCCCCCTCTGCTAGCCTGAAAAAGCTGTTGAAAATAACAAAGTATGGTTTTGTTTTTCCCCCATACTTCCCCAAATCCAGAGGTAATAATGAATAAGTTAAACCAAATAGTATGCAATGTAACAAATATTAAATTATTGTAGCCTACCGGAAGTCAGAGGTCTTAGAAAATGAAATGCCAATTTAAATGAAAAAGTATGTGGTATGTTTGCACTAGTTGTTTTTGGAGTATATATGCAATTGACTCAAAGAAATTGCTTTTTAAATCTTATACTGAGCAGCGATCAGAATAACATTCTTTAAAATAGAGTATATTAAGAACGTTAACTACTAAATTAATAAAATTTTCGTTTTTTAAAGGACCCATTTAAAATCATTTTTACTTTGGAGGGAAAATTATTTATGTTTAATTAGTCCAAATTTGCACAGAATATCTTATTGATTTTTATTTTCTTCATTTTAAGGCCACATTTGAATTTCATAGATTTGCTATGACTTCAGACTCCGCAAGAAAAGTAAGTGCAAGAGATTTTAAGTGGAAAGTGTGGTTGATAATACACGTGTAAACTGTATTCTTAGATGACTTAGAAACATACTTCAATTTGCCTTTAAATTCTTTAAGTTTTTTTTTAAGTCCTCTATATTACTATTATGTAGCACCACTTATTACTCATCACAATATAAACATTTCATATGAATTCCATGTGATATACTTCATAGTATATATCAAGAAGAAAGAATGAAAAACCCTCAAGTTTTCTCTGATGCTGACATTTTGAAAATGTCATAGTTTATAAGGAAATAATGAAAACTCATATTACATGGCAAAACACTGTGACCTTTTGCTCAGAGATTGATATGAGTTCTTCGCCAAGCTCTGTAAAGAAACTCAGAGGTAAGATTCAGTTACTAATAAGTAATTGAAGATTTCAAAGGTCACAGCTCTGGCAACAACTTGGTCTACAAGCTAGGGCATGGAATAAATTTACTTTTCAATTATCAATTTTCTTCCTGAATGTTGTTTTAGAAGCCACAGACTTGTGTAGAGTATATTTTCTTTAGCTGCCTTTGGACAATGATTTTTAAGGTATTTTTTTCTTTCTTTAAAAACAGCTTTATTGAGATGTGTTTGACATTTAAAATATATCCAATTTAAAATCTGATAAGATTTGACATATGTATACACCTGTGAAATCATCATCACAATCAAGATAATGAGTGTGACCACCACACCTAAAAGTTTCCTGGGGTATCTTTGTAATCCATTCCTCCCTTCCCCTATATGCTTTACAAATGCATGAGACACATTCTTTTGCAAAAAACTCACTTTACTGAGTTATAATTGACGTATGAAAAGCTATGGATATTTAATGCATACAACTTGATGAGTTTGGAGATAAGGATACATCCGGGAAACCATTACCACGATCAGGCCATAAATGTATCCATCATCTCCAAAAGTTTTCTCCCATTCCCCTTCTTTGCCTTTTTTATATTTATTTTTCTTTTGTGATAAGAACACTTAACATAGGCATTAAGCAGATATCTAGGCTAGAATTTACATTACTGAAATTTTTCATCCTTTGACCCTCCCCCACCACAACCCCTGGTAACCACTGTTCTACATTTTGGTTCTATGCGTTTGACTATTTTAGATTCCTTACAATGGAGGGATCAAACAATATCTGCCTCATTGTGTCTGGCTTATTTCATTTGGCATAGTAGCCTCCAAGTCCATTCATTTTGTCAAAAATGGCAACAATTGCTTTTTTCTGAAGGCTGAATAATATTCCACGGAATGTATATACCACATTTTCTTTATGCATTGCTCCAGCAATGGACATTTAGGTTGTTTCTATACCTTGATTATTTTGTGAATAATACTACTATGAATGTGGTAATACAGACATCTCTTCGAAATCCTGACTTTTTGATTCCTTTGATATCGGGGGATTGCTGGGTCAAATGGTAATTCTATTTTTAAGTTTTGAGGAACCAGCACACTGTTTCCATAGTAGCTGCACCAGCTTAACTCCCCACAAACAGTGTGCAAAGTTTCCTTTCTCTTCACATGCTCACCAACACTTATGACCCTTTTTTCTTTGATAATAACCATCCTAACAGGCTTGAGGTGATATAGCATTGTGATTTTAAAAAATTTTTTATTTATGTATTTATTTTTTAAATTTATCATCTGTGTTGGGTCTTTGTTGCTGTGCGTGGGCTTTCTCTAGTTGTGGTGAGCAGGGCCTACACTTTGTTGGGGTGTGCGGGCTTCTCATTTCAGTGGCTTCTCTTGCTGTGGAGCACGGGCTCTAGGCACATGGGCTTCAGTAATTGCAGCATGCAGGCTCAGTAGTTGTGGTGCATAGGCTTAGTTGCTCAGTGGCATGTGGGATCTTCCCAGACCAGGGATCGAACCTCTGTCCCTGTATTGGCAGGCTGGTTCTTAACCACTGTGCCACCAGGAAAGTCCCAATGTTGTGGTTTTGATTTGCTTTTCCTTGAAAAGTCATACTAGCAAAACATAGGGATGTTGAGCATCTTTTCACGTACTCATTGGCCATTTGTATATCTTTCTTTGGAAAAAAGTCTAGTCAGGTCCTTTGCACATCTTAAAATCAGGATTTTTTTTTTTTCTTTTTTGCTATTGAGTTTTAGGAGTTTCTTAAATATTTTTTGGGTTAACCCCTTATTGGATGTTTGGTGAACAAGTATTTTCTCCCATTCAGTAGGTTGCCTTTTCATTTTGTTGATGGTTTCCTTCACTGTGCAGAAGCTTTTTAGTTTGACATAGTGCCACTTGTTTACTTAACCCTATGTTTTATTCTATGTGTTTTATGATTTCTGGTCTTAATGTTTAACTCTTTGATCTATTTTGAGTTGACCTTCATCTATGGTGTGTGATAAGGGTCTAGTTTTTTTCCTTTGCTTGTGGATATCTAATTTTACTACCACCATTTGTTGAAGAAACCATCTTTTCCCCATTGTGTATTCTTGACACCCTTGTTGAAGATTAAAAGACCATAAATGGGTGAATTTATTTCCAACCTTTCTGTTTTGTTCTATTGGTCTATATGTCTGTTTTTATGCCAGTACCATACTATTTTGATTACTGTGGCTTTGTAACATATTTTTGAAATCAGGAAGTATGATACCTCCAGGTTTGTACTTCTTTCTCAAAGTGCTTTTGGCTATTTGGGGTCTTTTGTGGATCCAAATTAATTTTAGGATTGTTTTCTATTTCTGTATAACATAAACAGATCATCATGTGATAGTATTACTCATATTATCAATTAATCAAAAAAATTTTATCTACAGATAACACTTGAGCCCCCCTATCATTCATTCCTGGTTTCCATTGTCTACACTATATAGTCCACACTTATAAGTAAGGCATTTAGAGTTTTTATTATCAGAATCCAATCTACTTCTCCAGCTTCATCTCCCCCCACCATCTCTGTACAGCTCCTAGTCATAAGACATTATTTCATATGCCACATACATGTGCTATATTTGCATTTCCAACTACTATTCTTGTTTTCTTTCAAATTGAAACTAACATTCTTCATGCTCTATCTGAAGAAATAGCTGTCATTTTCTTAGGTGAGTTGAAATATTACTTTCTTTGTGATTAAAATGAATAGTTATAAATTACTGACCTTCTCTATGTGTCAGACAGTATGCATACAATACCACATCTGATACATTATCTCTGTAGAAAAGGCATTCTTGCCTTTATGAATGCATGAAATGCATAAGAATGGATGAATTAAACCCCAAGTCACAAGGTCTTAGCCAATTTATAGGTATTTCTGACACTATCACCTATTATTATTTCTCTAGAACATTTGGGTTCCCAACCAAACTTTTCCTCAATATTTCCCTCCATAACAACCTCATCTCACTTTCCACAAACATACACTTTATTGCTGCTTCATCTCTGCTGAGAATATTCTTCATAGTTCATAATGCTGAATTAATGGTTCTAATCACTTGGATATTTGCTTATAGGAATGTGTAACTCTTTTAATGGATTATGAAATCACAGAGGCCATTATGTTTTGGTTTTTTGTTATATTCAGGGCCAAAAATCCCAAAAAGCCACAGAGAAATTCTCAGGAAATATTTGTGGAATCCTCAAATTTTATGATTCTTGTTTTAATAGATAAATAATTTATGAAGATTTGGAATTTATTGCTATAATATAACAGTATTTATCTTTTTATTTAATTAAATTAAATATTATTAGAAAGGGATATATATATATATAACATCCGTTGGAAATTAGGCATTGCATTTTAGCTGCAGCTTTAAATTGAGGCTTGAAATTTTCAGGAAAGAAATCAAACTCACAAGCATACATATGAATAATACAAAACAGGCAGCTTATATAATTTTTTGGAATTCTATTGCAGTGTAAACATATATTACTTGATTTCTCATGCATTAGCTCTGACAGGTATGAAATTTATTTTAAACCCTTGAGATGGTTCAATTTTTCAGTCTTTTGTTTCTCCCTTAATCTTCAATAAAATATTATTTTGAAAAGTCATACTAGCAAAACATGGGGTAATGGATATCATAAACCATTTATCTGAAAGGACACTTTCCTAATAATTATCCTTTTACCATCTGAAATGCATCTTGCTGCAATTGATCCAGGATCAATCGATTATAATGCCCAGGCAAACAGATGTTCATTCGTTTAGGTCAAAGGAAAAATGTGAGCCTGTGTCTGGTCACAGGAGGATTTTCCTTTCATAAATCTCCTGTTTTTAAACTTGAGGATGCATATCTACTTTCATTTAAGCTTCCTGAATATTAATAAAGCTTGGTGTCTAAGGTATGCACAACAGAGATTTTTAGCACAAATGATGGATTCAGAGAGAAACTCACCATTTCTTTTCCAGTTAAATCCCTTGCCTTCTGTATTTCTATCTTTTCCTCTTTTTTTCTTTACAAAAATATATTTTTTACACAAAATTGAAATTTCTGGCATAGTTCAAGCCCTATATTAGTTCTCAGAGAAAGACAAACAAAGGTCATGTGCTTACTTTAAAATTGCAGTCTTCAGTAAAGTAGTGTTGCCAGTAAGTTTCATTATATATGATACCTATGAGAGTATTTGATATTGTGTGTATATTATGATATGCACATGGACACACATGTGTAGGTATCTAAACAGCAGTGTTAAATAAGATGGGGCAAAGAAGTATTTTATTATCATTTAAGCATACTCTCCATCATATGGGTATATGAGAAACGAAAACAATCAGGGGAATTATGTGAATTTAAAAGTCAACAATTTAGAACAATGGGCTTATTTCCATTTATTTTCATCAGTTTTCTCCTACAGCTTTTCATACAGATCTCAAATATTATTGAAAAAGTTACATAGTTCCAAATAACATAAATGTAAGAATTTATTCTTTTGTGTAATATGTCTACTGTGCTCATATCTTTTATTTTAAAAAGTAAAACACATTTACATTCATTCTATGTCTTTAAAATTAGATTAAAAGATAAAGATTCAAGTAAAATTACCATCACCTTGTCACGCTGGTGTTAGGATATAACGTCCTTTGTGTGTGTGTGTTTTTTTTTTTTTGTTTGTTTCTTACATACAGCAAATTGGACCTGGTAGTAAGAAAAAATCATAGCTCATGAATACAGCACTCTCGCATCAGTGGAATAACTAGTACAAATTGACCCTGATGCAAAATCCAGCCTAGATCTCTTTGGATGCTATTTGCTTTCTTTTTCCTATAGGGGTCTTATTTAGAATGAGGAAAGAGGGTTGATGGAATAGGAACCAGTGAAAGTTGTTTTTTCCTAGGTATTTGGAATGCATTGAGTCACTCAAGCTTATCTATTTCTTTTTGGCTATTTTCTTGGTCAAGCAATGCCATCTAAACAAATACCATGGGAAGAACTCTTAGAGGTCCTATGTCAAAAGCATTGGCGACATCAGTTTGGTTTTGCTGTCTCTCCTCATATATTAGCTCATTTGACTTTCATAAACCTGCAAGGCAGGTTTTTATCTTTCTATCTTATATATATAAGAAAACAGATGATCAGAAGTTGTGTCACATGCAAGAAGCAAATAGTTAATTGCTTTTGGCAGGACTTAAACCCAGATCATATTGTCCCCAGTCTAATTTTCTTCCCACCGTGTTGCATCCGTTGCAGCACATTTAGTAAGCACACCAAGGGAGGCAGGTAATTTAAACCCGTTATCTTCATTCTTAAAACAATTCTGAAGCTTAATTTTGGAATGTCTGTTTTTCAGATGCAAACCTGTAGCTGGGATAAGTTAAATGATTTACTAAGGCAATTAGTGGTGGTCAGAAATCTGTATGTATCTTGGGTTGCAGAGGCTATATGGTACTATTTTTCTGTAGTAAAGTGTTCATTGGAGACTTAGAATTCTATAAAATTAGAAATTGCATAACCCTGTAAGCAAGTCTGGAATTTTTTAATTAAACCTGGTTTGTGAACAGAGCCAATCACACACTTGGGGGATGGATAGACATTTATAGGAACATATAAAATATTAATGTAATAATTACTAATCTGATGTTAACAAGTTGAAACTTTGTTTATTACCTTATATGCACCATACTATTTCATTAAAACATTAAGTAATCAATATTTAATAAGAAACCAAATGTATTAATCTAAGCATAATTCAATTTTTTTTCAGTAAAATGGGTATTTAAAAATATTTAGCCGTGAATGCATTTTGGGGATTATCAAGTTAATAACATTAACTTTAAACTACACTACTAATTGATTGATAGATTCTTTCTGAAAAGTGACAAAGAGAGGAAAATGAAAACAAACAAACCACAAAGAAAAGAAAATATAACTAAGGCTAAAATCTTTCTTGGTCACTAGTCAGGGCCATTATTCTCTACTAAGACTGCAAAGCTGAGTTTATGCCTTTTGAAAATTTTTCCTCCTAACTTCTTGAATTATTCCCTTTGCTCTTTCATTCCTATCTACGTGTATATGCATGTATTATTATCTATATGTGTGTATTGTGAGTGTGTGTGTCTAAACACCCTCCACTCTCCAACTGAACAACTATATCACACAGAGAAGAACAGAAAAATAAGTCATAATATCATTAAACTGGCTTTTGAAATTTTTTTGTTGTTGAATCCATCATTATTTCCTTTACCAGTTATTCATTCTCTGTTGCCCTAAACCTTCCCCGAGGCAACTCTTAACTAAATATTTATCCTCAAATACTGTAAACCATTCCAAAATCCACAGAAAAGGTTAAGTGTCTTTGTAATATGCCTCACACCATCATGTCCCCACCTTAATGTATTCATAACAATTAACTTTCTCCATTAATTTTGTTATAATTTGATTAATGCCTGGATCTCGAACTCATATAAGGTTCAGTGAAGGTAAGGACAATATCAACTTCTGCCCATCTTCTATCTCCTGGTGCTCAAAATACATAATGTCTGGAACATTGTTTATGTTGATAAATACCTGTTAAGTTAAAAAATTAGGACTATTTTCTAGTTTTATTGTTTATCTTTTTTCTTCATTAAACTTTATAGTAAACATTCTTATAGAGTTCAATATGTTATTTTTGATTTAAATGAGATATAAATATATTTTAAATAACACATAATACAGAGCTTTTTGTTTGTCTATAACTTATTTTAGATAATATTAATGCCATATTTTAAATTTCTTTCTGGCTTTGCTTTTCCAAAAAAAGACATTCTAGTTCTGTAGCCTGTCTGTTAGTCTGGAACTGACAGTTAATGTTATCATTCTAAGTTGAAATCTTCATAATGTAATGAGCTTTCTTTTTTGTCAGCTGTGAAAAAATGTTTAAAAAAATTAAGTGGTTTGGTGTTTTATATACACATACAAAAGGTATAATTTACCAATGTTTTCTATTTGCTTCAAATTGACTGAAATTTTATTTTAAGTTGTATTCAGTAATGTTGGAGTAAAAACCATAGCATTATAGATGCCAATCTCCTTTGAGTCATAAGGATTTGATAGTTTGTGGGCCACCTAACTTCTCGATGACAACTTCTTTGGGGGTACATTATAATGATAATTACAAGTTAGTACTTTATTTTCTGTCCTTGATACGGCTTGTGTTAGATTTATGAACAGTACTAACTTGCATATCTAAGAAATATGTGATGGTCTTCTACTACACAGGGCGATGATAGTGCCGTAGAACTGGCCTCATTAAAATTAAATTCTAGCAAGGAATGCAGACATCAACTGACTAAATATACAGTTAGTTATTCGTTTACAGTTGTTGCAAAAAAGAAATATAGGTTCCTGTGAGATCATTAAACGGGGAAATTGCTGAGTCTTGGAGGTTAGGAAAGACCTCCTTGATCACGGGACTTTTGAGATAAGGAAGGAATGAGTCAAAAGTGGTGTTGGGTGAATGAGAGCAAAGACTTGTCCAAGCAATGAGAATAGTAGCACTTACGACGTGAAGAGTCATGTTGGAACTGAGTGTGGGCATTCTAACAACGAAAAGAGGGCTTCAAAGCTGTTGCTATAGAGATTGTAAGGATGTAAAGCATCCCAGTGGCAAAGCAAAGGGAAGCTATTGCAGGTTTCAAGGAGAGGAGGGACACCTGTGGATGGAATACGGATTAGAGGAGATTAGCGGGAAGACTGATGATAAGGCTACTTTGTTAGTCCAAGCAAAAATGTTGCTAAACTGGATGAGGGTATTGGTAACAATGTGTCCACTGAGAGGATGGAGAATTGCTGTAAAAAATATTATTCAATATTCTATTGCTTCCTAAATTGTATCAAAGGGAAAGTATAGGCTTTAACCTCTAATGTAACAAAGTCACACTTTTTCTAGACTATTGTCATGTGTATTACATCAAAACGAATGAAAAGCTGATCTGTTTCTGTTGTGATATAGTCCAACTTTGATATGGAGTTAAGAATTCCCAAACTTATTTCACTTAAGAATAAAAATGGTGTTCTAACAACAATAATAATAATAACAACAACAACAACAAAGCCGGTTGGCATAGTCACGAATCCTCTTCAACTCTGCAATAGCATGGTGCTTGTTTGTGCAGTGCATACGGAGAAAAGAAGGCCCCTGTCTTTCAGATTTCCTGAAACTCTTTTAAAACGCAACCAGCTGTATTAAGAGTGTTGAAAGCCCCTGGTGTCTGGGGAGTTCGTGTGTTGCAGCATGGAGACGGCTTGTCAGATGTTTCAACCACAGTGAAAGGGAACACGAGTGTGACAAAAATGTTTAGAATGCCCCCGGGACTCCATGTCTAATGCCACATGCCACACAATTCCCTTCCTGAGTCATTTGTTTCTAACATCAACGCTTTTAGGAAATTAGGCAGTTTTTTTGTGTGATTTTTCCTAAAGTTCTAATGAACCATATATTAATGAGAAGTATTGAGAATATATTTTAGCACTTTTAACTTACAGAAATCAATATGCTTGCTTATAGAATGCGTTTTCTTTTTTAATAGAAGTAAATAATTTTTACATTGTCATGTTGCAATTGTTGTTGATGTCTTTGCCAGAGACATATTTATTGTTAGTTATTCTGAGTTCCAGTATTTAGAGTATATTGGAAGAAGACTGCTAAAGCTTATAAGTATGTTGATTACATGCGCCCTTAGGGAAGGAATTAGAAATAAGCTCCTAAAAGGTATATCTAGGGGCATAATATTGGTATGTATCACTATAACAATTTTATCTATTTTATTACAGTTCTAAGATGGAAATGTAATTATTTTCTCTAGTCCCATAAACGTACCCAACTCTCCTCCTGCTTATTCCAGCCACATAAATGTTATTACTTTTTATTACTCTATTGTTTTATTTGTTTTAGGCTGCTATCACCACGTACCATGGACCGGGTGGCTTAAACAGCAAACATTTATTTCTCACAGATCTAAAGGCTGCAAGTTCATGATCAAGGCACCAGGTGAGTACATGTCAGGAGAGGGCCAATCTCCTGGTTCATAGATAGACACCTTCTCACGGTCTTCACAAGGCAGAAGGGCAAGGGATCTCTCTGGGGTCCCTTTTATAAGGCCACTAATCCCATTCATGAGGACTCCATTCTCATGACCTAATCACCTCCCAAAGATCCCATTTCTAGATACCATCACACTGGGGACTAGGTTTCAAGGTTTGAATTTGGGGTGGACACAAACATTCAGTCTATGGAAGCCATGATGTGAAAATTTTTCAGAAGCCTTAAATAAGGGATTGATGTATTTAGAGCCATTATTGTATTAATCATGACTCTCAGTGGCTTGAGAATGATGACAAGGCATTTTGGCAATTAATACAAGAAACACTCAGTATTTTAAAATATATACTTTTAACAAAGTGGAAGAGACCTTTGAGAAGACTGAACTGAGGAAACATTGCATCATGTATGTTTCATCCAGTTGGTACTGCAATATACATTCTGCTTAGAAAACATCCATTTATCATGTCTCCATAGGGTAGCATCAAATCTAAGAAATATTTAGGGATAAATCTGGAAAAAGGTGTGCAAGACCTACACACTTAACACTATAAGACATTGCTGAAAGAAATGAAAGAGAAAGAAATGAATGGAGAGAGAACTCTGTTCATGGATTGTAAGACTCCATACTGTCGAGTGCTTATCTTCCACTACATAGCAAGTGGTGTTTTTTGCTGTTGTTTTGTAAAAAATGGTAAGCTGATTCTAAAATTTACATGGAGATGTAAATTTGAAGGACTTATATTACCTGGATACAAGAATTTTTATAAAGCTGTAGTAATAAGACCATGTGGTATTGGCTTTAAAATAGACCAATACATCAATGGAACAGGAGAGAGAATGTGGAAGACACACATACAGTCACATATAGACACACATATAGTCAAATGGTTTACAAGAAAGTTGCAAAGGCAATTTATTGGCGGATTGTAGTCTTTTTAACAAATGGAGCTGGAACATTTGTTTATCCACATGCACATTAATGAACTTCCATCCATACCACCCACCATGTGTAAAAATTAAATTTCAAAATGGATTGTAGACGTAAACATAAAACCTAAGGCCATCAAATCTTCAGAGGAAAACAGGAGAAATCTTCTGGCGCTTGGGATTAGCCACTGATTTCTTAGCTGTGACGACAAAATAAAAATAACATAAATCCATAAAATAACACATTTACTAATTTGACTTTATCTGAGTCAGTTTTAAGAGGATGGAAAAGGAAGTCACAAACTGGGAAGACTTATTTGCTAGTGACGCCTCTGATGAAAGACATGGATTCAGGATAGCTTATGAAATCTCAAAATTTAATAAGAGAACACACAATCTAGTTTAAGAAATAGGCAGAGCATTTGAAAAGACACTTTAAGGAAGATATACTGATGGCAAATAAACAACATGGAAAGACATTCATCATCAGTATTTATGGGAAAAATATAAATTAAAATCACAAGATACCACTACAAACCTACTGGAAAAGCTAAGATTAAAAAGACTGACAAGTGTTGACACAAGTGTGGATTAACTGGGACTCCTCCACAAATTTGCCAGAAATGTCAAATGGTGCAATCACTTTAAAAGACAGCCTAGTAGTTTCTAAAAAAGTTAAATATTTACTTACCACATGATCCAGCTACTCTACAACTAAGCTTTAACCCGAAAGAAACAGAACCAAGACTTGTGGGAAAATGTTGATGGCAGCCTTAGTTGTAATAGCCCCAAACTGGAAGCAGCCTAAAAGTCCAACAAGTGAATAAAAAACTGGTGCCTTCACACCATGTAATTCTACTCAGAGACATGAAGAGATGAATTATTAATATGAGCAACGTGGGTGAATCTCAAAATAATTGTGTCTAGTAACAGAAGCTTGGTTTAAAATAAAACACATTGTGGGATTCATTTCTCTAAAATTCTTAATAATGCAAATTTACGTTTACTGACAGAAAGCAGTTCACTGGTTGCTGGGAATGGAAAGGAATGATGAGGTTGGCTGGAAGAGTTTATAAGGAGACCGAAGGGAACTTTGGGGGTGATGCATATTATCTTGATTGTGGTGAAAAACTTATTAAATTGTACACTTTAAACATGTACAATCTACTGTATGTCATAATACCTCAATAAAGATCTTATAATAAAAAATTACAGCCACATGTCGCTAGCAGCTGCTGAATTACAGAGTGTAGCATTAGAAGTTTGACCCTCATTTTGAATCCCACTCTCATCATCCTAGTGTATTTTATCTTGTAAGCAAACAGGATTTTACAGGGTCACCTTTTCTCTGCCTCTAGAAATGCCTTCTCACCTCACTGAACTTCCTAAAATAGTATTTCTAGGACATCATTCCAATGGCCACAAACATCAATAGTTCCTTTTGTTTATAGATTCTTCTTCCACGACTGAGAGTATTACAGTTGCAAAATAATCTTAATAATATTGGAAGGTCATCATTTTATAGATAAGAAAATTGAGGCACAGAAAGACTGACTTACCTTATGTTGCCCAGAAAATCAATGGTAAATGCCTTCCTGGAATCCAGGTGTCTGGCTCTTTGTTCAAGTTTTGTTTTTGAATGTGTTTTTTAACTAAACCACACAATTTTCATTACACCCTCTTCTTGCTCCCCTCAGATTCCTCTGCAAATCTGGCTCTTTCGTACCCACCCAGCCTTACTGATCCTTGCTCTCAGGCGTTCAGCTCTGTCATGTGTGTGTTGCAAATGTCCTTGTCAACTATGGTTCTCACATGGTTGTTCCAATCATATTTGGTGGACACTTACTGCCTTTATGTGCTGTGTCTCTTCTCCAAACTCCATTGTCTTTTCTTTCCATCTGCTCACTTTTTTTCATTCCGCAATTGTGCCTTACTGGAGGCCAATGCCAGATACGATTAATTTCCCACGATAATTTGTTCTTCCTCTCTTCCTTAATGCTGGGATTGCAGTCACGTACTTGGCTACCCAGTTGTACTTTGTCGACTAAAAAATTATTCACAACCTAAAAGTTGAGAGTTATGCTTTACTCAGCAGGAAGTTTTAGGAGTTGAAACCCAGGAGGCAGCATCTCGAGTAACCCTCAGAGAACTGCTCCAAGGAGGTGAGGGGAGGAGCCCAGATATATAGGAGTTTTACCACAAAGGGCAGGTAGTAGGAACAAAGATTACTGTTAATTCAAGAAAACTAGAAATCTCAAGTTAAGGAATAGAGCGTGTTTCTATGTATGGGAAGATGCAAGAGTCTGGGCTCACTGAAATCATTCCTTTGGTATGTACCTCACCTATCTGGGACCAGCACCCTGTGCTTTCTCATCCTGAGTTTCCTCGGGGCTCACCAGCTCACCATTAGCTGTGGCCACAATTGTTGATGACTGTGACATCCTTTGTTTACTGATAAAGCAGGAAATATTCCATTTATCAACTTGATTACCCAACCTCCTATGTAGTTAGGTGTGACTATTTGAGTAAGTCCTCACCCAAGGACTTGGTAGAAATGAGCCTTGTCCTAATGACACCTTCAGATGGTGATATATGTCTCACAAACACTTTTCTCTTCTCTCTCTAGAATCTGTACATATTAACCTAGCTTTGACCTTGACAATGATGAGGATAAGCTAGGGAATGGCAAAGTAATCTGTAAAGTGCTCCTGTTCCTAAAAAGACACCTGAAACATATCATTCTACCTGTTTAAAATATTCCTTTTTTTTTTCTCCCCATAGTGCACTGCTTTGTTGGCCATTTGCCTTACACTGTCTTACTTTCATTTAATTAATACAAGACCTGGAGTCCTTCACCATGTGGACTTGCCTCTGTTCTCTGCCTGAATCAGTCATTTAGAAGCCTGACAGTATACTAGTGGCTCTATTTTCTCCCGTGAGAGAAGCTGGAAATCAAACTTGCTGCCCTAAACTCGAGGAGCCTCCTTGACAAACACACAGCAATAAACTCAAGTGCCTGCTAAGATTCCACCTTGTAGAGCTATAGTGGGTTCAAGCGATTTGCATTCGAATTCCTGCCATTCTTCCTTCTACCTGTGTGGTATCAAGCCAATTACTTAATCTGCTTAGAGTATTGTCCTGTGAAACAAAATAATTCTTGTGTAGACAGGTTGTGAGGATTTAATGGTATTTGTTTAGAAGGACGTTAAACTGACTTTTCCATTGTCTTTGAGAGAGTTTTAACTGATGCCCTCAGGTTGATGACAACCGGTATGAAAGACCCACACATTCAAAAGAAAGATGCCACACACATCCTGGCGGGATGCTCTAAAAAAAAAAAAGGTGGCCAAAAGCATCTTCTGGATTCCCTAACCCATCCCCTCCTCCCAGCCCCTAGGTAGGAGAAACCTGGTAGGCTATGAAGGAGCATGATAGATGTCTGGATTTCTTTGCAAACAGCTGTTGGTGTGGTGGGGAGTACTTTTCTTCTCTTAGCCACAGGAGAGGGGAGAAGGACGCTAATACTCACATGCCAAACCCAAGACCATTAGAGGGTCACTGAGAATGAAAGACCTTAAAAGTACTGATGAGCATCCCTTAGAGATTGAAAGGTGAAAGTCTGGTGTCCAACATGCTTAAAGTTGTCAAGATAAAAAAGATAACTGGGGTTGCCCTGCTCTCCCAGGTGGGACTGAGGGCTGCGGTGGAGGCAAGTTGCTTTTCCATTTATACCAATGCATGGTCGGGGCTACAGTGAACTCAAGTGGGTGAGATTCATCCTGAAATGACCCTGCTCAAGGGCTTGTTTGAAAGGATCACGTGTGTGTACAAGATGCTTGTTTTCTGAGCATGATGTTTCACTACAGTTTTTTCTTTTTATTGTTTCCCTTTTATAACAATGGTATATAATGTAAAAGGATCACTTTCAGGTTTCTGCACAATAGATTTTAGGTTAAAATTTAACTCCTAAGTTAAAATTATTGAGGGAAATCAGACTGACACTTGATTTTTAAAACAAAACTTTGCCAATCCTCTTTTTGAAGTGATATTGATCCCTAAGTATAAAATGGGAATTCACATTTGATTGCCAGTGACCATCACATAGTAGTCGACGTCTTGTACCAAAGGCAGACTTTGTAAATTTGAATGAATATGTTTTATCTTTTCTTTAAAAATTAATCTATTAATCTTTTTTTTTCATTCTTATGTTTTTCATAAATGGCAAAAAATAAGCCAGTTTTTAGAAGATTAATCGTTACTTCAAAAACAAAAAGCACTTGAAGTTAGAGATTGTTTTGTGATATATCATTTGCAGTAGAATCATGTAGCATAGTTCAATAAGAGGTTGTTGATTCAATGATTTGTGGAATTTCATCAGCCTTCAACCTCATATTGATGTTAATATCTTGCCAAGATGATTCACATAAGAAGTCATGCACATGATTGTATCTCACATTTTAGTTCTGAGCCGAGTGATGAAACATTATGAATCCAATCTTATCATTAGCATAATGGTAAATATTAGATATGAAATGAAAATTTTAATCTCATTAATTTTAGAGATCATGAGGTGCACTATGAAATATTGCTTTAATTAATAAAACTATTTCAGAAAACGTGAGAACACTTTTCACTCCAAATGCACAAAGATGACAGAGGGGAAAATGCCAGATGAAGTTCATGTTGCTCATTCACACACTTTTTTTTTTTTAACTAAATATCATTTATTTTAAGATGAAGAAGAGAACTAACATTTAAAGAGTTCCCAGTAATTTTTATAAACACTTGTTTCCAGACTTTTTTATTATCTCCGTGTTATAGATAGGAAATCTAAATCTCATGGATTAAATGGTTTTCCCAAATCAAATTGGTAACACATGATTTAGCAAAATTAAACTTTTTTTTTTTCCTTTGAGGCTCCAAAGAGCATGTATGGTTTTTCCATCACTGGTGTGCTTTCCTGAAGTTAAAGAGACGTAAATGAGAATAAAGATATAATCATAAATTCAGGATTAATCAATATCTCTACAATGAAAAGGAAATGGAACTTGAGAAACTGCCCATTAGGACGTGTGGATCGGTGCTGCTGATGAAGAAAGGGTGAAACGGTACGGATGCCACAGGGGTTCTGTAAAGAAGAGAATGAAGAGCAAAGGAGGATTTCTGAGGGAAGATTTGAAATGCAATTTTCATCAGCTCGTGGCAGGACTTCACTTTGAGGGGAAACAGTTTAGCATCATCACCTACCAATAGCTCTGAACATGTGTTACCAACATCTGAAACATGTGCGAAATTCACAATTACTCACCCGTTTCCTATATAACCCATGACATATTGCCCAACGGAACCAGGTGGATTGTCATGTACTGCTTTTATTTTAATACATGGAGACCATAATCTCACTTCTGACAGCAGTTTGATATGAAGCACAGGGAAAAACTGACCTTTGGATGTCTGTTTTTTTTTAATATACAATTTGCTATCTATCATCACGCAGTGCTTTGAATGACAATACACCCTTCCAAGTAACTCTTGCCCTTTCAATTTGTATTCTCGATTATTATTTTTTCCATAGATGTGTGGTGGTACATATCACTCCCTGAGTAGAATCTCATTTTATTATTATTTTTTTACCTATTTTTCAGTTCTTCACCTTGTTGGCTCCAAGTATTTGAAATGCACCATAGTCTGTAATTGAACTCTGTGTGCCTAAAAGTGAAGGATCAGAACAATTACATTAATACCTTTGACTCTAATTTAAATTCCAATAATTGGCAATTAAACTTTGAAGTTACAAATTTAGGATAAGACCTCTACAAATGGATACATTGCCTAAATGTGGCTGTTTCTTTATAAGGTACTCTATCTGGCCCAGAGGAAGTAATCAATAACTGTTTTAATTCATTTATTTCCTCTCACCAAACATGCATTGGCTCACTCCATGTGCCAGGAAGTGAACTTGGTGTTCAGTATTCAATAAGCTTATAGTCAACTGTGGGAAACAGATTGATGAAAAAATATATTTGATTGAATGCATTTTATTGGGATGAATTGTACAAAGAGAGACGTGTTTCTATGATAACATATGGTATAAAGGGGTGGGGGGCTTGTCTCTCATTTTCAAGAAATGGTTCCCTGAAAAGTTGTTAGTTACCTGAGATTTGAAACAGGAGTAGGAATTTACTAGGGGTTGGAATATGCTGAGGCAGAAGATGGAGATTACGGTGGCCACAGTGGAACAGGCCAGGAGAAGACAAAAAGCTTTATAGGAAAAGGGTGAGTAGGACATGTTTATGGAATTGGAAAAAAGGCTAGTGTGGGGGGTGGACAGTAGGACTTGGAACTGGGCTGGGAAGGTGGTGTGGGCAGGAATGCTGCCTGACATATCAGTAAAACAAAGGATGCGGTGGCCATGAAGCCAGGAGCCACTGCAGCTGCCGTGACTGTGCACCCAGAGGGGATTCAGGATAGGAAAGCACAGGATACTGGCCCTAGACGCTAAGGTGCATATCAAAGGAATTTCGCTGAGGCCAAACTCTTGCATCTTCCCATAAGCAGAAAAGTGCTAAATTCATTCCTTTCAGATGTCTGGTTTTCTGTAATTAACAGTAATATTTTGATGTTTCAACCACCTGGTTTTTGTTGCAAAAACTTCTCTATATCCTGGCTCCTCTCTTACCTCTTTGGAGCAGTCCCTCAGAGCTATCTGAGAGACTGTCTTCTGGGCTTAAGTCCTCAGAAAATCCACCAAACAAAACATAATTCTCAACTTTTAGGTCGTGCATTTTTTTTCCCAGTGGTTATAGTCCAGATGAGTCAGATATGTACAGGCCATTGACAATTTGAGGCTCTTAAACGATTAGAAAGTCACAAAAGTGTTTCGATTATGTAGGTGGTGTTGAGGGGAGGATTAGAAATCGTCATTTACCCACAGAGTGTACAAATGACTAGAAAGAGGTCAGAGTTCACATAGGCGATTTGGCGAGAGGACGTGGTAGCTTTGGGGACAGTGGTTTTCCGAAGCTTGAGGGAGCGAGATGGATTAGTCAGACTAAGGGGTAACAGTCACAGGATCTGGTTGTTTACATTTGCAAAATAGTAATAGAAGCAATATGGGGCAAAAAAAAAAAAAAAATATATATATATATATATATATATATGATTGTATCAAACTTACTCCCGTAATGAATTATACAGCATAAGACTAATCTTTATATAATGTGTATTATTCCAGTTACATATATTAACTCACACAATCCGCACAAAAGTGCTATAAGAAAAATTTTATGATGCCCATTTTATAGATGATTACTAAGGCCCAGAAAGGTTAAGTGAATTGTCCGACGTCTGACAGCAGCTAAATGGTAATAGCACAGCTAGTAATTAGTAGAGCTGTGATAAATCAAGGAAGTCATTTCCCAGGTTCAATGCTCATTTTCTGCACAGCACTCTCTCTCTGGCTATTTTACACCTCAGCTCTGCCAGCCTGCATGCCTTCCTCTTTTCGTGAACGTGCAGAATCTCTCTTAGGTCAAACAGGTTACCACGTCCTCTGGCAATGACAACTAATACGTGACATCCAGTGTTCTAGTTGTGATACAAATGAGGCATGGACACCTCTGTGTAGGGCCCCGTTTCCTCTTCAGAGTGGCTGAGGCCTGCTTGTTCAGAAGCCTTCTGGTGCCAAACTTAAAATTTCCCAGATTCAATTATTTTTAAAAAAGCCCAGCCAAGCACATTATTAGCTTGTAGAGCCCGCCAGCTTTGCATACCCTGCAAAACCTCGGCTCACACCTGCTGGTCATTGATCACGTAGGAACTTGTGGTTATAAGACCCGGAGGGGCTGCTGCCCTTTGGCGTTCTCTGACCCAAAGGCTCCCCACCAAGCTACTGAGTGACACCACCTCGACACGACAGCCCCCTCTCCAAGTCCCCCTCCCTTCTTGGTAGTGGCCCCGGAGCTGTAGCCCCTATGTGGTCTCATGCTGGGAAGGACTCGTCCTCCCCTACCCCCATCATGCAAACCTGGCACCCAAATAAAGTTCACTGTGAGCTAGTGATTGATCAGCCCCAAAACGATCAAGTGGCAAAACGATCCTGAATGGATGTGAGTGGCTGGAAGCCCTCGTGTCAGCTTGGTGGCCTTGCTCTGAGTTGTGCTGTATTCCGTGTTTTTGAGCTCTCCCCACGTGACCTGTTAGCCTGGGCAAGAAGTAACACCAGCGTTTGAGGGAA
Source organism: Hippopotamus amphibius kiboko (assembly GCF_030028045.1). NCBI lineage: Eukaryota > Metazoa > Chordata > Mammalia > Artiodactyla > Hippopotamidae > Hippopotamus > Hippopotamus amphibius. Next base: position 193,674,451 of record NC_080188.1, on the reverse strand, counting down.
TCCCCCTCACTGGAACTGGTTTGGGGGATCAGAGGTGCTGAGTTCCCCGGGGAAGGAGGCCAGCGTGAGCTTCGGGGTCCCCACCAGGCAGGCCCGAATATAAAATGGAGGACACACAGCCTCTGTCTTGAGAGCGGGCTACCCATTAACCCAGAGTGGGCTGTAGCAGGTGGAGGTCTCTGGGGCCAGGCTGATGAGTTGTGTTCTCTGCAGCAAGGGGACCTCCTCCTCCCTGGGGAGCCCCGCGGCAGGTACCTGAGCCAATAAACCAGAGACGGCAGGAGAGGCTGGCCTGAGTGCAGTTAGGGGAGGTGCCCCTGTTAACAGCTGGGAAGCCTCTGCAGCTGTCACGCTGTTAGTGCACGTTCCTGTGCCTGACGCACGGGGAGGCCACACAAACTGGCGAAACTCAGAGTTTGGAGCAGAGAAAGGTTTACTGCAGGGCCAGCAAGGAGATGAGGAGGCTCATGTCCACAAAAGCCTCTAGCACCGCAAAGCGTTTCAGCAAAGCACTTTAAAAGCCAGGTGGGGGAGGATGGGGTCACAGGGTATGGGATCAGATCATGCACAGTTCTCTGATTGGCTGATGATGAGGGAACAGGGGGGCTGTCACAGGGGTTAATTTTATCAGTCCTTAGGCTCCAGGAGGCCTGGGGCTACAGGCTCAAGGTCATCAAGTGGTTAACATCTTCCATTTGGTGGGAGGTTTTCACCTCTGCAAAACAACTCAGGACATGTGCATCAAATACTGTTATCTAGGTCCTTCAGAGAGGAGCTAAAGCAGAGGATGTGGGGGAAGGCCTGTCCTGGGAAGGCCCCGTGGGGTCCTGCTCGGTTACATCGCTGGGATTTGCTGTCTTGGGATGGCGTCATTCTAGCCCGTCCCTGAAGTGGAGCCCAGAACACAGCCCTTGGACTGAACCAGCTAAAGTCATCACAGCATGACTACAGGCAGTGATTGTCCGCCCCCTGCCACACACACAGCGAGTGCACAGTCTTAGCAGATAGCTCTGGTGATGCTCTCTTCAGGTGATAGGCCTTCTAAATTCTTCACCCAATTAAGGAAGAGGTCAAAGTTTCTTCCTGAGTCTTTTGCACCCTGACTGTTTTCAGCTGGAAATAATCCCCATGCCCAAGAGACATTTAGGATGCAAGCTTTGCTCCCCTGCACTTCCATTCCTGTCCCATCTCAGGGAGCACAGGAACCTGCCCCACAGAGGGATCTAGCAGGCCCCTCCTGGTAGAGCATCGCCCTTTTACCACATTAACTGCAGTTAGTGCTCCAAAAAATAAACAACACTGGCTGGCTCTCAGGGATCCTGGTGCCCACATCGCACATCCCAGGAGCCCTCACGCTCTAGCGGGACCCTACTCCCCTGCACCCACCCTGGCACCAGGAAGGGCTGGTTTCCTGGTCGTTACCCACCTAACTGTTAAAACTGGCCCAGGTTTGCAGAAGGATGCTTCTGTCCTGGTTGTGCCTCACTGCATCCCTCTGCCCCAGACTGTCTTTTGTCTCATTACTGGAATAGACCTCCTCCGTTAGCAGGTTACGCGTGGAAGAAGCCTGAGTTTTTATGCTACTGTTGAGCGCTGCCCAGTGGGAACCAGGATACATTCTCCTACTAGTGCAGGTGGTGACATGCCACGGTCCCCCCAAGGCAAAGCACTGAAGGGTTGCAGTATCTTAGCTTAAAGAAGGACTGATTCCTGCTAGTTCACCTTTCAGTTTCCAGGCATGGCCTGTGCTTAAAGTCAACTACTAATGCGTAGAGGCCAAGTACAGACTGAGAAATGGAATATTTCCTGCCATATCAGTAAAGATGTTACAGACATCAGGGATTGCAGCCCTCCAACGTGAGCCAGTGAGCCCTGAGGAAGCTCATGATGTGAAAACACAGGATACTGGCCCCAGGTAGCTGAGGTGCATTTAAAAGGAATGACTTGAGTGAGCCCAGATTCTTGCATCTTTCCATACAAAGAAAAGCACTAAATTCCTTAACTTGGGATATCTGGTTTTCTTTTTTTTTTTTTCTTTTTTTAATTTTTAATTTTTAATTTTTTACAATAAACTGCATATATTTAGAGTGTACAGTTTGGTATCCCAATCTCCCAATTCATTCCCCTCCCAACCCTCCCCGCTTTCCCCACTTGGTGTCCATGTTTGTTCTCTACATCTCTGTCTTTATTTCTGCCTTGCAAACTGGTTGATTTGTACCATTTTTCTATAGTCCATATGTATGTGTTAATATATGATATTTGTTTTTCTCTTTCTGACTCACTTCACCCTGTATGACAGTCTCTAGGTCCATTCATGTCTCTACAAATGTCCCAGTTTCATTGCTTTTTACAGCTGAGTAATATTCCATTGTGTATATGGACCACATCTTCTTTATCCATTCATCTGCTGATGGACATTTAGGTTGCTTAGGGGATATCTGGTTTTCTTTAATTAACAATAATCTTTTGACTTCAAACTACCTGCCCTTTGTTGCAAAACTTCTATATAGCCTGGCTCCCCTCCTGGCCTCCTCGGAGCAGTTCTCTCAGGGTTACTTGAGATGCTTCCTCCCTGGCTTGAAGTCCTAAAAATTCCCACGGAATAAAATGTTACTCAACTTTTAGGTTGTGAATAATTTTTTAGTCGACAAGACTATAGAGCATCAAAGGCTCTTCCCTCTACCAGGTATAGCTGCTTCCATAGATGACCTTCACAACAACATGGGTAAATGGTTTGGAGACTTGGACATGGTGAACATGTTCTGGGGGTGACTGGCCAGGAACTACGACTGTTTACTGCAGACACCAGATTTAGCAACTGCTGCTGTGGAGCGTTATGTAAAACTTGCCTTTTTTATATACATATTATTTTGTATACTTTGCCTCCTTTGTATTTAGGGCCTAGCAGCTGAGGAGGAGACCCCTGGTAAAGGGTCCCTGGCCTGGGCTGGTGCAATGTCTTCCCAACCCAATAAATGGGGCTTATACTGGAGGGGGAGAGAGATTATTACAATTACTAGGAAAAGAGGCCAGTAGTTGTAAGGGTGTACATTGTTGGCAGGGGCGACATTTATCATCACCCCAGCGTAAGAGGATTCTAGTGCGTGCTCTAGTTTTATCTCTGTCATGCCATAGAGTCTGTGGCACTGGCTGTGGGTGGCAGCATCTTTCATTTGGTTGCACCCATCACGAGCGTTCTGGTAGTAATGGTGGCTGCATACCATCTCTGAGCATTCCAGAAATGAGACTTCATAGGTAGTGGCCCCGTTGTTTTGTTTGCTTGATGGCACTAGTTAATAATAGTGTGTTTTGTTTTGCTGATATGTTCACAATAATGGGCTGAACTCATAACCAGTTTAATTGACCCATGTGCTGAATACAAGACAGATGACATATGAGCGTATTTCATTATAACTTGCTATGCTCCTATTAACACCAGCTGGAATGGTATTAAGCCACACAAACGTACTTCACAGAACACAGAGAATACAGAGGGAGCCTTATAGACCAGTGATGGAATCAAATAGCTTCCTGTAAGCGTCTCCTCATCCAACCCTGGCCCGTATTTTCCTGTATGTGGGTTTGGCTCAAAATTCCTGTAGATTTTTACTCAGCAGATGAACATCCTCCCTGCTGACTCCCTCCCCATGAAAGTTCTTCTTCCTACAGACTACACTGGTGCAACTCTCCCACCTGGCAAGTGAACTTTTAAAATAGACCCCTGAATTTGAAAACACACATGCACCCCAATGTTCATTGCAGCACTATTTACAATAGCCAGGACATGGAAGCAACCTAAATGTCCATCAACAGATGAATGGATAGAGAAGATGTGATACATGTATACAATGGAATATTACTCAGCTGTAAAAAGCAATGAAACTGGGACATTTGTAGAGACATGGATGGACCTAGAGACTGTCATACAGAGTGAAATGAGTCAGAAAGAGAAAAACAAGTATCATATATTAACGCATATATGAGAAATATAGAAAAATGGTACAGATCAACCAGTTTGCAAGGCAGAAATAGAGACACAGATGTAGAGAACAAACATATGGACACCAAGTGGGGAAAGCTGGGGGGGGGGGGGATGGGGGGGATGAACTGGGAGATTTGGATTACCATATATACATTACTAATAAGAAAAAAAATATCAAATTGTACACTTTAAATATATGCAGTTCATTGTATGTCAATTATATCTCAATAAAAGTTCTTAAACAAAAAATAGACCCCCTGGAACTCATCACCCTCAGGTCACTCATTTTGGAGGCAGTAGGAACTTCATATGTGCAGGACACCACACAACATAGAGAGCCATGTCTAAGGAGTTATCCACACAAATTAAACAAATGGCCCATGGGCTGGAATTCTTGGCCGCATCTCACCATACTTTACTGATTATGGTGTTAGATAATCATGTGATCCTAGGTTATTTACTGGCTGCCGAAGGAGAGGCCACACACTTGATGAGTGTCTTGCTGTTGTGTGTAGATGACACTGGCTAAGTTTGTTTCACGTGTAGCTGGGCACATACAGCCAAGGGGCCATAATATCACTCTAAGCAGACTGACCAAATCAGAGTCTCCATTCTCTTCTATTCTCTAGGGCTTTCCCCCACTATATGGTCAAATTAGCTGCAAAAGGGCTTAGGAATCCAAGATTATGACCCTTCAGGATTCTGAGTCTTGAAGATGCTTTATCCCTTGCTTCAGATTCAAGTGTTAGGAGAAACGTGGAATTTAGATTGTAAAGCACCACGGGGCCAATGGATGGACTGTCATACAAATGAGCTAAAGACAGTCTCTGTATAGTAGGCCTATGTTGTTTACTTCACAGAAAGCTGGGGCCCACTATCTCAAAAGCCCACCAAACTCAAATATTTTGCATAGCCAACTGTTTTAAAATGTAACCCCCCAAAGTAGATTTTAGCCACTTAGGGGCTTTCTATACCCTGCAGATCTACCATAGGTAAGATACAGCCCGCAGCTCCAGAAGAGCCCAAGCTGGTGCTGCCTTGGGTGTTTTCTGACCCAGAGGCTTCTGGCTCAGCTGCGGAGTGAAGTCACCTGGACACCTATGTTCCTCTCTAGCCCCCTCTTTCTTTGTCCTCCCTCCACCAGGGGAATCTCCTTTCCCTCCTCTCCTTTTGTGTTATAGCCTCTGAAAAGTCTTAAGTCATGACGGTAAAAAATAGTATGAAATACAGGGACAGGTCTCACAGAAGTTGGAAGTCCTGTATGGAAAACTCCAAATCATTACTAGAAATAATTGATGAAACTTAAATACATAGAGAGATATACCATATTCATGGGTCAGAAAACAGAGTATTATTAGAATATCAATTCTCCCTTAATTTATCTATAGACTCAACACAAGCCAAATCAAAACCCCAGGGGGATTTTTAGTAAAGATTGACAAACTGATTCTAAAACAACATATGGAAATGCAAAGGACACAGAATAAAGAAAACTACTTTGTAAAAGAAGGGAGCTGTCTTTGAAAAGTAGCCTAAAACCAGTAATCAAGAGTGTGTGATATGAGTGTCAAGAGAGACAAAATATATCGATTTATTGAATGTCAAATTAACCTGTAAATAAAAAATACCAGAGAACATTGATTGGGAAGAAAAAGTTTAAGAAAATACCTGGAGTCTTGTCATGTTGAATGAGAAGTGAAATTTTAAATTCTCATTAAAGAATGTAATGTTGAACATACATTGATACCTGCCCCTCTCAATTTTTTTTAAACAGCTTGGTGTATTTAGGCAAAGTGTGCTTGCCATTATAAGCTCTTACATTCAAATCTTGGCCTGACTATTTAAGACATTCTTATCTAATGTTTCTGAGTCCACATTACTAAAGAATACATATCAATACCTTCTCTGCAGGATGGTTGTTTGCGAATGGGCAGTTGAGCCTAATCTGGTACATTTTAGATGTGCAATAAATGTTGGATTTCTCAATTTTTGGTGAATGCTAAAAGATAGGGTCTGTGCTTTTTCATGTTTGTATCCTAAAGAACGAAGGTTTTTCTTTTTTGGCAGAATTTCAATAAATGTCACCTGCATTAAACAGAATCAAAATAATCAGGGTTTGAAAAATAATTGCAGGAAAAAGAATCCAAAGAAATTGTTGGAAGAACACACAGAATAAGGAAGAATAGCAACAAGAAATGTTGGGTATTTTAGAGCAAAGACCATTTACAAAAGCAACTTTTACACTTTCAGGTTGGCTAATCAGACGATTAGAAACTAGATTTTCATTGAAACTGGGCTTTTTGTTAAAATGTGATCCTTAATTTTTAGAAGTATAAAGCTTTAATATCGAAAAAGAATAAAAGTCAGAAATAAAAATAGTGCTGCTGGAGTCTAGAGACTGAAACTTTATGTTCTAAATTCAAGTAATAAATCAGAGCTAAAATTAAATAATGCAGGTGAAAATTCAGCATCACAGGACTGACTAGTTATACTGGTATCCTTCAAGATTCCTTTTTTTTTTTTTTTTTTGGTGGGAGGAAAACATCATAGCAGGAGATAAGATTTTTAATTTCCTTATTTCTCTGTGTTTCTGCTTAAGATGGTGAATCAATTTAACATCAAGTTAAAACCTGACTTTTGACTTTCTGTCTACAGGACACTAGCAATTTGTTGTGTGATACAGAGAATATAACAAAAACTGTGTATTTAGGGAAAGGAATTCTAACAGAGTCGCTAGGACAGAGCCTGCTGTCTAAATGACATTCACAGTATTTCTGAAATTGAACTGTTTATTTGCAATCTTAGATGTGCTGTTTTGACTAATGGAACAGGAAAAACACTGAGAAAATACCCAGCTATATATTTGAATTGAATAAATATACCAGTTGAGAGAAAAAAAAATGACCTATATTTTGCCTTTGTTATAGTAACACTCAACTGCATAAAAAAAGCAGCTGTTCAATTCGGTTAACAAGGATTTCACATGTATTTTTTGGCTATGAATAAAGAGGAAAACTTGTACGTCTATCTATGCAAAAAGTAATGTAGAAGCAATCCCACTTTTTAAAGCAAATAAAATTAATGATGCATTTTGGTGTGGGGGTCCATAATATTACAGCTGTCTCTATTCCCCAAGTCCTGTCTAATAATGGCCTTTAGTTTAAAGATAATATAATATATACAGTTACGTTAATGTGAACATGATATTTTGGGACTTGCGGGAAATTTATATTTGCTAGTGGAAATATCGCATTGATGTAAAATTCATAAGAATACATATGTACCAATTTCTATTATCATACTCATTTTGTGTGTGAAACATCTAGATGAGAATATGGTTTGGATATCAATACAGATGTAGATAAAAAGACATTTCTTCCCTCACAGGTTATACTGATGCTTCTCACTTTGCAGCATAATACTAGAAGCCCTGCCATCACGGGCGAGGTTGATAATGCACAGTGATTGAGGGCAGGGGTAATGGAAAGATATGTCAGTGTCACCTAAAGGATAGTTACCTTGGACTTCACAGTTTGGTGAATAATAATGACATTCTTCACATAATACTTTCTTGATAATTGCAATATAGTAATTTACCTGGTATCGAAATCAATCTATCAACATTCTACTTCCTATCTGATTTTTCCCTCATCTCTTCCTTAGGAACTGAAGCCACATTGAGAATAAAATTTGTGTGGTAGCTAACACTTTTAGGCAATGAATCTGAATAAGAAATCATTATTGATTTCAGAGTTTCCTTCCCTATCAGGAGGAAAAAAAACAGATTTTTTCTGATAAACACGCTCTTGAGAAATGTGTGATATTTTTCATAAATATCTCTCACGACTTACTTGTAGTGTCTTTATGATGTTATTGAGAACATAAATATAGCTCTATTACAAATTAAGTAATAGTTTATGGGTATAAAATACTGGAAATGATATTGTTAAGTGTGACTTCTAATACATTGAAAATAATAAAATTAAATATGACTTCCATTACTAGTGCCATAAAATTATTATTGCCTTTTTCTCTGTAAGAAATAAAGATGTATGATTTGTTATATAGAGTGAGATACAGATACAGAGAAGTTTTCTACTATGTACATTTAAATTCAGGCATGTGCAACAAATAGATTTCATACATGTATACATATACACATGTTTATGTGTGTGTGTACACCTATGTATAGATGTACACATTTAAAAGCATATATAAACTCGTGTATTTATGTATATATGTACATGTGTGTATGTCTATCTATATATCTATCTATAAATATATACCTAAATACCTTTTATACAGAACTTTCATGTTTCCTTGATTACAATTTCTTGTGGCAATACTGACATATATATTAAATTTCAATTGCAATAAGAATTACTGTCATTCAGTTTCTCTCTCATATGCTTGAAATATAATTTTCTCCAAAGATTTTGACCAAAGGGTATAAGGATGCAAAAGAAATATAATAGGGCCACCACAATGGCCTCTGGGACCGGAGTAGGTTTGGGAAGACATCTTTCTAAGATGTAATGTGAAGATGAGATGTTGCCACAATAATGGAGAATTCATGCTCTTGAGGAAAATTTTTATTTTTAAAATGAGAATGATTAACAACCACTACCATTCATGAAGTTTTAAAATGAATACAAAACAGATTGAAATATGTAAGCCATATCCAAAAATTATTTATTAAGAGGACATGTAACCTATATGCCCAATTTGCCTTTCACTGATGCTTGTAATTCCAATGGTAGAGATTTAGTTTCCACTAGCAAGTTAAAGGAAGAAAACAATAACAAAATCCTTAGCGCTAGGCCTTGTATTACTTTCCAGCACTCCAAGAATAAAGCTTTGTTCCCTGCTCTCAAGGAGGCAATGCCTAAAGAGGGAGATGGAAAAGTAATCCAATATGATAGAATTTTGTAAATAATGCTACCTTGTCACAACCTGGGCACATTTTCTTGAGGTCATGGGAAAAATATCTCAGAGGAAATGCTACTTGGAATAAATCTTGAGAACCATATTGTTAGCCATGAGCAAAATAAAATACATCTCATCTTCAGAAAATCAATTCATTCAGAATGATTAGAACCTATGGTAAGGGTATAAACATCGTGGAAGAAGAATTTGGGGAAGTAAGTGCCATATATCTATCCAGAACATGAAGGACAGATATGGAGAGAAGATATGCAACATAGAGGAGGTTGGATTTTCATTCTGAAGATAATAGGAACCAGTAAAGAATTTTAAATGAGTTTTATAGCTTTGGAATTGAATTTTTGAAATTTCACTTATGATGCGTTGGTAACAGTGATAATTCTCAGTTAGAAATTATTACACAAAGAAAATGATAGAGTACTAACCTGATGCAATAGAGTAGTGATGGCCAAAAGGGGAACATAAATTCTATTTTAATGTGGAAAAGTTACACATGAGCAGGAAAGAAGAGCTATCTTGTATACCTCCCAGGCTTCTAGCCTAAGGAACTAGGTAATTGTTGTGCTTTTCATGCACAGAGAACACAGGACACTTTCATTATGGGGGGAAATATGCTTATTTTTATTTATGATGCACACTGGGCATTCAAGTATAAATAGAATCTGAATATGTGAGATGAACAGAGAAAATAGAGACTTCCGCATAGGATATCAGTTGATTTGAAATGAATTAGCACATTACACGTGGAAACTGAGTGTTTGGTGGGGAATAAATTTCCCTAAGAAAGGGATTAGGGTGAGATAAGACAAGTAAGGATAAAATTCTGGGTTTCATCAGCCTTTAAGTAACAGATGAATGAAAGTGGAAAAGATTTAGCACAGAGTTTAGGAAAAAACCCAAGGACAATGTCTTTTCTTGGATATGAAGGAGAAATTGAGATTTATCCATTCAATGTATGTTTATTGAGTACCAAGCACGCACATCCATTCCAGCAGATAGTCTAGATACATGTAGAATAGGGTCATTAGCAGAGGTAAGGAAAGAGCCTGGGAACTTAAGAAACAAAACTATTGACGGTATTCTCTTCTTCACACTCTTTTCTCTTTACTTCCCCAAAGGATAATTTTGGAGGGAATATTCATGGCAGAGACTGAGGACTAAATTTGGTCCAAAGGAGAACACTTATTCTCTTTCAGTTTAAATGAAAGTGAGAAGGAGATCTCCAAACAGGGGGGTTAAAATGCTGGTTCTGCTACTTACTAATTACATGATAATGGGAATATTACCTAATTTTTCTAAACTTCAGTTTTATTATTTAAAAACAGTGGTAGCAATTTTAGTCTTTATTTCAGAGCATTATTGTAATTATTGAAAAACATAATTGTTGATAATGACTGTTAAACACTACTCTTTGTGTACATTAGTCCAGAGTGTTATTATGTTTTTATTATTTCTGAGACTTGAGGGAAAGGCCGGGAGGCGTTTCTTTGTGGGTATAAAAAGTTGAGGGAATTTATGAATTAGGAATTATTATTTGAAAATTACCCGGGAGTCCACCAGATGGGGATTTGAGGTAATAAAATTTGAAAGAGTGGCTGAGGAGATAGACTAAGAGCCGAGTCAAATGCCCTGATGAGAGATTAAGACATTAAGTTACGGAAGTACAGATATGCAGAGTGCGTGATTTCCCCTGGCAATGCCCATCGTCTTAGATGTAGGATGAGACATGATTTGTTGTTGGTTTGCATGTTTTGTTTAGGGGCTTTTTGTGGTTGCTTTTTTGTTTGTTTTGGTTATCAAGGAGTATCTTATGAAGCAATCACACAATTACCAACTAGAAGGTTATCCATGATCTTATTAGGTAATTTTCAATATAGAATGTTGTTGACGGTGTTGAGGAATAATGTGTGAACAGAACATTTTGTAAGTATTTTGAGGGAGATTCACAGCATTGATGATGCAGAGGACGAGCCACTGATAGGCCACTGCAGGTTCAAAGGCATCCCAGAAATACTGCAGTAGCTCTGAGCCCCTTAGTAGGCATTGGGGAAGGATGCATGGAGGTGCGGTTGAAAGGTACTAAGAGAGGGGTAGGATGCCAGAGGTAAACATAACTCAGAAATGCTCATCCTTGTCTTCTGGCCTTCTCCCTCCTCCTCTTCCTGACCCCCTCCTCCTTCTCTCCTGTTTTTGGTTTTTTTGGGGAGTTTTTGTTTGTTTTTTTTGTTTTTTGTTTTATTTGTTTTTTGGTCTCAACTTGGATTTACTTGTTTGCTTAACATAGAACTTTGAACCACATGTTTTTCAAGAAATGCATTGATTTCATGATTTGAGTCCAACAAGTAAGCAGTCACTTTGTCCACTTAAATTCATTTATTCACTTAACAAATATTCATTAATTTCCTTACTATGTGATTGGCACTATTTTGTGTACTGCATATATATATATATACACACACACCAGGAGAAGCTTGTATTCCAATATTTAGTAATTTAGTAAACTGGTTATCTTTCATTTATATGACTATAACATCTTAATCATAATATTAAATCAGAAAATACTATATTTTATTGTAAGTTATAGTGTGCCATACTCTGTTATGCATTTTGATAACATCTTAGCATTAAAATTATTTTCCAGAAGTATCCAGCTCCAATTTTATGTAAAGTAAGATAGAAAAGTAAATGAAATGTAAAATAATTTACCTAAACAGCAACTCTTGAAGATTTCATCAACCACTAAAATTTTATCTTAGACTATGAAATGATTTAGAGAACAAATTAATGACCCATCATTTCTTTCTAAAGAAGTTTGATACCCAGATGTATCAATTCATAATGATGGATAATAATATTTTCCTTTCCAGAGGTTATAAACAAATATGGAAAATATCATAGACACATAGTTCTTCCAAAAATATGTTCTCTAAATCTTCTCTAAATTAAGCACAATCATAATGATCCCCGAGTCCTGTTCAAAACTTTAAAGCTCATAAGATTAAACAAGTCAAAGTATGAAAAATCTGCAAGAGCCAATTTAGCACCCTAAAGAAATATCATTCATACCCTCTGCCTCGCAGATTATGTGCAAGCACAGTTCATTGTGAATAGTCAGGGTTCACTAATTATTTGTAGAGGAAATGAACATATATTTGGTCTATTTCATCATTTTCTACTAAATGTTTTATAAATATTAATTTTAAAATGTTTTCATCTTAATTTTGAATAGCTGATTTACATTTTTTATTTTCATAATAATGTATCAACATTAGTGATACATAGAACAAAGATAATAAAACACATTGGCTAATCCAAATGTACAGTGTGAAATAGGTTTTCATAAAAAAAAAGTCTCCATTTTCCTTCTGCTGTCCTGACTTTTTATTCCATCTTGTTTTTGTTCCCAGAGGTCTATGTTTGTCCTTCCTGATTCCTTTCTGGTTACCTGCCCAGAGACTGTATTCACCTAGAGGTGAGCAAAATTCCACACTTTGCAGCATCCTCGACACCCTCCGTGCAATGGAATTACCTTAACCCAGGTTACAGTTTCTCTCAATCAGTAGTGATGTTGGAAAGCTGTTCAATAAATGCATCTTATTAGAGGATACAGCTGATTATGTTTGAATACATGAACTATTTAGAGGAATTTGCACTTTAACAGAAAGATCAGGGTGCCTTAAGCAGAAATATTAAATTTTTAGTTGTTTAAACAGTATTTGGAGAGATGGTGAAGGCATTTTGGAAGTGAAGAAAGATACACAGATCTACTACGTGTGAAAGATTATCTCCGTATGTAGACCTGGCTGTATCTTGATCAATTATAATAATCCTAAAAATGAAAAAGTAAATCTCAGTGTGCTGTAACAAATTTCAGAATTTTATGTAGTCATTCTAAAATGAATAAGGTAGTGGGAGAATAAAAATATAAGACTGGGTATTTTAGAATAGTAGTCTGATAGGGAAATGTTAATTTAAAAATTATATATGAGAGTGTGAGATTGTTATTAGGAATTTACATCCACAGAGAGTCTACTTTGCATATATTAAGATAAAAAATAATAATGGCTGAACTTTGTCAATAAAGAAAACATTTACTTGTTTTCTCTTGTCTTTTTCCCTTTAGTTCTGTTCCACCAGAATGATGACAGTACTTTTGATTCATCACATTTTTAATTGGTCTCCTTGGTGACATGCTCCATATGTTTATTATTCATTATAGTGAAACTTCTCTGAATTTAATACAGTACTTGAATGGGAGTTTTTCTGCTTTTTAAATCTTTGATATGTGTCTTCTCCTTTTCAAAGACATAGCGGGTATAAATAATCTCCTTTTATCATTTTCAGAAACCCCGTCCTTATTTTTCACACTTTTTTTGCAGAATTGTATGGAAAGATTTCTCAAATAACAAATAAGTGTAAGATCAACACCTTTTACCTGGGAAAGAAAAGTGACTCATTTAGTTGTTCTCAGGCATTTGAAACCATTTTAAAAATGTTCTCTAAGTAAAACATCTAAACACTTCCTTGAATGTAACTCTACACGATTCAGTTTAGTTTTGAGTCAAACTTAGTTTTGTGTGAAAACTAACACAACTTAGTGTCAAATATCAATTCTCTTATTCTATTATTATATTGCAGTCCTTTTGAGTAAAACACATCTTTAGAAATATTGTACCTTTATAGTGGTTTGATGTCTTGCTTCTAATTACCTGGACATATAGACAAAGCATTAGTTTGTATTATCTGTAGCTAAAAATTAGTAAGGACTTTGACAACATGAGTGTAAGTGAAGAACCAGTACTGATACTATTGTGATATTTTAGATAAATGTCTGAGCCTTTGTCACTTAAAATTAGGGGTAGGCTTTTTTGTTTTGTACACATAGTTTATATAAATTCAGGTACTTCAAATTGGTAGCTGGTGTTCTGATGCAAGGTATACAGGGATGGTGTGTATATGAAAATGTTTAAAATTAAAACTATATGTGTAACCATCCAAAATACCCTCCAACCAAGACACCAAATGCTGTCCTTAACTGCTAGAGACCTTCAGGTTGTTTTTCAGTCCTCTTTAAAACTCAAACACCACCACTTCCTGAACTAATGCTACTTGGGGATCATTATTGCTATGTTGACCCAATGTTGAAGAGATGTGTTACACTTTTTTGTGTTCAAACACTAAACAGGTTTGGATTTGCCTAACAAAAGGCTTTAGTGTCCGCAACCCTCAAAGCTAATCTCCCTCCATTTTCACAGCCTCTAAAGCTCGGACAGGTGGGAAGCCCTACACACTTCCAGTCAGCATCCTGCCAGGTACAACTGGAGGCAGGTGAAGCTATTCCTTAAAGATACAATGCTTAATATGAAAGATTATACTTTAAACAAGGGCAAAATCAATAGACTAGCAGACTTGATTTAAAAGAAGCAAATGTATTTTTAGATCACACTGAATAGGGCAAAAACTATAAAGGGCACATTATGTAGGATCTAGACCAAACCAGAATTATTTCAGGCACACGGGTGAAGAGTTTCACCATATCCTTGGTGAGGAAGAAAAGGAGATGGGTAGCTCATTGTGTGGTCAGGCTCTCATTTCAGAGTATGAGTTCAGTCATCAAGAAAGTATTTTATCACCTTTACAAAATTTTAAATAAAAGAATCTGTGTAGATATTTTCACACGTGAATATTTTGAACTGTGCACCCTACGTGGCCCTTTACTATCAAATCATCTGCAGTGCAAAGCACACAAATCCAGGGAGGGCACCCCTGTTTTTTGTGTGCCACATTTCTGATTAAGTATTTCAGGAATGCCCTCTCCTACCTGCTGAATTTGAGAGATGATAAGAGTTCAATAAAGATTAATATTTATAATTATTTAGGTTGTCACTATATGACTTCCATTGGTTCAATGAAAGATTTTTTATGACTTTATTGAGATAGAAAATAGCTTTCCCATGTGTTCTAAACTCATTAGCATGCCCTACAAACTTGTTTATATGACAAGGTGTTTATTAAGGAGGAATATTGTGTGCCTTACATACAGCTATCCTTCATTCAGTAAGAAAGATAACTTTGTTGATATCTACCATGCAATGGTGAAGCCAATTAAAATTGAGTGAGTCCCTGAATTTACAGTTAACTCTCAAAATGAGCTTTTTAAGAATGAATTTGAGTGTGAGTTATCCCAAAAATAATACAGAAGAAATGTTTAGAAACACAACAGTTACATAAAGTAAAACTCTAACATTAAATGACTAAACGATTTAAACATTGGATGTTTACTCCAGGCCCAACTCCAAAACTATGGGTCCACAGAATTTTCCGATGTGTTCTAAAGCAAACTCTAAGCTATAATACAGTCTTCCACCTCATGTTAAAAATATGTAAATCACAATGAATAATCTTGAATATGTGTCTAATAAAAAAAATCCAGAAGAAAATTCTTATTGAGTCCTACTGTGCAAAATGGCTGACTAATCCATAAATATAACAATAGAATATTCTGAGAAATTAATGTGTCCTATTAGTTCAAATTCAGATGAACATTAAAAAATTATGTAACAGCAAAAAATATAAAATTCTGAATGATCAACTGAATGGGAACTTTGCCATGTTGGTTCCACCACTCTCATCTGTCAATAAAAACTTCAAAATTACAGATCACATTTTAAAAATACTCCATCTCTCAAGCTTGTAATTTCTTTAGATCCTTTCACACAAATTAATAACTATTTAAAATATGTTGGGTTCTTGCTATATATCCATTTACATTGGTGTTAGTATCTAATAAAATACAAAGTAAATGAAAAAAACTTACTGATATTTGTGCATAACAAAGGTACTGTATACATATGAAACAATCATGTAATTATATTTTTATACTTTTCCTTTATTCTCTTTTATATCATATCATATAGCTAAATAAATATAATAGCACATGTATTTAATATATATAAATTTATACCCTACATTTAAATATGATATTAACTTAAGTTTTATTGGATTTTTAATAGTCAAGGTGTAACAGGGAAAAGCCAATTCTGACTCCATGTTGGATCTGTTTCTTTTCCTTTAACCTTTGCTTTTCATTGCTTTTGTTATTATAATCACTGTCTATAGCTTTAAGCACCTGCTGCACGGACCCTGCCCCTCTGCCTGACTATTGAAGTGAATTGCCTTTATTCAGCTCACAGAGACACATACTGACTGTGCCCACCTGTGAATAGCTGTAGAAAAGAAGAAATTAACCCATCCCCTCCTATTTTGCAAGATAAATGGCCTTTTTACTGTGCTTCCTCATCTCGTCCCCCTCTCTGTTCTATAAAAGAAACAGGCATCCAGACCTGATAAGATGGTTTTTTGGGTACCCTAGTCTGCCAACTTCTCTGTCTGCCAGCTTTCTGATAAAGTCCTATTTCTTGCCTCAACACCTCATCTCCTGATTTATTGGCCTGTTGTGCAGCGAGCAGAGCAAGCTTGGACTTGGTAACAAAAGCTAGAAGATAAATATATAGCAGTAACCCAGATAGACAAGTTACTTGACCTAGAGAACTTTAGACACTGCATCAAGACCTTTGTTATCAAGTAAGTTAGGCATAAGTTCAGAGAGAATTCTCTCAGTGAGTTAAGCTGCCATTTATTGGTATCAACTACTGCGTAATACAAGGGTGAGTGAAAAATTATCCTCACTCAGTTTCTATTACAACTTCTGTTGGCTGCACTGTCTTATCAGAACTTTCTGTTTGAGGCTACTGTCTCCCCAGTCACTGCTGTGCAGGTGTGAATGTGTTACATCAGCTCATTTGCAACTGGGGTGTGAGCAAAAATGGATGCCCCACTTGTGATTTGCATGAGAGAAGAGCAGCATGCAGTGATTCGTTTTTTGTTATCTGAGGGTGGACCTGGTGCTGTTATTTATCAAAGACCTTGTGTGCAGTATGGAGAAAGTATTTTGTAGCGAAGAAGTGTGTATGAATGGATAGAGAAGTTCAAGGAAGGTCGCACTAGTGTTAGCAGCCCTACAAAGACAAAGATTTACTTCTGATGGAAAAGTGAAAACAGCAGTGCATGCGTGGCTCGCAGCTCAGCCTAAAACATTTTTTAATGAGGGAATACGAAAGCCTGTTGACAAATGGACAAAGTGTATTGAAAAGCAAGAACATGATGTCAAAAAATGATGTATTTGTCTTTTCTAAAAGTTAATTAAAATAAATTCTACAGCTAGAGTGCGAATAATTTTTGACTCACCCGCATATATTTTATTGACACCAGGACAGAATCATGTAGCTCAGCGTCCCTTCATTTATTCAAAGTGACATATTTATGTTCATTTTAAATGAGTTTCCAACAAATGAATGAAACTAGTAAACTGCATTAAGTGAAACGTGCTGTTTTTCCATCCAATTATAGTTCTTAAAGATCTAAGAGAGAAACATCTGTTTGAACCAGTGATCGAGCTGATGCTGACTGGGAACAGCAGGAGAGCCTGTAGTTTGCCTCTGCTCTCCGGCAAGGAGCCCAGCTCACCCACCTGAGTTACTAAGGAGGGCTTCCTGAAGGATAAGGCACCATGCCTGTCTGCAGGGAAAACACAGTAAAAGTCACAGCAGGAGAAATGGGAACTGGCACTTCAACAACAGAAGGAGGGACTGTTGACACTTACCTTGGTAGCTCAGCCTTTGCATCAGCACCTCTTTTGAAAACAAGGACGAAAACCTGTCGCAAAATAAGGTAATTGTCTTAAATGTAGCAAATAAATTAGTGGATTTACTATATCTTAGCAAGATATTAACTTGAATAAACAGCATATTGAATAAACCTGTTTAATCTGTGTACAAGCAGCACAGAAGGAAGCCAAACAAATAATCCAAATTGGGAGCAGATATAGGCAAATAGGAAGTGGAACTGAGCATGTTTTCCTGTACTAGATGCCATCAGTTTACTCAAAATTCAGGCTTCACCTGCCTATTAAATATTAGTGATGGATATAAACGTTTATAATTTCTGGATTGTAAACATGAATTAGAAAAATGAAACTAGAGGAAATCTAAATACGTCTCTCTCTTGTATCATTTTAGGTTCTATGTAGTATACTTCCAGTGCTGAGAACCAGTACTTTCCTTCCTTCCTTCCTTCCTTCCTTCCTTCCTTCCTTCCTTCCTTTCTTCCCTCCTTTCTCCTTCCCTCCATCCCTCCCCCCCTTCTCCCTTCCTCCCTCCCTCTCTTCATCCCTCACATCTTTTCTTTCTGTTTCTGTTTTTTTCCTTTTAAATTCACTTTAGAAGAAATGTTTAGAAGAAATACTCTTCAAAACATAGTTCCTTTGGTGTTCTCTTTCATAGGCTAAATCATCAACATTCCGTTTTCTTCATCATTTATGTTTGCCAACATCGTCCCATATTCACGGATTCTCATTTACAGCTCTTTGTGTTCTACCTTAATATCTCACCTCTAGAAAACAGTATGAACTGATTTTACTGAAACTAATGAGCTTACTACATCAATATTCCTAGGAGTTGAACCAAAGAAATTATCACATAAATGGAATCATAGGCACACGTTATGACACAGATCACAAAAGCACACATTGATTGAAATACACTATTTTTGATTAGGAAACGATCAAATCTTTACATAGTGGCAGATGGACATTTTGAAATTCACTGATTATATATCTTTATAAATGTCTTCCAATCTGATTTGAACTTCTGTTTATGATTTGGGAATCACAGTATACTTATACAATATTAAATTTGATGTCTCCAGGAAATCATTTCAATTACTCCAAAGACTATAGGAATTAATGGAATTTTGTATTTTGGTGTGCTACTCCAAGCCATTTACCAAGTGACTCAACAACTGCAGTTTTGAGTCAGGCTTGGAAGAGAAGGAGCCTCTGCCACGGGTCTAGGCTGCTGTATAACAGTCTGCTCTGACCACTGGGAAACATGGCTCAGCACACCTGATGGTGATGCTGTTGAAGCCCTGGGTAGCCTGTCATAGGTGAATCACTGCACAGACTATTAGGATTTTGGAACAAAGCTCTGTGGATGAGAACAGCTTTTAGCTTGCTACTGGGCTTTCATAGAGATGAAAACTTGACCATGGACCACCAAGTTAGCATGCAACAGGGAACTGCCCATCATGAACTGGGTGTGTCTGACCCACCAAGTCATAAAACGGGGCATGCGTGGCAGTGCTCCACCATCAGGTGGGGCTGGACTGCCCTGAAAGCACGAGTAAGTTGAAGGAAATGGCCCCACTGCCCATGGACTCCTGCTGTATTGACATCTCTGTCCCAGTCCATGACTACAGGCTCATGGAAAGCTCCCTACAATTAATTGAATGAGGGGGAGAAAACCTTCCGGTCTGTTATCTGTGATCCTGCATGATATTCAGGCACACCTCCAAGAGGACAGTGGCAGCACTCCAGTTTCACTACTGGATAGCCCTGAAGAACAGTGGTGAAAAGAAATCCTCCCAATGGGCATGACTGGAAAAGTGCAGCTGGTTGTTCATTTTGCTTGGAAGGAGAAATAACCAGAGGTTCAGGTCTATAGTGATACATGGGCTATGGCCAGCTGTTTGGTTGGGTGGTCAACTGGTGACAAGAATCACGTAGAGATATTTCTCCAAATAGACACATGGTTTGAACATATTTGTGTCCCAAGTGAAGGCTCCCCACAGGGTGACCTCAACAGAAGAGGATTTTAATAATCAGTTGTTCTGTGGACACCAGCTAACCTCTTTCCCTAGCCACTCCTGTCATTGACAAATGAGCTTAAGAAAAAGAGGCCATGGTGACAGGGATGGAGGCTTGCATGACCTCAGCAGTATGGATTTCCACTCATCAAGGTTTACTGGCTACAGGCACTGCCGGGTGCCCTATCAGCCCACAAGACTACCTTCTGTGTACTACGGAATGCCTCGTCCACCATCACGCTCTTCCCCAAGGCAACATCGTTGACCAAAGGGTTCATTTCACAGCGAATGAAATGTGGCACTGTGTCCATTCTCATGGAATTAATTAGTCTTAGCATGATTTTCCTTTTAGGACAACTGACAAAATGGTGGAATGGTCTCAGGGAGACTCAGTTATGGTGCTGACTAGATGGCAACACCTTTCAGGGCTGGGGCAATATCTCCAGAGTGTTCTGTACACTCACCATTCCTTCACATATAGTGCTGTATCTCCCATCGTCAGAGTTCCTGGGTCAGGGAATCACGGGAGGAAACTGGGAGAGGCGGCTCCACTACCGCGGCAAGTGGTCCACCAGCAAAGTGTTTGCTTCTCATACCCATGACGTTAAGTCCTGTGAGATCTTGGTTCCAAAGGAAATAGTGCTTCTGCCAGGGAACCTGACAATGATTTCATTGAACTAGAACTTGAGAGCTTGACCTAGCCAGATCAGACTTCTGAATTAACAGGAAAAGAAAGGGGTTTCTGTACTCGTTGGAGAGATTCTTCTATCAAGGTGAAACTGGGCTGCTACTAAATACTGTGGGTAAAGGAGGGTCTGTATGGAATGCAGGAGATCCTCCAGGGTGCCTTTTAATACTCTCATTTCCTAGATTAAAGTCGGTGGAAAACGATCATGGCTCAATTCAGGTCAGGCTCTAATGGCCCAGATTCTTCAGGAATAAAGGTTTGGGTAAGTTTAGAGAATCTATGACCAACAGGAGTGCTTGCTGAGGGCAGGGGTGTACAGGATGGTAGTGGAAGAAGCTTGTTACACATACCAGCTATGATCATGTGGTCGGCTGGAGAAACACAGACTGTAATAGTTATGAGTATTTCTCCCTTATATTGATGTGAATATGCTTCTGTGTATGTGTGTGTGATAAATCCCCCCCATACACACATCACATCACACAATTTTTTTCTTATTGTTCTCCCCTTTCTCATCCTCTAACCATGTAAAATAAGATGTGTTAATAATATGCAACTTTATATCTCTGTTTTTAAGCAGTGGGGTATCAATGCGATAGTATGAATGAACTAGGACAAGATGAATGTCATCCAAAGACCAAAAAAAAAAAAAAAAGGACTTTGTAACCCTTCTGAGGAAGGGGTTCATCTATTTTCAGTTGGATCTGGGGTAGTTGTATCACCTTAAGTGGAAGCGTGATTTGGCCATCTCCAGTATTTGGAGATCAATACCGTTTAAGGAGATTTGCATGGGTTGACAAGGGGTGAGCTACAGTGGCTTTGTGATGTGGCCACTTGGCTAGTCTTAACGACACTTGCCAGAATTTTTCTGCATGTTTCTGGTTAGGGTGGGACACAGCAAAGTTTCCTACAGGGGACTGGAGGGTAAATGAAGGCAGCAGTCATTTTATGTCCCCATTGATCTGCTGGCTCATCTCACTGGCCAGAAGCAGTTGCCAGGCCTGCCACTGCCCACCTTCCACTGGGTCTTCCTTCAGCTTCTACTCTGGGACCAGTGTGAGTATTTAATTCCAAGAGGAAGGGGCTCGATTCTGCAGAAAAACCATGCAGTCAAGGTCACAGGCAATAAGGACTCACACAGGTTTCAGTCTGTTTTCATGGCCTCTGGCTTTTTTTTGTTGTTGTCTGTGGGATCCTGATTGTTGGTACTTTACTTTACGTCCATATTCTCTCCCTCACAGCCTACTTTGTGACTCCCAAGCTCCAGCATCAGACACAATCCTAAGAATCTGACCTTACACAATTGTCTAGGTCAGACTGTTGTCTTGTGTCTGATATTGGAGCTTGGAGTCCACAGGACGTGCAGTCAGGGAGAGAAGATGGACAGATGGGCATCATTTCTTAGTGGCTCTGTTTCTTCTGTTGAACCTACACTGAAATATTCCCTTTGTATTCTGGAAATGAATATTAATACATTCTTTCTTAGAGATATAGAAGAAAGAAATATGATGTCACTAATTTATTCTTAATTTTCCTTAAGATCTAGAATTAAACCGTGCCTTTTTCTCAGAAAGTCAGGAGTAGCAGAACACCCTAAATGTTACTTATTTTCTCTGCTAGCAATAATTAACAGGAAAAAAAAAAAAAAAAGGAAGACTTAGGAGTCAAGGGAAAGACAAATGACTCTGAAAATCCATACCAAAAATTGTTAGTTCCCGAGAATGTCAGTTTTTCTATTTTAAAACAGTAATAACTTCCCACCACAGAGAGGTGCTCTCACGCTTACTTGTCCAATATTTGCAAAGCATTCGCGTCCTAGAATGTGCAAACATTTTTCAAATACAGAATTACACATAGAGTATTTTTGTTTAAAAATAATTATATGCCTTAGTATGGAAACAAATAATTCTGTAGTCTTTGGAAAACAATGGTTTGCCTGAGATAAAGTTACCCTCCCCCTACTCTCCTCAGCCATCATGTCAAAGGAACCCTAACCCCCTAATGTGTTAAGTTCTCCATGCATTACGTTTCAAGACAATACTTTAGGAGCACAACATTAGTGAGCTTTTGGCATTATCTCAGCATATTGTACACCTACAGAAATGTTTTTATTTAGACCTTTTATTTTTTTCTCCTAAGCTGCTTGAAACATTTTGCTTTGTAGTAATTTTTACTTTTCATGTTAAATAATATCACCTTTTGTAAGCTGCTGGTAATTTTGCCTGAAAGGTTGACTGTTTATAGGAAACATTCTTCCCCTTGTATTTGGCTGAGTATTTTGTAACAGAAGACACATGGCATTGTGGTCAGGCATTGGGCTGCAGAAATGACTACTGACTTCAAAGTCTAGCTCTGCTCCCAGCCTGCTCTTCTACCAACAGCGTGCCTTAACCTCTCTGTGCCTTATTTTTTCCCATTGGAGAACTAAGATGACAACAAAATATCTACTTCTAAGATGTGTTTTGCAGATTAAATAAGCTAGTTTATGTAAAGTCCTTCACATAGTGCCTGGCATATGGTAAGTGCTCATTAGGCATTACCCATAATAATATTGTCTTCTGTGCTTGCTAATAAATTACGAGAGCATATGGATCTAAAGGAGAAGGCTTATAATTAACCAAAAAAAGGAGTAAAGATCTTAGTTAATGAAAGTAAAATAATGTATCTTTTAAATGTAGAGATATTGCTTCTGTACAGAGATAGTGCTAAAATAATAAATGTCAGACCAACGGATGCACATGACTGTTTTATAACTAGCAGTTGGGTCCTTAACTCTATAACTTTGAAATGGAATTGTAAAGTACAATGCATTTCCCTCTGTAGTTTCTCCAGATTCCCTTTGAATTTGTGAAGGGTCAATAGATACATCCAAGCACTATTTGATGAAACACTACTTTTCAAAAAGTGAGAACAGCACATAATTACCGCTGCATGATATTTTTTGGTAATTGCAGATAAATTGATAAAAATATCTCAACTACTAGGCAAGCAGAGTATTGATTGCAGCTTACTAGGCTATAAGAAAAAGTGATTTTTCTCTTAAGTTTTAGTATAAGTACTTACTTGTTTTATTTATGACAAATACAAAATCTCATTTCAGCAACTAAAGTCTTCAAGGAAAAATCACATGATTACTAATGCTCAAGACTGACTTTCTGTATTTTTTTTCTTTGCAAGTTTTCACCTGCTTATTATGTTCCTGCTGGGTAATTCCTAAAAATTACATTTCCTATAACTGGGAGTTTTACTAGTTCTTTCTATCAATATATTTTTTTAAGTGCAGAACCTTCAGAACTTCCTGAATATGTTTTTTAGAAAGTAAAACAAGATCACAGATTCTTTCTCCTTTAACTTTTCTTAACCATACATACACTCACACACACACACGTTTCCCTTGTATCTTACAAATTCATGAAAAAGCTCATTCCAGTTCGTTTGCAATTCTTATTTTTGCTTTTGTTGACATGCACTCTCCTGATTATCCCTTTATACTGAAGGTAAGCTCGGCACTGTATTCATTTTAATTGAGGATGTACTGTTTGGAGACTATACTGTCTGGTTATTTACATTTTTCATTTCTTCCTTGAGTTAATCTCAAAGGAAACATGTGCATTTATAGTTCATTTATTACTGATAGTTATAATAAATGAATATAACAGCATTTATACTCAGTTCTAATTATAACTTGTTTCACCCAACCAACAGACACACTTTTCTACTGATTATAAGGTATTGAATTCATCACAGGCATCAAAGTGAGGGAGCACAGTGAGACTCAATTAGCTTATGGAGGGGAGCTGAGGGTTTTATAGTTAAGGGAGGGAAACTTGATCAGTGATGACACTGGTTTATGACAATGTCAGGATGGCATTTGGCAGCTCTGACGTGGTAAGTCCAGAGCACAATTCTTCAGCTATTGGGAGGCAGTGTGAGCAGCTGAGCAGCATAGCCAGTCAGCCGTGTTTCCCTGCAGCCCTCATTCTTCCTCTATAATCTAATGATGACGCTCAGTCCCAGAGCAGAATCAGGTCACCCTAGGCAGTTCTGTGCATGTGAAACAATGTATCGCTGAAGATGGTAAAAACTGTTTTTAATTTATCAAGGGTCATACATTAAGTGTAATGTTTTATGAGTCATTTGTTTTACTCTAAAATTAGTTGACAATTTTTTCCGTAATTTTATCGGTGCATTTGATAATCTGCACAGAAATGTAGAGATGAGTAAAGATAATGATGTCAAATAGTGTAAGATTGGAGCTGATAAAAAAAGGGAATTAAATATGCAGAAGTTATAATGGTTATTCAAATTCCCACCCAATTTGCAATCTTTTTTCCAATTATACTTTTTTCTGGAATATAGTCTTTTAAGTCAAATGCACTCAGAATGGTCATTTTAGAGATTGTTAGAAAGGAATTATAGCCCAGAGAAAACCTATATGAAATAGGTAGCTGGGGGCAGGCATATTGAGTGACATTATTTAACCAATAAGTTGATACATCATTTAAAATCTGAAACTTTGAACAACTGCAGATAAAATGTCCTAAAACATATGAGGCAGGATGGTGTCTTCAGACTCCCTCGCTTACTTTATCTTTCTTTCCGTTTCTCACTCTTATAGGAACAGAACCTCCCTTTAACTCGTTAAAGTTATGCTGTAAAAGACTAAGTAATAAAAACAAAAGAAGTTTGTTCCAAAGGTGAATCATCTGAATGACAGGAATCAGTACATTGAAGACCAGGACTCACTGAGTGTAAATATTAAGGAGCCTTATTTTCACCCTCCACTGTCCATCCCCTCTGTGCTGGGAGACTTGTTTTGCCTTTGCTTCCTTGGGTGAAAAGCAGTCCACATCCCGTGCCTGCCACGGTCACTTTCAGATAACGAGACTCCTCCAGGAACTTCCAGCGTCCACACATAGCCTCAGTTAATAATTATTTTGTTCAATCTGTTGTATAAATTTTAACATTATGAACTTCATTTAAAATTGAAATTCCCCACCTCCCCATCAAGGGAGAAGTTTTCACTCCACACTAGTTGTTGGAGTGTGGTATGAAAGCCCTTACTTGATTAGTAATGTTGTGTGTGCCTGGTAGATGCTTTAAAGCTGACACTCTCTCTCATGGTGCATTGGTTCTTCCGGGAATCTCTTACCTGTGGTTCCCTTTAGGGGTATCAAGAGCAACTCTTTTTCTGGATGGTTACTTTTGGCCATTGCCTATATCTTGTCCTTTGCAAACTGCTTACCCATTCTGTTGCCAGGAAACCCTATAGGACTTTAGGTCTTATATTGTCAGTAATTTATTTAAAAATACCTCATCATTACACATGTAGCATTTATGTAATATGTATTTGTATTATACCCTCTAGGTACTTGGTTGACACTTGAAATACTTTAATCAGAAATACTCACCCTAAGCAGTGAGTCAGCATTTGAAAATTAGGAACTTTTTCTGTTTCTACTGAGAGAAATAAGGAATCCCTGGAAGAACTGTGAAGAGGTAGATTTCAACTAAAAATGACTGAACTATCATTATCTCAGTCTGCAATACAGGATTTGTTAATCAGCCTAAGGGAATTTAGAAACATGTATATGTTTGCCACATGGGTAGTGGTCCAGATATGTTTATTGACGAGCAAATTTGTACAGACACTTGGCCTTCAGACAAGTTCTAGGAGCTCCAGGCGTACCATCTTCCCCGGTGGGGGTCTCAGCTCAGGGGTTTATTCTGTTGGTGCCACCGTGAGGTGGAGGAGTGTATCACGTACTGGAGGAAAGTGTAGTAAATGCAGAACTGAATGCGGATGAACGTACCGGAGGTAGAATTGCATATGTCTGCAACGGTACAGCTCCAGACTGTCTGGGGTCTGTCAGTTCATTTTTCTATGAGTGGTAGAATTTGCTCTAAGCCTTGCTTTCACTGTAACATCTCACCTGGTTGTGGGACTTTGAGAGCAGATATTTATAGCGCTCGGGGACCACTGATCATTGGAAGCCTCTAGCCTCCCAAGTGGCAGCATGAGGAAACTGGCGGGAGGCTGACTGCCACTCAGATGCCTCTGTGCTTGATCTGAGCTGATACCAGCCAGCGATCTAGCCTTTTGATTTTCAGAAGGAAAGCAGGCCTGTAAGAATACACCGTGCTCCTCAATCTCAAGGGAGGGCCATAGGAAGCTACTTGAGTGGTCTTTTTAAATTTGTTGCTTTTTCACATTCTATGAAGAGGAAAGAACCTTCTGCTTTGTTTCCTCAGGGATTGTGGTTGGGAGTCACAGCACTTCAAGAACTCTCCCCGAAAATCTTCTCTTAATCTAAATCCTGACAGTTCTGTTGTCTCTATTTGGTTAGAAGCTTTAGATTAAAAAAAAAAAAAAAAAAAGCTTGTTTTTTACTCCCTTTCAAATAGTCAAATCACAATTCAGCTTGGAATGTGGGAACAATTGGCATCTGTTGTGCTACAGTCTCAATCTGAGAAGGAAATAGTTCAATTTTGTTATCCTTCTATGCATGATAAAATACAACTTCTAGAAAAAATATATTCAGGTAAGCTATTTTTTTTGACATTTTGTTACATAACCAGTTGTGAACCAATAATCTTCAGGCTACCACTGGGCTATTTACTATAGTAAACCAGTGAATTAATCTAGTAAACCAATTGATTATGTGAAAGTATAACTTAAAAAATTATCTTATACAAATATAAATGTAACTAAAATTTATTTCATTATGGGGGGGCAGAGAGATAGCAAAGCTAGTTCAAATAACATTTTAAGGCATTTAAAAATACTAGAATAAGAAATAATAAAAATGCCATGTAAGGCAAGACACTGATTAAAATCCTCTGGGGAGATAAAGTCATAAACTTTGGGTTCATCATTTTTGTCTTCTTTTGTTTTGTTTAACTGGTGAGAAACCTGTAAAGTAAAATGTAACTTTACAGTGTCTGGGCAGTAGCCAAATATTTAAGAGCCAAATCTAACTCAAGAACGTTCTCCTAGAGAATTACATAATCTTTGGGTGATTCTTTTAAGCAACACCCCTGCATGACATTGAAAGGACATACCACATTCCCTTTGTCTTATTTGCAAATTTTGGATAATTTTTCCTAATAAATGACAATATATGCCTCCTGATATGATTCTGTAGAGCACTTCAAGCGTTTTAGACAATTAAGTGAGAAAATAATGATGGATACTACATATACTATATACAGCTTCATATAGGATGTGAAACTAACAATAATAAATTTGGAATAACTGGTTTCTCAGGTCACATCTGACACCAAGAACAATTTATTTTTCTAACAGCTTGAACTGTTAGCAACTTCCTATACTGCTGCCTTGCTTTGCAAACCTTCTCTTTGTGGTTTCATCGACAGCTCTTCATTCTGCTTTCTATTCTAAGTATCTGGTTACATTCGTCTCTATACTCTTTGCACAATTTATAGTCTTTTCTCATATTCTTTTCTGCTGGGAATTTACCTCTTTTTTGTTAAACTCTTACCTCTTCTCCTGAGCTGTTAAATGTTGGAGTAGTTAAGACCTGGTCTGACACCCCTTTTTTTTTTTTCTCTGCATTCTCTGTCCTGGTAACCTGATCCATGTTTCTTGCTCTAAATGTCTTTTCTAGAAAACAGGCTCCAAATTAGTAGCTCTAGCGAGAATCGGATGTCACCAAAAGTTGCTTAATCAATATCTACATGTGGATAAATAAAAATCAACTCAAAGTCAACCAGTTCTGAACCAAATTCATCTCTCTCTTTTGCTGTTTTTTTCTTCACTATTCCCATTTTAATGAACAACCCCATGGTAAACCCAGTTGAAAAAGACACTAACTTAGGAATTGTCCTTAATGCTTGTACTCTCTCTCTTTTATATATAATTCACAGTGAGATTTTTCAAGTTCACTTTCTAAATCTCTCTCAGAGTCATTCATATTTTTCAACACCAATACCACTTTCACTCTAAGCCAAACACCACCATTCCTTGCTTGGACTAATGCAGATTCTATCCAAATAGTCTCGCTAATCTGTACTTTTTGCTCTCTGTTCAGTTCTCCACACTACACAAGGAATAGCCATTGTAGAAATCACCTCTCTTCAGGTTTCCCTTGAAAACCCTTCAGCGGATTCCTATTTCCCTTAGGAGGAAAAGAGAAAAAAAATCCTTTATTTGCCAAACAAATCTTTCACGATCTTTCACCCAGTTGTCTGAGTAGGTTTAGTGTACTTGCTATAGACAAGAGTTGTGGAGCTACACTGCCTGGGTTCAAACCTAAACACCTTCCCACTTTAGCTGGATGAGCTATACAAGATGTTTCCTTCTCTGAGCCTCAGTTCTCAGAGAAGTTACTACTTGTCCCTACTTCACATAATCATTTTAAAAATCAAATAAGCTAATACAGATATAGTATTTGAGCAGTGGCTTTCACTCAATTAGACACGAATTTGCCAGAGTATTACTGTTACTTTTCTTTCTCATTTCATGATTATCTCATTCTCAATCTCTGTAGTTTAGTCATAATATTTTTTATTTGTTTTAGTGCTGAAAACCCATGCTCAGCAGCCCCCTTTCACTTGCACCTACTACCTCCTCTCCCTGGAATGTACCTTCACCTCGGTGGAGGGGGGGGGCTTGATATTTAGGGTGATTCCCCTTAACCCTGGCCCTGCTTCTCCAAGTAGTACCTTCATGACAGTATCTTCTTTGAACCAAGAGAGTTGAATTCTGTTTCCCGCCAGAAGCCTGACTGAGGTGGAAGCTCTGCCTGTGGTGGACACTCAGGGCCTAGGCCGATGGGTGGAGATGCATCTCCACGTGTGTAGCTAAGATCCTCATGGCACAGGGAGAGGGAACAGCAATTAGTTCATCAGCTCTTACATCTCCCTCCTGCAATGACTTCTACTCGCATTTAACTGGTCAAGCTACGCATATGTCCACATCACTCTTCAAAGGGAGGAGGAAAGTACAGTGTTACCATCTTCTCAGAAAAGAAGGTGAACTAGAACATGTATGACTCTATTAGGACTAAGAAATGAAGCATAGGTAAGGCCATTAGAATGTGAAAGTGCATGGACTGTTGGAGGTTGATGATCTAGTGTGAGATGATCTTGACACATTTTCTAGAATTCACTGGAAACACCCGTGAGGTCAGCTCAGTGAGGACACTACCTGTCGTGTGAAATTTGTGTGGTGTCCTTTTCTTAGAATTGAAAAGGAGACATAGGAAAATAAATCTGGGAAGAAGGAGACAGGAGCATGTCTACATTTTGGAATATCAAAATTTAATCATTGTGTCCTGCTCGTAGCTTCTTTAACAAAGTGAGATTATATAAACTGTTTTCAAATAAATTTAGAATAAATATCCTGGGCTTGTTATCTCAGCATCTGGAATGTGGAGTCAACAAAGATAACAAATTGTCTGATTTTCTTTATTAGGCAAGGGCTTCTATAATATGAATCAAGGAAATTAGACGGACCAAGTTATTAGTTTATTCAGTTAACACTGACATAATCACAGTCTCAGAGAAAAAAACAAACAAGATTGTTTGCAATAGAAAATGTTTCATAAAATAGCCCTTAATCAGAATAATCATTTGGAAATATTCTTTCAAAAATATATATGTAAAGCAGCACTGCACTTCAGATTTGAAATTTTCCAACTAATTAAGAGTAAGTAAAAATTGCATATAAATCCATGGAAATAAAATTGGAGTGGCCAAAACATTACTGAAGAATTCTGAGATAGGGACAATACATTGATGATGCACAAATAAGATGGCACAAATTCCTCTATGCTCTGAATGTAATTTAATTATTGACTCTCACATACATAGCTAAAGTATCATCAGTCACCATAGATAATATTTTTTCTAAGTCACCAAACTAATTATAGTCAGAAATCTCTACTCACTGAGGCTAAACATTATACTACATTAAAAATCAATCTATTATGTGGTGTCAGGAAGGTCTGTTGAGTGTAGTGATTTTTATGAGCCTCAAAATTCTGTGTTGATTACCTGAATACTTTACATAGATGTATCAAATAGTCCTTGAACTTCTCTCTTGTAAGCAATAAAAACACTGGTGATTTGTATTTCATTTTTGTGCTACGTGAACTATTTTTTATTAAGGAATATTTCATGAAAATGGCCATTGTTAAGATAATTTTCAAATTAGAATATTGACAAAGGGGAATAAACTGAAATACAATAGGAAAATGAAGGAAAAAGGCAGAAGTGGAACTAAATGATGCATCTCTACACTGAGGGCTACTTTGCTTTTCCCTAAAATATGTTCCACAAATTCTAAGATTGTGTCTACACTATTCTAAATAGTTTGTTTCCTTAATTGACTCTTCCCAGGTATTGATAGTTGTAGGAATCAATTCAAATCTGATATTTCATGTTCCAAGAATTTTAGAGCTAAAAGGACTGAGGAGATTGGAGATTATCTCATCCATTATCAATACGGAAGCTGGAAAAGAGGGTGACAGCAAGGTTACACCGTGATTGGTACAGTTAGACCCGACGTTTCCCAAGTATTTTACAGAAATATTTTCACCAAATCACAAATAAACCACAAATAAGCATTGAACACTTACCACTATATTTATAATTAAAACCAATTTTCTCTGATTAAAAGAGTAGTATATCTTTTCAACAAATAATACTGCAGCAACTGGATGTTCTCATGCAGAAAAATGAATCTAGACACAAACTTACAAAACTTAACAAAACTTAATCCAAAGTGGATCATAGACCCAAGAATGAAATGCAAGACCATTAAACTTCTAGAATATGAATAGGAGAAAGCCTAGATGACCCTGGGTATGGTGATGATTTTTTAGATACAGAACCAGAGGCACAATCCACGAAGAAAATAATTAATAGGCTGGACTTCGTTAAAATTACAAATTGTGGAAAATTGTTGTCTCTGACAAAACTAAACATATTATTACCATTGAATCTAGCAATTGTACTGCTTGGTATTTATCCAAAGGAGTTGAAAATGTATGTCCACACAAAAACTTGCACACAGATGTTTATAGTAACTTTATTCATAATAGCTAAAATTTGAAAGCAGCCAAGATATTCTTCAGTAGGTGAATAGATAAATGACCTGTGGTACATCTAAACAATGGAATATTGTTCAGTGTTAATGATAAATAAGCTACCAAGCCCTAAAAAGACATACATTTAAAAAAATTAAAATAACTACTGGGTATATAGAGAAATACCTGAAGTGAAAATGTGTCTTTTATTTTCATACAATAGTAATGAAATAAGAATTTTAGTTTAAGATCAATTATACATTTAAAAGCCTTTACATTTGCCAAAAGAACTTAATGTATTACTACTGACCATTTCGTTAAAAATGCCATAGACAGGAATAGGAGACTTTCTAAGCATTATTTCTATCATCTTACTAAAATCAGTAAAAATAATTTTGTGGTTGGAATATTAATGCATTTCAGCTCCCTCTCTCTAGAAATAGAATGAGAAAAAGTAATAATAATGAGGTGCTAGCTTCAAATATTTTTTAAAAAGTTATTCCCAATTGCACATCCATTATCAGCCAAAGAAAATGTAGGGCTGCAGTAGAAAGCATGGTGTCCAGTACTCTGAAAAGCACATCATTTTAGAGATGGATCAATATAAAAGAAAAAAAACATACTCAAATCATCTGAAGATGATGTAGTATTAAAAAGCTTTGGGGGAAAATGAGGCTGCTGTTTGAACAAAATTATCCACTTACAAAGAAAGGAGAACATTAGCTATTGTCTAAGAGTTACCATAAAGACACCAAAAATATATATATATATAAATATATACACACACAAATATACATAATCCTTATATAACTAGCAACTTTAAATTAACAAATAATATGTCTTCAATTTATTTGTGATGGATAAACTTCACTTGAATTAAGAGAGGAAAGCATTTAAACATAAGAAACAAAAAACGAATTTCAACAGTTTTAAAATATACATAGTTTATATTGTAAAGAAACACTACTGACAACAAAATGCTCCTAAAAGGAACTTTGGTAACAGAGTCCAGTTGAAAAATAGTCTATTTATAAGATAAACTTGGGGTGCTGAGTTGAACAGTGTGCCCCACAAATTCATGTCCACTCAGGATCTATGAATGTGACCTTGTTTGGAAAGGTCTCTGCAGATGTTAAGATGAGGTCATACTGAACTAGCATGGGCCCTGACTCCAATGGCCGGTGTCTTTATAAGAAGAGGGAAATCTGAACAGAGAGACATAGACACAAACAGAGGCACATAGGCCACGTGATGTCAGAGGCACAGATTAGAGGGACCCAGCTAGAAATGCCAAGAACTGTCAGCAACCACCAGAAGCTGGGAGAGAGGCATAGAACAGATTGTTCCTAGAGCTTTCGGAAGATACACGGCCCTGCTGACACCTTAATTTCATACTTCCAGGCTCTAGACCAGGAGGGAATAAAGTTTCTGTCGTTTTAGGCCATTCAGCTTGTGGCATTTTATTAAAGTTGCCCTCAGAAAATAATATACTTGGTAAAAACTCAACACAATAGTAGTTTTTATTTTGGTGTAAGTCATGAAACTAAAACCTAACAAATGCATTCCCATCACCATTTTTTTTTTAAGCTAACAAGTACTTGTTTCTTGCTCATACCTTCAAAATAATAGTCCTGATTTTGACGACATGGTAGATAAAATCTTTACTCATTATTCTGGCCCAGATTCACATATTCATGACATCAAAATTCATTTACGGAGCTTCTCATATATATTTTATTCTAAATCTCATCTTTGGTTTTTCAAGTAGTCCAAACCTTCTCACTTGTAATTAAGCTTCAAAAATCATTGGCTAAATGGATAATGTATTTTGTCCAAAGTATTTTCTTGAGATAATAATTTTTTTAAATAAAAAGGGGGGGTTATAAATTGGGAGATTGGAATTGACATATGGACACTTCCATATATAAAATAGATAACTAATAAGGACCTACTAAATGAAAATTTTAAAAAAATAAAAAAAGGAAAAAAGCAAATGCATATAAAGATGTGAGAATGTTGACAAACACAAAATTATATAAAATACGGTGATAAATTTAAATAATAATAAAAAAGCAAAAATCACTTGGCTAAATGGATAATGTATTGTGTTGAATGTATTTTCTTGAATTAATAATTTTTAAAATTTCGATTACTCCATTTCAGTAGAGAATGACAAGGCTTTTTCAGGAGCTTGTCCTTCACTATACAGGAAAGATTCCACGTGTTCTTCTGGGTCATCTGCCAGTTCAGTTTCTAGTTGCACAAAGGCACCACGTGACATCCTAGCCACAGTCTTGGATAATTGCTATTGCCATCAGAAAATTTCTGCTCCCTAGGCCCTATGGACCTGAGACTATTGCTACTATTTATCAACACCACCCTTCTTAGAAAATTGTCATCTTGGAACTATTTTGGCTATCATGCATACTACTCTACAAGGACTAATTCTGCGAGTACTGATTGCTACGAAAATGTAGCGAATGGCCTGGAAGTGTTCTGTGAGTCACAGTCTGGGCAATCACAAACTAAGGACAAACTGCAACATTGAAAATGTACTAGAGGAGCGATGTGGAAACCTCCAGAACACTGGACTAACATGTATGACTTTGTTACACAAGAAGGGGATGCTATTCATATTATATATATGCGTATATAAAGTCTACATTTTCAGACTTACTAAGACTAACACCTGGTTCCTTTGTCATTGAAAACATAGATTTAGGAAACTGGATAAATTCTTTTTCTAAAGAAATTTTTTTTTTTTAAATCTTATGATTGCTTCTGTGTGATCACCTGTGATTTTTGACCCCTGATTCAAAGTTTTTGTAATATTTAAAAAGGAAACAATAAATAAAGTTTCAAGGCATGAACCTTCCTTAAAATTACTGGGCTCAAGCTGTTCAGTACCTGGAAATGACAGACTAGTCACTTAGGACACAGGTGAAGCTGGGTCTTCATTAGTGAGGAGAGGAATGGCCTGAAATACAGAAATACCTGCTATAAAGATTGAGAAATAATCTCTCCAGGAAGAAGATCTGTAGGGTGAAAATGGAAATTTTAGGAAGCTAAAACGGCTAACATTTTTCTTTTATTAAAATATGGTTGATTTACAATGTTGTGTTAGTTTCAGGCATACAGCAAAGTGATTCAGTTATACATATATATCTATTCTTTTTCAGACTTTTTTCCCTTATTGATTATTACAAAATTCTGTGCTACACAGTAGGTCCTTGCTGTTTATCTATTTTATATAAAGCAGTGTGTATATGTTAATTCCAAACTCCTAATTTATCCCTCCCCCCTTTTCCCCTTTGGTAACCATTAGTTTGTTTTATATGTCTGTGGGTTGCTAGGAATATAAATTTGTGCAGCCACTATGGAGAACAGTATGGAGGTACCTTAAAAAAAAGAAAAATAGAGCTATCATATGATCTTGCAATCCCACTCTTGGGCATATACCTAGAGAAAACCATAATTCAAAAAGATACATGCACTCCAATGTTCACAGCAGCACTGTTTACAACAGCCAAGACATGGAAGCAACCTAAACGTCCATCAGCAGATGAATTTGGATAAAGAAGATGTAATATACATGTATAATGGAATATTAGCCATAGAAATATGAAATAATGCTATTTGCAGCAACATGGATGGACCTAGAGATTATCATACTACATGAAGTAAGCCAGACAGAGAAAGACAAATATTGTATGGAACTGTTAACTTCTTTATTATTTCTACTCCTGTGGGTTACACAGCTTGAGAACAAAGTGTGTTCTCTTTGTTAATCAATATTTAAAAAAACAGCAGCCTAGAAATGGTTATTCTAGCAAAAGTAGAAACAATAAACAAAAATTGAATGCTCCTCTCTGTGCCATGTATTGGTTAATTTTTATAACAACCAGATGGGTGGATACACTAGCACAAGTGATGCGGCCAAGATCAAACAGCAATAAAGGGCACTGCTGAGCCTTGAAACTTGGTTCTGGTCTGTATCCTGTATAGTTTTCATAATGATCAAAAATACACATTTTATTTTAAGAAAATATTATAACTTAGTAGTACAGTGGAAGCAAAACAATTCAATTGTCTATTTTCTTTAGTAAATAAAAGATGTCAGGTTGATCTTTAAAGAACATGACAAAAAATAGTTTAGGCCCCTCTTTTTAATTCTTATCTCTGTCTATGACACAGAGAGAGTTTAATAATCACATCTGTTACAACCCTAAGATTGTCCGTTTTCAGCCATCGGAATACACATGGCTTCTATGTGTCGCTTGCTAACTGGAAATGGATTCTTAAAGAAGCTAATGCTGAAGTTACTGCACACAGATTATTGCTAACACTAAACATAGGTTCTTACCTGTTTGTACTCAATGTTAAAATATCTCAGAAACATGTTCTTTCTATTTCTAAGTTGAAACTAGAGAACCATATTGTATCACCATTATGAAATACAAATTCCAAAACATATATGAAATTTTTTTTGTTTTTAAATAGCACCTCTTTTCCTTTCTGGCAATTAACAACCAAATGAAACTGTATTTTGTTGTTGTTTGTTTTGTTGTTGTTGTTGCTGTTTTGTTTGGTTTTTAAAACCTGCCTCTGGCTACAATGTATCTGAAGTGACTTTAGAAGTCTGGTGCAAGTACATATTGAAAGTAAATAAATATAAGAAAGAATAACGAGCAGTTAACGTCATTAATTACCAATTACCATTATTTGTTTCATCACTTAAATTGGCTAAATTTAGCAAGAACTATTGCACAAATAATCTATGACTGAATTAGAAGGAACAGAAGGCTACTTAGTTACACATATTTATGTTTCTCCAAATGTGTCACTATTTGAGACGTTATAAAGTGGTTAAGCGCATAGATGCTCTGTCTAAACTTTATGGGTTCATGTTTCCACCTCTGTCACTTTCTATCTCTGTGACTTTTTGCATATTGCTCAAACTCTCTATATTTTGGTTTTTGCCTATACAACACAAATGATAAGAACATTGTCTACCTCATAAGTTTCTCATATCTCTAAGTTCATAAGGTATTTAGACCAGTGCTTGACACACAATAAACCCTCTTATCATTAGAGTATATTTGCTTCTTTAGTTTGAGCACTGACACAGAGTTTCATTTGATTTACAG
Source organism: Hippopotamus amphibius kiboko (assembly GCF_030028045.1). Lineage (NCBI taxonomy): Eukaryota > Metazoa > Chordata > Mammalia > Artiodactyla > Hippopotamidae > Hippopotamus > Hippopotamus amphibius. The sequence continues at coordinate 193,637,938 of NC_080188.1, read as the reverse complement.
AATAAATACTTTCATGTCATTCCCTTTCTCCTCTATTCTTGTCTATAGTAGCTTCAGATCCCTTTCAAAGAATAAAATGTTACATACATTTTAAGCATATTTTCAAGTGAATAAAACAAACAGAAAAGAGAAAGGAGTCACCTATGTGGTAGGCTTTACTTGGTAGAACTACATGGTCCAATGAATTGGTTACAAATTGATTTATTCAACAATTAACATGTGACTCCAGGGATGCAAAGAAAAATACAATGTTGGCTTTGCCCTTGAGAAAATTACAGTGGTGAGCTAGACAATAAACCCATGATTATTGTGTGATAAATGGTCTTATAATGATACACAAAGGATGCTCTAAGAGCAGAAACTTCTTAATCCAGTTTTGCAGGCATGGAGGGTGGAGGAGGTAAAGCAGATGGGTGGTTGAGTTCTGAAGGACAGTAATCAAGTATTGAACAGGGCAAAATGTACCAAGACCAAGCATGCAGACAGAAGATGAGAAAGAAAAAATGGCAAATTCAACAGGACCAGAGTGCTGTGCTAGGTGATTCAAGAGATGAAGCTGAATGTGGAAGGAGGCCACAGAGCACCTGGTACTAAGTTTACACTTTAACTGAAAGTTATGTGTAGATATATTAGAATTCTTCAGAGAAACAGAAAAAAATATAGATAGATCCACATATATATTATATACACATAAACAGATATACACATACACACATATATGTGTGTATGTGTATATATATATATATATATAGAGAGAGAGAGAGAGAGAGAGAGAGAGCTGGAAACAGGCAAGCAGGGTTTCTCTATTGAAACGTTGAAAATTGCTTTCTCTTCAGGAAATCTGTCTTTGCCTTCAACTAATGGGATGAATCCCACCCAGGCTCTGGAGGATAAACTGCTTTACTCATAGTCTCCTGATTTGGATGTTAACCACATCTTTAACAAGACCTTCACAGCTAGATCTAGATTATCGTCTGAGTAAACAGCTGAGCACCATAGCCTAGAAGGTTGTCACATAAAATTCAAGGTCATGTTGAGTTTCTAATCAGGAGAGTGACGAGAGGAGTCCTGTGTTTCAGAAGATAACTTTGGGGAATGCAGGGACTTAGGGAAGAGAGAGCACGGATGGAGGTGGATGTATCACTAGAAGAATGCATGAAGAGAGATCAGAGGTAATAGAGATAAACTGGGTTGTTTTTGTTTTGATGGAGCGGACTACGTGGATGGTTTGAAGGATGCAAAGGGGTAAGATTAAAAAGGGTTGGTAAATGATTGTATATTTGATGTAGGGGAAAAAATGGAAGACATAAAACTTTACCATCCTCCCATAATTAATTGGATTTTAAAATAGAAGCTTTTCTATTCTTTCACTTTAAAGCAAAGACAATCTATTACTAATTCCCAATTATAACTCTTTCCCAGAACTCGATCTGCAGTATTCATCCTCTTCTGAATAGCATTCTTCCGAAATCTATTTTAGTTAATTTATTTCTCTTGGTGGTTATTTTTTAAATAGACTTCAATTAGTTGTGAGGTAAAATTTAAAACTGGCAATGAGTTCCAGACCATTTATACAGGACTTTGTCGCTCTGAAAGCATTTTCACATATATAAAACCAGTAAAACTTTCCTTTGCTATAAGGATATGATACAGTTAAGTTTTATAATGATGCTTAGTGTAAAAAAAATATAATACTCCAACATATTCCAAATGGGGTGGGTGAACTTGGTAACATAGACCATATCATACCTTGACAAAAAATAAGGGAAAAGTGATGAAAAGGACAGCTCACTTTTTGCAAATAATTTCTTTTTCTCCAAAGGAATATTAAAATAATGCTTCTGATATGTCATTTTCTTGTTCTTATTACCTATCTCTTTAATAATTACTGAAAGAGAATTTTCATTCCCTGTCAGGAAAGATATAATTTAGCATCATAATGATCCTACCTCCTCAGCATCATTAGGCTACTTGATAGAGGATGTGATTAATGCCTGTGTAGAATCATTAACTACAGGAGGTCTATTCAAAACAGTAGGAACAGAGTCCTGTTCACTGGTAAACAGAACTGTAATAATGGGCTTTTCATCTAGGAGTGGTGAATGGATATTTAGAAACATGATGTCCCTTGATCTAGAATATTATGTGATAATTCTCTGTTGAGTTCAAAATGCTATTAGGCCAGCTAATACTGAACCCAAAGTCACCTTATAGGAAATACATATTTGTAAAATAATATTACTCGTTAAAACAGTTGTGATGAATGAAGCAAAAAAAAAAAATATATATATATATGTATATGTGTGTGTATATATATATATGTAGCTAACTTCTGGCATGTAACTCCAGTAATGTTAAAGAAGTATCTTCACAATTTATTTGTGCTTCCAGACTAGAGAATTAAAATTTTTGTTTTAAAAACTGACACCATGCTAAAATTATAGGAATAAGACATCTTACGTCTTCTACTGTTGTTTAATATTAAGCAATGAGAGGTAAAGCTAATTTCTAAGAAGGTTAAAAATGAAGATTTAACCTATTTATCAAGACATATCAGGAGATGACTAATTCAGCTCAGATAATCTGTTTTCTTTTACAAATATTCCAATAACTGACCTGAAACTTCTTTAGAGATCTAAATAATTTAGATGAGAACATTTCCTATTTGGGGTTCAGTACGGTGAAAAGACTTGGATTTTAAAACTCCAAAGTAAATGAACTAACTCTGTGAGTTGAATCCTGATAAACGAGTGTGGTTCTCCATCTTTCACTCCTAAATAGAAAAGTATAATATTTAAGCCTTAGAATTATTACCCAAATTTAATCTACTATATACTAGGATAGTTAATGTCATTTAAAATTAAATAACACAAGGGCAAATAAGAGTCTCTTATAGGCAAAATTTGTTTTATTGTGCAAAAACATTTGACATATGTATTTAATATTCCTCACAGTAAGCTTTTGGAGTGGTTATTTTAATTCCTCTTTTACAACTGAGTAAAAGAGGTTAGATGCTCCATTTAATTTTACACAACTCAGTATGAAGACAAAGAAAATCTAAATCCAAAGTATTTTCTACCACATTTCCTTTACTTCATATTAAGAGGAAATTTTAGTAAAGTTGACTTTACATCAATAAATAATCAAGACATTTTTAGGCCAAATTTTACTTGCAGGAGAAGAGATAGGACAGAGTGAGTGGCTTCCAACTGGGGAGACAGTTCAGTGAAAAAGAAAATGTAAAAGTTACCATTAATAGGGAAAAAAGAAAAAAAAAATGTAAGAATTAGCTATAGAAATACTCTGATTGCATGTGACTTTTGAAGTTAAGGACTTTAATTCAGTAATTACAGGCTTATTTAAATAATTCTAATCTTTAGTATCCTATTTTAAGTAAAATTTGTGATGTTAAATAAACTCCTTTCTTTAATAAGCATCTGAAATTACATTGTAGGGACTGATCTAACATGGATGTTAGTATGATCAGAATTTGACATATTTTAGGTTTCACTATCTTGTCCTTTCTGTTTTCCAGAATTTTCACTCTTCACTAGAATGGCTGTGGTTACTCTAAAGTGTTTTCAGGCAATTTTAAAAAATCTTGTGAAGAGATTTTAGGTGTTAAATTTGGAAAAATGATTTTCACATAGTCATAATGGTAGTAAAATCCCTGCTCATTGAACTGGTTCTACAGGAATTTTTTGACATTACTTTTCTAAAACTCTCACAATTTGGGAAGAAAATTGGGGAGTTGCAATTACATGTGATTATTTGGAGACTAGATGTTGCTGTTAACACTGTTTTGCTGAAGTGAAATATCTATTCTATCTCTGCATAATTAGCTTTAAAAATGTTAGCTATTTGAATAAAATATCCAGGACAGGACATCTGATAAAGTGAGCCTAAGTTCAGTGCAACGGTCCACCTCCCAGAGGGTGCTAAGAAATTAAGTATCTGAAATATTTGTCTCTCAACAAGACCTGAATAGTGGGATAGTTTCACCCATCCAACCAGTAGTTCACCTGCTGGGCATCCACAAAAGTATCAGTTTTCCCCTGCTACACAGGGATAGTATGGTTTTATTCATTTAAGTGCCCAATTAAAAATTATACATGGTAAAACCAACCTCTATTCCAAAAAAAGCATTTTTTTTTAATATAAGAGAATATGTTGATTATAGAAAGTTTGAGAAATGCAGAAAATGATTTAAAAATGCAGAAATAAAAGGTACCAGATATCAAGGTTGACCTAATCTAAGCACATGGGCTCTTATAAAAGCAAGGAGTTTTCTTTGGCTGGTAGCAGAAGGAGAAATCAAAGAGATTGGAAGTGCGAGAAAATTTCGTCATGAGAGAATATTCCGATGTCGGCTTTTAAGATGGAAGAGGCACGATGGGAAGGACCTGAAAGCTGGTCCTATGAGCAGAGAGGAACCCTCAGCCAATAGCCTGCAGCAGAATGAGGACATGAGGCCATAGGAAAGGAACATCAAAGGAATTGGATTTTGTTAAAAACCTAATAGAATTTGGAATCGGATTTTCCCCACAGATCCACCACACAAGATGCCAGCTTGGTTAACACCTTCATTTTGGATTTTTGAATCCCTTAGAAAAGAACACAGTTGAGTCCAGCTAGACTTCTGACCTCAGAGCATCAGATAATGAATAGATGTTGTTACAAGCTGTTAAATTGGTGGTAATTTGTTACAGAGAAATATATATGAAACTAGCACAGGAGACTTCTTCTACTCAATGGTTCTCAAACTTTAACATCCAGCAGAATCTCCTGTCTAGCTTGTTAAAACACAGATTGCTGGGTCCTGTATCCTGAGTCTCTGATTCCATAGGTTTGAGGCAGGACCTGAGAAATATCCTTTCTATTAATTTCCCGGTGATGTTGACACTGCTGATCTGGGGACCACATCTCGAGAAGAGCTGTTCTACTATAATAGTCTTGGCCTTGGTTCACACCTCTCAGAAATTCCTTCCTAAGGAAAGACAAATAGCTTACCTGGTTTGGGAAACTGGGAGAAGGAACTGACCTTTCTAAGGCCCTTTTCTGTTCTCATTCTTGGGGCTCTGCCAGTGGGAAGACTGGGAACATTCTGGTCTGCTCATGACCTTGAAGTCAGCTGTTTGCCTTTGTGAGAAGTGGTCAGTGATTTCCCAGGACTGCCAGTGACTCAGTGAGGAAATGTGCTAATTCTGAGAGAAGGATGCAGAAGCCCACTGGGACTTCTTATCTTCACCACATCCTCCAATCGTGCTTTTGAGTAATAGCACTGATATTTAGTTTACTATTGTGTTTCTCTCTCAGTGGGTTCAGGCTTTGGTAAGCATATATGATATTATTTTTTGGCCTCATGAGATCTCAACAAACTATAGAAGAATTGGAACTCATTTTAGCAGCCTGCAGCTCACCTGAGTTGCCAAGAACTATTCTTTCCTTAGTCAGAAGAGAGAGAACATTTCTGCCAGTTGTCAGTTTGGAAGACAAAGAAATTTTGTGAGGCTATCTTGGTGAAACTGTGGATTTTATCAACTGCTATAAACAAGCCAAGTTAATTCACTGCTGTACTACGTCACACCAGTCAATCACACATTCAAAATTCAAACTAACCTTACCTATTCATAGCAAAATTAAGGCCCTAGAATCTTCTATCATAAATCTGAAGGAAAACTCACTATCTTGGGTATACAAGACCCAACATTTATTTCTCCAGCATTTTCTCTGGGAACACCATCTTTTTTCCTAAAGGGATGGAAAGAGAGTGAAACTTTCATTTACTGTGTAGTCACAATATATAAGATTCTGGTGTTTATCATCAGGGCATTTGTTTCTATCTCCATTTTACAGTGAGGATCAGAAAGTGTAATAAGTTTCCTAATCATACTCCTGAAGTGAGGTGACCAGGGCTCAAACATATGGTCTGTTTGATTCCAAACTCATGCTATTTCTACCATGTCATCTTACTGATAAAGAATGCCATTGGAAAGAAATGTAAGTTTTTGTGGTAGGAACAAATGGACTTCCTAGATATACTCCTCTAGCTAAGGCCAAGTGAAAAGATAAAGAACAATTTTACATAACATGCCTACCAGATGCTTTTTGAAAAAATATATTTCAAATAATTTAATGATGCATAATATTTATAAATCATATTGTAAGTCTCATATCCTCTGTCTTTAAATAGATTCCTATTTGAATAATTACTAAGAATGATTTATCATGTCATGCGTTATTTAATGACAGGCCATTCATATTATTTTTTAATTACAAAGAAATTAAAAATGTGGAAATAAAAATGATGGAAAAGATAATACAAATCCACTATTAATATCATACGGGCAAAAATAGTGCTATTTACTGTAACCTAACACTTCCTAACTTGCAAGCTGATTTTCCAATTCTTTTGGCTATTTCCATCATAGATTTCCTGTGTCAAATTTGAGAAAATTAACATAATAGGATTCATAAAGTCTGTATCTGGCTCCAGAAATATCTTGCATACATTTTCTAGCTCTCTGATTCCAGGAAATTAATCTGTTTTATGTTTCTTTGCTCAATATTAAGTGGAAAATAGTACTTGCCCACATGAAAAGTTTGTTGTGAGGATCAAATTTATTGATTGATTAGTATATCAGTCGGATGACTTTTTAATTAAAAATACTATTTGATGTCAACCACAGGCCAGGCATTGTGCTGGTCATAGGGGCTGCAAAGAGAGATATGACCATCATTCTTGAGTGAGATACAAATGTGCACAGATATACAGGTCTTACTTTGGGAGATGCACAGACTCTTATGAGAATCCAATAAAGGCCATCTCACCCAGCCTGGGGAGATTAGGTAAAGATTTCTGGAGTAACTCTCAAACTAAATTTTGATTACTGAATAAAATTTAAGTAGGGGAAAATCCAAAGGAAAAAATATTGCAAGATATATGGGAAACTTATAAGCATTTTACTATTGTATCATGAAATGTGAGAAAGGAAACAGGGTTCAGGGCAGCACAAACAATAGGAATAACTTGAAATTATTCTTATAATACCTACCAAAGCCTTTAAAGTTACACATTTAACCCAATATATTATCTTAGACTAAATTAGGAAATAATCAAAACTGTGGACAAAGATAGGTACAGAGATTTTTATATAACAATTGTAATAAAATCTGGACAGATGAACTTAGGTATCTTAAACCACAGAGTGCAGGACACTAGTATTATGGTGACACTGAAATCTTTTCAAATAATGTTTAGTGATATTGGAAAGTGCTCACAATTATATTATTATATAATTAATACATATTAATATATTATTAATTATATTATTATATTATATATACTTATATTATATATTGATTATATTATTATAATGTTAATACTAAGATGTAGATATATATTGCCTACGTATAAGAGGATGCCAATTTTTAATTTTTTATATATATATGTTTATTTATGGGTAGTGAAATTCTCATAAAGTGCTGCATCTAAACGTTCCCTGTTTTGCTTGACAGAATACATTTTTATGAGTAAACATAATACTAATACTGTGTTTTATGTCTAGTACATGAGATTGCAGATGTTTAAATTTTCCTCTAGTTTCTCGTCAAAACTTCTATATTTATAAGAAAATTTCAGAGTAAAAAATCAGGAATAAAATTATCAATAAAGAAAAATTAGATTAATGGATACATAGTGAGTAAGACTGCCTGAATATGAGCTATGAATGCAAATAAGAAATAGCTGATTAGTTTGGGGGACTTAATTCAAGTCTAATGAGTTTTAAAACATCTAGATTATTAGATTAGAAATCTGGCAACACAAAAGTGATGTAAACTAGGAGTGCCTAGCATGTGTTGTAATAAACCCTTACTTAACATGCATCTAAATGTTCACTGCAAAACAGTGAACATTTAGATGCAGTTCTTTATGAGAATTTCACTACCCATAAATAAATATACATTTATATATAAAATTAAAAATTGGCATCCTCTTACATGTAGATAATACATGTCTACATCTTAGTATTAACATTATAATAATATAATTAATATATATATTAGGATATATAGTATATATAATATAATAATATAATTAATAATTGTGAGCAGTTTCCAATATCACTAAACATTTAAGCAATGCTAAATATTTAAGCATTTCATATAAAAATAGGAAATTGCTATTCTAAACTTTGCACATATTAAAATACTAAATTTAGGGTAGAGATATATGAAGTGAAATAAAATTCTTTTCAGGCTATTACTCAAAGACATAGTGACTGGTAAAATCCCTTGAGGCGTGTATATTCAATGAATAAATGAATAAATGAATGAATGATTGACTTGGAGAACATAGTCTCTTGCTAATGATGACAGTTGTATAATAACTTAGGACTTGATTTAAAAGTTACATTTTAGTATATTTGTGTTTACCAAATATTGTCTTTCTGTAATTAGTTAATATCTGTGATCAATCAGCTTGGCTAAATTTAGCTCATGGCAAGCATAAAATCATTTGCAGTTATCAATATCAAGTCCATTCCAGTTTTATCTATTAGCTTCAAAGCTATAATACCCATCACAAACAAAACAAAATAAAAACGAACAGAAAGTTTGAGATGGAAAGAAAAGGAAAAAAAAAAACACTAAAGTTAAAAAGAGATACTAAATTTATGTAACACTGTTATCCAATTGCTGACTATATTTTAATACTTAGAGCAGACAGCATCAATTATAGAAAATACATAAGGTATAGGACACTAGCTGAGAGTTCAAGTTTAGCGTTTTAAACAGTAAGGGAAATTGCTGTGAATGGTGTAAAGTTTGTGCGCTAGTGGACTAAATAAAAAAGTATTCAGGAAGAGCCGAGCTTAGGACCTTACTGAAATGGACAGATCTGGGATTTGCTACAATTTTCAAACGGTAATATTCACTTTCATAAAAGAAAAGCTGTTTTTCACGTGGAAAACCAGGAAAGGCTCCAAGGGAAACGCTGTGTCTGTCACAGAAAGTTTTTGATAAATAATTGGCTCTTCTTTGATGCCATCACTGTCACTGATTATCCGCAGATTTGCAGTCAAAAATATCATATCAGGCTACAGAAAGAAAACATGGCTATGATGGCCCGCTAATCCTCTGGAAGTACAACTTCTCAGACTATTTTGAGGCTGTTTCCTACACAGGCTGGAAAAGCCACAGTGAGAGAGTGAGACAACCATAAAAGTCAGAGGAGAAAAGCAAACGATGTAAATCACTTGAGAAAACCCTAAGACCAGCAATGACAAACTCTGACCAACATGATTTTAAAAATGGAAGCTGATGATAAATTGGGACATGTCCCTAATGCAGTCAAACCCAAAGCAAAGAGAATGAACAAGAGGATTTCAAGAGCCAAGGAATTTTTACTTCCCTTTTCTAATCTAAAGCTGGGAATAGTAGGTCTGTTTGCAAAATGTGCGATGTCCATAAATTCCAAAAGAACTACATTTTGACCCATTTTCTATACCTAGAAAAGTATCCTTATGTTTTTTTTTTTAATGACACTCCTAGAAAAACAGGAAACATGAGATTTGTTGTTTTGTTTTAAATTCTGCTTAAAATAAACTTTAAGCAGTTTGATATTATATAGTAATTTAGTTAATCTCCTTATTTTTCTATTTTCCTTTCACTAGTTGAACTTCTATAACCACTGGATTTTCTCTTTTCGCTTAATAACTCAACTCACAATCATTAACTGGCTATGTATTTTCTTTTAGAAAAAAATCATGAAAATAAGTGATAACTGAAGATGCCAGTGTTCAAAATCCACAGATATTAATTCTGTTTTTATTGTTTGGACTCTACAGTAACTGGTCTATTTGAATTTTCACAATCTATCATAAAAATGCAATTTCATCAAAAACTATGCAGAAACATTCTGGTATATTTTTATAATTTACCTTACACAGACTTTAATTTGAGGAGGGTCATGATTTATTAAAGACCATGTCACCAACTTTGTACTGCATCTTCAGGGCTACAGAATTGTGAATCTGAGAATTGCTGTGTGTATCATTAAAAATCATTTTAGAGAGAGTTTGAAGAGGTTAATAACGTTTCTCCTTTTCTATCATCACCTCTGAATAGATTCTGCTGATCTTAAATTTTATACTAGCTGCAAACATGGATTGTTTGGAGGCTGAAAGGATGTGGCATGTGATTCTGCAGCGAGTTGTAAAAATGTAGGAGAGAAGGGTTCGGCAATGAAGAAGTTGAAACTTGTCTTGAGACAAGTCTTGAGAAATAAGGAGGGATTCTCTGGAGGGACATTCATTTTTTTCTATAGTGATTAGACATATAGTGATTGTAGAGCCCTAAAAAAGGAGAGGACGATTACTGCCCATTTGTAGTTTACAGTCTATAATAAAGAAAGGCATTCCTGGCCGAAGGAAGAACGTAATTAAAGGCACAAGTTGTGAAGTAACTTGGGGTATTCAGAGTAAAGTATTATTTATAAGACTGGAATAGAGTATATGTGGGTGAGGAAAACAGAAGAAAGGAATAGAAACATATAAGAACCGTACTAAGTGATCATTCTAAACATATAGTGAAGTAGTCTTCAAAAATTCCAAATTACTATGGAATTTATGAGTACCTAAGGATAGATATTAACTATATGCAGTTTTGCCATGTGACACGTCTTATACATTATCTTGCCTTAATATTTATATTTCCTATGGGTATGAGACATTCAGAAAATATTTGATAAAAGGATATTATTTATAGCTTTCTAAATTACTTCCATGATCACTGAGGAGATCAATCCCTCATAAGTAGGAGTTTACTAAATGCAAATGATTACATGATTATTTTGAGTTTTTAAGAATTGGAAATCTCCTAAGTTTACTATTTAGTTTTTTTTCCAGTAATTTTCTATGTTCAAAATAATTGATAGCGTTTATTGAGTCTTTCTATGTGGCAGGCACTGAGCAAGGGACTTTACATCTGATGTAAATGCCTACAATATTACAAGGTAGTACTCTCAATACTATTTTAGAGAGGAAAAACCTGTGTCCCAAAGAAATTAGGGACCTATACATATGTACAGACATTAAAAATCAAACTCTTAAGATCAAATTTCATTCTGAAATTTACACCCTTCCCCACCCCCCCCCCACTCTCTCGCATTTGTTTTATTCCATCATGCTGCCTTTTACTCCTACTTAGGGAATCTATAATTTTTGAAATTTAGGTGATTTTGAATACCTTACTTTTCTTGAAATGACTTTAGCAATTATGAAAGAGCTTTGGGAAAATTATTTCTAAGCATATAAAGCTTTATATCCTCGTCAGTAGTATCCTAAAGAAAGGTAATTATTTTATTTCTCTCTGAATCTCTCGTCCAAGCTTCTGACCTACATTTGTACAGGAAGCATGTGAAGCATTCATCCTGATTCTTATAGTTCCTAATTAACTGGTTAATTCATTTGGAATTACTCAGAATCTTGTGTCTGAGCTTTAAAACAGACCAAAAAAACTTGCCTATTGCAATTTGACCAATTATGCATCAAAAGTATTCTCTAATATGCACTAAAAATTTTTGATTTGTTGATCAAAACATTCTTTTTTGACCTTTTTATGTCACATTTAGTTGTTTGGGGTTTCAGTTTTATTCTAGTTGTATTCTCTAATTCTGAAGTCTGAAATGAAGTGGTATGCTTAAAATATTATTTTAAAAATGTTCTTTAACTTCTTTGTTATTTCTTTCCTCACACACCTTTTTCAAAACTACTTTAGCCATCATGTACATCAAAAGCATTCTGTCCCAGGGCTTTCTCAACACAATTCTAAGTAATCCTTAAATTACGAGGGATTAAGGAGTCTCTATCTGACTCTGATCATGCCATACACACAACATTTTACAGATACTGTATTTAGGAGTCAGTGCTGTGTATAGGTTAGATCCCAAGTCACATCTCATGACCTGTTCAGTATTTTCATTCTTCTGAGTCTATTCACTATTGAGTATCAAGGAGCCTTACTTACCTTTCTTTTTGTTAGAATACTTAAGACCATGAAAAGTTGCTTATCTTTTATTTGTGATATTTTCTTGAATAAGATAATGTGATTTTGAACAAAATGAAATGAGTATCTTTAGATTTTTGTATCAATATTTTTTCCTTTACTTCTAAGCATAAAAGAAAATGTGAAGTTAATTCCAAGGTAATGTATATAGGAACACACACTTTACAAAAATTAGTATTTCATTATACATATCTATACAAAGCTGTATCAATTGATATTTATCAGTATCAATTATAGATTTCACATATACTATATATAATATAGATATATTTGCATTTCAGGTACATATACATGCATATAAGGATTATTTAATACATTACAGCATTGTAATATTTAGCACATTTTCTCTATTTGTATACCATATAGTAAAATAACCCAATCTTAATTATAGTTAAACTCCCCCAAAACATCCTCTTTCTATACTTATCTATACTTAACTAATCTGCAATAGGGAAATTAGTATAAGCCTATCAGGGAAATTCAACTTTGTGATTCCCTGCATGTTTAAAGGCAGTGAAGTATAAAGAATGAATGAAACATGAATAAACAATATCCTCATTTAAGTCTGTGCTGAAATTTAGGTAGGACTCAAGGAGATAGCTCTCTGTTGAAAATCTTCACGAATACTCACACAAAATATACTTACAGTTCCAATCCTGTAGCTGACAGAAACTAATTAAACACATATTTATTTTAAATTTCAGTAAAACACTAAAGAAACTCTTTTACTACAAGTCATCTTGAAATGCATCAAGTACCTAAAAGCAAAGTTTCAAACCACATCTACATTATAATCAGTGGTGATCGGAGACGCAAAGTATGCTTCTCAGTGTCTCTGTAGCCCATGTACAGCCCTAGCGTTTAAAGAAGACAACTCAGAAGTCAATACCGTAGAGGAGAGAATACTGAAATAGGAGGATCACACCATGTGTTTATTTCTTATAAATCTCTTGGCTTCAGTTTCATTATATTTAAAATGGACTTATTAAAGCATTTGCTGTTGATATAACAAGATACTTTTAAGATAAAATGAGCATATATGTATAAAAATTATTGAAAAATATGTAGAGTTGAAGCAGATTTATCCCAGGACTAAAATCAGTTATCATAGCTCAAACTAAAATGGAACAATCCCCATGGAAGTGTATTTCAGGAATTAATCTTCAAGAGACATAGAGTACATTTTATTAAGGACAGTTACAGCCTTCTCTTAAAATTGATAAATAGCTGACATTTAATAAACTTTAATTGCCCAAGCATACTCTATTTCTAATTTTATGTTGTATGCAATATATATTATATGTATAACATATGTAACACATAATGTATATTCAGATTTATAGGGAAGTAGCAAAGACAGTATGTACAGTGTCCCTATTAAACTTTACCAAATTTTCCTGAATGCTACTTTTCCCCATAACTATGGTACCTTTGTCAAAACTCAAATGGAAACACTGGCCTATTATTACTCTAAACTACACTGCACACTTTCTTTGGATTTCACCAGTTTTTCCACTAATGCCCTTTTTCTATTCCAGGATCAGATCCAGGATATCACATTGCATTTAGTCCCCATGACTTCTCAGGCTCTTTGGTGACAGTTTCTCATTCTTTTCTTGCTTTCCATGACCTTGATGAAGTACCTTTTGAAGGATACCAGTCAAGAGTTTGACTGTCTTTTCCTTGATCAGCACTCAAATCCTTGTACTCAGCCCAGGGAGCTACTCAGCAGGACAGCTCAACTTGGCAGCTGGCTTCCTTCAGAGAAAGCAAGAGAGTAGGAGAGAGCATCCAAGACAGAAGCTGCAGTCTTTTCGTAAACTCATCTCAGGAGTGACACCCCATTGCTTGCACTGTATTCTATTCTTTTCTGTTCTTTAGAAGCAAGTCAATACAACCAGCCCACACTGAAGGGCTCAAACGCTGGGTGCTCAGTGTCATCACCGACCATCTTAGAGGCTTCCTGCCACGCAAATATGTACATTAAACTAAATATATTCAAAAGAAAACTGAAAACTGCTTGAGTCAATAAACACTTAATATGTGAGAATGTCTACTAGGTCAAAGAGAACATGAATTCTGCCACATCATGGATGAAGGCAAACATTTTTTCTTAAGGGCCTCTATAAGTTTAGGTAAATTGGAATATTATGCTATTAATACCATCAGAGTTCAAATACAACACTGCAGGGACTTCCCTGGTGGTGCAGTAGTTAAGAATCTGTCTGCCCAAATGGGGGACATGGGCTCGAGCCCTGGTCTAGGAAGATCCCACATGCCTCGGAGCAACTAAGCTCGTGTGCCACAACTACTGAGCCTGCGCTCTAGAGCCTGTGAGCCACAACTACTGAGCCCATGTACCACAAATACTGAACCTTGAGCACCTAGAGCCCATGCTCCACAACAAGAGAAGCCACTGCAGTGAGAAGTCCACACACCATAATGAAGAGTAGCCCCCGCTTTCTGCAACTACAGAAAGCCTGTGTGCAACCACAAAGACCCAACACAGCCAAAAAATAAAAATAAATAAATTTATAAAAAAATAAGTACAACATTGCAATGAATCATTTTGTTATTGCATATGTAAATTTATATATATAGTTCCTAAAAATTTAATTGCTTATGTTACTGCAATATGAAAAAAAAAACTTGAAAGGTTTTTCTTATCTGACTTGATGTATCTCTTGTTACCTTTATTTTATATCAAATTTTATTTAATTCACATTGCCGATTCTTGGGAGACTGATCATTACGTGATGGCTGTATTGAAGTGAACTGTTCCTTCTAAACATCTTGATATTTTCAGATAGTCTTGTAACTGTTAAATTTCTGAAACTTGGCCATGTCTTAAGATAGTAAAAGTCATGAAGAAAACACTGTTCTTATCATTAGTGATCGTCACAAAGCGAAGTTATTTTGTAGTGCTTTGTTCTTTTCAAGATACTTTCCATACTCAAGAAATTTATTTGTGCTTCTCAGAATTTTATGAAGTTATATTATTTTTACTCTTTTCCACATTCAGTTTTGATCTAGAATCCAAGTGAACTGAGAGTTAACTCATAAGCCAAGGTTTTTTCCATCTCAAAAGGCTAATTTGAGGGCTAAGCACATAATTTGACAAAACTGCTGTCTACAAAAAATTCTTTGGGCACTGCACTTTGCAATATATATGGTACCATGCTGAGAATAATGATTCTTCCTGATATAGAAAATCTGACAATGCTGTATAAGCTCAAAAACTATTTTCACTTTGGAATGTGTATTTCTTAAGTTATTGTTACTTAGGTTTCATTGAATTTTTAAAGCAATGCAGAGTCTTCTTTTCTTCAATATGTGCAAAGCATAAGAATCTCACTCTACTCAATACTCTGTAGTGACCTATATGAGAACAGGATCTAAAAAATAGTGGATACTGTTATATGTATAACTTGATTAGCTTTGCTGTACATCAGAAACTAACACAACATTGTAAATCAACTATACTCCAATAAAAATTAATAATAATAATAAAAAAAAGAATCTCACTGGGACCATTTGCTTCCAAAAGAACATGTGGCCACAAACATTCTTCTTTTGATGAACAGAGAATATATCCTGAGACAGTTATTAATCTTGATATATGATTCCTGTATTTTAAGACATCGAGAGATCATAATTTTATAAATAAAGTTCACATCACAAGAAAAAAAAATTTTAACTATATGGGGTGATGAATGTTACTAAAGTGTTGAGTCACTCATTCTGCATTCCTGGGTTCTAAGCAAGTTTTAAAAATCAGGTGTTCTTAAATTTACCCACAAGGCGCTTAAATGTTAAAGCCCTGGCTAGTGGTACAAAGGCACACTTATGTTCTGTGTTTATATATTCATCAAATTGCCTTGTTTAACTTGCCACTGTGATCTGGCACCTTATTCTGGAGCCAAACTAGGGAGCAGAGTTTGTAATGGCAGGTGGAGAGAGGAAGTAGGAAAATGAATATTTTTTTCTCTTTCTACTATGACTAAATCTAGAAAATATATTGGGTATCTTAATCACAGTTTGAGTTCTACTTGTTTGAATTTCATTGCTTTATATTTTAAATCCCAAATTACTAAAAAAAAAATAGCTTTTTTTTTTTTTTATATAAACTGAACCCATTTTAGGAAACTATTCATCTTTTGGTTCAAGTGCTTCTACAAAGTGGGAGAAATTGACCCAATTTAGACTAACGACTAAATTAATGATCTAAGGGAGAAACACGCTATTGATATTATTTCTTAGTATTAGTCTTGTTCAAATGCACTAAAGCAATTCTTTTTATGACCTAAATATCCCCTAGGTTACATTTTCCAATAAGAAATCTCCGACAGGGAATCACTGCTCATTTAAAAAGCAA
The DNA here is from genome assembly GCF_030028045.1 of Hippopotamus amphibius kiboko. Taxonomy (NCBI): domain Eukaryota; kingdom Metazoa; phylum Chordata; class Mammalia; order Artiodactyla; family Hippopotamidae; genus Hippopotamus; species Hippopotamus amphibius. Next base: position 193,621,497 of record NC_080188.1, on the reverse strand, counting down.
TGGTAAGGATGAAATAACATTCTTGTTTGTTGTTCTTTAAATACCTCTGCCTATTTTCCACTGATAACAATCTAAAAATTAGCAATTTTTGAAATATTGCTAAATCATTCAGTGCATGCCTCCTTGTTTTCTTAAATAAAATGTACTAAACAGAAATGGCATCCTTGTGATCATTGAGGCTACCGTTTTGACCTGATGGTATTATACCGAAAAACTGTATTTGTCCATTTTCATTCTTGTAGATGTCATCTCTGTTTTTACAAAACAACCTATTTAAATTTGTTTTGTGTGTTTTCTGCCTTACAAGAAATCAGTTATTCATGGTTTATAAGTAAAAAGTAAATAAATTCTGAATAACCATTATGGGGAATCCTCCTCAGAGAGTCAAGTGTTTAGATTCCAATGCTGAATTTTAAGCAAGTTTCCTCACTCTGTTAGCTGCATTTTAAAATGGTGTTGGAAATTAGTGTTGTTTCTGCAAAAAAGGGAAAATACTAGAAAATACAAGAAGCTTATGCTGTGCTGGACAGAGCTAGGCTACTTTATTTTGGTCATGGCATCCTCACTTCATCTTGCCGGGAGACTAGATGGGTTAATCAAATACAGTTTGATAAACTCCGAAACATACTTGTTTGTAATTTTTATATTTACAAGTTTTTCAACAGAGAGTAGTGAACACGGGAAAAAATGGTCATCCTTAAATTGGTCCTCTTGGTACCATTTCTACCCTGAATTGAAATCTGATAATTATTTGCCAAACCTTGAGTGAACTTTAGAAAAAGTAGAATTCTTGAAGTCTGTGAATTATGTTAAAAACAAGCTCTCAGTGGTGGTTGCCAAGGCTTTAATCAGAGAAAAGTGACTCAGTTTGAAGTAGTTTGAGTTCAAATAAAAGATGTGCTAAGATTTCATATATAGTACTTTATTTTGAAATTGTTGCAGCAGATTTAATCTGAAAATCAGTTTAACTACTTGTGAGCAGTATCTGTGGAGCTTTGTCAGGGATGGTTTCAGATTTTATGTTGAATAATATGTGCTCTGAGATTACATTTTGTGCCAGATAGGAAAAAACATAGAGTTTACATTTTCTAAAATATTTGAATGATTTGTGCTATATCTGAAAATTTATAAGAAGAAAATGAAAATGCTAACACTGTAATATTCTTACAGAAACCAGTATTAACATTTTTTTTTGTTTTTTCAAATTAAAGTTTATTACCCATTCATAGGGTTAAAAAAACCCAACTTATTCCACTCGTGATTTTCTGCTTTTCACGAGATTTTCTGCTCCTCTCTTAAGAGGAAGAGATTGTCACCTTTTACAAACACCTGCTATATTCTTCAGAAGCTGAACATGCCTTGCAGAACATTGCCTGAAATTTAATTACTGTTTATGCCAGTTTGGTTTTCATCAATTTGTAGCAGGATGAAATGGACAGCTTTGGATTCATTCGCTGATTTCATATATGTCAAAAAAATTATTTTTTCTACATTAGGTTTTAAATGCCTATCTCTATGTATTTACTTAAAATAAGGGAAAATACAAATTGAGATCTTTAAGAATTTCAGAAGTTGGTTAACTAACCGCTGTTCTTTGAAGCTGGATTTTTATTCAGAATACAATGTAGAACAAATTGCTGGAAGAAATACATAATCATTAAGATATTTATTGTAAAAGGATATATACCATAAGGAAACTTACATTGATTAATATATTAGGATATATTATTTTATCATATTATATTTTAAGGCATTATATTTAGTGCAAAAATTATAAACTATATTTTTTATAAAAATGGTTTAGTATTTTTCAAATCCTTTGGGAATCTTAAATTACTCAAACTCTAATATTAAAAACATATTCACTGGGGAACTAAGGACTGTCCTGTGCTATAAACTGTGTGAAAGTGCTGAATACACTGCTCAAGGCAGAAATGTTCCTGCCTGCGTGGAGCTTACCTCTTACCGCTATCGTCGGTGCACTTAACTCAAGGAATAACACTGAAATTTAAATGAAAGGCATTAAAGAGAACATAGAACATGCACAAATTATTCAAAAAATTTAAAAGACACTTTGTTATTTTTAAAATACTGAAACTAAAGTGTCAGATACACACGATATTTGGTGGGTGATATCTGGAAAAGTCCCTTTCTCTCGATGCTATGTTATCAGGAATATTACCTGCCAAATGGGAAATCTCCACTGCCCTGCCATCCTCCCTCTCTGTGTCTTACTGCAGTAAATATCTATGATGATTTCCTTTAGCAATGAAAACCAGAGGACCTAAGGAAATGTGTAGGCTAAATATTTTTTTTTCTTTTTAAATTGCTTCAGTCCCCTTAAAATGATTTAGAAGAGTAACAGGTATACCATTCCTTCATTATACCCGAGGATCCCTTCAGAAAGTTGAGCTCTAATACATACTTTTCCTCTTCTTGTTGTAATATGTGAATATGCTCAAGGGAATTCCAGGACTCAGCCTCCTCCTTGCTATGCCATGCTTTCCCTGTGATGGATTATTAAATTCAAGTATTCTCAGATGAAGGATTTTTTTTTCTGTCTTAAAAAATGCTCAAGGACTCCTTCAGAATTTCAAAGGCAGGTAGGCCCAGGGACTAAGTCACAGTACACCAAAGATTGCCTTAGGATGTCATGGCAAGTAAGTCTAACCATTCTCCTCACCAAGCAGGCATGAGATTGGCTCCCCTACATCTTGAGTAAAACTTTTTCCTTCACAAGAAAGTCAAGGAAACTCTCTGGAGATATTTATGGAAGCAGCCAGCTTGTTAAAATGGCATCTCCTGTATCAGGGTCTGGTTTAGAAAGAGGCCCATTGTACCTAATGATCCTTTGTCTACCATGATATAGATTTTTAAAATTAATTTCTAAATCATTTTGTATATTGAACTATAGATATTCATATGCCTATTTATCTTCAAAGAGTGTATTCTCTCTAGACATAGTGCCTGGAACAGTATTTTTCTTATAGTAATGTATTTGTTTGAAACTAATCAAAATCTTAAATTTAAATTCTAGAAATAGAACTGAATTAAGATTTTAGTTCTGGAGGCTGAACTTCCAGCTTTCTGCTTTCGATCGATACAACATATATATGAAATAAAGTACTGCAATTTTTTACACTAACGTCACAAAATTATTGAGCTAAACTTTTGTTTATGTTTGTCAATATTTTTACTTTGTACTAAAAATTATTAAAGAATACCTCGCGTATATCTTCCTTTTGTTATTTACAAATGCAGAGACTACTGGAACCAAATAACACGTGAAAATGTTTAACAGACATGCTTCTTTCTGAATTTTTTTATACCCTCAGTATCCCCTGATTTACAAAGTCAGCAGCAAATGTTGCCTCAGGGGAAACACATACAGCATAGGACAAAAATGTCACAGATCATTTTTGAATTTCAAATGAGACTTTTCCACTTCCATTGTGACAAGTTAGTCTTGAGAGCTACTGTCTTATGCAAAAGTCTGCTTTTTGGAAAATAACAATATTTGTTGAGCTCAAAGTTGAGAGCTAGGAGGACTCAGACTAAAAGTGGTAGAGTGGACCAGAAGGTTCTTTGGCACACAACCTATCTCAGATTGCAAATGACAGGTGGAAGCCTTGGCGCATTTAGTAGGACTAGTGTATAGTCATGGCTGGGTGCTCCATGTGATTCTTGTCTGCATCTTGCCCTCTCATGAGGTCAAAACCCTTCTTAGAGAGTGATAAAGCCCAATCGATTTGTCTGGGATTTCCAAATCAGTGATGGCTATGCTGAACTTGTGGTTGGGACTCTCTCACCAATGTCAGCCTGGAAGAAGTCCTAGTGGCCGTGAAATGGAAATAACACACCGTGTATTTATGCAGAGAGGGATCTGGTAGTCTCCTACGTGCTTGGTTTTCCCAAGCTCAGTCAGCTTCCACTCCATCTACTAAGTTTCCCCTTCTCTTCCCAGAGGAAGGGAAACCAAGGGAAACCTCTTTTCTTCCCTCACTGTTGTTCTATGTCTTTGCCTTTTATGTTTGGGGCCTGGAAAGTGTTTCTAGATAGTCTGCAGCAATATGTAAGTGTGGACAATTTTGGAATCTGTTGGAGAGTGTCATTCCTTTAATGAGCCAGACTTGGGTTTAATTTATGAGAACGATAGAGTTGAAATTCAAAAATCTGTCCACATCATCTACTTTGCTCTGACATTCAAACATAGGTGCTCAGCAAGTTATATTTTTTTAATAAAGGCTAGAATTATTTCTACAAAGAGAAAATAATATCATGTAATTAAAAATTGACATTTCTAAGCATTGGATATGTGACTGTAGGGTCCTAAATTTGATACAATTTAATAATGATAAAGTATTATAACTAGTCTATCACTTTTCATAGCATATTTTACTGTCTTGATCATCTTCACAATCACTTTATCCATTCTTCCTTTGAGAGTGGGTGAAATTGATCATGCAAGCATTATTGGCTATGGTCTTTTCTGATTTTATTTTCCTATATAAAAAAATAACTTCTATAGCTTTCCTTATATATAGTTCCACAAAAGTAGATTTAAAATAACTGTCTTTGGGTATAAAACTTCTGAAAATTTTGTAAATAAAAGTTACTAAAAAAATAGAGACAGTTTGTAAAGTGAAAATCACTCATTGTTTTGTCCGTGGTGTGAACTCTCACATTAAAGAAGAACTTCAGGGATTAAAAGTGTTGATTTGGAAGTTGTGCAGCCTGGGATTCAATTCAGCTTTGCTGGTTTTTATCTGTGACCTTGACCAAGCTAGGAGCTTCTAGAAACCTCAATCCCTCTTCTCTGGAAAGAGGAGCAAATGAGATAATGCATAGAAAGTGCTAGCACAATCCCTGGCTTATGACACACATGGAATAAATGCTAAGGTGAATATTCCTGAGGGCAGAACTCAGTTCTCATCCTTCCTGTCTTTTGATGCCTAGGACTGAGATTCACATATAGTTGATACAATAAATATTTGTCAAAGAAATTCATTTCAAAATTATTATTATTATGAAGTTCAAAGTAGACTAGAAACATGTATAAACAAATACATACATAATTGAATACAACTGTGTTAGTTAAGAAACCAGAAATATGATCAGAGAATGGGCAAAAAGAAGACTTTAATAAAACATTTTTAAATTGAGGTATAAGTGACATATTATATATCTGTTTCAAGTGTACAACATAATGATCGGCTCTTTGTACGTATTGTGAAAATGTAACCACAATGAGTCTAGTTAACATCCATCTTCATACATAGTTACAATTTTTTTCCTTACCATGAGAATATTCAAAATGTACTCTCTTAGCAACTTTTAAATATTCAAGAGTATTATTAACTATGATCACCATGTGGTACATTACATCCCCTTGACTTATCTTATAAATGGAAGTTTGCATCTTTTGACCCCCTTCATCCATCTCACCCTCTGCCAACCTGCCTCTGGCAGCCACCAATCTGTTCTCTGCATCTATGAGCTCAGTTTTTTGGGGGGAGGGGTGTTTTATTTCATTTTTATAGACTCCACATGTAAGTGAGATTATAGAGTATTTGTCTTTTTCTGTCTGACTTACTTCACTTGGCATAATGCCCTCAAAGTCCATCCATGCTGTTGCAAACGTCCAGATATCCTTTTTTATAGCTGAATAATAGTCATTGCATATATATGTCAACGCAGTTTTCCGATGAAGGAAAACATTTTCATTAAAGGAAGATGTTCATTGTAGTCAATAATTAGTATAGCATCAGGAAGAAAATATTGATTTGACAAGTAATATACATTTTTGTATTTGCCTATGTAAAACTTTTAACAAGTTAATTTTTACTTTTATGTAAGTGCAAATTGATACTGCCTATGTCCATTACAAAATATTTGCTTTATTACAGTAACAGCATTATAGTAAATAAATATGAACTACAGCTTTGGCAAACATTTTGCAAAGCTAAGTTATTAAATTTTTAATTTAATTTTAAATTAAAACTAAGTTGAAAAAATGAAAAAAAAAGAGATATCAAATTCACAAAGAAGCCCTTAAAAATACTTCTAAAAATGAAAACATATACTTCGATGACATGTATTTGCTTTAGTAATGCTTTATAAAGAGGGCCGCAAAGATAACAAGGCCTAGCATAGCATGCTGTTTTTAGTCTGGTAGGAATTTTTAAGTTATTATTAGAGTCTTCATAAGTACTATTTATTTAAAGCATATTAAAAAATAACATTTATCTTCCATGCGTATGGCTAAATATGTCGAGTACTAGACCAACTCTGAAACTATAATAAGCTTATACTTACAGTCTTTAGATTTGACATTTGATTCTGAATCCACAAGTAACTGAATCAGGAATCAGCATCTTAGACAAAGGCAGCCTTGCACTGGACTTAAGACCGTGCCTTTTTAAAATTTTTTTTGCATAATCTTATTTATTTATTTATTTACATTTGTATTAGAATGTTGATTTAGAATGTTGTGTTAGTTTCTGCTGTACAGCAAAGTAAATCAGTTCTACATATACATATATCTACTCTTTTTTAGATTTTTTTTCCATATAGACCATTACAGTGTATTGAGTAGAGTTCCCTGTGCTGTACAACGCGTCCTTATTAGTTACCTATTTAATATATTGTAGTGTGATAATGCCGATCCCAATCTTGTCTTGTTAAAAAAAAATGCAAAAAACAAGAGAGCAAACACACAGTTACCCAATAGGGAGGATCTCAATTTGATAGTGACAAAACAGTTCAATCACATCCTCTCTGCTCGGGAGCGTTAAATATAATACTCAGAAAGAAAGCACAGAAGCCGAGGCAGTAGAATCAGTACTGAGCCTAGAAGGAGGCCCAAGACAGAGACAGATAGGGGAGACACCTGGGTTGGTAAGATGTCGCCAGAACAGGAACCCCAGTTTGATCCCTAAACTGAAGTTGTCAGTGAAGCCTGCATCTGTAATTCCTGAAAAATGTCTTTTGCTTTCTTATTTCCTTGTGCTCTCTTTCCCAAATAAACTCCATCATGAGAAAGAACTTGCAAATGACTCTATTGCTTTAACTTGAAATAACCTAATTTGTTTGGACTTTCAGAAATATTGTAAGGATTTAAGCCACTGGGTTCATCTTGAAATTGTAATAATTCAAAGATCTTTTCCACCAAAAATAAAGGAGCCACAGATAATATAAAATACAGCTATTCCACAGTCTGACACTGTTCAGTAGTTGCAGGGATATTATAAACCTCCAAGCAATTTAAGTTTTCAATAACTATTTTGTTTAGAATAAATATTAGCTACAGTTGAGAGGAGTCTCTTAGTGTTAACAGGCAATTTTGGTTTATCTCTTTCATAGTATATGCAGCTTGGTAGCAATTATGATAATTGAATTGCATGACATTTTTAGAAATATTTTCAACATATTTTAGTCTCTACTTTGCTAGTAAGCCAGATCTGAACTTTAGTCTTCAGTCTCATACACATATTTTAAACCAAGTGTTAGTGTTAATGTTAACAATATTTGAATTAAGATATCAAAATGTAGTAGCTATTTAAAAAAATAAAGCTCCAGGGACTTCCCTGGCGGTCCGGTGGTTAGGACACCTCACTTTCACTGCAGGGAGCACAGGTTCAATCCCTGGTTGGGGAACTAAGATCCCACTAGATGCACAGCACTGCCAAAAAAAATTTAAAAATTAAATTAAAATTAAAATACAGCTCTGTTTACAGGTCTTCTCAATTATATTCTCATCATGACATAAGGGAGCAACTGGAGAGAGGCACTATTTCTCCATAAAGACCAGACCAGAGCAAGGCCCACCCTTTCCTTACACAGAGTTAATTTCTGAATGGCCATTTTTTCTAGCTGTGCAAATGTAAAGCAAGCAACCACTCATTTCGCTAGAGAACAAATTAACAATACATTCGTAGGGCAGCGAAGGTGCTAGTCTCTCTAAATATGCTTGGATTGGCAGTTCTGACTAGTAAATTATAGGCACATTTGCAGGCATTCTCAAGGAGTTTTTTAGGAAGAGAACAATTGGGATCAGCATCTCTTTTCCCTCAATATTCTTGGAACCTCCGTGATGGGATGGAAAGGTTCTAACTCATCTTCTTTGGAAAGAAAATGCTCCAAATTCTTAAGAGGAAAACATTTTGAGGGAAGTGGAGGCCGTTGATGGCATCTGTATGCAAACACAGGGGTCTGAGTGTTTACATGGGGGTAGGCACTGAGTTATAGCTGAGATTATAAGCCCCTGGGAGCAACCACCCTGGGCTACATTATTCTTTAGAAGCTATATCTTAGCATGAGAGCATGGTCTGAATGAGCTCCAACCCCAAATTCAGAGTAGCTTCTACACATATGATCATCAAGTACCACTGGACTTGTGTGGCTAGTTTTCATTACTTGTAGGGGTAAGTTTATATGCATCTCTGACTTTTTAGTATTTTATTATTCTTTAATATGTAAATTTTTAAAAAAGAAACTCATGCAGTGTTTGCAATCAGATTAAAAAAACATAAAAGTTTATGTACAGTTTTATAAAAATATTGAGTCAAAATAATTGTGTGGGTAAATTTACAACTAAATCATAAAAAGCTTAATTGCTTTCAACACTATATCCAGTAATATGATAACATCATTAATTTTAATATCTCTTACTTATTTGCTCCAATAATTTTTAAGAACAGCATAGGAGGGAACAAAAATAGATGATGTCTCTCTCATTTAAATATTAATCTTTCTAATCGAAGTTTAAATAAAATTTGGGTTGAAATGATCATTTAAATCATCTTTAATACTCTTCATAAAATTCCTTTGACGTGTATACACAATGCTTGGGATGATGGTACACTGGAGAATAATATTATGAATGACAACAATTCTGTTACCTCTGGGTAGGCAATGGTTTATTCCATTTATTCCATCTGCAAAAATATATTGAGTCCCTACTACATGTTGGTACAGTTCTAGGCATCTTGTACACAGTAGTGAATAAAACAAAGTCTTTGGCTTTGTAGAGCTTAAATGTATTTATTTGGGAGAGAGGGAGAAAACAAAATTAGGTAACATCAGATGGTAATAAGTATCCCAAAGAAATATGAGTGTAAGGACCAGGGAATTTTGTGTTTGACATAAGCTGGTCAGGGAGGTACTCTCTCAAAGGTGACCCATTAGAACAGGCACCTGAAGAAAGTATGGAAGGAAACAGCAAGGACCGAGGGCAGAAGTGTGTTCTGTGCTGTCCAGGGAGAGCAAGAAGGTCATTGTGGATATTTTGGAGGAATACTGGATGTTATTGTAGGAAATGAGATTGGAGCATTAGTCCAGGCCAGAGTTTGTGTTGCCATGTCTACAACTGGTTTTTACTTTGGCTTTTACTCTCTGTGAGATTGGAAAGCTATTGGAGAATTTTGAGCAGAAGAGAAACATCTATATTCAGCAAACAAAAAACATGATGGGGACTTCCCTGGTGGCACAGTGGTTAAGAATCTGCCTGCCAATGCAGGGGACAGGGGTTCGAGCCCTGGTCTAGGAAGATCCCACATGCCGCGGAGCAGCTAAGCCCGTGCGCCACAACTACTGAGCTTGCGCTCTGGAGCCCATGAGCTACAACTATTGAGCCCATGTACTGCAACTGCTGAAGCTTGCCTGCCTAGAGCCCGTGCTCCACAAAAGAGAAGCCACTGCAATGAGAAACCCATGCACTGCAAGGAAGAATAGCCCCTGCTAATCACAACTAGAGAGAAAGCCCATGTGCAGCAATGAAGACCCAAGACAGCAAAAAACAAACAAACAAACTAACTAACAAAAACACAAGATGCCCTGTTAAATTTGAACTTCGGATAAACAATGAATAAATGTGAAATAAAACAAGTCCCAAATATTGCATGGGTCATACTTACGGTAAAACATTATTCATTTTCTAAAATTTGAAAGAACATGGCATCCTGTATTTTAAAGAAGTTCTCTCACTGCTGTGTGGTAAATAAATGTTTTGGTAGGAAAGAAGTAGAAGCTGGTTGAATCTGCTTGAATAGCTTCAATTATATTCACTCTTTAATCAGAAGCTGCTCTAAAAACTAGTTTATAACTTGGCGAGATGTACTTATGGGAAGGTAGGTGAATGGCTTATTTTAATAAATATCTACTTTATTCAACTATCTGTGGAGAGCAATAAGGTGTCTTTAAAGTAGATATAATAGCACCACTTATTGAAGAGACTTCTTTTCTCCATTGTATATTCTTGCTTTCTTTGTCATATATTAGGTGACCATAGGTGCGTGAGTTTATCTCTGGGTTTTCTATCCTGTTCCATTGATCTATATTTCTGTTTTTGTGCCAGTACCATACTGTCTTGATCACTGTAGCTTTGTAGTATAGTCTGAAGTCAGAGAGGCTGATTCCTTCAGCTCTGTTTTTCTTTCTCAAGATTGCTTTGGCTATTTGGGGTCTTTTGCGTTTCCATACAAATTGTAAAACTTTTTGTTTGAATTCTGTGGAAAATGCCATTGGTAATTTGATAGGGATTGCATTGAATCTGTAGATTGCTTTGGGTAGGATAGTCATTTTCACAACATTGATTCTTCCAATTCAAGAACCTGGTGTATCTCTCCATCTGTTGGTGTCATCTTTGATTTTTTCATCAGTGTTTTATAGTTTTCTGAGAACAGGTCTTTTACCTCCTTAGGTAGGTTTATTTCCAAGTATTTTATTTTTTTTTGTTGCTATGATAAATGGGATTGTTTTCTTAATTTCTCTTTCTGATCTTTCATTGTTAGTGTATAGGAATGCAAGAGATTTCTGTGTATTAATTTTGTATCCTGCAACTTTACCAAATTCATTGATGAGCTCTAGTAGTTTGCTGGTGGCATTTTAGGATTTTCTATGTATAGTATCATGTATCCTGTGAACAGTGACAGTTTTACTTCTTTTCCAATTTGGATTCCTTTTATTTCTTTTTCTTCTCTGATTCCCATGACTAGGCTTTCCAAAACTATGTTGAATAAAAGTGGTGAGAGTGGACATCCTTGTCTTGTTCCTAATCTTAGAGGAAATGCTTTCCATTTTTCACCATTGAGGATAATGTTTGATGTAAATATGTTGATATGTCCTTTATTATGTTGAGGTAGGCTCCCTCTATGCCCACTTTCTGGAGAGTTTTTTTCATAAGTGGTTGTAACTGGACAGCTATGTGTAAAAGAATGAAATTAGTACACTCCCTAACCCCATACACAAAAATAAACTCAAAATGGATTAAAGACATTAATGTAAGGCTGGACACTATAAAACTCTTAGAGGAAAACATATGAAGAACATTCTTTGAAAGAAATCACAGCAAGATCTTTTTTGACCCACCTACTAGAGTAATAAAAATAAAAACAAACAAACAAGCAAAAAACCAAATAGGACCTAATAAAACTTAAAAGCTTTTGCACAGCAAAGAAAGCCATCAATGGAGACAAAAAAGACACCCCTCAAAATGGGAGAGAATATTTGCAAATGAAGCAACTGACGAGGGATTAATCTCCAAAATATACAAACAGCTCATGCAGCTCAATATTAAAAAAAACAAACAACCCAATCAAAAAATGAGTGAAAGACCTGAGTAGACATTTCTCCAAAGAAGACTTACACATGACCAAGAGGCACATGAAAAGATGCTCAACATCACTAATTATTAGAGAAATGCAGATCAAAACTACAAATGAGGTATCACCTCACACTGGTCAGAAAGGCCATCATCAAAAAATCTATGAACAGTAAATACTGGAGAGGGTGTGGAGAAAAGGGAACCCTCTTGCACTGTTGGTGGGAATGTAAATTGATGCAGCCCTATGGAGAACAGTATGGATGTTCCTCAAAAAACTAAAAACAGAACTATGATATGACTGGCAATCCCACTACTGGGCATATACCCTGAGAAAACTGTCATTCAAAAAGACACAGGCACACCAATGTTCATGCAGCACTATTTACGATAGACAGGACATGGAAGCAACTTAAATGTCCACCAACAGATGAATGGATAAAGAACATGTGGTACATATACACAATGGAATATTACTCAGCCATAAAAAGGAATGAAATTGGGTCATTTGTAGAGAAGTGGAGGGACTTAGAGTCTGAAATAAAGTGAAGTAAGTCAGAAAGAAAAAAACAAATATCGTATATTAACACATATATGTGGAATCTAGAAAATGGTACAGGTGAACCTATTTGTAGGGCAGGAATAGAGATGCAGGCATAGAGAGAGAATGTAGAGAACAAATGTGTGGCCATCAGGAGTGGGAGGGAGGTGGGATGCATTGGGAGATTAGGATTGACACAAATGCACTACCATACGTAAAACAGATAGCTAGTGGGAACCTGCTGTCTATCCCAGGGATCTCAGTTTGGTGCTTTGTGGTAACCTAGATGGGTGGGATGGTGGGCAGGGAGATCTAAGACAGAGGGGGTATATGTATACTTATAGCTGATTCACTTCATTGTGCAGCAGAAACTAACACAACATTGTAAAGCATCTATACCCCAATAAAAAAAAAATAAAGTAGATACCATAAAATGTATTTTTATACTATAAATTTTGTTTATCATTAGAAAAATAAAATTACTTCATATAAGAATAGATATTAATTTTAGAAAGCAGACCAACTAAGTTAGGATGTAGAAGATTTGAAAAATACAGTGAATGATTTTGACCTAATGTACAAAATTAGGTCAGTAAGTAACTCGAGGTTATACATTATTTTTTAAGCATATATGATGCATTTATAAGCACTGTAAACAATGTATTTACAAATATATTAGACCCAAAAGCAAATCACAAAACCTTTCAGAAGTGAAATTAAGATATCTTAAAAAATACGATTCAATTATATTATAAATTAATGGCAAACTGCAAATAAAATACCCCTCGCCTCACATTTTTAGACATTAAGAAATGCACAAGTGTATTAAGAAAAGATTCTAATTGATAACAAAAAAATACATATCAAATCTTGTCTGAAAAAGTAAAGCAGAATTTTGGAGTTTGTAATTTTAAATATATATCTTAGAAATAAAGTATCATCTGAAAAAGTTGCAAAATGAAAAGCAACATGGATCTAAAAAGTAGACAGAAGAGAACATTTTAGAGAAAAATAATAAAATAGTGTACATGCAGCAAAGTTCAACAAAGTTCCAAAAAAAAAAATGGCTACTTAATGGAGAGAGAATAAAAAAGAGAGAACATAAATATATAAATACCAGTTATAACAGAGAGTGAGTGACTATAGCTGGAGAAAATATTAAACAGATAATAAAAGGGTATTATGAACAATCTAATAGCAATAGATTTGAAAATAGATGTGAAGAATAACTTGCCAAATTGCCCATGAAAAAAATTAAATGAGCATTCTATATTTGAAAGAAATGGAATGTCATCAATATTTTTTCCACAAATAAAACTCAAGATCATGATGGCTTATCTTGTATTCTACCACACAAATGAGGAAGAAATGTTTCCAACCTTATGGAAGCTGTTCTAGAGAATAAAGAAAACTCCACTCATTTCATGAGGCTGGGAAACCTTAACACCAAAATCTGACAAGGATAGCATGGAAAAGGAAAATGACTAGCCAATTTCACATGGGAACATGGGTGTAATAAATTCTCAAAAAATTTTCAAACCAAATTCAGAAGTATGTAATACATTCTGAAGAAATTTGATCTATCTCAGGGAATGTAAGTTTTATTATTAAAAATTAACAAATATAAATCAATATCTTAACTGATTAGAAAGTAAAAGAATGGGTTCACTGCAGTAAAAGTAGGAATAATATTTGCAAAACATCAGCATTCATTTATCAGAAAGAGAATAAGAATCTCACAGTCTTTTAGCAAAGTAGGTATAGAAGAGAACTTTAACCTGCAAAGATTATCTAAAAATAAAATAAGACAATAACCAAAAAATACAGACTATTTTACTTTCTTTTTTTTCTTCAAAAATGAAAACAATAAAAAAGAGAAAATCTGAAACCTCCTAAACATACCTACTTGCCTACCAGCATCTCAATCTTATGTCAATACTATACCTTTTCTTGTATAGAGATGCTCTTATCTAATACACAGGTTCTCACACTTCTGTCTACAACAACATGGCTCAAGAAATGATCCTTACTATTGGATCAAAAATTCTCTTCTTTTTCCTGAATTATTGCCATCAGCATAAACACTTTATCCCATTAAAAAATGTCTAATAATGTCTGTAAACCCAATTTGTTTTTTAATAAAGGCAACAATCCTTTGCTGAATAAAGCAAGATTAACTCATCCATGAACTGTTATTTTTCCACTTTCGGTACAGATCTTTCCTGACTTTTGACATTTATTAGAGTAGTGAGGTTTGTGAAAGAGTCCCATGCATCTTAAGTTCTTTGTCTTGTGCTCTACTGATTATTGCTTCATCTGCCTCATTCATTCTACTTCATCTTGAAGAGTCTCTTCTATGAGTCCAAATCATAGAAAATATAATGATTGAATGGTAGAAATTTTTTTCAGCATTATGGAACTGAGTTTTTAAAAGGTCATTTTATAGTTCTCTTACATTCCACCCATCTTTATATGTCTTATGTCTACAATTAAGGGAAATTTGGATAGGTCTTTTAGCATTGCTACAACTAATTTAGGAACATGTTATTTTTATCTATAGTTATATTTATATAATCAGAAATCTTAGGGAGAATGAGAAAATTTAAAACAGAAGTTTTGAACATCTGAGATAAACTTTGTATGTGTGTCATGAAAAGATTATTGGTTTCATATTTGGACATTGGCTGAAAGTCAATGGAGTAAGCGACGTACAGTGAAAATGCAGGTATTTGTGGTGCATATTTATTAAGATGGTACCCTGTGTACTATTGAATTTGAGGTGCATTTGTATTTAAATTTGCCATAAACTTATTAGCAAGGAAACTCATAATTATAAAAATTTGGGGTTATTCCAAATTTTGTTGATGACTTTTAATTATTCTCTATTTGCATCCTAATCCCACTCCCACTGCTTCCATTCTTGGCCTTTCTCTCCTCTGCTGTGAGCCCAGGCAGACTGGCTGCTTTGAAGGTCATTGCCTGGGCTTTCTTACTGGCCAGTTTTGGGTTGGTTTAGCTAATGAGAGTTTCTTCGATTGAATTTCTTGGAAACAGATTTTGAGATGGAGCATTCTTTAGTTATTAATCACACTAATGTGTGTTTGGAATGATTCTCTCCAAAAATACATTTGCAGGGAAATATTGGCACAAGCAGAAGCTGACCTGCACTGTGACAACATCTGAAGCTTCACTCATCCTTGGGGGAGCTCTAGATCTGCAATGGCCCTTCACGATCATTCCAATTTCAGGTAAGGGTCAGACCTTTGGAGCCCCACCTCAACCATCACTAACTGTACATCGTTCCCTGGGAGAGAAGTTTCCTTTGGTGAGGCAGTTCCCTGAAGCCAAGGATATTTCCCAGAGAAGCCTGTCACTGTGAGTTATCAACAGTTAAAGATTCCTAGGAGCAGGGGGACAAGTGCCTAAGTTTTTAAGTGGTGATTTAGGTAAAGCACCATAGAATCTTCCAGTGAGAGAAATCACAGGATCAGTGGGTGACAAGAGCTAGGTCTGGGTCCCTGAGCTTCCTCCTGCCTCTGAGCCATCCTCAGGCCATGGCTGGGTCCCAGCACAACCAGAGCTCAGGCAGCAGTCCTGCTTTCATGGCTTCACTGCTCACCTGGCTCCTTAACCCCTTCTGCCCCAGGAGAGGTAATGGAGTACTGTCATTGCTGTTCTCTGGGTTCATCAGCATTTCGGGTTTTTGTTAGTTTCACTATAATATTTTGACACTTCCGTAAATGCTGTCTTCACTAAAGTCTCTTGAAGCATCTGGGTCTGATTCTGTTTCCAGCTGAAACACTCAGTAATACAATGGTTAAGCCTTAAGATTGGAATTATTTTGGCTTTGTTGAAGGTAAGATGATTTACATTTCTTTATCAAAGAAGACCTTTTGGACAAGGAAATGGTATTTATCACAAGCTATAACTTCAACACAGCTGACTGATTAAACCATTTGAAAATGTACATTAAGTGTGATAAGCTGGGTTGGATAAAGCCATGATTCTTTCTATGTATGCTGGAGGCTGAACAGGCATTTTAAACTTGATTTTGGCAAATAGAGTCTCTTTGTTCTGACACGGTAATTCCAGAGGGGTCTCACACCACCTCCATGCTGCAATCCCTATGAGAATAGATTCTTTGATCACTTTTAGGGCCTGTTCAACTGTGCATATGACACTGCCTGGTGTATGGCAACTCAATAAATATTTAACTAACCAAGTGAGTGAATGGAAGAGTGGTGAGTAATGATGGCAAGACAAATTCAACAAAAATTAAAACATTTCTCCATAAAAAATTCTAGAAAAGAATTTATTTTGCAGTGCGAGCCTTCTCTTCTCATGGGCCCCATTTGGTTTTGCTACAAACTGCAAAACTTAATGGAAGGAAATCCTTTCAAAATGATATGTATCATGGGACTTGTTTTATCGTACAGGTTGCATGAGAAGATGAAGCAAAGAGAACCAGTACAAAGTGGAATAATTTTAAAAGGCGAAGACCTCTCAGAGGAGAGGCCAAGAGGTTGCTCGTCTCAGCTTAAATCCGTTTATAATTCCTTCACATATCCCCTTAGCCTCCTTACCCCAGTGTAATAATTGTATCCTTGAATCATGTTCAAGGTTTTCTTCCCCCTCAAAATCATGGGCAGGTGTGAAGTGGGCCTGAGCAGCTCCAACAGCAGCAAGACTGAATCTCAGGTAGCAAATTAAAATGTAGTTTCTAAGTCCCACCTCCAGGAATCAGATTCTGAGAGTCAAAGTATAGCTGATTAGTGCATGTTTATTTAAAAAAAAAATAGGTCCAGGGTAGGCCACCCCAAAATGTGCTCGAATGGCATGCTGATTATTTTAAATTAAAGTTACTTAAGAAATGGCCAAGGCAAGAGGGACACCCTGACCCTCATTTCTGTCTCTCTCCTTGAAAGCAAAAAATAAATCTCTCATGAAAAGTGCACTCCCTGTGTCTGGAGGTAAGAAGACATCCTTATCACTAGAGACAGGGAATTCAGGGCCAAGGAGCCCATAAAAACAAACCTTGTGACTTTAATTTACTGCTCCAAGCCCAACCTCTGTTTAGATTCTTCAGTAATTAAACACCCAACACCTAAGCTTTTTTGTCCTATCAATTCTTACAAATTTATTGTTTCTTTGTCTAAAAAGTATAAAAGCTGTCTGCTTTGGCCAATTCTTAGGCCCCATTTCTATGAGACCTCTGTGGCCATGATTAAAATGTGTTTCTTTTTCTCCTGTTAATCTGTCTTGTGTCAATTTTATTAGTAGTAGAGCCACAGGAACTCAGCAAGGTAGAGGGGGAAATTTCCTCCTCTCCAACAGTGGCTCAGATTATAAAGGTTCACCTTCAATACCATTTATTAAGTAAAAGGATCATTCCTATAAATAATCCAAACAATTGACTGTTATGATGCCAAGAAGAAAATGTAAAATTATTTTGAGTCAAAATATGGAAAAATAATATGTGTGCTATTAAGGAGTTAACGTGATAATGGTTAAGTTCACATACTCATCTTCTAGCCATCTTTGGTACATAAATTCTTACTTCGATGAACGTAAGGTTAAAGGTTGAAGCAACCTCTCTAATAATATTTTTAAAAGTCCACAGGTGAACGAAAACACATGTTTAGAAAAAAGCAAAGGTCTACCAAACTTTATTGTAATATCTACTCAGGTTGGTATGTAAATTATAATTAATTCCTATAGCAACATGCTCCTTTTTAAAACCCTGAACACTCATGCATTTCCCCCAATCTACTGAAAATGCTTAGAAGAAAAAATATATGTAGGAGATGTTGTGACTAGAATCTTTCCATTTCATGTTTCTGTCAGTTGGCTCACCTGTAATTATGAAATATGATACTGCCTGCCTGAGCACAGCAATCCGGAGTCTAATCTTGCCTCCTTTCCCACTGGAACAGCAACTCCCTGGGAAATAGAGCCTTTGCTGGGGACAAGTGACTTGCAGGGAACTTCATAATGCTCATTTATTCTTTTCTTATGTATTTTTTTCAGCAAATTTGGTATAACAGAAACTATGCTAAACCCGGGAGTACATGGAAAAGTAGACAGTTCTTGGCTTCAAGGGTACACTGTATATGTAAAGTTCTCTCAAAGTGAACTTCCAAGAAGGTGACTCATTTCTCTTCTACAGATGCTGTTTCAATTGTGAAATCTTCATTCCTAATATTAGACATTATCCTTTAATATTTATATATAAAGTATGTTGCTAAACCACTAATATAAATTTTACTGTCTCTAGAAAGTTTCTTATAATAGTCTGTGAGACAGTTAAACCTGAAGATAGCTTCTAATCTTAAATCATACTTGACCTAAATTATGGACACTCTCATATATTAATAAAATTATAGAATAATAAGATAAATATCTGAAAACTACTATTATATTTTAAAAAATATAAAAAATCTCTAATATAGAAATTGGTAATCTAATTTCAATATATTATTGAAGCTGATGTAAAAATATAGTTATATAATTACACAAACATTTTAAACTGAAAAATAAATTCCATACTTTTTTATTGGCTGAGAAATTTTAAATTCTTTTCCGCAAGGGTAAAGCAATTATTATAAGCCAAAACCAATAAATACAAACTCCTATTTAGTACTTTTGTAGCACATGAAAAATAAATTTTAAATTCTTTTATCTCAATTGTTATTCAAAATAGCTTACACATAGCCTCTTTTAGGCAATAATTTTAACTTCCAAAACCAATTTCTTTTTCTGCCAGTTACTGTAATTGGTAGCAGTCTCATCTAATTTTAATGAGTTGAGTTTTATCTAGCTACTGCATATGCCATGTATTAAAATCAATAGAATGTTCTAAAATTCAGAAGAATGAATTTTATTCTATAAAACTCTGCTATTTTGGGGAAAAAAACCTCACACTTTCTTATTATTGTGCCAGATCAATAATCAAGTTTATTTTTTAAATTTAATTTTTAATTTTATATTTGAATATAGTTGTGTTAGTTTCAGATTTACAGCAAAGTGATTTAGTTATACATACACATATATTCTTTTTCAGATTCTTTTCCCATAGAGGTTATTTCAGAATATTGAGTAGAGTTCCCTGTGCTATATGGTACGGCCTTGTTCATTAACCTATTTTATATATAGTAGTGTGTATATATTAATCCCAAACTCCTAATTTATCCCTCCCCCCATGTTTCCCCTTTGGTAACCATAAATTTGTTTTCAAAGCCTGTGAGTCTGTTTCTGTTTTGCAGATAAATTCATTTGTGTCATTTTTTTTTTTTTAAGATTCTACATATAAATTATATGGTATTTGTCTTTCTCTATCTGATTTAATTAATTTAGTATGCTATTCTCATCTGCAAATGGCATTATTTCTTTTTTATGGCTGCATAATATTCCATGGTATATATATACCACATCTTCTTTATCCATTCATTTCTCAGTGAACACTTAGGTTGCTTCCATGTTTTGGTTACTGTAAATAGTGCTGCAATGCACATTAGGGTGCATGTATCTTTTCAAATTAGGGTTTTCTCTGGATATGTACCCAGGAGTGGGATTGCTGGATCTTATGGTAGTTCTATTTTTAGTTTTTTAAGGAAGCTTCATAGTATTCTCCATAGTGGTTTTACCAATTTACATTCCCACCAACAGTGCAAGAGGGTTCCCTTTTCTCCACACCCTCTCCAGCATTTATTATTTGTAGACATTCTGATGATGGCCATTCTGACCCACGTGAGGTGATACATCATTATAGTTTTGATTTGCATTTATTTCTCTAATTAGCAATGTTAGCAATGTGGAGCATATTTTCATGTACTTTTTGGCCATCTGTATGTCTTCTTTGGAGAAATATCTATTTAGATCTTTTGCCCATTTTTGGACTTTTTTTTTTTTGATATTGAGTTGCATGAGCTGTTTGTATACATTGGAGATTAATCTCTTGTTGATTGCTTTGTTTGCAAATATTTTTTCCCATTCTGTAGGTTGTATTTTCATTTTGTTTATGGTTTCCTTTGCTGTGCAGAAAATTTTAAGTTTAATTAGATCCCATTTGTTTATTTTTGTTTTTATTTCCATTACTCTAGGAGACAGATCCAAAAAGATATTGCTGTGATGTATGTGAAAGAGTGTTCTGTCTGTGTTTGCTTCTAGGAGTTTTATAGTATCTGGCCTTACATTTAGGTCTTTAATCCATTTTGAGTTTATTATTGTGCTTGGTGTTAGAGAATGTTCTAATTTCATTCTTTTACATGTAGCTGTCCAGTTTTACCAGCACTTCTATTGAAGAGACTGTGTTTTCTCCATTGTATATTCTTGCTTCCTTTGTCATAGATTAATTAACCATAAGTGTATGGGTGTATTTCTGGGCTTTCTATCCTGTTCCATTTATCTAGATTTCTGTTTCTCTGCCAGTACCATACTGTTTTGATTACTATAGCTTTGTAGTATAGTCTGAGGTCATGGCTCATGATTCCTCCAGCTCCTTTTTTGTTTCTCATGATTGTTTTTGCTGCTTGGGATCTTTTGTGTCTCCATACAAATTTAAATTTTTTTTTATTCTAGTTCTGTGAAAAATGCCATTGGTAATTTGATATGGTTTGCATTGTCTTGGGTGGTATAGTCATTTTGACAATATTGATTCTTCCAATCCAAAACATGGTATATCTTTCCATTTGTTTGTATCATCTTCATTTTCTTTCATCAGTGTCTTACAGTTTTCAGATTACAGGTCTTTTGCCTCCTTAGGTAGTTTTACTCCTAAGTATTTTATTCTTTTTGATGCTATGATTGTTTCCTTAATTTCTCTTTCTGATCTTTTATTGTTAGTGTATAGGAATGCAAGAGATTTCTGTGCATTAATTTTGTATCCTGCAACTTTACCAATTCATTGATGAGCTCTAGTAGTTTTCTGGTGGCATTTTAGGATTTTCTATGTACAGTATCATGTCATCTGCAAACAATGACAGTGTTACTTCTCTTTTCCAATTTGGATTCCTTTTATCTCTTTTTTTTCTCTGATTGCCGTAGCTAGCACTTCCAAAACTATGTTGAATAAAAGTGGTGAGAGTGGACATCCTTGTCTTGTTCCTGATCTTAGAGGGAATGCTTTCAGTTTTTCACTATTGAGAATGACACTTGCTGTGTGTTTGTCATATATGGTCTTTATTATATTGAGATAGTTTCCATCTATGCCCACTTTCTGGGGAGTTTTTATCATAAATGGGTGTTGAGTTCTGTCAGAAGCTTTTATCTCCATCTAATGAGATACTATATGGTTTTTATTTTTCAGTTTGTTAATGTGGTGTATCTCACTGATTGATTTGCAGATACAGAAGAATCCTTGCATCCCTGGGATAAATCCCACTTGATCATGGTGCATGATCTTTTTAATACATTATTGGATTCTGTTGGCTAGTATTTTGTTGAGGACTTTTCCATCTATGTTCATCAGTGATATTGGCCTGTAATTTTCTTTTCTGTGGTATCTTTGTCTAGTTTTGGTATCAGGTGGCCTCATCAAATGAGTTTGAGAGCATTCCTTCCTGTGCAATTTTTCAGAATAGTTTCAGAAGGATAGGTGTTAAGTCTTTTCTAAATGTTTTATAGAATTCACCTGTGAAGCCATCTGGTACTGGACTCTTGTTTGTTGGAATTTTTTAAACCACAAATTTAAATTTCAGTACTTGGATTGTTCTGTTCATCTTTTCTATTTCTTCCTTGTTCAGTCTTGGATTAAGTTTCTTTTTTATACTTTCTTTACACAAAACTATTCCCTGGTGATGCGTTAATAATCACAAAAATTTAAGTAAATCTTCCCACTTATATATGTATCAGTATGATTGATTTTTTTTAAGTGGCAGAATTTTCCTTTTAACCCAGACTGGCTTATAAATGAAATGCAATTTTTGATGTGTGCTAACTGCTGCAGGAGTCAATATTATCTGAAAAACATAGACTCATTTCAGATAGCTCATAACCTTGATGAGAACATTAAAAGCTTTATTTTTTGTTTCTCTGCATAGATTATTATTCTGCATTCTGTCCCCTTGCATATTACTGCATATTAAATATTAAACATAAATGCAATGACGTTATAAATACTTGACATAGTCAAACCTGCAGATCTAAGTACTGTCACAATAATCAGATCAGAAAGTATATTGAGGGAAGAAAGAAGAATACGAATTTGCTGCCTCATTTAGTCATTTCACAGAGTGCTCAAAATGAACCCTGTGTACTAAACATTACACATCGTTTTTGTGACATGACTGTTATTTTTGTTCAGGCCTGCTCTTGTCTAGAATAATTTCCTAGTTTAGTTTCCTTTTCCTTCCATAGTTACTCTGCCTCCAGATTTTCTCCTTTATTGCATCCTAGGTACTTTGCCTCTAAACTCTTTCACTCCCCACAGAATATCTTGTCAATATTGCTGCGAATCCCTTGCTGAGTCTTTTCTATTGTTACCTTGGCCACTCAGCCAACATTCCAAACACTGGTACCTGTTTCCACTTTTCTCAAAAGGCCATGCCTATTCACATCTCAATATCGTGGCAGATATTCTTCCTCTGCATGAGTAAACTCCTCCAAATTTAGAAAGACATGAAAGTGGTTGAGACATTTTTATTAAAATGGTAATACCTACCTAATTTGCATAGGTTGGGATTCAAAATATTGGCTCTATGTCTTATTCCTTTACAAATATTATTCTTCACCAAAATACCCGAATGGGTATTTTAACTCAGGATAAAACAACATAATATTTCACTTCAGGTGCACGAACTATACACAAAACAATTAAATAAATATAATGTTCTTAACAGTTAATTTAATCTGATGACCCATTCATATCCACCACATAGCTATACCTTTAAAGAAAAACAAAACAATACAAAACACTGTTAACATACACATCTAAAATTAATGTCATTTTGAGGCTCCCTTAATTTCTTTTCACTAACGAGTGTTTGGGGCTCAACTAGATTTTGCTAAGGTATATGTCTCTTTCTTCAATCTGCACCCCACTTCGTTTTGTAGCCTACAGTGCATCTTGGACCAGGCTAGTTACTTTCCTCTTTTAAGGCACGTATATTTTTACATGAAGGGAATTATAAAGATGCCTATGTAATGCATTAGGGTCAGATACTCAAGTGAAGAACATGTGTGATTGCATTTAGGGTCCACCCTGATGCAGCGCATCCTCCAGCACAATGTCCCATCTCAAAATCCCTACAAATCATCACATCGTTTTGTCATATAAGGTAGTATTCACAGTTTGTGGGAATTAGGTCCTGATTTTCTGGAGACATTCTTTAGCCTTCCATAAACATGGGCCCCATTTGGGTCTTTCTCACTTCACCAAGTACCAGACTAATAGTTCCCTTATGTGGTTGGCTCACAACCTACCTATCTTTAAATTGAATTGACGAGGGTTGTCTTTCAATGCAAAACATAACTCGGTCAGCATCGATTTGTGCTTAAAACTAAACATTTCAAAGCAAGGAGTGGAAAAGTTTAGGGAGAAAAGAAAGCATTACTAAGATAGTGATGTCATATATCCTATGTCTGTTAAATTATTCTCCCCTATGCCCTTATGAGATAAATATTGTTATCTCCATATAATACAGAAGTAAAGATGCTTAGAAAGGTTAAGAGATTCTCCTAATATCTCTAAGGTCAGGTTTAGGCTTAAATCCAAATTTTTCTAAGTCAGTGAAGTCATAGTGCCTTAAAAATAAGTACTAAGGATAAAAGAAAGTACTCCACAGTGTGACTTACATAATGGCATAAATTGCAATATGAAGTTTTCCTTGATCGTTAAAATATCAGACCTGATTTAAGATGAAAAAGCTAGCAGTTTCCTTTCCTTCCAGTTGTTAATGATAAATGTGAACCATAAACAGTGACGATCTAGCAATAACCGGTATGAGCTCTCTGGTTTGTTTTGCGGATGCTCTATATAAATGAGTATTTAGGAGAAGAGTTTTGTTTATTCCTTTACTTGGTATAGCTTACATGTTGCAAAACATTGTGGGCTACGCAATCCTACTGCCAACAAAAAATGAATAATTACCTTGTACTGGGGTTCTAAATAAGACCCATACCAACAAACAGATGTCAGTAGGATTTTGGCTCCAGGTTTTTGCCTGCAGGAAATCGTTAAAAGATAAGTGGAAAATCAAGTCTGTTCCCCTGGTAGCAGAATTTCCACCCTTTGGAGCCATACAGGGAGGCTTATTTTCGGACAGAAGCAATAGCTCCCACATTAGATGGTAATCACTCTTGTATTTATAGACTTGGTGTAAATCAATCCCAGATAGGCAATAAAATGACCTTATCTGTATTTACTTTTAGGCTATTTAAGAAAAGGAGTTCTGAACAAACCAAACATTTTTTAAACAATCCTACCCCTCAGTAAATTTCATAGTTCAATCTCCCAAAATCATATTGTGGTCTATTTGTGTGCCCTTAATGACTTTTCACTATCTGGAAAGTAGCACTGTATTCCAGCTGTGCAAGCACTGAAATTTGTATTCCAAAATGGTCGATGCTTCGGCAGAAAGTCGTGATTGAAAGCAGGTGCAGATCATTATGCTTAATACTCAGGGCTTTTCTTTCTCTCTTCTTCCATCTTAGCAACCTAATGATTCTACAAGTTGCTTTTTCTGACTCACAAGTTTGCAATGACCTGAATAACTTAAAGAAGGTGTATTTGCTTTTTCCCTCAGATTAAATAAAAGTTAAATTTCAGATATTCTTCACAAGATAACATTTTTTCATTAACACATATTCTAAGCAATAGCAATGAGCCATTAAAAGAGTGTAGGGCAATGAACACAGTGATTTTCCTGTATCAGCAAGTAGCGTAAGACAATAAAGAAAAAAATATTTTGCTTCAGGAAAGATCAAGAACTATGTAAGAATTCCATGTACAAAAATTTGTAGGGGATCAAGGATTTCCTAACCTATGATGCCACACACTTGCCATTAATAAATTAAAACAATATAGTTATGTTTTCCCACTTTTGTTCATAGGTAATGAGTGAATTATTCCTCTAAAGTTGAGAAATGTCAGGCTTATTTTAATATACTCTTGAGTTACTTAAAAGTTTAAAAATAAAAATGCAAGAATAAAGTGTTTTATTTTCTTGTTATTTTAATGTTTGCCACTTAATGCTCAGCCTAAATTGCAATATCACATGCCAATCATGGCAATATATACTAAAAATCACATGGGTAAATAATATGTGCAATAGGAGAGCAGTTACAGAAGTACCTCCATTTTAAACCAAAGAATAAAGTTTAAAGCAATTACTTTGTTAACATCGAATGGAACGTTTATTCTCTTAGCTGTTCCATCATGCCTTCTTAGATGTTACAAATGAGAAAGTTTAAGTAAAAGCCTACTTACATTTCAGCGGTTTCCTACTTTCAGTTTTGTGGAAAAACAGGTGGGAAGTCCTAGCCCACTACGCAATATAGTAAAATCACTGCAGTATGAATCCCAAATTTAAATTAATGTTTCAATGACTTCGATATTTATGTCACTAAAAGCTGCCTGAGGCAGATTTGCATTGTGCTGTTTTCCAGAGTGCTCATGCTGACAGATTTTTTTTCTTACTGGGAAGATGTGTTTGGGTTACAAAGTTGTGATAGATACGTCTTATTCCAATTTCTTCTTTTTATTAATATGATATGAGTAAAAGTTATTGGTATGGTTGTGACTTGTTTGGTTGTCATTAATAAGAATTCCCATAGGTAACAAATCTATAAAAGAGGTTAAAATAGAAATTGTTTAGGTGGTTAGGGATGAAGTTAGATGGATTGCCTCATGTCACATAGCTAAGTGGCAGACCTAGGATATAAAATCAGGTAGTCCAGCTACAGAATCTACTCTGTTGAGCACAAAATCATAATGTCTTCATGAAGCTAAATGCCTCTTCCCTGCTTGTATCTGTTAACTTCTCCTGTGTAACAAATGACCTTGTGGTGGGTAGACTCCAGGTTTTCGTGACCTTGCCTAATCTCTTGCCCTGAGTGTAGGTAGGATCTGTGACTTGCTAACCAACAGAACACAGCAAGAGTGATGTGATGTCATTTTCTTGAGGATGTTATTTATGGAAGACTTGGTCTTGCTGGCAGATTCGTTCTAGAGATGCTCCTTGCTGGTTGAGTAAGGAAACAGCCACTTTGGCAAAGCCCATATAGCAAGGAACTGTGGGCAACTTCTGGTGGCAGAGGACAGGCTCCAGCCGAAAGCTGGCAAGATTAGTCCTCCTTCCTGCCACCATGAGGAAACAAAGTCTGCCAACAACCTGATTGTGTTTGAAAGTACATTCTTCTCCAGTCAAGCTTTTAGATAAAAACACAGCCTTATTGACACAATTTCAACCTTGAGAGACCCCTAAAGAGGACCCAGCTAAGCTATGCCCTGACTCCTGAACAGTGAAAAGTGAAATATGAAATGTGTGTTGCTTTGTTACTAAGTTTGTTGTACTTTGTTACACAGGAGGTAACTAATACAAACCCCAAATAACTGTGGTTTAAAACAACAACTATTCATTTAGCTCACAATTCTGCAGTTTGGCAACTGGTTTTGACCCTACTGGATAGTTCTGGTCGTGCTGATTGGCTCATGTGTCTGTCAGCTGGCAGGTCAACCACTGGGGATGTCTCATAAAGGCTTTGGCTGAAATGGCTGTCAACTTGGTCCTCTCTCCATGTGTACAGAGTATTCTGGAATTGTTTGCAGGATGGCAGGAGAGTTCTAAGTTCTAAGAGAGCAAACTAAAATGTGCACGTACTTTTCAAGTCTTTGTGGCATGATGTTTGCTAACATTCCATTGCCCAGAACAAGTCACATGGCCAGACAAGACTTAAGGACTGGGTGATGGACTCCACCTCTTGAGGGGAGAAATGGAAAAGGGTGGCTTTTCCCTTTCAGTCATCACACTGGTATTCTCCATCTCTAAGTGGTACCACAATTCACCCAGTTGATGACATCTGAAAGCTAAGAGACATCCTTGATTACTCTCATTTTCTCACTCCCTACTTCACTCTGTGTACCCTAAGCATAATTAGTTCGTTTCTTTCCATGATTATTGTATTTTAGTAGAAATGCAAATGACTGGGTTGTATGTCTCAATAAAAATGTGTTCTATGTGCAGGAATAGAACACAATGCTTGCAACTTAGGAAGTTGTATGGCTGTCTGCGTGATGTCTGTGGATAAGCATTGAATGTAACCCATTATATGGGTTTTAGTGTATGTTCTTAAAATAACTAAAAAGTAAGAGTCTCTTAAAGGTCATTTGGAAAATGCGAAGCAGTAGTTGGGATTCTCTAAGGCTGCAGTAAAGAGTACTATAGCATAGAGAACCACTCAGTTTTTACTTACAGGCTAAACCCAATTTACTCTTCTTAGGGGTCAAAAAGTATGATCTGCAGACCAAATCTGGACCACTGCCTAATTTTTTAAGAAAGATGAGTTAAGAAACCTGTTCAGATTCAATAGGAGAAGAATTAGAATCCCACTTTCAGTAGAAAGACTTGCAAAGACTTTGTGGCCATCTTTGTTTTACCACAGGAATTTTGAATATAATTTAATTGATTCATGGATGCTGAGAAGTCGCACCCCATCTGCTTAGAAATGATGAACATGGCTTTGGACATTCAAGGAGTCAGTATGAAAATCCCAGGTGTCTCCATGTTTAGCTCTGGGATGGGGGAAGACACTTGTCTGCTCTTCATCATGGGGCTCATGTGCCTGCCTCAGATATTTTCGTTTTGTTAAATGTGATACTGCTTATCCTCAGCCTATTCCCTTGCCAAGTAAAAATGGTCCAGAGGAGGCTTCTACATTTAACCAGGATAAAATCAATATCTTTTCGATTTATCAGTGTTCGGATCTAGCCAGAAAAGTGCGAAACCATTAGACTTCAATATTTGGATTCCTCAAATGATAGATAGCCTATTTTCTCCCAACATTGACTTACTTAATTTAGAGGATTTTAAATGTTGTCAAGCAATATTAACTAACACTTGTATTTTAATGACATATTGTGCTTTAAAATCCACAAAGTGATTTTATACATATAATATCATCCACCTTTACAATGCCAATTTAAAGAAATAGAGTAGTTACTTTTTTTTTTTTTTTTTTTTTTTTTTAGCATATAAAGAAATCAAATGTCGGGAGAGATTAGCTTACTTTTTCAAGTTCACATTGCTAGGGCAGGTTCAGGGTTCAAACTCAGGCTGTAAATTTGAGTCACAAGGAAGAAAATATTTTTGACATGTCACTTACTGAGAAACTTAAATGCGTGTAAGGGAGACAAGGGATCCTAATGTGTTATTAAACCTCTAAGTAACGTAAACACTGAAAACTGTTACATTTGTAAAAATTAATAAGCATCATGTGAGAGATTATATTAATATTACCTAATTATGACTGATCTTTAGGTTACATTCAACCCACTTACAATTTATTAAGCACCTTCAATGTGCTTACTTCTGCATGCACAGCATCTAAAAAGAATCTAAGGAACACTCTACCGTAAGAAAAAAAATAATTTGGTAATTCAGAAGTGATTTAAGTCTCATTATCATTCTGCTGGTGCAGAGTGCTAATAATAGCGTTGAGAAGCATTACTTTTACATTAGCATAATTTTCGTCTTGATGCCACCATTATGGTTTACCTAAGTTGACAAACGACTGCAGCCCACTGCCACACCTGCTACCTTTTCTGTGACAGCAAAGAGTATTATGCTATGGAGCTTGCAGAAAGGTTAATTTCTATTTTCCGCAATTATGAATGACATGGTTAGATCAGGTTATAGGGAGCTGAATTACTGTGATTACTGTTTGCTAGAAATTATGCAAATATGTATAAAAGCAAAGTTTGTGAAAAATGAAATTAGGCTAGACTTGATTTAACCTAGTGTTATTAATGTTACAACTCAAAGTGTAAATAAAACACCAACATAATAAAATTCAAATCTCAATGTAAACGTTACTTTATTATGAAGCACAAATAGAATTCCTGTTAACATTTTTACCATCACATTGCTGTATTTGGTATCATTGTTGAGGTACTCTGAAGCACATTAAAATCAAATCTTGCATGATGTATAATTTAAAAATGATGCTATTTTATTTTTTTCCCTAAGAGCAGTGCATACAAATATGTTAGGCTCATCTTAGAGGCTGACTATTTTATCTGAGTTATGATTTAGAAAATAATCACTTGGTTCCACTAAGCATAAGCTTATGCAATTTAATAATAGTAGTAATAGCTCAATTATTCAATATATTTGAATATTTAAATCTTTGTTTTGAGCTCATTTTTTCTAATTTACTAAATTTCATCACTAAGCCATACTTCCACTCATTCTTATCTTTGATACTTTCTCTAGTTCTTTCTTAGTTTAACAATAGGAGTGAAGGACCCAAAGTACTTTGAAAAAAACTGGAAATTATTTTCTGTGTTACTTAGTCTTAAAGAAATGAATTCCTGCTAATGGTTAAAACTTTGTAAGACTGTACATGGACAGATGTGAATATATTATCCTCAGCTTACTGACTGATATTATATAAAAAATAATAAAATCTCAAAATTATATTTTATTCTGAATTACACTACCTTTTAAAATTTACTTCCAAAAATTACAACACTGAGTCAAAATAATCGTGCATAAAAACTAATATTTTATATGTCCTGCTATATTTGCATATATGGCATATTGAAGAAAATACCAAATGTGTATGCATATGTTTTATACCCTCACATCTGAGAAAACAAATGTTTAAATATATGAAAAAGGCAATCATTCTATGTCAGTTTTTAAAATATGCAATTATGAAGAAAAATTTAAGCATTTTCATACAAGAAAAGCAATGCATAAGTATGCATAAGTGTATAACTCATAAATACACGTTGGTATTGCTTCAAACATTATTCAGAATTTTATGTTAAAAATGGAAGCTTTACTTTATATTTATCTTACACTATTGATATGTATGTCTGCAGGATGCTGTTTTTAAAAACAAAGAAATCCCTCTAAATTTACATTATGTGTTTATAAATATGGTTCCTAGAATGTGAACATTCATGATCAACTATGAAATCATCAGTGGCTTTGAGAGAGACCTATTCAACCTACCTGCTCTTTTTTTCCTAGACGTACCATTAAACCAGCTTACTGTGCAGTAAGGCATGGTCACGTGACTAACGGCCATCCATTGAGAAGCAAAGGGCAGAACTCTTGCCTCTCTCAGGCCCATCCCATAAAGACCTTCCACAAGTGCTCTTCCACGCTGTTTCCCTTTGCCAGCCTGCTGCTGAAAGGCATAGTGACCCTGGAAGCCAAGCATTCAGAGTGGCAGAGCTCAAGGTTGAACACTGAGGTATTACATCATTAGTCAGGAGAGCCATAACTACTAGCATTAAACAGCAGTTTTAATTATGTAAGGAAACAAAATAAATGCCTTTTATATTTAGAAACATTTATATTTTAGGGTTTTGTGCGTGTGTGTGTGTGCACACTTGTGTGCTTGAGATGTATATGGGAACAGTTAGTGTGATTTTAACTTATACGGACTTAGAAGACATATGGAGTGAAAAACTAAATAAGATTTTAAAAGTGATAAGAAATGAGACCTTTTTCTGATTGTCTTTTGCATATCTTTTTTATAGTAAATTTTTAAAATTAATTAATTTATTTATTGGCTACATTGGGTCTTCGCTGCTGCACATGGACTTTCTCTAGTTGTGGTGAGTGGGAGGCTACTCTTCATTGCAGTGCACCAGCTTCTCATTGTGGTGGCTTCTCTTGTGGAGCATGGGCTCTGGGTGTGCGGGCTTCAGTAGTTGAGGCACATGGGCTCAAGTGTTGTGGCTTGTGGGCTCTAGAGCGCAGGCTCAGTCATTGTGGCTCACGGGCTTAGTTGCTCCATGGCATGTGGGATCTTCCTGGAGCAGGGATTGAACCTGTGTCCCCTGCATTGGCAGGCGGATTCTTAACCGCTGCACCACCAGGGAAGTTTCTACATATCTTCTTATTTATTTATTTCCCCTTCTTTGATTATTCTGTTCATTACCACAACTGTTCAAATAGGGGAAGGTTTTGACTCACTTCTCTATTTTGAAATAATTTTTTTCATAAAATCTTTGACTCTTTTTGGCTAGGACTGAGGGTTCACCTCAGGAATGCAAGGCTGGTTCATCATTGAAAAATCAATTAGTGTAAGTGAGCAAATCAAGAAACCAAAGAAGAAAAATTATATCATCTCAATAGATACAGGAATCATATTTGACAAAAGTAAATAACTTTCATTATAAATACTAACAACAAGCTAGGGATAGAAGAAAACTTCCTTAACCTAATAAAGAGTATCTACAAAATTACTTACAGATAATTTAGTTATTGGTGAAAGATAGAATATTTTTTCCCAAAGATCAGGAACAAAGTAAGCACTCCTACAAAACATAATACTGAAATTTATAACCAGCAATATTTCAGAAGAAAAAATGAAATAAAAGGCATATAGGATATAAAGGAAGAAATAAAACTGATTATTTACACAGAGAATACGAAGGATTTTCTATTATCTACAGATAATTTCTAGAACTAATGAGTAAGTTAGTAAAAATGCAAAATATAACATCCAGTCATTTCTATACACCAGCAGTGAACGTTCATAATTTGACATTAAAGAAATAGTATCTATTATAGCAACAAAAAATGAAGTAAACAGTTAAAAAGCAACCAAATATGTACAAGATTTATACACTGAATACTACAAAACATTGATGAAAGAAATTAAAGAACTCTCAGAGATGTGCTGTGTTCATAATTGAATGACTCTATATTGATGATGTCATTTTTCTCTAAATCAATCTATAGATTCAATGCAATTCTAAT
Organism: Hippopotamus amphibius kiboko; assembly: GCF_030028045.1. NCBI lineage: Eukaryota > Metazoa > Chordata > Mammalia > Artiodactyla > Hippopotamidae > Hippopotamus > Hippopotamus amphibius. The sequence continues at coordinate 193,589,423 of NC_080188.1, read as the reverse complement.
AAAACATAAAGGAATTTTTTGTAGACCACAACAAGCTAATATACGTGGTATCTAGAAAAATGGTACAGAGTAGACATAGAGAACAGACATTTGGACACGGTGGGAAGGGAAGGGTGGGAAGAATTGGGAGATTAGGATGGACATATATATACTACCATGAGTAAAATAGCTAGCTAGTGAGAGCAAGCTATAAAGCACAGGAATCTCAGTTCGGTGCTCTGTAATGACCTAGGTGGGTGGGATGGCGGAGTCGTGGAAGGGAGGTCCAAGCGGGACGGGATATATATATACATACAGCTGATTCACTTCATTGTATGGCAGAAACTAACACAACATTGTAAAGCAATCATACTCCAACAAAAAATTAAATAAGTAAATAAATAAATAAAATGTATATGGAAAGACAAAGAAACAAGACTAACCAAGATAACTTATTTAAAAAGAAAAGAGAATTCACACTACCCGATTTAAGAGCTACGATGAAGCTGCAGTAATCAACCAGTCAAGAAAGTGGGGAATTGTCAAGGAAAATACACGTGTAACAGTGGAACAGAGTCAAGGGTCCAGAAATAGACCCACAGAAATATTATCAGCTGAGTTTGGACAAAAGTATAAAGACAAATCAATAGAATAAGAAGTGTCTTTTTAAAAAATAGTGCTGTAAAATGAAATGCCTGCATACTAAAAAAATGAACCTTGAATTTATTAAAGAATTAAAATTGGATCACAAACCTAACTATTAACATAAATTTATAAAACTTCTAGTAGAAAACATAGAAGAAAAATCTTTGTGACTTTGGGAGAGGTAAAAGAGTTCTTAGATATATCAATTAAACCACTATCCATGGGAAAAAATGATAAATTTGGCTTTATCAGAATGAAAATTTTGGCTCTGTGAAGCACACTGTTAAAAGTATATATATATAAAAAAATCAAGCAGCAGACTGGGAGAAAATATTTGTAAATAACATACTTAAGAAAAGACTTGTAAAAAGTATCTAGAATACTTAATTCTTAAAACTCAACAATAAGAAAGCAAACAACCCCATTAAAAAGTGGCAAAGTATTTGAATAGAAGAAGATATATGAACAGTAAATAAGGACCTGAAAATATGCTCAACTCACATGTCACTAGTCATTAGAGAAATGCAGGTTATAACCTAGGGTCATACCAGTACATGTGTGTTACAATAGCTAAAAAATAACAAACATAGCAATACCACATTTGTCAAAACACACAGATGACTACCCGCAAGAGTGAAATTTACTGCATATAATTTTAAAAGTTAATTATGCAAATTTCCAATCAGCAGTGGTCACTTTCCAATAATGCACATTTTCTTTCTCTACAGCTTTGCATGTTGGGAGATTTCTCTTCTGCAGAGTTGAAAACTATGTCCCTGAAATGTTGCCCATTGATCATTTCTGTTTAAAAACAGCTACAAAAATGGCATTCAATCTCAGGTAACTTGTCAGCTTGCCTTCAACTCTGAGACAGTTGCACGTATGTGTGAGAGAGTGTGCGTGTGTGCGTGTGTGTGTGTGTATGTGTGTGTGTGTGTTGGAATTATTTCCTACCTTAGCACAATGTAGGGATCTGATACTTCTTGCTGAATTATATGCTTTTATGTTCATTTGAAAATGTCTAGAAACATTATTCAAATAAACATTTAGACCAGATATAAAAATAATTAAAGCAGAAGACTTGGCAGAGCTACTTTGTTTTCATTCTCTTTTTTGTCTTATTGCTCATAAACTTAAAAAACATCAAGAAGACACATATGTACCCAAATTGCACTTCTTTGGAAAAATCTAATTCCATCACCGTTCTGGATGTAGCCTCAAGCAGTGAAGAACTTTCCTACACTATCCCAAAAATCAACAGCAAATTTTTAATTAAAAAATAGCTAACTAATTAATCCCTAAGTAATTTTGGAAAATTTTAACTTCTAAGATAAAAACCAAATGAACTCACTAAGCTATTTCCAAGAGGCAGGAGGTTGTTGACAATATATCAACCAGGCTAATTAAAAGACAAATAAACAGAAAAACTGGCTCAATTCAGTGACTGCTTGGAGAATAGTGCATCCTTGGCATATGACATATTCAGGCTTTGATGAGAATTTATTCTTAGGCCCAAATTTGTGCAAGTAATATATGCAAGAGAGAAAATATAAACTACTAATTTATTTCAAACATCACTGCAGGTATTCAGTTTTAAAAACAGGGGGCCTATTTTTTAATTCAAAAATAAAATACAAATGATAAACCTCTGTGAAAGAAAATATGTAAACCAATTTGACATATAACTTTCCTAATCTTTGGAATCAGATGTAGTTTTTATTTTCATTCATTCAGGAAGTATCCTGTTCCAAGGAATCACAAAAAGACTACAAAGATAAATAAGATACATCTGCTCTTATTTCCATAATGGAAAGGAACTGTGGATATTCTAAGAAAGATAGTTGCTTTGATTAAAACATAGAGGCTTTACCATAGTGTTACTATTGAAAGGCAATTTGGTATTTCTTGTATGATTAAAACCTAGTCATACTCTTGTCAAAGTAAAATTAGTGAGTCAAAGTGTTGGACAAATATTTAAGCATTTTGACGCATAACGCTACAATACCTTCTACAATGATTTTATAATTTATATTACTGCTTATGAAATCATAATCTCCACACACTCACTAAAACTCAGTGACATGATATATTGTAATTTTTGGAAAATTAAAAAAATAAAGAATAGAGCCCATTATTGTTTTAATGTGCTTATATTTGAGGCTGAAGTTAAATCCTTACCCTCTTGATATCTTGAAAGCTGTAATTCTAATCAAGTATTTAACCTTCAGTGTCTTCCAGGGGAAGTTTACCAGAATACATATGGCTTGTCACACCACTAACATTCGAATTCAGTAGTCCTCAGGTAGGTAGGTAGACTATTTGTGCATCTATATTTTAAAAAAGGAGCTGGGCTGGTTTAGAGATGGACCTTCATTTGCTATAAATACTTCCCGAGTTCTGCTCTTACATTAACAGGCAAAACTGATAGGGACAGAGTAAAAGGACAAAGTAGGTGATTAAATATTTAATCCCTCTAGGGGATTATAGGTAAGGAAAAAAGTATGGGAGACTTTGTAAGTTAATGATCACTCTAGAAAGCAGGTTTGCTTAACCAGAAAACCAAGCAGGCTTGCTTAGCAACAAAATCATGCAACACAAGCCTGAGACATGCCCTCAAACAATGAAACAGTGGTGGCATGACACCCACATCCTGTGCAGTGAGCTCAGTAATTTAATGATCCCTAGGACATGCTCTCTGCACACACTAAAAACAATAATTTATGGAATGGTGACATTTCAAAGTGAGAGACCCTCATTGTACTTAGACCTGAAATAATTTTTCCATTGCACCAATAATAGTCCTGGCGTATCCAAGAAAACTCCCCTGCCTGACACAGAGGAGGAGCTGATGATGGAAGTGTGATGTCTACTCAAGAATGAGAAAGAAGGTGGTCTTTTCCTCCTCCCCGCTTTTCCTCTAACTATAAAACTGTAGCCCACTAAGTTTTTGGGGTGTGACACCCTCTCATCCGCCCACCTGCAACCATCACAAGCATCCTATTCTAAAAATTGCTTCTTATCTATCACTTTGCCTCTCACTGAATTCTTTCTGCACTGAAACATAAAGGATCGGAGCTCCTTGCAGCCCACCCTCACCCCCAAAATGACACCAAGTGGTTTCAAAACCTCTGCAGGAGCACAAACAGGTGAACTGTCAAGGACTCACATGAATCACGAGTCCTACCCAATGCCAAGCTTTACGTATGATCAGCAAAGTATGAAAACAAGAAACCACTACCACTGGCTGCTGAGGGAGCTGGAGGAATCCTCTCACCCCTTCAAGGTTGGGTTTCCTTATCTGCACACAGATATACATGTATACACAGAGCACACAAGTCAGGGCATATTTTGAGGACAACAAAGTAAACATATCCACATCCACCCTACTGCTCCCTCTCCATGAAGGCTGGAGAAGGTTCCTGGACCTGCACTAGTATCTGGGGTCCCTGATTATTCAGATGCAGTTTCCTGAGAATTTCTCTTTCTGGGGGCGAGGGTGCATTTTGGAAGCATGAATGATCTGCCTTAAGACAGCCCATGGGAACCACTTAAGGTTGGAGTCTTTAAGTTTTTATACCCCATTTACCACACAGCTAGAGAATCTATGAGGCTTATTTTCATTCCAATGCTTCTGTGGCACAGATCCAGAAATTGCCAGTTTATTGATGCTAAAGAATCTAGATATACGTGGCATATCCCACTCAAACTATTCCTAGATAGCAACTTGGTACCTGGGCTAACTTCTCCAGAGGTGAACAACAACAATATGTTAAAAGGACATCTGGTCAAGACCAGAACCTCCTCAGGCACGGAAGATGGAGGAATGGCAACCATCCTCCATACCCAGCACTTCAGGTTAGAGGGAAGGAAACACACCACCTGAAGCTTTCAGAGTTTAGTAAACATTGCATATCTTTGATGTCTTGGGTTATCTCTTAAAAGGTCATGTGAACTTTGAATTTTAATCCAGAAAACAACTATTCCTTAAAACAATTTAAAAGATAGTGATCCTTCTTCAAAATTTGAGAAAGTATACAATTTCCCTTAAGCTGTTCAATGTTCATCATCCTATGACACTGAATATACATGCATTTGCATACCACCTGTGTGTTTTTTGTTTTGTTCTGATTTTGCTGCAGAGCAAATTACTATAAATTGAGTGGCTTAAAACAACACCCATTTATAATCATACAGTCTCCATAGGTCAGAGGTCTGGACATAGCTCAACTGGATTCTCTGCTCAGATTCTTAGGACACTGTACTGAGATGTCACCAGGAGCTGCAGATTCATCTGAGTCCAGGGTCCTTTTCTAAATTCATGTGGTTCTTTTGCAGAATTTATTTCCTCGAAGTTGTAGAATTCAGGGCAGCTTGCTTCTTCAGGACTGTAAGAAAAGAGAGATTCTACTGTTTTAAGTCTATCACCTCTAGACTCTTATTGGAAGGGCTCACCTCATTAGGTCAGCTCTACCCAAGATAATCTCCCTTTAAATTAACCTACAGTCAACTGATTAGAGATGTAAATTACATCTGCAAAATCCCTTTGCCACAGTTTACTTGTTATAGGGAATCTGTTGGTCCCACCCACACGGAAGGGCAGGAATGATACAAAGGCACTGGGACAAGGAGGAAGGAATCATAGTGATATCTTAGAATTTTGCCTGTCATAGTACAGCTTTCTATTTGAGAAGTACAGCCCTAGAATCACTTTCAAGCATAAAAGAGATAGTGAAATAGTAAATGAAATGTCTACAACCATTTTATCATTTTTTTATATTATATTAGTTACATATTTAAGGTAGTTTTTCAATTTTTCAAATGAGTTGTTTTCCTAAGGTGAAATAAAAACATTTTCTCTTGTTTGTCAAAAACAATTTCTTACATTTTTGCTCCTTGTACTTAAATTCTATCTAGTATTCTCTTCTTGTACAAAATAAATTGATGGATGCATCCTTAGTTTAGCTGTTTAATAAATTAAATAATGTACCTATTTTATATGAAGAAGGTATATATTGAAAGGATTTTACTGTTTCCAATACCTGGATGAATTTAGGAGCATGGTTAATTCAAATAATGCTGATGGCAAAAATACCAGTCTTTATATTGATTTCAAAGTAGTACATTTCTGCATACCAAAATAGACACAAAGCATTTTTTAGTGACTAATCTTTAAATAAAATAGTCATTTATATCAAGTGATCTGATTGACCAAATGTGATAACCTAGTGCATAACATTTTTGAGAACTTTTATTGAGATATAATTGACATACAATAAACTGTGTGTATTTAAAGTGTACAATTGGATATATTTTTATTAATAATGTGTATATGGCAATCCCAATCTCCCAATTCATCCCACCCCAACCCCCGCCCCCCACTTTCCTCACTTGGTGTCCATCTATTTGTTCTCTGCATCTGTGTCTCTATTTCTGCCTTGCAAAATGGTTGATCTGTACCATTTTTCCATTTTTCTAGCTAGTACATAATATTTTTGCCAAGAAGTTACATTTTTCTGTAGAATGAGTTGAATTTCTTAGAAATCTCAACAATAAAGTTGGAGTTGTGTTCAGAGAGCAGGAAATGACTGAAAAATAAAGAGATGAAGGTACTGTGTATTAACAAGCTATTAGCTGTAGCTTGTTTTCAGAGAGATTGTGAAGGCTAGAGTCTGTGCCTTCCTCTCCCTAGTTTGGAATCCAAATTCATCTAGTTCCATGGTGATAGATTCTATTTTCAAGACAGATGAAGGTTGCTTAAATGTGACTTGTGACAGAATGTCTCAGGTCACCTGGGCTTGCTTTGAGATATTTCCTGTGACATTTCTTCTCTGCAGATCTAACAGTGGCCCTACTGTCTATTGAGGTGAATACTGGGGAATTGAGTGGTTAGAGAAAATCTTCCCCTGTGGGGCTCCTGGTCCCAGAAACCTTTCTGTGTCCCGTTTCTTGTTTGTAGGGAATAAGCTCCAGCCTTCATGACCTTCCCTGAGTTCCAAAGGGCAGATTCAAACAGTTGCCAACCAGGGAAGGATACCTGGGAAACAGATCAAGATGGCGGAGTAGGAGGATGTGCGCTCACTCCCACTTGCAAGAGCACCGGAATTACAACTAACTGCTGAACAATCATTGACAGAAAGACACTGGAACTCACCACAAAAGACACCCCACATCCAGAGACAAAGGAGAAGCCGCAATGAGATGATAGGAGAAGTGTAATTGCGTTACAATCAAATCCCATAAATGCTGGGTGGGTGACTCACAAACTGGAGAACAGTTATACCGCAAAAGTCCACCCACTAAAGTGAGGTTTCTGAGCCCCACGTCAGGCTTCCCAACCTGGGAATCCAGCAAAGGGAGGAGGAATCCCCAGAGAATCAGACTTTGAAAGCCAGCGATATTTGATTGCAGGACCTCCACAGGAATGGGGGAAATAGACTCTACTCTTGGAGGGCACACAAAAATGTGCTCACCAGGACCCCGGGGGAAGGAGCAGTGACCCCATAGGAGACTGAATCAGACCTACCTGCTTGTGTTGGAGGGTTGCCGGCAGAGGTGGGGGGCGGCTGTGGCTCACTGAGGAGACAGGGGCAATGGGGGCAGAGGTTCTGGGAAATGCTCATTGGCATGAGCCCTCCCAGAGTCTGCCATTAGCCCTATTAAAGAGCTGGTAAGCTCCACTGCTAGGTAGCCTCAGGCCAAACATCCAGCAAGGTGGGAACACAGCCCCACCCATTGGCAGACAAGCAGATTAAAGTTTTACTGATCTCTGTCCACCAAATTGGATTAAAGCCTTACTGAGCTCCACCCACCCAGCCCTACCCACCATCAGTCCCTCCCATCAGGAAGTATGTTCCAGCCTCCTGGATAGCTTCCTCCACAAGAGGGCAGACAGCAGTATCAAGCAGTATCAGCCGTATTTCCATCTGTGGAACTGAAAACCACAGCCACAGAAAGATACAGAAAATGAAAAAGCAGAGGACTTTGTACCAGATGAAGGGACAAGATAAAACACCAGAAAAACAACTAAGTGAAGAGGAGATAGGCACCCTTACAGAAAAAGAATTCAGAATAATGATAGTGAAGATGATCCAGGACTTTGAAAAAAGACTGGATGCAAAGATCGAAAAGTTTACCAAAGACCTAGGAGAATTAAATTGCAAACAAACAGAGATATGCAACACAATAACTGAAATGAAAAATACACTAGAAGGAACCAATAGCAGATTAACTGAGGCAGAAGGGCGAGTAAGTGACCTGGAAGACAGAATGGTGATAATCACTGATGTGGAAAAGAATAAAGAAAAAAGAATGAGAAGAACTGAAGACAGCCTAAGAGACCTCTGGGACAATGTTAAATGCACCAACGTTTGCATTATAGGGGTCCCAGAAGGAGAAGAGGGAGAGAAAGGACCCGAGAAGATACTGGAAGAAATTATAGTTGAAAATTTCCCTAACATGGGAAAGGAAATAGCTACCCAAGTCCAGGAAGTGCAGAGAGTCCCAGGCAGGATAAACCCAAGGAGAAACACACCAAGATATACAGTAGTCAAACTGACAAAAATTAAAGACAGAGAAAAGTTATTAAAAGCAACAAGAGAAAAATGACAAATAACATACAAGGGAATTCCCATAAGGGTAACAGCTGATTTCTCAGCAGAAATTCTGCAAGCCAGAAGGGAGTGGCATGATATACTTCAAGTGATGAAAGAGAAGAACCTACAACCAAGAATACTCTACCCAGAAAGGATCTCATTCAGATTCGATGGAGAAATCAAAAGCTTTACAGACAAGCAACAGCTAAGAGAATTCAGCACCACCAAATCATCCCTACAACAAATGCTAAAGGAACTTCTCTAAGCGTGAAACATAAGAAGAGAAAAGGACCAAGAGAAACAACAACAAAACAATTAAGAAAACAGTAGTAGGAACATACATATTGATAATTATCTTGAATGTAAATGGACTAAATGCCCCAACCAAAAGACACAGACTGGCTGAATGGATACAAAAACAAGACCCATATATATGCTGTCTCCAAGAGACCCACGTCAGACCTAGGGACACATACAGACAGAAAGTGAGGGGATGGAAAAAGATATTCCATGCAAATGAAAATCAAAAGAAAGCTGGAGTAGCAATAGTCATATCAGATAAAATAGACCTTAAAATAAAAAAATGTTCCAAGAGACAAGAAAGGACACCACATAAAGATTGAGGGATCAATCCAAGAAGAGGAGATAACAATTATAAATATATATGCACCCAATATAGGAGCACCTCAATACATAAGGCAAATGCTAACAACTATGAAAGAGGAAATCGACAGTAACACAATCACAGTGGGGGACTTTAACACCCCACTGACACCAATGGACAGATCATCTAAACAGAAAATTAATAAGGAAACACAAGCTTTAAATGACACAATAAATCAGCTTGATTTAATAGGTATCTACAGGACATTACATCCAAAAACAGCAGATTACACATTCTTCTCCAGTGCACATGGAACATTCTCCAGTATAGATCACATTTTGGGTCATAAATCAAGCCTTGGTAAATTCAAGAAAATTGAAATCATATCAAGCATCTTTTCCAACCATAACGCTATGAGATTAGAAATTAATTACAGGAAAAAAACTGTAAAAAACATAAACACATGGAGGCTAAACAACACATTACTAAATAACCAAGAGATCACTGAAGAAATCAAAGAGGAAATCCAAAAATACCTAGAGACAAATGACAATGAAAACACAATGATCCAAAACCTACGGGATGCAGCAAAGGCAGTTCTATGAGGGAAGTTTATAGCAATAAAATCCTACCTCAAGAAACAAGAAAAATCCCAAATAAACAATCTAACCTTACAGCTAAAGAAACTAGAGAAAGAAAAGCAAACAAAACCCAAAGTTAGTAGATGCAGAGAAATCATAAATATCAGAGCAGAAATAAATGAAATAGAAACAAAACAATAGCAAAAATCAATAAAACTAAAAGCTGGTTCTTTGAGAAGATAAATAAAATCAATAAAGCTCTATCAAGACTCATCAAGAAAAAGAGGGAGAGAACTCAAATCAATAAAATTAGAAAGGAAACAGGAGAAGTTACAACAGACACTGCAGACATAAAAAGCACCATAAGAGACTACTATAAGCAACTATATGCTAATAAAATGGACAACCTGGATGAAATGGACAGATTCTTAGAAAGGTATAACCTTCCAAGACTGAATCAGGAAGAAATAGAAAATATGAACAGACCAATCACAAGGAATGAAATTGAAACTGTGATTAAAAATCTCCCAACAAACAAAAGTCCAGGACCAGATGGATTCACAGGTGAATTCTACCAAACATTTAGAGAATAGCTAACACCCATCCTTCTCAAACTCTTCCAAAACATTGCAGAGGAAGGAACAATCCCAAACTCATTTTATGAGGCCACCATCACACTGATACCAAAACCAGACAAAGATACTACAAAAAAAGAAAACTACAGACCAATATCACTGGTGAATTTAGATGCAAAAATCCTCAAAAAAAAAAATAGCAAACAGAATCCAACAACACATTAAAAGGATCATACACCATGATCAAATGGGGTTCATTCCTGGAATGCAAGGATTCTTCCATATATGCAAGGCAATCAACGTGATACACCATATTAATAAATTGAAGGATAAAAACCACATGATAATCTCAATAGATGCAGAAAAAGCTTTTGACAAAATTCAACACCCATTTATGATAAAAACTCTCCAGAGGTGGGCATAGAGGGAACCTACCTCAACATAATAAAGGCCATATATGACAAACCCACAGCAAACATCATTCTCAATGGTGAAAAACTGGAAGCATTCCCTCTAAGATCAGGAACAAGACAAGGATGTCCACTCTCGCCACTACTATTCAACATAGTTTTGGAAGTCCTTGCCACAGCAATCAGAGAAGAAAAAGAAATAAAAGGAATCCAAATTGGAAAAGAAGAAGAAAAACTGTCTGTTTGCAGATGACATGATATTATACATAGAAAATCCTAAAGATGCCACCAGAAAACTTCTTGAGCTAATCAATGAATTCAGTAAAGTTGCAGGATACAAAATTAATGCACAGAAATCTCTTGCATTTCTATACACTAACCATGAAAGATCAGAAAGAGAAATTAAGGAAACAATCCCATTCACCACTGCAACAAAAAGAATACAATACCTAGGAATAAACCTAACCAAGGAGGTAAAAGACCTGTACTCAGAAAACTATAAGACACGAATGAAAGAAATCAAAGAAGACACAAACAGATGGAGGGACATACCATGTTCTTAGATTGGAAGAATCAACATTGTGAAAATGACTATACTACCCAAAGTAATTTACAGATTCAATGCAATCCCCATCAAATTACCAATGGCATTTTTCACAGAACTAGAACAAGAAATTTTATGATTTGTATGGAAACGCAAAAGACCCCGAATAGCCAAAACAATCTTGAGACGGAAAGATGGAGTTGGTGGAATCAGGCTTCCTGACTTCAGGCTATACTACAAGGCTACAGTGATCAAGACAGTATGGTACTGGCACAAAAACAGAAATATAGATCAATGGAACAGAATTGAAAGCCCAGAGATAAACTATGGTCAACTAATCTATGACAAAGGAGCCAAGGATATACAATGGAGAAAAGGCAGCCTCTTCAATAAGTGGTGCTGGGAAAATTGGACAGCTACATGTAAAAGAATGAGATTAGAACACTCATTAGCACCATACACAAAAATAAACTCAAAATGGATAAAAGACCTAAATATAAGGCCAGACACTATAAAACTGCTAGAGGAAAACATAGGAAGAACACTCTTTGACATAAATAACAGCAAGATCTTTTTTGATCCACCCCTTAGAAATGGAAATAAAAACAAAAATAAGTAAGTGGGACCTAATGAAACTTCAAAGCTTCTGCACAGCAAAGGAAACTATAAGCAAGACCAAAAGACAACCCTCAGAATGGGAGAAAATATTTTTAAACGAATCAACAGACAAAGGACTAATCTCCAAAATATATAAACAGTTCATCCAGCTCAATATCAAAAAAACAAACAACCCAATCAAAAAATGGGCAGAAGACCTAAATAGGCATTTCTCCAAAGACGACATATGGGTGGCCACGAGGCACATGAAAAGCTGCTCAACATCACTAATTAGGAGTGAAATGCAAATCAAAACGACAATGAGGTATCACCTCACACTGGTCAGAATGGACATCATCAGAAAATCGACAAACAGTAAATGCTGGAGAAGGTGTGGAGAAAAGGGAACCCTCTTGCACTGTTGGTGGGAATGTAAATTGATACACCCACTGTGGAGAACAGTATGGAGGTTCCTTGCAAAACTAAAAATGGAGTTACCATATGACCCAGCAATCCCACTGCTGGGCGTATACCCAGAGAACACCATAATTCAAAAAGACACCTGCACTCCAACGTTCATTGCAGCACTATTTACGATAGCCCGGACATGGAAGCAACCTAAATGTCCATCAACAGATGAACGGATAAAAAAAATGCGGTACATATATACAATGGAATATTACTCAGCTGTAAAAAGCAATGAAACTGGGACATTTCTAGAGACATGGATGGACTTGGAGACTGTCATACAGAGTGAAGTGAGTCAGAAAGAGAAAAACAAATACTGTATATTAACACATATATGCAGACTATAGAAAAATGGTACAAATCAACCAGTTTGCAAGGCAGAAATAGAGACACAGATGTAGAGAATAAACATATGGACACCAAGTGGGGAAGGTGGGGAGGGTTGGGAGGGGAATGAATTGGGAGATTGGGATACCAAATTGTACACTCTAAATATATGCAGTTTATTGTATGTTAACTGTATTTCAATAAAAAAAAAAAAAGATATTATCTACCTGATGAAGCATTCTTCATTCCAGAGAGAAGATCGCTGTTTGAGAACCACAGAAACTAACCAGGAGACCATCTGAGGCCAGATTAAAGGAGTGCAGGCCCTGCATACACCCTGATCCTTGTCAGCAACCCCACCCTTGAACCATTGATATAAAACTCTTCACCAAATCCCCCAGGTTGGGACACAGAGTTTTAAGGGCATTAGCCGACTGTGTCCTCCTTTGCCTGGCAAAGCAATGAAGCTATTCTTTCCTACTTCACCCAAAACTCTGTCTCCGAGATTTGATTCAGCACCAGTTCACAGAGGCTGAGTTTCAGCATCACACACACCAAAGCAAACAAGCCAGAGACTGTCTGTGCTGAGAACCCTCCCAATCAAGGGCAGTGCGTGTTTTAGACTCTCCTTCTCCCTGCCCTGCCATTTCTAGGGCACTGGTTCCCTGATGGCTTCTGTGATCTCTGTTACTACGCACTAACGTCAGGGCCCCTGTCTCCATAAATGGACCATTTTCCTAAGTAAGTTCAGATTGGTCTTCTGTTAGCTCTGTATCTAAATTTAGCAACTCCCACCGCTGGTGGATTCCTGCTGGCACCTTCACAAAGACAGAAGGGTTGCTGTAGCTCTGCTTTGCTCCAAGCTGTGCTGCCAACATGCATATCCCTAATCTGCCTCTTGCTCAGCACTTTATGTATAGCAATATTTGTGCTTGGAGCAAAGCACTGTTCTATTCAAGAGGTTACTCACTCCTACTTCAGGTCAATTTGCTTTTATGTGTCTTCAGTGATGAGATGCTGAAGCATCTTAATGAGGGTTTTAAATACCTTCTTCAAGGTTGTAAAAATTTATTCCAGGAAACAATATATGAACTGGGAACTAGAGGGCCTTTTAAGGTTTTAACTCTTGCTTAAGGCATTTCCCCATTTCAGAGCTAGAGATGATTTACTGTCCCAGTATTTCCTTTTCTTACTAATAAGACTTTATCTTTGTTTCAGTTTGGGGTGTGGTTAGGGAAAGCAAACTCAACTGTGTGTACAACAATTCTAACCTGGGCACTAAGTGATCCCATGCTGCAGCCATCTGTCCAGGACTCACTCGTATTCCAGCTCTGACACTTACTAAACGTGTAACTTTGAGCAATTTTTGTTTGCTTTGTTTTTAGTGTAACTGAACCTCAATATCCTCATTTGTAAAAGGGTCTTAATTTTAATACTTCTCTGACACAGTTGCCATAATGATAACATAAAATAATTGATTCATAGATACTTAGTACAATTATTGGAAATATACATATTAATTTCATCAACCTGACTAAAACTCTTAAAATAGATTGCCGTTAATTTTTGATAAGACGCAAGATCCTTAATAGTGCTTGTAAGACTGAATATTTTGATCTTCTTCTCACTTCTAGTCTCATTTCACATTAAATTCCTTCTTGTTATTTTGCCTTCCTCTTTCTCTGCATCTGTCTCAGGGTAAATAATCTCTGTAAGACATCAATAAGCTTTCCAAAATCCTCCATTACTTTTCTTAAAGTCCTTGTTCTGGTAAACATCATGGCAGATTTTATTTTTCGTTTGCCAAGGCAATAACTCCCATCTCACACTCTGCTCTGCAATATGATGTTGCCCCTCCTCCAGCAAGAGATAGAGTCTATTTCTCCTTATTTTAATAAAAACTAGGAGGAGGGTCCTGTGATTGCCTTGCCCAATAGAATACACTGGGGAATCATGTTTTGCTTATTCCAGGTGTATCCTTAACCAGCCTGGCAGCTTCTGTACCGTCTTGGGACATTTGCACATGGGATGCTTTTATTCTGAACCCAGCCATCGTGATGTAAGAAACCCCAGCCAGGTGGAGAGGCCCCTGGATGCTCTGATTGACAGCTGATCTTCCAGTCTCCTAGCGATGTGAGTAATCTGCATCAGATGAACAGACCAGGTGAGTCTTCAGCTGACTCTAACCTGCCCATATTAGATGGCAGCTGCATCAAGAACTTGAAGCAGAGCTGTCTGTCAGAGTCCTGTTAATTCACACAGCAATGTGAAAGCCAATAATAAATTATGTTAGTCAAGTAAGTTTTAGAGAGTTTTTCTCTACAGTATTAAACAATCAGAGCAGATTTTGGTGAAATTTTCCATTTTTAGCTTATTGATTTGATTTAGTAGCTGAATTTCTAGAGCCGTACTTACAAGCTTCCTTTGGGACACAATCCCTTATTTTGTTTTGTCTTTGGATTCTTGCCTCACCTATGCAGTTCACCTTCTGTGTACAATTTCAGGAAGTCCATAGACCTCCTAAATCTCATTCATTAAAATCTCATTCATTTCTAAACAACCATGAACCTTATATTAAAAGATCCTGTTTTAGAATACTTGACTTGCTTTCTAATTTCCTCCTCTCCTTGATATGCTCAACTAAGTTTTTCTAATAACATTGCAACTTCGTACAGAATAGGAAAGAGAAATTAAGGTGTAACAGTTATAGACTGAAAACATTACTGAAGCTAATACCTGGGACATATCTCACCCAGTACATATAGAAGTCAGGCTCAAAATGAATAGAGTTATTCTTAACTTTAATTTTAAAAAGCTATTCATTTATTCATTTTTAACTTTATCTATATATGTATTCACTATTTTCTCCTTCATCATTCAGTAAACATGGATAGAGCTCCTATTAAGTTCCAGGCCTGTGCACAGCAGTGCAGACATAGAGATGAATGAAGAAACATTTTTTTTTTTTTTTTCCTCAAGACATGCACAGGCTGGTTGGAAAGACAGATACGCAAACAGTGGAATTTCTTTAATATAACAGTAAAAGCATCAGAGAACATCTTCTTTAGTCATTTATGACCTGCATTTTGAAGATGATTGGGAGTTTTACAGGAAGCAAATAAAAGGTAATGACTATTAGGAAAGAATAGGAGATAATGGTTGGCAGTTAGAAAAGATTAGAACTATTGAATAATTCAATGTGAATGTAAAGCGTAGCTGGAAATAACCTTGGTGATGTAACCAGGCCAGGTTATAGCATGCTAGTTTGCTTATTTATTTTTTAAATTGAAATCTATTTGACATAAAACATTGTGCAGATTTAAGCCATTCAACATTATTTTGATACATATATATTGTAATACAATTGCCATTGTAGCAATAATTAGCTTCTTTATCATGTCATAAAGTTTCCACTTATTTGTAGGGCTGGAATAATTAAGATCTAGGCAGACAGAGGAAGACAAATAATGTATGTTATCACTTACATATGAAGTCTAAAAATGCCAAACTAGTAAAAATAGTAAAATGGTGGTTATCAGGGGATGAGGGTGGGAGATAGGAGAGATGTTGTTTAAGGATGCAAACTTGCAATAAGTAGTAAATACTCATTGCACAGTACGGTGAATATAGAAAACACTATTGTATTATAATCATCAAACTTGCTAAGAAACATGCTAGGTTGCTTAGAACTTTTCTGGAGGGGAACGGGGAGCTTTAAAGGGGATTTAATTAAGAGAGGGAAAAAATCAGGTTATTTTTCCTCCAAACTATCACTCTTGAAGCAATCTGAAGGATGGGTTAAAGAATAAATGTCAGAAGGAACACTATGAGAGGTGCCTTTCCAAAGGGGAACTATGTTGGAAAAGACATAAATTAATAGATTGACAACAGGAATGAAGAGAGGAGAGAGGATCAGAGATATACTTAGAAGGCAGAATTGGCTGATCCTAAACATATTTTCTTTACATTTTTATTTTATATTGGAGATTAGTTGATTTACAATGTTGTGTTAGTTTCAGGTGTACAGCAAAGTGATTCAGTTTTACATATACATGTATCTATTCTTTTTCAGAGTCTTTTCCCTTATAGGTTATTACAGAGTACTGAGTAGAGGTCTCTGTGCTATAAAGTAGGTCGTTGTTAATTATCTATTGATTTAATGTCAGGACATGAGGACATAAAGTCTTACTTGTGTTCCCAATTCTTAATGCAAGAAACTATGCAGATTATGGTATAGATAAATGCATAGAAGCCAGGATGAAATACTGTTTGATTATGAAGATCAAAGCATATCTCCTAGCAAAATCTTTTTAAATGATTAAGTGAATGAATAGTTATGATTCATTGTTAGATATTTGGAGATTGATATGGGTGTGAGATTATCAGGGGAGCACATACTATAAAATGTTGGATACATACATTTTGACTTTTGAGAGAAATGTCTGGGGAAATTGTATTGATTCAGGCGTTATTGGCAAACAGGTGGTTTTGAAACCATATTGTTAAAGTTAACATGAAGTTAGTAGAAGTTCAGTGAGAAGAAAACTGAAGACAGATCTATGGGGAATTGTAAGACGTGTCTAAAAGAAGAAAGTCCAATATATAAGACTGGGAAACAATGGTAACTAATATTGGATAAAATCAAGGAAAGTGCCAAAAGGCTAAGGGAGAAAATAATTTTAAGAAGCAAAAAACAGTCAAAGGTTTGAAATTCAGGAAGGATATGAAGAGTGAGAACTAAACATTCAGAAGTCATTGGTTACATTTTACTGGGAAGTGTTATCCAATAGTGGGAACAAAAGTCAGACAAGTTGAACAATGAATGGGCAGGAAGGAAACTGAGAGAATGAGTGCAAACCGCTTTTCAATGTAATTGGGTTGAAGGGAAATATTCTTGGAAATGAATTCAAAGTCAAGGGTGTATGTGTATTTATTGTGTATGTTATCGAACCTAAGGTATCATTGTTTGAATCTGTCACCATTATCTTATGTATTAATAAAAAAGAAAAAAATACCTTGCCAATGAAACTATCTGTATAATATGACAACATGGATTGTTATTAAATATTCATATTACTTTGGTGTGTACGCAAAGAGGAAAATATAAACCAAATGCCAAGCAACAACAACCATATTACTCTTACTGCCTGCCCACCCACCCAGCAATTGTAAGGCTCCACTGATGAGAAGAAGCATGAAACCAGTGACAGGCAAGAGTGGAGATACAGAAGTAGAGAATGGACTTGAGGACACGGGGCTGGGGTGAGGGGCGAAGGGGAAGTTGGGATGAGGTGAGAGAGTAGCATAGACATATTTCCACTACCAGCGGTAAAATAGATAGCTAGTGGGAAGTTGCTGTATAACAAAAGGAGATCAACTTCATGGGAGATGCCTTGGAGGGCCAGGACGGGGAGGGTGGAGGGAGATGTGGGAGGGAGGGGATATGGGGATATGTGTGTAGATGCAGCTGATTCACTTTGGTGTACCTCAGAGAAGGGTACAACAAAGGGATATAACAAAGGGTATAAAAAAGGGAGTTCAACTCGAGGATGGAAGATGCCTTAGAGGACTGGGACGGGGAGGGTGGGGGGGACTCGAGGGAGGGTGGGGGGGGGAGTCAAGGGAGGGAGGGAATACGGGGATATGTGTATAAAAACAGATGATTGAACTTGGTGTACCTCCCAAAAAATAATAAATAAATAAATTTAAAAAAAAAGAGTGTAAAGCAAATATATGAGTTTAAAAAATAATAATAATAAAATAAAATATAACAGTCTCAAAAATAATAATAATAGTCTCCACGATAAGATAATTTATTATACTTGGGTTCAATTAAAGTACATGTTTATATTTGCCAACTACAGCTACATAAGTTTGTTATATCTGTTTAGCCCATAAGATTAAAGGGCTATTCTGTGTTTCAAAAAAAAAAAATATTCGAAAGGAGGTAATGTGGGAAGTTCTGTGTCTTAGGGTCAATAGAAATGATGTAATACATGCAGTGTATAAATGAGTGTGTGTAGGGTGTACATTCTCAGAAGCTAAAAGGGAGAGTGAAAGTAAATATTAACAACTGACATATTCCTATAAGTGTAAACATAATTATTTATTAACTAATTCTCTTTATTGTACCCAACAGCCAGCATTTAGTGTTAATATACATTTAATATACCTCTACCTTTAGTTAGTCTTTAGACATGGAAAAACAGAGCTGAGGTTGTCGTCTGACTTTGGAAACATGAAGTACATTTTGAAAAGAGGAATAACTTTATAAGTAATACTTTTAAAGGTGATAACATATTTCAAGGACTTTTGGGATTTCTATCATCTCAGATGAGAGATTAATAAGAGCTTTAATATTAGCGTTTTTTTAAAACTCAGATTGCACTAGGTTTTCAAGCCTGCTGTGATGAATTGAGCTTCTTTAACAAGAAGTGCTTTAGGTTACCCTCTTTGCATCAAAAAAGAACATCCATTAGTGTTACACACTTATTGTCCTGTATCATTTCTTGGTTTTCAAAGCTGACATAATGAAAGAACTTACTAGAAAAATATTCAAATTTTAGTTATTTGGTATGAATCACCAAAACTTAGCAGGCAGCTTGACTCCTGCTAATGAGTTAAATAATTACAACCTCTCAGGGAATGAAAAATGACTTTCTTAAAGTTTTCTTTCTCAACCAAAAGTAATACGTAAAGATACTGAATAAGTCGTAGAATTGATAATGAGTTCCTTTATTTTTTCTCCATTGCTAAGTTCAAAGCGACACTTTGGTTTAAAATAGAGGTTACCATATCTAGATTAGTGCAATTTTATCACATAATTATTGATTCTGACAAATTACTGAGCACACACATACTGAGAAAATTTTTTCATTTGATATTAAGCACAAAAGGTGACAAAAGTGATCAAAACATAAAGCATCTTAAACAGTGGGCAAAGGAGAGAGGTTCTATCTTTATATCACTATTATTTAATATTATTACAGACAATCAAAATACAGGTCAGTGTGCTTACAGTTAAGTATAGATGTAAAAAATGTGAGTGAGAAAAATGAAGTAATTTAAACAAGATTAGAGCAGCAGAAAACCTGGGATCATTATTTAAAGTCTAAACTTATGCCGTACCAAGCTGAAATAATTATAACAACAAACAGTAACAATAGTTATTGTATGATATATAGAATATATATGTATATACATATATATAGTAGAGTTTATTTAATTCTCAGTAGATTAGAATTATATAGATATAGAGATATATTTGAAATTGGGGACCTGGAAGACTGATCAGAATTTGTAAAAATAACAATTAAAATAGCATTATTCAAATCCTAGGTTATGGAATAGAACAGGAACTGATTTTAGGAACAAAAATTCCAGTGCCATAAATAAATAAGTAGGAATATACTTGGCTTGATTAGCTCAAGGTAATCACTTACTTAGGGTCAAAACGGATATTCATTTAAGCAGAAGTAACTAAGTTTTCTAACAGCATATTTGTTATAAAGCCATTGTCTTTGTTAAACAGACTCACATGTTCTTTCCATCACCTAAGCAACATCCTGCATGAATTCCTTGCTTCTTTCTCTCCATGTTATGTTACCTTATCTTAAAAAATAAACAAGCAAAAAACCAAAAATATCCCCCGACCATGTTATTTCATCTAGGTTTGGCCCCATTAAGATCCTCCTCTTTACTATAAAACTTCTCAAAATAGGTTTTTTTTCTCTCTCCAATTCTTCATCAAATGTTTTATTTTTCTTTAGATAGCAGCTTTATTGAGACATAATTCACACAACATACAGTTCACCTACTTAAAGGATATAACTCACTGTTTTACTATATAGACAAAAATACACAACTATCTTTGTCAGTTTTAGAATTTTCATCGCCACAAAAGGAAACCATGAACCCTATGGATATTACCATCCTTTATTCCCATTAACCCCTTGACTCAAACCTAAGTAACACAACTGCTTTCTGTCTCTACAGATTTACCTATTCTGGACAATTCATGTACTATGTGGTCTTCTGTGACTAGTGTCTTTCACTTCGTACCATGTTTTCAAGATCCATCCATACTGTAGCAGGTATCACTACTCCATTCCTTTTTATGGCTAAATAATATTCCATTATATAGATATACTGCATTTTGTTTATCCATTGGTCAGATGATGGAACTCAGGTTGTTTCCATCTTTTGGCTGTTATGAATAAGGCTGCTATAAATATTCTTCTACTAATTTTTGTGTGGACATATATTTCAGTTTCTCTTCTTCAGTATATACAAAGGTGTGGAATTTCTGGGTAGTATGGTAACACATACTAATGTTTCACAAACCACCGGATTATTTTCCAATATGGCTACACTATTTTGTAATCCCACCAGCAGTCTATGAGAAGCTTGATGCCTCTCATCCTTGCTAACACTTATTACCTGACTTTTTGATGACAGCCATACCAGTGAGTATAAAGTGATAACTCGTTGTGGTTTTAGTTTGCATTTTCCTGATGGTGAATGATGTTGAGCATCTTTTTATGTGCTTATTAGCCATTCACATAACTTCTTTATAGAAATATCTATTCAGATCCTTCACCCATTTTTTAATGGGTTGTCTTCTTATTGAACTATAATGGTTCTGCATATTCTAGGTTAAAAGTACCTTATCATGTACATAATTTTCAAGTACTTTCATTCTATAGGTTATCTTTCACTTTCCTTGATAGTTCCCTGTGAAGCAGAAATGTTTTTTATTTTTGATAAAGTCCAATTAATTTTTTTCTTTTGTTGCTTATACTTTTCATGTCATGTCTAAGAATATTTTGCCAAATCTGAGATCACAGAAACTGATCCCTATATTTTCTTCTAAAAGTTTTCTTGTTTCAGTTTTTATATTTAGATGTTGAATCCATTTTCAGATAAGCTTTGTACATAGCATGTTGTGGGAGTCCAATTTTATTATTTTGCACGTGGCAATCCAGTTCTCCCAGCATCATTTGTTGAAAAGACTATTCTTTCTATGTTGAATGGTGTTGACACCTTTGTTGAAAATCAATTGACCGTAGATACAAAGTTTTATTTCTGGGCTCTCAATTCTATTCCACTGGTCTATGTGTCTATCTTTATGCGAGTACCACACTGTTTTGATTACTATGGTTTGCAATAAGATCTGAAACTGGAAGCTGTGAGTCTAGCAACTTTTAGTTTTTAAGATTGTTTTGGCTTTTGTGAGTCCCCTGACATTCTATATGAATTTCAGCATGTGCTTGTCAATTTCTGCAGTGGAGCCAGCTGGAATTCTGATAGGGATTGTGTTGAATCTTTAGACAAATTTGATGAGTATTGCAATCTTACCTATAGTAATTCATGAGTTCTGTGAACATTTTCCATTTATTTGGATCATTGTTAGTGTCTTTCAACATTGTTTTGTCGTCTTCAAAGTATATGTTTCTCAGTTTCTTGGTTATATTTAATGTTAATTATATTTCTCTTTTTGATGCTCTTGTAAGTGGAATTGCTTCCTTAATTCCATTGTGGATTTTTTCATTGCAAGTATGTGGAAATACAATTGATTTTTTATATTGATCATGTACCTGCAAAATTGCTCAACTTGTTTATGAATTCCACAAGTTTTTTAGTGCATTCCTTAGGTTTGTCTATACACAAGATTTGTTGTCTATGAATAGAGATCATTTTCAGTCTTCCTTTCCAATCTGGATGCCTTTAATTCCTTTTCTTGACTAATTGCTCTGGGTAGACTTTCTAGTGCACATCCTGGTCTTGTTCCTGATCTTTAGTTGGTTAATTTGTTGTTAAATTGGTGACTCATTAATTGATTTTTCAATTTTGAATGCATTCCTGGAAATAGACCCTCTCCTCCAGAATGCATTGACATCACCCTCTTTTCCTAAGGAGGAGGACAGTGTGGGTCCCACGGTAGGCCAGACCCTCTTCTTCCTCATCTGGGTACTACTTGGACTCCCACCAGTTTGTTCACCTTTGATGAGTTCCTTATTGCTGAGAATCATTCTACACCATCCTCAAAGAGGCTATGGTGCCCCTGCAAGCCACCCTGGTTGTCTCTTAGTTCTACAGTGAGAGAGTGGGCACAGTAGGTGATGAGATATTAGCCAGGGTCAGATTTCTATATTGGTTCATGCAGTTCTTGCTGGTTATCAAGGCCAATTAAATCTCCTTATGAGGTCAGTTCTCTCTGTCCATGACACAACCCAGGTCTTAACTAACAAACTAAGACATGGAAAAGGCAGCTATAGCCAAAACAGCAAAATTGATGAAAAGAAAAAGCCAGGTAAAAATGGTAATTACACACTCTCTCCTGGATGATCTGGGCAAGGATCTTCTCAAAGTGATCTCTTGGTCTGCTTATTCAAACATGAGGAGGAGATGGATGAAGCCCCCAGGCCAGGCACTAGGCATGGAGAGTGCCACGGGCAACCCCGCTAGGGTCCTCATGGTGGACCCCATGACTAACAAGCGTGCTATTCTCTTTGACCCTTCCCATGAATCTGGAGATGAATCAAAGTGCCCCAGCAACTTTGATCCAGGTCTTTGGGGCTTTCAAAACATAAACAAAACAAGCAAAACACACACACACACAAAACAAGACAATACTAGAAGATAGGCCAAGGTCCATCTATTCCCAGGAAACAAAAGGCTCTATACAAAGGTTAGAGTCCAATGGGGAGATAGGGAAGAATCACAGCTTCTGATATGGGGACTGAGACCACCACCTCTGGGACTATTCCCCGAGCCTTAGTGCCTCTACAAACCCCTATTGCTGTGCCTCCTGTTACTGAATGAATAGGTCTATTACCTATGTGCCCTCTTGCTCACTCTTGCCCCCAGTCCATCAGAAAGTATTTCAATTAGGGTGGTCCTCTCAGGGCCTATGGAAGACCACACACCTACCCTACTACCTGCACTTAGTGCTGTTGTCTCTCAAAAAAAATACTGGCTGCCTGAGAGAGAAAAATAACCAGCTGCCCTCATTGTTGAGCTCCAGGAAGTCAAAGCCCTCTCTGAGACTACTTCTCTCTTCAGTAGCCCCATCTTGCCTGCTTGGAAGGCTGCAGGTACCTGGAGAGTCACCACTGATAATAAACGGCTCAGCACTGTAGTTCAGCAGTTGGGCCTGCAGTACTTCCTTGACACTGTGATTGCTTCAGGCTATGGCCCAAACTGAAGGTACTTGGTAATCAACACTGCAAAGGCACTTTTAAGCACTTCCTTCTACTGTGATGATCAGGATAGCTTGCCTTCGCATGGAATGGGTTACGCCTTTAATGTCCTTTCACAAGGCTGCCCAAATTCCTGAGTTCTCTGCCATCAATAGGTAGGCATGACTTAGAATAAGTCCCAGTCTTGGAGGGAGCACTTTCCATCATATAGATGACATCTTCCTGGTTGGCCTAGACCAGGACACCATCTTATGTTGAACTCCTGAATTTTCTACCCTAATGACCTCATATAACCCTAATTACTTCCCCAAAGTACCATATCCAAGTACCATCATATTGGGGGTTAGGACTTCAATATATGAATTTTGGGGGAACATATTCAGTCCATATCACGTATCTCCGTATCTTCTATGTATCTTCCCCTGATTACCTCTCTTTACCCTACTGACCACCTCTCTTTACCCTACTGACCTTGCTTTTCACTGGACACACTTCTGCCCCATGGCCTTTCATACTTTTTGTTTCATCTGCCTAGAAATATATTCCAAATATCGTCCCACATTCCATTCCCTTAGCTCCTTCAATATTTGGCTCATGTCAGTAAATAATTCCCTAATCCTACTCTTGAATATTATAACACTCTTATTCTCCTACCTGATTTATTTTCTTGCATAGCACTAACCACCTAGTAATATTCTACATAACACAAAATTTTAGGCTTGTCTGTCTCTCATGAAAATTTAAACTCTATTAGAGCAGAGATTTAATATTTTTAAAATTTACTGTTATATTCCCAACTTATACAGTCACATATGACACACTTAAAAATGTGTATTTTAAGTTGAATCAAATTACTATGCAGTAATTTGAGTTACCTAAGGGAATATATAATTGAAATTATTAAAATTATGATTGAATATCAGTAACATGAATTGTTTAATATCTGTTTTTCTATTATTAGATTGTGAGCTTTATCGAGTAATGACTTTTCTGCATCATTCAGCACAGAAATGTTAGCTGTTTGGATGCTGCCTTGCTCATCATTAGAGTTCAGTGAGTACTGTTGACTATATGACTATATCTCTATCTATCTATTTATCTTATATAATGATACCCTGTTGCCAATTGGACTCCTGTTATTGGATTTCCTGCTTTGAAATATAAAACTCTTACTATGCATTATTCTGTATTATCTATGTGGTATCTCTGTGTTACAGTAGTAGAAAATCCAAGAAACTCAATAAAGTGTACGAAGAACCCTTCCTTTTAAACTTAAAAGATAGCTTTTAGAGCAATTTTCAATTATTTTACAGAGAAAGTTTAATTTTTTTGATTCAACTACTTTAATAAACCTAGTTTGTCAAAACTAATGCCTCCTGCAGCATTATGTATTGCATTCACTGAAATGATTCATTTGTGGACAAATCAGTTGTTGTGCAATGCTTTCCATGAAGTCTGGCACAGCTGTTTTTTAATTTGTCTGTAAAGCAAAACCATTCCCTTTAGAGTAAATGTTTTCATTTGGATACTTCGATTTGTCATGTTTGCAAACAGTATTTTCCTCACTTTATGGGGAAAGAAAAGTGTAATAAGGGAGTAAATCTGAACACATACAAATACACATTAAGTAAGTTCTTTCCCCATTAGCTTGCTTCTTATTCTAGATAAATAGATAATATTCAAAAATAAATTAATGGCCAGAATACTCAATAAAAAGAAGCATGTGCTCATTTCACTTAATCTATTTAAATTATGACACAGTTATCCAAATAAACACATTTGCTTAGAACTTTACAAGACATTTCCACCTACTTAACATACTTAATACAAACTTGGGGACTTCCCTGGTGGTCCAGTGGCTATGACTTCACCTTTCAATGCAGGGGTGAGGGTTCAATCCCTGGTCAGGGAGCTAAGTTCCCACATGCCTTGGGGCCAAAAAACCAAATAAACAAAAAGAGAAGCAATATTGTAGCAAACTCAATAAAGATTTTAAAAATGGTCCACATCAAAATAAATCTTTAAAAACAAACAAACAAATGAACAAACAGTGAGATGGTGACAAGGAGCAATTGCAGCCATTTTGTAAACAAAGGGGAGAAAACCAAACATTATAAATTGACTTGTCCCTTAATTCCAGGGTCAAGAATAATGCCCTGATTCATTTTGTTCTAAGTCAATCCTTTTTCTACTCCATATCTTAGTCTACATTATCAGTAGGTCATGAACTTGGCTTTGTCTTCACTGACATGAAAATATGTTTATACTCAGCTTTCAGACTTCCTTAAAATCCATGCTGCTTTAAAGCAAATAAAGGTAACCAAGGAGTGAAATGAAGACAATGACATTCAAATATTAAGAAGCCATGATTCTAATGTCATTATCATACCTGGTAAATTTAAAATTTTTTTCTTAAATTTACTTATTTATTTATTTTGGGCACACCGCACAGCATGTGGGATTTTAGTTCCCCCAACAGGGATTGAACCCCAGCCCTTGGCAGTGAGAGCACAGAATCCTAACCACTGGACCACTAGGAAATTCCCCCTGGTGAAATTTATCTAGCCTGAAAAGGTAGAACAGTTGAGGGAAAGACCAGATGTGCACTTTGAAGGGTAGAATGTGTGTCAATAACAGTGCACCAGCCCATTTCATCAAAGAGTAGTTGACAAGTAGCATGTTTAGCATCACAACCATATTTTAAGGTTCAGATTTATAATTCTTTCATGCCTCATTTCTTATGCATAAATCTATTTCAATAATGATGATAAAATAATGCTATCTTTGCATCTGTTGTTTCAACTTGGGGGTTGACATCTATGTTTAAAAGAAATCTAGGTTTTAACCGGCCCTACAGATGATCCTGATGCAACCTAAGTCATGAGCACCACTGATTCAGGGTATAGGGTGAAACTTTGGAACAAAGAGCTCCCATAACACAGTGGCTCAAAGATAATATATATTTGATTTTCCTTCAAGTAGGAGTCTAAATGCAGGAAGGCAGTTCATATAAGTCCATGGTGCCATTGTTATAGGTCACTTTGTTACAGGGACCCTGTTGCTGTCATTCTAAATCAGTTGTAGGCTGGCTCTCCAACACACATGTATAGTTCAGCCTGAGAAAGTGGGAAAGACAGAGTATGGGACCATTAGTGAAGGTGATGCTTACAGCTTCAAAGATAAACCCTAGGTCTCAGCAGATTTACAACTTGAAGTCTGTTTATTAATTATATAAAGTCCTGAACAGGTGTTCCTGTCCACTGGATAGATCTCTTCTAAGAGGATCTTCAAGGACCCAGAACCCTTCCTCGTGAGTTCATTGTTTTCAACATGTGAATTCCAGGCCTGTCCTGCTTGTCTTCCTCCAGCCTGCTGAGGGGAAAAGATGATGAAGGAGCAACTTTGGAGTGACCCATGGGACAGTGGAAGTGGCATGGATCATTTCCATCACATTCTAGTCTCTAGGATGCCATAGCATGGCCATGTGCGGGAGGAAAGGAAATGTATTCACTGAGCAGGTACAAGGTTTATGTCAACTGGAGCATCATTTTATTTTTTAAGTGGTAATTGAGAAGTGTCTTCTCTCTTATTTTTTATTGACCTAAATTTAATCACATAGCAACTTGAGCTGCAGGAACTGGGAGAAGAAAGTCCTCTCTGTGGCTATATGCCCAGATGAAATTTGAGAAAAGGAAGAGGAAAATAACTGGTAACTGGTGAAAATTTAGCAATTTTGGCCACCACTTTTCACACATGAAGTCCTCAAATATATTTAATGAAAGTTGAATATGTATTGTAGGGATAGTATTAACATACAGCCAATTTTCGTTTAGCAAATTTTTCTGAAGAAATAAATTGATAGTGTAAACATGTTTGCTTTTCCTTTTCATCTAGTGTTAGATGTTTCATCGCTCGATCGTAACAATAGCCGGAAGAGCTTTATGGGGTCCTACTTTGTGTTCAACGCACTGTTATTAATTTAGTAAAAGCCTTCAGATTTAGTACTCTACAATTTTAATGAATGCATTTACTAAAACACTGCATAGGTTTAGGTAAGTGCTTTGTTTTTATTGGGAATATGGCAGATGTTAGTCTAAATAAATTTCTGTATAATTGATAAGCAGCTTTCTCTCTGTCATGTCTAAGCAGCAACATAGCACCCACTTACGAATTCATCCTTTATTAGGTGAATAGTATGCTCTCAAAGGAAACTATGTCTCTGGGGAAAAAAAAAAAACACAAAGTAATATTTAACTAGAATTAAACTAGTGTGTGTCAGGAATACTGCTAAATATTTTCACATATAGTAGGTAATTTAATGATGTCATGGGTAGTAAGACTGTTTCTCCAAGAAAGGGTTGGATAAAGGAGAAATGAACGAGGAGGTAGCGTAGGAAGTAAAACTAGGGAGAAGGGGAGGATAAAACATGGAGGATGTGAGTCCAGGAAGACAGGCCACTGAGTTAAGGAGAAAACTTGGCAAATATCACAGAACTGAGAAGAGTGTTACAGTAAAATCACCAGTAACTTGAAGGCCCTCAACCACACCTAGTAATTCCACTTTTTTTTCTGGTAAGCTCTTTTAAGCTTGTTTTCCTGTTTTCAGCAAGGGGTCTTATACACATTTTCTACTGTGCCTGGCTTTCTAATTCCACACATATTTCCTTCCAACTCATATTCTCAATTTATATATATGCATATTTTTAATTTATTTATTTATTTTATTTCTTTAGCTGTGCCGGATCTTTAGTTGTGGCATGCAGGATCTAGTTCCCTGACCAGGGATTGAACCCGGGCCCCCTGCATTGGGAACGTGGAGTCTTAACCTCTAGACCATCAGGGACGTCCTTTATATTTTGGTGTGATTATATGATTAGACAGACAGGAGCTTCATATTTCTGATATGACTTTAACCATCCTCTTCCTCCTATTTAGTAACATGGAGAAAGCATCTCTTCCAGCAAAGGCCAATTCCTCCATATTTTCTCTCATCCCAGACCCTCCTGTTCTCAGAAACTTCACTCCATAAGTTTGCGCCCCTTTCTCATATATCATCAAACGGATTCTCTGTAAAAGGTCATCTCATTAGCATACAGTGACCCTCAGGGTCCCCAGACTCTGCCCAGTCATCATCACTGACGGAGACAAGCGCCCAGGACCCCACAGGCCCTCAGGCTTTTCATTTAAACTGGAGAGAATCATAGGTGGCAAATAACAATCAGGTAAATTCTCAGCTCACAACCAATGCCCTTCTTTGAGAGCAGCCCCAACCACAGAGGGACACCTGAAATAATGATGTGCAAAGTCCTTGCAACTGAACCCTGACCTCTGGCCGCCTCCTAGGGGTGGACGACTGATGGAAGCTGGACCAAGGTTTGAAACATGAACAGAGAGCCTGAAGCTGGTTGAAGCTCTTACCTGAGTGTCAGTGTCCGCATACTCCAGGTGCTGAGGCCTCTGTGGACCGAAACCCATGGGGACTGACTATCACTACCACTAGGTCGCAGAGCTGGGGATGGGGGTGGGTTCACGGCTGCTTTGAGGCCTGGGCCTGGATGGTGGGCGGCCTTGGCGAGGGCTCTGGAACTCCGTGGGACACAGCCCCCAGCCTGGCCCCGGGGGGTAGGGGGGGGGCCCAGCTCACCCGCTCACCGGAGGCTGGAAGGCCTGGAGGGCCCAGGAGAAGGCTGCCCTCCGCCTCTCACCACACTCTCTGCCAGGAGGACCACGGCCAGGTTGACTGTTGGCAGAGCAGGACCTTTAACCCCTAGCTAATGGTCTTGCGATAATGGCTGTGTGCGTGCCCCAACCGGATTATGTTTTCATTTCACAAAAGTCTTCAGCATCTGCAGGTTGCCAGACACTCATCCTCACGTGTCGTCAGCACTGGCTCCACACCCGTTCACTCTTCATTTCATGCCAACACGGCTTTATGTTCCTCCAGCCACGGAAACCATCCCTTCCTTTGTCACAAAGGAGCTCTGTGTTTGGCCACTCCACAGGTACATACTTTCTATCTCCTCACTTTATTCAATATTTCAGAGACAGTTCATCCAATGATAGATTCTACTTTTCTCAAATGAGCTGTATTATTTAGATTCTTTGACAAGAGCCACTCCAGGTTTTCCTCATTCATCTGCTTCTTCTTTTCTAGATCTTCTTTTCCCCCCTAGATCTGTCCTTTCTACACAATTCTTAAATACGGTGCTTTGAATAACTTCCCTATTCCTCATTGGATTTCAAATGAATTAAGAAATAAAAGAAATGAGTTAAGCATATGGAAGCAAAACATAGTATTTATAAACGATGAAGCTGACATTTAAGACTGTGCTTATGTATGTGAGCTCACGGTCTTCCTAATCACAGACCCTGGATACAGACAGTCACTCAGGCAATAACAGTTTAGAACCATCCTGCCTGCACGCTCTTTGTTGGAGCTGCCTCCCAACAAAAAGAGGAGAGGAAAGAACAGAGGTAAGCTTAAGCAGCATCATTGACCTAAACTGAATTTATGCCATCATGAGAGGAAGTGGGAGGAATGAAAAGAGGCCAGCAGTGCTGTGTTTCCTCTCTATGGAAGGAAGCAGTGAAGATGGGTGTGGATGGGTACAGGCAATCCCCATCACAGCTGGAACGCTGGGGGTTGTATACAGAAATAGAAGCCATAAACACTATGTGACAAGCAAGTGACAAGCCCATAGGCAGATGAGAGAAGTCACCTGAGCAGAAAGGCCCTCCTGGGCTACCCAATAGTAAATAGCACCCTTACCCACTTACCCAATGCTAGCTTTCCTCTTGTACAGGCTAACAAAGAGTTAGTTGTTTATGATTTGCCTAAAGTACAAAGAAAAGTCCTTGAGTACAGGATCTTCATTTTTTTCAAGCTGTAACCCCAGTGTCTACAATAGTAACCAGAGTGTTGAATGAATGAATATTCAAGACAAATATACAAAAGTATCATATCATTTCCATTAATGGAAGAGGTTACTGCTCTCTAAGCTTTAAGAAGATACAATTTGAGCGGAGACAATAAAGAATACGATTGTGCTAAGTAAGATGGTGAGAAGGGGGTGACCAAAAATAAAGTTTAAAAATAATCACAAGACATTTTTGGGTCTATGATATTTATTAGCACTGGCATTACATAAACTTCTATTTACTGCTGTAGTATAAAGTAACATCATTAAATATATGGAAGCTTAAAATGACACATTTAATTTTTTAATTTATTTTCCTGTTAAAATGATTAGAAGTTACTGACTTTAACGTATAAACTTCTATGTTCTAGAGAAGAATATATGGTGGGTATGTGTGTGTATAACTATCCCTACAGAGAAATAATATTTTAATAGTACATGTTTATTAAAAAACATATAAATCATATTCTTTAAAATATTTTTTCTTATCTAACTTCCAAAAATTACAAATGACTTATTGCCTAAATTTTCCCCAAACTGACATATTGGCAAAGGCACTTTTCCTCCAATTACTAGAGTCTATATATTCTGTTTTTCTTTCTTCAAAGTTCTTTTAGCATTTTTTTTTTTTAATTTTCTGGGTTCAGAAGCATCCTGTAAGTAATAACATGCTTTTATATTTTCCGTGGGTTCTGTTAATTGCAGTATGAAGTAATGTAGCCTGGAAAATAATGTATAAAAAGAGTCTATGCTTATTAGCTCTGAGCTGGCTCACTGAAAAACTAATGTAAGATTGGAAAATAGCCTAGTATTCTTTTTCTGCAAGAGAAAAATTTCCAGACTATGGCGCAATCAAGAATAGCACACATAAGATCCCTGCTGTTTCTCACTAGGAGTTTCAATAATCTTCTGATTCTTTTCCTATGATATTACACAAAATTGCTTGTATTAGGCAATAGCAGGTCTCAAAAGAACACGATTATGAGTGAGATGGCTTTCTATGATCTATAGACTATATCTGATTTTTAATTTTGCATTTTATCCATATTGATTTGAACATGTGAATAGTACCTATTAGATTGGATAGCTCAGCTTACAAGTGAAATTGTAATTGTTTTGAGTTAGCCTACACATTTTCAAGCTTTTAACGGTAATTTAAGGCCTGAATTGTATGTGGTTTTTATACAGAACTTAACCAACAGACCCAGAACGGTCAATTTCATTGCTCCTCTATATGACAGATATTTTAGTCAAAGTAAAGAACTGAGTGCGTTTATAACCATCATATTTCAGCTGAGAATGCTTTTTAAAAATCCACACCATTTGTGGCCCTCTAAAGATTTTGTCTGCCCTAGACAAATAGCAAGGTCCAATGGAGAGGCCACTAGGCCAAACATATTTTGTCATCACCCACTGTGAAACTGTGGGCTAGAAGGCTGTTTTAGAACTCTGATCTTTAAAAAATTGTGTCTAAATGTATTTCCACTAGTCCTCAGGCATGCATGATGATTTAGAGAATATTATTTATGAGTTTTTCTAGCAAAGGGCACATATACTTTTGCTACCACACATGGATGTATTAAGCGTACCTTTTTTTGAGGTGAAGATAAAAATCTCTCTTGCAAGCATTATTTTCGTTCCGTAACTGAAGAAAAAATAGCTACAAAAGGCAATGCACATTCAGACGTGACAATTCTATCTCTGAAAATAAATTTATTTACATATATTCTATATAGTTTCAATTTGGCATTTTGTACTTTGGTTTTTAAAAGATTACAGTAACATAGTTGCATAGTTATTATTTTAATATCATCATTTGACTTATTGATTTTGTTCTGATTTTTTGTTTTTTGTGTTTCCCAAAATTATAAACAATAGCACAATTAAAAATTGGTGATTTAATTTTGGGGGGAATCTTTTGAATCACTATTATCTCCTTGATGTATAACAAATGATAGACAATACAACAGCAAATATAGAAAAAAGGGAAAGTTTAACTTGTCTTCCTGTTTTCAACTTCCTATCTATGGTTTTGTTTTATATAATTCATGATGAGTTTTTTCTATGTAAAATATTTGTCTATATAATTACCTGTCTTAGAAGTACTAACTAACACTAGGTAAGCAGATAAGTAAATTATTAATTATTCAAATCTCATAATAATTTTTCTATTTCTTTTAATATTTTATTTATTTTTTCATTCATTAAGGAGATGTTTCTTAATACACCAAATATTTATTGAGGGTTTATTAGGTGCTGTGTTTAGTTCTGATTCCCAAAGATCTTAAATTATATTAGGACCCCCTACCTAGCAAATGCTAGTATGTTTCAGTATTCAAGAGAACAAACCATATGATAACTTTGTTTCTGTCAGATTAACACCTCTTGCAATTTCTTTGTTACCTTGCAACTGTTTATTGATCATGCAGGATGAGAAGGGTGTTTCTAGGCAATGGGGATACATTGGTAGACAAAACTGTCAAAAATTGTTTTCCTTTTTTGAGTTTATTTTTCTAATGCCAAGCTCACTATCAAAGCTGAGCTGTGTTTGCCTGAGACCAGCTCAGATTACCCAGCAGAAATACCCCACTGATTCAGCGGCTCGAACATTGTTGGTTTAAGCCACTGAGATTTTAAGTGGTTTGTTCTTTAGCAATAAGTAACTGATAGAGGCCAAGATACAATAAGCATAATATGCAAATGAATGATAATATATCAGAAGAGTTTTGCTCAAATATTTTGGAGTGAGGATTTCTGTGCACTCTTAAAAATGGCTGCAGATCACAAAAAGCTTCTATGTTGATATCTATTGATATTTACCTTATTACATATTGAAATAGACTTTTAGAATAAATATATTTGCTTAGAAGTGCCAATAATTAACCTATTACAGGTTAACATACTTTTATAAAGAAACTCTATATTTTCCAAATCCAAAATATAAAACTAGTGAGAAGCATGGCATTGTTTTACATTTTCGCAAATCTATTTTTTCCATGTCTTACTAATTATATGATTACTGGATTTATGTACTGGGTTCTTCATTCAATCTATTATGATATGTTGTTTTCCTTGAAGAAAATGAAGACAAGCTTGCCTCCTGCAGTTTATTTATGTAGTTGGAAGAGAAGGGTACTTCAACAGCCTTTTCAGATGATGGTGGACTTATTTCTCTGATTTGACACCAACACTAAATAACTATTAATTTCTTAGAGTTTGCTTGCAAAGTGGGATCTGTAACTATATCAAATAATTCTTCATTTTCTCTTACATTAAAATCCACTGGCATTTCTTTCATCTTGAATGGGCCTTTTGCATATACATGATTTTGTAATTTCATGTATTGGCCATTAAGAAAATAGTGATTATGTCTTATGTTGACATATTTCATTATACAATATACAGAGTCACTACCAATTTCATCAGAAAAGCCATTCATACTGGACCACTGATACGAGTTTTCCAAAATGCTAATTTTTGCTTGAACATTGAATTGGATTATTGGCAATGTAGTGTAAGTGCCTAGAATTCACCTTTTAAATTGTACTATAAATGCCTAACAATAAGCTTTTGATTGCCAAGGCATCTGTTTTGAAGGCATTTATCTTGAATAAACATATTGCCAGCTGTGTGACACAGTTACTGGCAAAACAAGTGGATAGGGAACCGGGCTGCTTCACCCAAGAAGGTCCCTTAACAGAAAGCCCTGGACCTAGAGATTGTCTACTGAGTGAAGTAAGTCACACAAAGACAAATGCCATATGATATTGTTTATATGTGGAATCTAAAGGAAACAAACAAATAAAAAAATTACAAATGAACTTATTTACAAAATAGAAATGGGTCACAGATGTAGAAAAACTTATGGTTACCACGGGAGAAAGGTGGGGGAGGGATAAATTGGGAGATTTATACATACTACTGTATATAAGATAGATAACAAGGACCTGCTGTGTAGCACTGGGAACTCTACTCAATACACTGTAATGACCTACATGGGAAAAGAGTAGATATATGTGCATGTATAACTGATTCACTTTGCTGTGCACCTGAAACTAACACGACATTGCAAGTCAACTCTATTCTAATAAAATTCTTTTAAAAAATTAAAGACAGAAAGCCCTGGGTAACCTAGATAACTGACAGCTTTTCCCTCCCCACACCCTAATACCTACTCTTTAGCTTTAAATTCACCAATAAAGAGTGAGCCCACAAAATCCTAGGCATCACACCCTCAGACCCTAAAAAAGACAGAGACCAAGTCCATGCTCCTTCTCTTTCTCTCTACCCATGACTTTGCTGTGTGGCCCTCAGGTGTGCCAGGTACCTTCCAGGACTTGTGAGTAATAAATCATCTCATTCAAAGTTTCCTGATGGTTTTGCTGGGATACATCCTATAATCATAATAAGAACTGGGAGGTCTGTTCAGCCATGACACTGGCCCTGGTGGTGTCGAGGGAGCACATCTGCGGGCACCAGTCCAGGTGAGTCCCTCAGGCATACTTAGCAGAGAACATGACCGTCAATAGGCTGAGACCCACACAGAGGCAAGAAGTTCTGTCAGGTGTTTTCCTTCAAGTGAAGGCTTGCAAGGTTCATTTTCAAGAAATATCTGGAAATACCCATGTCTGAATAACCATAGTTTGTCTGTCACTTGTTCTTTCAAGTAAAAATAAATGTTTATTAAAAAGCAGCTGGCTTCGCTTGCATCTCATATAATTGCACAAGTGCTTTTCTTGGAGATGACCTTTGTGCAGTAGAAGTGCTCATACACACGTCCCAAATCTTCCACAGAAGATCAAAACGATGTCCACTTGAAGATCCAGATATATGAAAATGAATAATTGCTTCTGATTTATCAAGAGATTTCTTAGACAAGATTGTCTTTAAAAATGTGTAGGTTCGTGATGATGAAGAATAGTGACCGTTCATACACGTAGTCCACTAGTGGACCACTGCAGGGCAGTGCCGTCCCTGGATCCGTGCCGAGAGGCCAGCAGCTTTACCCACCATTGCTCTTGTATCATCGATACAAATGGCAACACAGGGGAAAACAAACAAACAAACAAACAAAAAATGCCATCGTATTATTGTGAAAATAGCCTGAGTGTTCCAGATAACCTATGAAGGTCATCATTCTTGATGACCCACTGAATGCTGCAAACATTCTAAGATAAATACACGAAAGTAAGTGAGTATCAGGAGGGGCATTGGAAGTATTGGGAAAGGGGATGATGTGTGATTTTGAATAGAGGGACCAGTTTTGAGGGTACTGAGAAGGTCATCTTTGAGCAAAGACCTAGAGGATAAGCGTATGAGTCATAAAGATATCTGAGGGAAGAACCAACAAGGTAAAAAGTATAACCGAAACTGAGCAGGACCCTGTGGGGCTCCTGGGCACAAAAGCCTCCCCATTTCCTTGACGACAAGAAATAGGCTTCATTCAGCCTCCCTGACTTTCCCTGAGTTCCAGTGGGTAGGTTCAAATAGTTGGTAGTTAGAGAAGGGAGGGGGTGCAGAGACAAGAGAGAAGCAAACAGTCAAGAGAAACAATAGTGCAGCCTTGCGGAAGGGTGCTGGTTCTCGCACCAGGGGATACACATAACTATCATTGAGCTGTTTTGTAGATACTAAAACCCCAACCAACTGGGAGAAGTGAACTTTACTGCCCGCAAGCACATAGACCCCGAACTGGTCGGGACCAGAAAGTCAATAATGCTGACTCCCACTTACCAGCCAATCAGAGGACTGTCCATGAGCTGACCATGCCCTCTTTGAAACATTACTATAAAACTTCTCACTACCCCCTCCAGGTTGGGACACATAGTTTTGAGGGCACTAGCCTCCTGTGCACCCCCCCCCCCTCACTCCCGGCCCTTTGCCTGGCAAAGCAATAAAGCTATTCTTTTCTATTTCACCCAAAATTCTATCTCCAAGATTTAATTCAGTGTTAGGGTACAGAGACCAGATTTAGTTCACAACTAATGCTCATGCTCTAGGATGTTTCAGGATCAGCCAAGAGGCCAATATGACGAGTGAGTGAATAATGGCTGAGAAAAAGGAGATGAAACTAGGGAAGTAACAAGGTGACCAGATTATGTAAGGCTTTGTAGACCATTATAAGGATGTTTTCTCTTACCTTTTATGAAATTCAGACATATTACAGCATTTTGAGGAGAGGAGTTGTATAACTTAGTTTAGATTTTGAAAGACTCAGTCTAGTTGTAGAACTTAGAGAATAAGGGTGCATGGCTGACCACACATCAATGAATTAGGAGACTAATTCTAGTAACCCAGATGAGATATCATGGTGGCTTGGGCTGTCATGGTAACAGATGGGTTGGTCGGATAAAGCGACTGAATTCTGGATGTGTTCAGAAGATAGAGCTTTCAGGAGTTTCTAATGGATTAAATGGATGTTGTGAGAAAAAGACTAGTCTAGAAAGACTCTGAAGTTCTTGGCCTAAACTTACCAAATGACAATATTGCCATTAATCATAATGGTTGCAACTTTAAGTGGGTAAGTTGGAACGAGATTTACATACTTACAATTTAGTTTTTAGACATTACATTTGAGATATCTTTTAGCTATATAACATCAGACATTAATTATATACTTGGATAGGATATATTGGACTGGATTGTGGGATGAGTTCATGCTAGAGATAAAAGTTAGAGGAGTTCCTCATCATTAGACTGGGAGTATGTGTAGATTGAGAAGAGAAGAAAAATAAATACTTAACCCTGGACCCTGCCCTTATTAGGGAGGTGGGCAGAATGGGAAGAAGTAAAGAGACCAGAAGAAGCAAACAGTGAAGTAGGGGTTAATTCAAGAAAGTATGAGTTTTTAGGTCGAGTGAAAAATAGTAGGGCTGATTTCCTATATCAAATTCTGTTGACAGTATGATGAGAACTGATCATTGAATTTAATAACGTGGAAACTAATGGTGGCCTTGATAAAAAATTCCCTTGGGGTAATGTGGACAAAATCCTGATTAAGTTGGTGCAAGAGATAATAGGGTCTTTAATATTAAGCTGAAAGCCTTAGAACAGAGAGAAGAGAACACTTTGAAGCAAAACACAATGGAGTCCTTTAAAAAGAAATCTATCCTTCAACATCATATTTAGGTTTTTTTTACTATATAAATCAAGGCAAATAGTACTAAATCGGACCAGTAGTAACCTTAGGATTATATGTTCTATTAAAAATTCTAAAAATAAGAACCTCAGGAAAAAATTACAGTATGTTTAAATAGGCACTTAACTCTCACTATAATATGGAAACTATAGTTTATCAAGACATCTAAGGTCATGGTAGAAAACTATGTTATCACTGCCAAAAACATTACTAGTTTTTCACCATTTTTACCTTGCCTCTTTGTCAGGGAGATTCTTGTGTAACATCATAAAAGAAGCAGAGGGGACACATAGAATCATTTTCCTTCAGATAATTTTGTTTTTCTTTATGTGATAAATGTAGAGAAACCAGTAAAGTCCCACTAATTATATTTCCATTTGTTTTAATCACATTACATATACTTTAAAGAAATTAATCAGTTCATATGGAGATATCACAGCTGATATGTGCTTTCCTCCTTCGTGTGTAGAGATTACCAAAGCTTCAACACTTTGCAGTATTTTTAAAACTTTCAATTTATTTATTAAATCATTTTTTCAGCTCTTACTATCTGCCAGGCACTTTTCCAGGAACTGGATGAAAATCAGCGAAAAAAAGTGCTAAAAATTTGTGCTTGATATGTATATTTGTTTGCAATTTTAAAAAACAAGAGGTCATGGGAGACTGCAGTAAAATAGCAAACATTTAGCAAAACTTGAATGCTAAATAGAAAACATTTGGTAAGTTCTTCTTGGAGCTGCACCCAGGACACATGATCTATCATACCATTTTTCTTTTTTTCAAATTGGCTTAAATTCTTTTTGAGTAAAACATATCTAATATTTAATACCAGTTGGAACATCTGTGGTCCCCACCTCTGCTCCTGATATACTGTGATGATTCCAGAATTATAAAACCAAACTTTTGCCTTAGCTATACTGTTTACATCACAACTAAAAAGAAATGGAATGACATGGAAATGCATATTACTACCTTATATCTTAGACATGGAACTAATAGAATAAATACAAAAGAGGTAGAAAAAATAGGAAGAAACAAATATGATGGATAGAACATAAATTAAGATATGAGTCTAAGAATCAGTAAATATAGTAAATCTGAATGTGTTACATTTCCCTTGTGAAAGGCAAATAGGTTTATGAAAAGGAATCCAACCATATGTGTTTTGCAAATGATTCACCTAAATTATAGTTATACAGAAGAGTTGAAAATGAAGGATTGAAAAAGATTCCAGGCTAATGCTAACAAAAAGCAAGCAGCTGTTTTAATGTTGTCGGACAAAAGAGCATTGGAGAAAAAAACTTTAATATAATAGAGAAGGATATTTTAGATTATTGTTATGAATTAAATGCTTGTGTTCTCCTCAAATTCAGATGTAGAAGCCCCCATCCCCAATGTGATGGTATTTGGAGATGGGTCTACTAGAAGGTAATTAGTATAGATGAGGTCATGAGGGTGGGGCCTGTGTAGGATGGGGTTAGCTCCCTTATGAGAAAAACCCCAGAAAGTTTGGTCTCTGTCCTTCCACTCACGCACAAAGGAGGGGTTATGT
Source organism: Hippopotamus amphibius kiboko (assembly GCF_030028045.1). NCBI lineage: Eukaryota > Metazoa > Chordata > Mammalia > Artiodactyla > Hippopotamidae > Hippopotamus > Hippopotamus amphibius. Next base: position 193,550,293 of record NC_080188.1, on the reverse strand, counting down.
TAGCACATTACAAGACAGCAGCTGCATCCACGCCAAGACAAGAGGCCTCAGAATGAACCCTACCTTGATGTCGCTTGCATCTTGGACATGCTAGCTTTCAGAATCATGAGATATAAATTTCTATTGTTTAAGCTGCCCAGTCCATGGTATTTTGTTATGGTAGGTCAAGCAGACTGAAACAACTGTTTTAAGATTATATACTAAGAATTCATAATATTCACGGACCTTCACGCATGTAACTATATATGCAATATAGCAATAAAAATCACTATAAAATTGAAGAAATTGAACATACTTCTTTCAGAAAACATAAACAACAGCAACAAAAAAATAGGATAAAGAGAACTTGACTGACACAATTGAAAATCTTGATCTAAGACGTGTATATGGAACCATATACCCACAAGCCCAGCATTTGCACTTTTTTAAACCATGTATAGAAACATTAATAGTTTCCATGTACTAGATCTTAAAAAAAAGTCAAGAATTTTAAAAGAAAAAGACTAATTTTACTTTATGCTTTTTCAGAATTCAAAATGTTAGTCAAAATTATATTACACGATAAAATAAAATAAAATACACTATTCTAAATAATTCTTGAACAAGAAGAAATTTAAAATTATTATTTTTAGCAACAGAAATATTACATGTGATATGATTAGCAAAACAGGAAAACATCAATTAAAAAAAGAAAATGTGTAAGATTAGTATTTGGCTAATGCTAAAACAGGATTTATTTTATGAAAATGTATAAATTAAACTCAAGGCAGAGGAAATCCTAAAAGACAAAAAAATGATAATTTTACATAGAATAGAATAGTATTGTTCAGTCAAACCCAATGCTGATCTTTTGGGGAAAAAAAAAGAACTACTGGCAAATTTGATCACTTATACGTAACATAAACTTAGAAATCAAAAAGAGGAAAATAAAGCCAGACAAAATTTTTAGAGCCTATTATATATAACTTCATGTTAATAAATTAAAAATTTTAAATGTAATAAATGTTTTTCTAGAGAAAAAAATTCCATAGAGTAATTCTTATAAGTAATTGACAAGGCAGACAAAAATTTTTTTTTCTCGAATAACATACAACTCTTTGATGATATTACTGCTGAGTGTTATCAAGCATTTCTGAAAAGGAATCTGGCAAATACTGGAATTCTCTCCACTTTATATATATAGTTAGAATAGGTCAACAATGAACACAAATGGAGAGTTATCGGGTTTTTGGGGTTTGTTTCATTTTTGTTGCTGCTGTTTTGATTTTTTTTTGTTTGTTTTTAATCCCTTTCTGAAGGTATCCTCATCTGAGTCATCTCAAATAAAAGCAGCCACGCTCTAACAGGCAGTGGTTCTAAGTGGTTACTGTCTGGTTCAGTGCTTTTAGGAGGATGCATTCTGGACCTGCAGAAGGGACTCAGCATCTATCATTGTTATATGCTTCTGAGGTAATTCTGTATGTCTCCCTACAGAATTACTGCCCTAATTGGAACCTGATGCTAATAAAAGCCAATGGGACTTATGGTGTCTTGATCTACCTCTATGCCAGGCAGTCATGACCTTAAATTAGGAGCATGACTGATGAGAACTTCAGTCTAATTTCTAACAAGGTATGATTTCTACTATGTTGTTTGGAATGCTTTATGAAAGTTTGGAAATATTTACATTCATATTTTTCTTTAACTTTAGAAGTAAACGATTCTTGTAAGCACTTAAAATTACTTTACTAGTAAACAAGGATAAGTCTGACCTATCAGACTGGTGTGGCTTCATGAGTGGAGCATTCTCTTGAGGGCTGTCTCTCTCGAGGGAGAGAAAGAAACGCAGTGGGAGGATTGTCTGACCCTCTGACAGGGCACATCGTAAAACGGTAGCCTGCACCTCACCCATAAATTGCTATATAAGAGCTGGTCCTTTCCCGTGAATGTTGAAACTGTCCCTGGGAACCCTCGAGGGTCTTTTGCTTGTTTGTTTTTTGTATCATTGCTAGAAGGACCTAGTCATGCACTGGAAACTGCAAAATGACACAAGCTGGAGAAGACTAATTTTTGAGGGGCAGTAACCATAATCCTAGGTTTAGTTATGGAGATGACGGATGTGAGGCAGGTTTCTAAACTAAACAACACTTTTAAAAATATTTCCTCTCTCTCTCCATGTCAGACCAAAATTGGCCTTCTAAGAAAGCTGACATACAATGGAGAAAAGCAATTCAGAGATACTTAGATATTTCACATACATTACGTCGAACAGTTTCTGTTGACCTGTTTTACACAAGAGAGTCCAAATAGCTTTTATGTTCTACCATAGCATTTTCCGGTATTCCTATTTAGTATTTTTTACATGATGATTCTTATTTTCTTGATGCTGCTATGTAATTACTTCTCAGAAGCAAGAACACCGGGCCCGTTTTCTTCTTTCTATTGAGTTAGTGTTCATTTTGGCAGTTACTATAATTGCATAGTGCTGAACTCAGGAACACTGGCCAGAAAAATAAAATGGGAACGGGTGCAGCGCTTTTACAATTCACAGACTAGTTTCCCTAAAAATGATTTCACAAGTGCAACACTCCTCTCTCTCCAAAGACTTCCAAAACACTACAAAAGGAATATGATCAAAAGCTTTTTTTCCAACTCAAGGCAAAACAAGTGGAGGAAAACTAAAGCATAAAAGGAACAAAGCACTTTCTATAATTATACTTGCAAAAATGTTTCATTTCCCCTAAATATTGCATGTTTTCAATAGTACTTATTTTGCATGCTTAACGTTATTCATAGTTACTGGAAAATACTATTCTTAAAAATCAAATCCTATTATATAGGAGAAGCCCACTTCTGCTAAACTAGTATGAATACATGACAAAAACAAACTTCTATAATATATTGGTTATTATAATTGTATTTTTAAATAGATAATCTATTTCAAGAAGAGTGTTTCTGAGATAGGGAAGCTTCATCTCAAAAATGATGGGAGAAAGATTTACAAAATCAAAGAATCTAGAAATGTAAATAGTTGATACAGATGACAATGGGAAAAGAATAGCATTCCCAAATAGTTACAAAGTTTCCATTAGGATTTTAGTAGTAGCTGGGGCCACTTGATTCCTCTTATTAAAGGAATAAGAAGACAATTCATTATAAAATATTTTTATGTTGCTACTTTTTATTAAGTTAATGTGAAAATTCAAACATAAAAATGCAATATCATTTACAATGAGGCCATAAATTTACAAGCTATATCTTGTGATTGACCAGAGTCTGATCTTCCTTTATGATTCGTTGACATACTCAGGTGTCGATTTGGGCTCTGTGATAGTTACCTATAGTGAAAATTTAGGGCTGCTCCTCTCAGTACCCCGTTTTGCTAATATCCCTGCTATAGTGTTCTTACACAGCTATTTCATCATTCCAAAAAGCAATCCAGGCAATGGTTATCAAATAAACTCTAAGCACTTAGTGAGCTTTCAACTAATGTTCATTGAAGAAAGACTGAATAAACGATTCTATTTCAGACTTAACTTTTGAATGAATATTTTATTCATCCATAGATAAAATAATACTTAGGAAATTTTAAAATATATATCTTATATTCTGCATGTTTGGCTTTTATAATTACCTAACTGATGTATTTGTTATATTTCAGATTACATCATTTTAGCAGGCATAGGTACTATGTAAAAAGGCAACCTCAGAAAAAGAAACATTGTTTTACATTTGAGAATTTTTTTAATATTGTATTTTGAATAATTATGGAATCATGGCAAGTTCCAAAAATAGTACATTGATTACTTTGTAACATTTACCAACCTTCTATTAGTGATAACCACTTTTAAAACTATAGTACAATGTCCAAAACTAAGAAACTGGTATTAGTACTGTTGAAGAAGAAACATTTTTCTTCTACTCTTGTAGGTTCCCTTGGCTGGTCTAATAATTAAGTTGACATAAGACATCAACAGGAGAAAAACAAATGTTAATTTTGTGTACGTGGAGCCTCACATAGACTTGAGAGGATCCGAGACAGGCAGTTGAGGCTTGCGTGCCGTCCTGAGCTAAGGAGAAGGGTAGGGACCTGGGACTCCAAAGGGGAGGAAGACACTTTACAGGGCAATGGGAAGAACAAACGCTCGCTAAGCAAATGTTTGTCACGCCATGTAGAGACAATGGGGGAAGAGGACTTTCTTAAGAGCTAAGAGCAATGGTAGCATTTTTGTTACAATATTTAGTCTTTTGTCCTCAATTCCTGAAAAACTCTTCAGAGCCATAATGATGAAATGCGTGTTTTACTATTCATAACAAGCTCCTTTGTGCCACAACTGGGTTGATGGTCACACAACTGGGTGACTTTTGGGAGCACCTAAGGATGGTGGCTGGTTGTCCGGAGAACCAACAGTGTGGTTAGAGGGTTGGAACATTCAGTCCCACCCCAGGACATCTAGAGAAGGGAGAGGGGCTAGAAATTGAAGAAGTCACCCCTGGCCAACAATTTATTCAATCATGCCTAAGTCATGAAGCCTTCATGAACATCCAAAAAGACTGGGTCGTGGGAGAGCTTCTGGGTTGGTGAACACGTGAAGGTTTGGGGAGAGTGGTGCTCTCAGAGGGCATGGACGCTCCCACCCTTTCCCCATGCCTTGACCTACATATCTGGAAGTTCCTGAGTTATATTCTTTTACTTGAAAAAACTGGCAATCTGGTGAATATATGGGTTTCTTGAGTTCTGTGAGGCACTGTAGCAAATAATAGAACCCAAGGAGGAGGTTGTGGGACACTCTGATCTATAGCCAGTCGGTCAGAAGCACAGGTGACACCTGGGCTTGTGCCTGGTGTCTCAGGTGCATGGGGGGGCAGTCTGGTAGGGCTGAACTCTTTACTTATGGAATCCGATGCTCTCTCTCGGTAGATCAGGTAAATAGTGTCTGAATTGAGTTGAACTGAAGTGAATTGTAGAACTCCCAGCTGGTGTCTCGAGAATTGCTTGGTGGTATGGGGGGAGTTCCCCTCCCCAAGGTAAAGTTGGGTGCAGAAACCAAAAGTGTGGCCCTTAAATTTTACAGGTACCTGAAAAATCAGTTAACTGCCTCTTAATGGTTTTCAAATCAGAATGTAAACAAAGAGAAATTGTAATTTGTATAATCACAATGAAATTATTAGTAACACTAAGGCTGCCTTCTGAATGCTACAGGAATTATAGTGACCAAACTATATCCATTGCAAGAGATCCTGCCACTGGAATAAACAAGAAACAAACAAACAAACAAAAAACACCAAGCAAGAACAACAAAATCTAGACTTCACTTATAATTTGAATACATAACATCAAAAATTGCAGTGGTATTTATTTATACATTCATAACATTAGTGGTTGATCTTTCCACTGCATAGAGGAAAGATCTTGGGTCCAAATTCAGGAGGCCTCATATCAAATCCAAACTCTAAGAAGAATTGGCTACATGATTTCAGATGACTTGCTCAATATTTCTTCCTAACTTTTTATCAGTAAAAGGAGGATGAGATCAGTGGCCACCAGACAAGGTCATTTTGAACGTCACATAAGACTGCTTGAGATCTCTTAACTCTAAAGTGATATGCTAAAATTAGTAATCATTATTCTTTCATCTTCAATATTATGTAGCTCAGCTCATAACTGAATCTATAAACATAATCCATCTTTCATTCTGACCTAGCTTTATGATCTACCTATTTTCAATGGAAATCTACAGTAAAAACACAAAAAATAAAAATAGGTTTTTGAATACAATTTCTAAATATACGAAACATTGAACTTTTTACATTTTTCATTCTTTTAAACAATGCACCATTATTTTTCCTTCTTTCTTATAGTGACCTCACAGCATTTCTTTTCTGTCAGGCTAGCATTTCTTTTTCTACATGACATTGAAGGTGAAATGCAGTCTGCCCTGTGACATCCTATGTTTTGCTAGTCTTATTTTTAAATTATTACTAGGAAATTTTTGAAGCAAAGTGAATACTTAAAATTACCCATTCAAAATGATCTTTGTAGTTTTACTTTAAAATACTGTTTTGTACAGCTTGGAAGTAGCACATTCATTGGCTCTTTATCTTAGAAATTATTTAATACACTAAATTCACATGTAAAACATTCTCAGAAGTGAAGGAAAATAAAAATTTACCTTTTTCTACCTCATTCACCTGAATTTAAAGATATTTATTTACTCATTTACACTTAATAAATAAACAACAATCAACAACATGTAGTTCCAAATAAAAATTCTCATTAAGTCAAAGGAACATATTAATGTATTTTCCTATCTTATACTACCAAGGTAGAAAAGTTGTATTTTTGGTTTATTTTATTTTATTATTATTTTTTTTAAATTATAAACACAGTCAATGTTTGACTATTAAGAGGAACATTATTACAATTCAGGTAAATACATTCTTTTTCTTTTTTAAGACACTTTATTATTATTTATTTATTTATTTATTTATTTATTTATTGTTGCATTGGGTCTTCATTGCTGCACACAGGCTTTCTCTAGTTGTGGCGAGGCGAGGCTACTCTTCTTTGTGGTGCACAGGCATCTCATTGCAGTGGCTTCTCTTATTGTGGAGCACAGGATCTAGGCTTGCAGGCTTCAGTGGTTGCAGCATGTGGGCTCAGTAGTTGTGGCTTGCGGGCTCTAGAGAGCAGGCTCAGTAGTTGTGGTGCAGGGGCTGAGTTGCTCTGCGTCATGTAGGATCTTCCCGGACCAGGGCTCGAACCCATGTCCCCTGCATTGGCAGGCAGATCCTTAACCACTGCACCACCAGGGAAGTCCTTCTGGCTCATTTAGAGTTAAGATTAGCAGATAATATTATTAGAACATTCTCTAAATGGATTTATTTAGATTGAGTATTATCAATCATGAAGCAAATTAAAAGGAGAATAAGAAAATAGACATTTTATTGAAAATTGAGTTGGTAAAATGGTTTATTTATGGCAGTGGCTTACGTTTGTAATCAACTTTTTCTCAGGGTAATAAACACTTACTTCATAACTTGTCAGCAAATTCTTTGACAAAGAACAATTAAAGGAATGTCAGCAGAGGTTCAAAATGATGCTAGGTTGGAGAGGAAAATCTGGATGGAATTAAAATGTTGCCAAAATGATCCATGAAGCAGACCATCTACACCTAACTATTAGATCATTATATTTTAGATCCAGTGGAGGCCTCTAAATATAGATATTGCTGCACTTTGTGACAGAAAGGAAAATTACAGAGAAGAAAAAAAAAAACCCTTCAATGCCTATAATTTAGGGATCAATTTGAAAGCTGGTGTTTGATGATGGAATTTATTATATAGCTTGAATAATCTCTGTAACTCACATGACTAGTATTTGTACTAAGATATTAGATATGCAACTAGGGTGAAAGACAAGAAGAAATGCATCACGCACAGTGACTGCGGAATAACATCCCAGGTACAAAAGCCCTGAGGTGGAAACTGTGTTATCATTCATTCAATAGTGTGACACTTGGAATAAGACAAGTATTTATCCTTTGTCTATACAATGTTATGGTGTTGCTAATTATGTATAAAAGTAACACATAAATTTCTATGTGTGCATTTTAGGCTAGTTATTGGTGGAAGTTTCAAATATTAGGAAACAGTCATGGGAGTGAATTGTTTTCTTTTTTTTTTTTTTTTTCATCTGTGCTATCTGTGGAGCTCACTTGCATTTCTCTAATTCAACTAATACTCTAGTTTCACTTGCATTTATTCTCTATAGACTAAATGACTAAGATACAGGAGTCATTTAGAAACTATTACTAAATAGGTAATGCTTGATCTTTAATCAATAAAATTGTCAATTTAGATTAGTGGGATTAAAATGTGATGTCTTCTCTTGTGCTTTATTTACTGTCTTTACAGTACAGTAGTGAACCAGAAACCAGTATTTTTCAGTGTAGTAACAGATATTGTTGCTTCTGGCTAACCATACTTTGATTGATGCAGATGTTAAGTCCAATTTAATCTAAATTCTCTGTGGATATTAGTAATTAACACACTAATTATTGCCTGGGGTTGTGTTAACTTTTTATATTGGAAAAATTATTATTCATAATTATAGGGTTAAAATTTTATTTTCCTTAAAATAAGAATAACAGACATAATCTGAGAGTAAATTTCAGGTATGTATAGATTCCAGGGGAATACAACTTAAATCCAAGCAACTCAACTAGAATCTTCAACTATCTTAATATACAAAACTTTCTGCAAAAATGCACTAAAATTCAATGACTCTGCAGTACCTGCTGCATTTCACTGCTCATATACCTGTGACTTTCCTACGCACTTCATTGATTTTAAATTGTTAGTGTCTACATCTCTGTACTTCGCTTCCCAATGCTACTTTTGGAAACTCCTTATTCTTTTTTTTTTTTTTAATTTGCATTTTTTTAAGCTCTTTATTGGAATATAATTGCTTTACACTCTTGTACCAGCTTATGAGGTACACCAAAGTCAATCAGCTGTGCTTATACATATATCCCCATACCCCTCCCCCTTGTGTCTCCTCCCCACCCTCCCTGTACCGACCCTCGAAGGCATCACCCATCATTGAGTTGATCTCCCTTTGTTATATAGCAACTTCCCACTGGCTATCTATTTTATAGTTGGTAGTGTATATATGTCTATGCTACTCTCTCACTTCATCCCAGCTTCCCCTTCACCCCCCGGCCACCCCAGCCCCGTGTCCTCCAGTCCATTCTCTGCATCTGCTTCCTTATTCTTGTCTTGTCACTGGCTGGAACCTCCTTATTCTATTCTTCCTTAAAACATTCAGGTCTGCATCTTCTGTCATTAGAGTAAACCATCCTGTACATCTTCATATTGCAGAGGTTTTCAGATACCCAAGCTGGCTTCTCATTCTATGACGATAATTCTTGATTAGATGTCTAATTCTGATTTCTACTTTGATAATGCTTAGTGATTTCAAGATCCATGAAGATGAAAATTCCAAAACTCACAGCTTCTTGGTTACCGCTTCCACTTTCAATATGTTAAATGTCAGTTATATGAAGATAACAATCAAATTTAATGTCTTAAGTTCTTCCTTTTTACATCTGTGAAAGTATCCGCACAATCAAGATTTGAATATATCATCCCCTCCAGGAGTTTCCTCATGTCCCTTTGAAGTTTATTTCTCCCCTCCTGTGCCCCTTCTCTCCTCAGGCAACTACTTATTTGCTTTTGAACTATCAACTAGTTGACTCTGTTCTCTGTTTTTCCATATTGGCTGGAAGTAGAAGCTGACTTAGGTAGTTTTATAATTTAGCATAACCCTTACTTATTCCTGTCCATCTTCTTCCACTATTTTTTTTTGCCCAAATTAGTTTTGGAAAGAGTAGAAAACATAAAAAAAATTAAAATAGTACTATGTGTAATGTTAAGATTAAAATAAGGCTATGACTTGATTTACTGATCTATTTTAAAACTCTGATTTGACCTCCATTCCATACTCCCTGACTTTTGCCCTAATATCAAAAAGTGTCTCTAGCTTAAGGTCTGCTCCATACTTTTAAGTCTGAATTTTTTTTCCGAGATGAACAAGTATATCTGTTGTTTAGTAGTTATGATCACGACCTTTAGAATTTTAATCCTGTCTTAAGATATTAGGCAAGGTATTTAATTTTTCCACACTCTCTTTCCTCCACGATAATGCAGTGATATACAGTGTGCCTATGTCCTGGGGTTGTGTGAAGTTCAGGTGAGTAAATCCCAATATAGAACACAGGAAAAAAATTAGCATTACTCATAAAATCATTTTAAAATAATTTCAGTGACATTTAGAGACAAATGTATTCATTTTTATGATGTTTCAAATATGTTTTTTATTTTCTAAAACTATATAAGAGTAAGTGCACTAAACAAATTATCTAGTCGGTCTAAAGTTCCATCTATTCTAGTAGCTCCAGAGCTCATTTTCACAAGAGCCATTCATAATAATTGCCCTGTATGAGGCAATGTCCTTCATAACAGCCAACTTCACCCCCTTCAAAAGGATATTTTTGGCCAATTTTCCTCAGTTCCCGTGACTGTAGGGAACTGATCACAGCAGGCTTGCAAATAAGAAACAAGATTTCTCTCTTCTTGGTCCATTACTTGTAAAATTGTGATGTGAAAATGCTTTTTGGAATCACTTGGGTTAACCCAAATGATGATGGCTTGAAGTTTTTCTGGAATTTTTCATACATCATCTGCTCCAAAATGAAATAATGATTCATAATGCAGTCATCACTCAAGACACAAACAAACATGTTACCAATGAGCATTTTCCTCAATGGAGTGGGTTCTGTTATAGTGAAAGAAGACTCATTATTCCTTGGCAAATCCACCTTAGTACATACTTTTGTGGATTTATAAAAAATAATAATGATTTAAGCAATACAGAAACACATGCGATTAGATTTCTCACCACAGACAGCAACACAACAAAAACTCAGCATTTCAACTGTGGATGAATCTTCAGTTGATATGTATAATTAAGAAGGTCAAAGCATTTTTAATAAAAATACTGGGGAGCATTATTTGAGGTTGATAATGGTGACTGTGAAATTTTATAGTTACGTTTTTAATGCAGATCAGTTGGAAATCTTGTGATTAAGTTAAAATAGTAAGAAATAAATGCTATCATAGAGAGACGAGAAAGCTAATAATCTGTTGAAAATAGATTAAGAACAGTTTTTATTCCTGAAATAGGAGAGTTTCTAAAGATACCTAAAACATGCAGAAAGACAGAGAGGGGATAGATTCTATCAAATGTTTATATTTTAATATTTACATCAGATTGCTTAGAGATGATAGATAGAAAAACAACTGTGTTGCATGTATATATATCCTACGTTCCATGTTTGCAATAACATAGGCCTATAAAAATAGCAAGCTGAATGGGACTCGGGGCCTGCCAGAAACACAGACAAAATACGTAGTGTATATGAGCACATGGTGAGTGTCAATCAAACCCCCACACTTAACCTTCACAACAACCCCACAGAGAATGCTCAGGTCAAGATCACATATCTATTATTCCTAAGTAAAACCCCCCAAATGGCAAAAACTAAGTTTGTTTTTATTATAAACGTTTGTAAATTTATTTGGTAGCAAATCATGCTTTAAACTGTGATGCTATTATGTTATTTATTTTTTCATCTAACCAAGTGAGACTATCCACTTGCTCCCCTACAGGAATATTAATAGGTTTGTTTATGAGGTGTAACATGGCATGTAATTTATGTATTGTATTACTTATCAAAATTTTTAAAAATAGATTCAAAAATATGTCCAGTCACAAGGGTTTGGGGTGCTGGAATTGTGAGGCTGTACCTGTACCCTTCCCATGTCGAGGTCACTATAGTCCATTGAATGAGAGTATGATTATAGGCCAGCATGTCAGTGGCTCATTCTTTCTGCTGAAACAATATTGTAGAGACAGTAATTAATCACCATCATCACCAGGAGCAGCAAAGGTAATTTTCACTTGAATGCAAATAAATGAGTCGAGATCTTTGGGATTGTCTCTTGACGGACCAGAGAATAATTCATCTCTTTTTAGTTGTATTTTTATGACAATAGTGTTTTTAAGAAAGCCGGTTACATGTTTCTCTTCTGTTTCATTTCCTTTCCTACTGAAGAGAACTAAATTTGCCCGACAAGTGATAAGGAGTCTGAGACAGCACAGAAAAGTGTAGCAGGTGAAGTGTCAAGTTTAGCGGGCTTTCCCTGGAGCAGCTGGTTTACTTTCTCTAGCAGATGCTCTAAATTATATAACTGAGCTTGGTTTTTATTAGGCAAACCTGGTTTTCAGGATGCTTAGAGTAAATTATGTGTCCAAATATAGCACATGTATATAACATCTTTTGGCAGTAAAATTGACTAATGTTTCACTTTATTTTCCCTAGTAATTTTTCCTTTTTAATCACTTCCCAAGTTTAATATATTTTTGTCATGTTGAATAATATGAGATTTTGTAAGCTACCTTAAGTTTTTTGGGACAAAATAGGAAATATTAAAAGGTACTTCTATGTAATTTGTGTCATGCTCTTTCATTTAGCATTGTAAGAAAAATCTCCTGTTTTTGGAACTCTTCATAAATATGGTCTTATTTAAATGACTACATGAGATCGCTTTCCTCCATGATTTACTTTAACGTTTACTAGTAGTTCATTGAACTTATTTGCAATTCACTGTGATTAAAATATATGATTAACATCATCATGTGTAAAGCTTAGAATATAGTTTAGATTAGGTAGATTGACGTTAAACTTTTTTAAAATTTATTATTTATTTATTTATTTTTGGCTGCATTTGGTCTTCATTGTTGCGAGAGGGCTTTCTCTAGCTGCAGTGAGTGGGGCTACTCTTCGTTGCGGTGCAGGGGCTTCTCATTGTGGTGGCTTCTCTTTTTGCGGAGCACAGGCTCTAGGCACAAGGGCCTCAGTAGTTGTGGCACACAGGCTTAGTTGCTCTGCAGCACGTGGGATCTTCCTGGACCAGGACTTGAACCCGTGTCCCTTCATTGGCAGGCAGATTCTTAACCACTGCGCCACCAGGGAAGTCCAGGTAGATTTATATTAGAAAAATAAAGGGCATTGAAAACAAGAAAGAGGAAAGTTTAGTATTAGACCAACGTATGTATTTTCAAAATTAACCTATATGCGAAAAACAAAATATTTGATTAAAATATACAAGATCTCTGGAGCACATGCCTGTCTAGAGGTGGGGGAAGATGCAATAGGGCTAAAGGAATGGTTCAACAAGCTCAAGAGTGAAGCAAATCCAGGAAGAGACAAAATCACATTGTTCCTTTTATAGGGGGAAAGTGCTGAATTAAAACATCTGTAATTAATTTTAAAAGAAATTTTAAAATCTCACTCTAAGTACAGCTGTGTTAGACAAAGTCAATCTATGTCTTTATATCTATATTCAATAAGAAGTAAATCCACTTCAAAATCTTAGTCATTATTTTATATGCTTCATTTGATTTTTAAGAATTCCAGAAGTCATGCATGCTTATTGTTAAATACTTCGAATATGGTTGGAGTATAAAATAATCAAATAAATAAATGAAACATATCACATTTAGTCCTTCTATGTTTTTCTGGGAAATTTATGTTCCTACCTAATGAGAATAATTCAGACCTTCTTTCCTCTTTAAAAACTTTGAATAATTCAGTCCTCTGCTTCTCTCCTAAGATTTACCTCGTAATCCATGTTAAAAAATTAATATAAGCAAGTCCCCTAAAATGCTTCATATTTGCAATACTATGCTACCAGCCTCTCTGCTCGTATTTCCTGCCTCTGAGCCTCTTACAAGGAAAATTGTAGTTCCTGTTCCTGTCAAAGTCTTGTCCAAATCCTCCACTTTTTCTCTAGTTCTCACACCCTCTAGGCCTCTTAAAGAATTCCTTCCTGAAATAATCTTCATCCAGAATCCTAAATTTCTCCTATTGTACTAAACCATTTTCATTAACAAGAAAACAAAAGGAATATCTCTCCTTAAAAAAACACAAACAAAAAGGGCAATTATAAAAACCTTGACTCTATGTCTGCTCATGTTTTTCATCCTATTTTCCCCTCCCTTTCACAGTGAGCATTTTATTTTATTTTTTGATGTATTTATTTATTTAGGCTGTGCCACATGGCATGCAAGATCTGAGTTCCCTGACCAGGGATCAAACCTGCGCCCCCTGCAGTGGAAGCTTGGAGTCTTAACCACTGGACCACCAGGGAAGCCCCTCAAGTGAGCATTTTAGGGAGTATATTCTATGCATGTTGACTCTATTCCTCACCACCTGTTCTCTAATCAGTTCATTCCAATTGGATTCCCACCCTTCCTTTCCCCTGGAACTGCTCTGGTTAAGTCAAAGTGAGGTCACATTAAATGTCTTTTTCTGACCTCAGTCTTTAATAGTTTCCTTCTTGAAACACCAACTTCCCTTTGCTTCCAGATATGAAATAATTTTCTTATTTGCCATCAACATTCCCTTTCTTGGTGCCTTCTCCTCTCCTGTAGTTTTAATTCAGGAACCCACAGAGCTTGATTCTGGTCTCCCTCTACTGTATTTTTATTTTATTTCATTTATTTTTTAAATTAATTTTTATTGGAGTATAGTTTATTTATCATATTGTGTTAATTTTAAGTGTGCAGCAAAGTGAATCAGTTACACATATACATGTATCCATTCTTTTTCAGATTCTTTTCCCATATAGGTTATCATAGAGTATTGAGTAGAGTTCCCTGTGCTGTGCAGTAGGTCCCTACTAGTTGTATGTTTTATATGTAGTAGTGTGTATGTGTTAATCCCAATCTCCCAATTTATCCCTCTCCCACCTTTCCCCCTTGATAACCATAAGTTTGTTTTCTATATTTGTAGCTCTATTTCTGTTTTGTAAATAAGTTCATTTACCACTTTTTTGGTGATCTCCTCTAGCCTCATAAACATTAAATAACATCTATGTGATGAAAACTCCTAAACTGAAGGCACATGATTAAAATACAGGTATCTCAATTTTAATATGCCCTCCAGACATATAAGCTTAATAAGATAGCTTGCATTCTCCCTATAACCTGCTCCCCATCAGTGTACCCCAAGTCACCTACATTTTAGCTAATGGCACCATCCTCCACTCTGTTAATAAATCACGAAACCTCAGAAGCATCCTTAATTATCCCGTTTCCTTAATCTGCACATCTATTCCATTAGTAAGTCCTATCACCTTTCTTTCCAAAATGAAACCTGATTTTGCCACGTTCTCTCCATATTCTCTTCATTTACAGTGGCACCTTTCTATTTCTAGAGAAAGGATTGTCTCTACTTTCCTAGCTGGAATCCATGCTTCCACATATGTCCCGATAGTGCCTTTCCCTTTTAATGCCAATGTGATAATTCAGATATAGAAACTGGATCATGAAATCCTCCTGCTTAAACTCTTCTTTGACTTTTCATTGCACTTAAAGGAGAATACACATTCCTTTGGATAGTCATCAAGACACCACGACTTCTACTCAAATACATGCCCTGATTCTGTTGCCCTCTTTCCCCAGATCTTCACACATCTGTGTCTATGTTATCATTTAGACCTCAACTCGAAAGTCATCTGGGCCCAATCAGGATTGTCACAAAAATTTTGAGTAAGCCTAACAGTGAAACAAGAAACAAAGTTGAGTGTATATAATTATGACCAGCAATACATTTCTTCCTTGATCTTAATGGGAATCTTTAAGTAATTTGTCCTAAAACAGTATGAAAAGCAGAAGAGTGCATGGGCGTGGACATCTTATTTGGCAAAGTCTTTCTCCACTTGACCTCCAGGCGCACTGAATTACAGGTCCGTCTGTGTTAGCCACATACACTCATATCATCATTTTTCTTGCAGCTGAATTTATTTGCATACGTTTTTGACTCTTTAGTAGTAAAATTAAGTGAATGTAAACTCAACTGAATTCAAGTCATCCTTCTCTCTAATCCTCAAATCTGCACCAGCCTTTGAGAGCTGGCATAGCTCACCTTGTCTTACGTGGGATAAGGGACTATCAGAAAGCAAGGGCAGGACCTCAACATCCCTGACCACCCTCGTTTACATACTCGGCCTACCATCGAAGCAGAAATCTGGCTTCTGAACCCCAGCACCAAATTAAATCTCAGAGACAGAATTGTGGGTGAAGTAGAAAAAAATAGCTTTATTGTTTTGCCGAGCAAAGGGGGACACCGGAGGCTAAAGCCCTCAAAACCATGTGTCCCAACCTGGAGGGGTAGTGAGAAGTTTTATAGTAATAGTTCAAAGAGGGTGTGGTCAGCTCATGGACAGTCTTCTGATTGGTTGGTGGTGAGGTATGTGGGAGTCAGCATCATCCACCTTCTTGTTCCAACCAGTCTGGGGTCTATGTGCTTGTGGGCAGCGTTCCATTAACGTCTCTCACCCGGTGGAGGTTTCAGTATCTGCAAAACAGCTCAAAGATATTGTTGTGTGTATCCCTTGAGGGGGAACCAGGACCCTTCGCCGAGGCTGCACTATTGTTTCTTGACTGTTTGTTTCTCTCTTGTCTTTGCACCCCCTCCCTTCCCTAATTACCAACTATTTGAACCTGCCCATTGGAACTCAGGGAAAGTCAGGGAGACTGAATGAAGCCTGTTTCCTGTCATCAAAGAAATGGGGAACTCAGGAAGGCTTTTGTGCCCAGGAGCCCCACAGGGTCCTGCTCAGTATCACCATCTTCAGTCATTCACATCAGTTTCATTTTCTTTATGACATTTATCACTCTCTGAACATAGATCATCTATTCATTTGCTTACTCATTTATCCTCTCTCTCCTTCGCACAAATGTTAAGTTCTGTTAAAAAAGATTTTTATTTCTATTTCCTTTTTTATTCCCACCTTATAGATTACAGTTACTAGCACAAAGTAGGTGTTCACTAAACATGTTTTACTGAAGGAATAAATATAGCAAAATTCATATTTCCTTCCAGAAGACTTTTCATTAATTGTCATTATAGGTTAATGCATAAAAAGATAAAATGGTTAATACTGTATAATATGATAATTACTTATGCATCTTCCTTGCATTTTCTCTAGCATAGTTACAGTTTTACTCACCTGCATTCATTATACTGATTAATGTACTTGTAGTAAAATAAGTCTCTATGGATGAATAAATTTGATACCAGTTATCATAATTGGGAACTATAATTGGATCATAAAAATTATCATTTATGTAGGGAGATATATTTGGACAACATATCCTTAGGCCAAAGTAATAAGAAGAAGATTGGGGAAGTAAAAAAATAAAATAAATGTGTCACTTGCGTGGAACATGTGTTATTTGCACAGAATAATACATCATTGGGGTTACCAGAGACAAAAAGAGCATTTCTAACTATAACTCAAGAATCAAACACATAACCATATTTCAATCTATTAGTTAATAAAAATATAGGAACATTTCAAAAACATTTATTAAAGATCTTTAATCAAGTCACATAGATTTTTACATAGTGACGTACAGAAAGAAACAACAACTCTAAAGTATGTTATCAAACACCTTGGAGTTAAATATTATTCCCAACACAGCTGGTAGGTGACAGACTCTGACCTCAGACCCCTCCTCTTGCTTCCCTGCTGCTTCTCATATAAGACAGCATTTTTCAGTGACTAGGAAATTATTACCTACATTTCAATATTGCATCCAGAGTTATGTGATAATGACTGCTTTGAGTTAACATTTAACAAGAACTTTAAGTATCCTAGTGTTAAATCTGATCTTTTCTTTCTGAAGGCAATTTCCTGGCTCTGTTCCTGTTTTGCTGGTTTTTTTTCAATGATATTTAGAATTTATTTCTGATCCTTAGAAGATGTTTTACAAAACACTTTGCTAAGATGGAACATGCTGTATCAGCAGGCATGATAGCACAGAAAATACTTTTTAAATTTGTAAATAAATTATTACATCCTGATCAGTTACTCACCAATAGTTTTGGTGTTCTAGCAACTTATAGATAGTTTTATAGGAATAATAACTTACAACTTAATGTGACATTCGAAACCACATTCTGGGATAGATTAATGGCTACGGTCAGTCAGGTATTCACTGGGAAACCATTTCTGTTATCTATTTGAGCTCTTCTGTGTCCTTCCCAAAATATAAAATATGATTGTGTCATGTGAGATGCATATAGGGCTAGCCACTCAGTGATATTTCACAAATAAAATGATGTACACTTCTTATTTGCTTATAGTGCACATAGTAATTTCTAATGAACCATCCATAAAACATAGAACTGTGATAATTCTCATGTTCCAGGTCACAAGACAATTTAAGAGGCTAGAAAAAATGATCTTTTTCTAAAAAAATGGTATTTTTATACAATTACTCTCTGGAAACTTGATGTATTCTTTAAACCATCTACATAGACAGCATTTGTAATTTTAAATATATCACTGAAATTTAATTTACACAGAAAAAGTGTGCGCATCATGCATGTACAGTTAAATAAACTTTGACACAATGAACATAATGATGTAACCATCAAGAGATAGAATATTTTCAGAAACTTAGAAGCAACTAACATGACCCCTATAACTTGTGAGCTTTTCACTCACTCCTGGAAGGAAACGTTGCTCTGACTTTTAATCCACCATAATATATCTGACTGGTTTTGAAATTTATATGTCAAATAATAAAATATGCATTCTTTTGTGCCTATCCATCTTTGCTCCAATTTATGTTTTTGAAATCTATTTTTGTTCTTGTGCATGGCTGTAGTATTTTATTAATAATCTCATTCACTTATTCACATTAGTGTTGATGGACATTTGGGTTGTTTGCTATTGTACTTCAGACTATTAAAAATAATATAAAGTAATATTACTAAAATAATATGAAAATAATATAAAATGAATATATATTATATAATATATATATTATATAATTTGTTTTTTAAATATACACTTCTATTTTACGTAAATCTCAGAATGAATTGCTGGATCACAGATGTGTATGTTTAAATTAATTAGATAACTTCATAGTCTTCTAAAGTGGTTTTGTAAATATATACTCTCAGCAGCAATGCATAAGGATTCTGGTTGTTCTGCACCTTAGGAATATCTCACATTGTTCTCTTTAATTTAGCCTTTCTGGGGAACTTATAGAGTAGCTCACCGTGGAATTAGTTTGCATTTCCCTGATGACTGACTAATGAAGTTTAGCATTTTCATATATTTATTAGCCATTTAGATAGCTTGCTAAAGAAATCTTTATTAGATTTTCACATTCTTTTCTATCAAGGCATCTACCTTTTCCTTTTTGTTTTATACTAGTTCTTTATATATTACAAATAAGTCTTCTGTCAGCTAAATTTGCTACAAATATTTCCTTCCATTTTGTGTTGCATTTTTGGTCTTTAAGTTTTTTGATAAACATGCATTCTTAATTTTAAATTAGTAATCAATCAATAATTTCTTTACCATTAATTCAATTGTTTCCATTTAGAGGACTCTTTCTCTAGCCCAAGAGGATGAAAATGTTTCCTTATGTTGTCTCATGTAAGATTTATTATTAAACCTCTACATTCTGATCTGTATTCCTCTGGGATTGATTTTTGCATATAGAGGTTATGTGCATTTTCCCATATGTTTATCCAAAATGTTAACTTCAGTGTTGATCCAGAATTGCAAATTAAATCATGTCTTCACAAGATTAGTGAATATTAATGAATTGTATGAAACAGTGATGATGATGTAAAAATTGGAGTAACCCATACATTTCTCAGCAGGTATAAATTTATGTGACCATTTAAATGAGAAATATATATCAAAAGTCTCTTAAAATTCTGATCTTTGATTCATATCTACCCTAAGAAAAGACTTTAAAATGATTTTGCTCATATTATGATTAAAGAGTTTGATATTTAGTGGCTTTTTCTGGATTGCAGGATTATAGATGACAATGAATTACTGTATATGCTGAATAGTCATATCTGCAAATATTTTTTACTACTGTGAAAATTAAATCTAAACTAATAAAACAAAAAATACATTGGAACATCAAAGATTTGATTCAAGAGAATTATGAATCATGACTACTAGAAAATAACCCTGAGTTATTTAGAGCGATTCTATACAACATGATAAACATATATTTAATAAATATTTTCAATGATTTATTTAATAAGACATAAATTAAAACTCTAATAAAAATCTTTCTTACTGAAGAAATTCTCTGAGTATTTTTACTTTGACAATTATTTCTCTTTAGATCATAGAAAAATATGAACTGTAAGTACACATATGGAAAATCACATTTGACAAATGATAGAAATTAGACAATTTTTATTAAATTTTATGTGAATAGCCCTTGTTTAATTTAATATTCACAAATATTGAGACTAAGTGTTTTTGAAAATACTGCATACTTGCTGCTTTGTTCTTGAATGTGTAAAATGCTTAGAATATATTGTGAATATCACCTATTGTTTTCAAAGACTTTAGTGTGGTTAAATGTGTTTCGTTTTCTCTACCGTTTGTGTTATAAAAGATAAAACAATATATAGGAAGGAAATACTGCATTTGAATGACTTTTAAAATAAACTTTGTTTCAGAATACTTTTAAATTTACCTAAACATTGTAAAGATATTACAGAGAGTTCCTGTAAACTCCATGCCCAGTTTTTCCATTAAAATCTTACATTAGTATGGTACATTCATCTCAAGCATTGAGCCAATATTGATACAGTGTTATTAATTAAAATCTATACTTTTTTCAGATTTCCTTAATTTTTATCTAATGTCATTTTCTGTTCCAGGAACCTAGCCAGGATACCACACTGCATTTAGCAGTCTTGTATTCTTAGGCTTCTCTTGTTTTTGACAGTTTCTCAGAATTTTCTTGTTTTTTGAGACCTTGCCAGTTTGAAGAGTACTTGTCATTTAATATTTTGTAGAATGTTCCTCAATTAGGACTTGTCTGATGTTTTTCTCATGACTAGACTGAGGTTATATATCTTACACTGAATCGTGAACTTGGATCTAATCCACCTGTGCTGTTTCCCACCTGAGCCTGACTGGCTGGGACACAGCGTGACAGCTAGGACACTCCAAGGCCAGCTCAGCCACCAGGCATGTTAGCCTCTGGGTAACATTTACCTGGGTCAAACTGAGAACTTCCTTGGGAAGGGTGTTCAAAGAAAAAACAATGTCAAAGTTGGGAAAAGCTGTTTTCACACCTGGTGAGATACACTGTTTGAAATGCATGAATGATTCAGGACTTTACACGGGACCTAAACACTAGGTCTCAGTCCAACACTGAAAGATACTTCAAAATCCAAATATCACAGAGTATGTTCTCGTGAGGGAGACCCACCAGAATCTCCTCACAGTGTGCACGTATAAGCAGAGGACGTGGTGCGGCGAGAGAAAGAAGGTGCAGGCAGCAGAGGAGGTCTGAGAGAAGTTCTCACTGTCAGCTCCTTGGGGTTTGTGCCTTTCTCTGGCTTGAACCTCCAAGATCAGTGCAGGCAATCTTGGCTTTGGGACTGCTCCCTGGTAAAATCTCTCAGTAGCCCTTTCAATAATCAAGCCAGCCTTTTCAAACTCCCTAGGACAGTTGCAAACCATTAGTAAAGAAACTATGCCTGGTAGTCAGTATGGTAGATTACAGAGTTAAAAACAGCACATACATTCCACCACCCTTATTTTGTCCAGGATTTTAAAATCAGGCATTTAAGTGTTCCAGAGACAAAGAGAGAACATTCCCAGTCCAACTGTAAATCAACTCTCTCCAAACTTCAAAATATAATGTTACTAAACTGTTTTTGAAGATGTTGAATGAGCATTAATAATTGTGTGAGAGGAGGGGTATGTGCCAATAGGTAAACAGTGAGATTCCTCAGCACTTCACACCACGTGGGTGCCCAGCAACAAAACTCCTGGAGGAAGGAACAAGGCTCCCTTTGAACAATGACCTATGACCTCAGGGCTGCTCTCCTGACCTTTGATCACCTCACCTGGATAAACCACCTTTTTGGTAGCTTTCTTTTCTTTTCTTTTCTCTTTTCTTTTTTGCCACACCACACAGTATGCAGGATCCTAGTTCCCAGACCAGGGATCGAACCCTTGCCCCCTGTAGTGGCCGTGAGGAGTCTTAACCACTGGACCACCGGGGAAGTCCATTGTTAGCTTTCCTGTATGCTCCATTCTCATTGTGTTACAGGACATGGACTAGATTCTCCAGCAAGGAAAAACTGACTTAGTCACATTGTATCCTTCCAACCATCCTTATGAGATCTCATTTTGAATCTGCCTAGAAGTAAAGAGGTTTTAAGAGGAAGGTAATATGAGAATTTGCCTAGAAAGCTTCAATCAATACAATACAAACTACTACCTGAAAATATTTTAAATATGAGAAATATTCTCAAAAAATATATTTTTACAATATATTCAAGATCATGTTCTTTCTCATATCCCACCCCTGCTGACATGTAGATTAAGTTTACTGCTCATAAACCAGTTGAGTGAAAAATGAAAAGTGAAGCTGGTTAACTCACTGCTTCTGGAACTAACTGTAAGGATGGTACTTCTCTATGCTTTTGCATTTGATATTAAGTATCAGGTAAGTTCTAAAAAGTATTGAAGACAAAGTTTTAAATTTATGTGTGTAAATGTGTGTGTATCTTTATTAAGAATTTAAGACCCCAGACAACTCAGAGACCTACCCAAGCATGCTCATGAGAAATTAATTTACTCTACATGTTTATTAACATTGATGTAGATGATACTGTTACAACCTAATTTCAATCTTTTAAAAATACATCTAGGTTCTGTGCTACAAATTTCTGTTGCTATATTTTCAAAAGAACATCATAGATCTAAAAATGCCAATACCATTTTGAAAATACTAACCTGACCAAATGATCTATACTCATAGCTAACCCAGAAAATGAAGTTGACCATATAATATCCATAAACATCTGAGGGCAGAAACCAATGGCAGCTATTATACGGAAAAATTTGCTTAAGGTGGGGTATAGGAGTCCAAAATTACTTCTTAGAAAAAAATAAATATTATATGCGTTAGTCTTGTATAATAGTACTCATTGATATTTAAGCAATAATTCAGGAGGATTAACAATAACATGGTCATATAACATGGACATAACATATAATAACACAGCCATAAATATGCAAAAAGACTGTAAAATACGATGAAAAAGATAGGTAATCACTACAAAATGCCAATGAAAAATGTAGCCTAAGAAATGTATTTCTTTAATAGAGCCCTTAAGCCCAAATCTTATCTTGTGCTACTTCCATGAAGCCTTTTTAATTTTTAATTTTACTTTTTTATTATGTTTGTAACATCTACATTTTTGTAATAGTGTATAAACATGCTCTGTATAAACAATGATTTGACAACTATAATATCTCCTTTCTATAACTACATAGTTCCCAAACTAACAATGTTCTTTTTCTCTTTGGGTTCTTGTAACTCACTTCTCAGGAACAATTTATACTGATGAAAGATGAATGGAATATGAGAGAAATAACAGATGAACCACAGAAATCAAAAATAACATTTGTTATAGCTTACTTAAGCAAGGAGTAGAGGTGTGCAATTTGAATTGAGGTAGGGTGCTTGATGTTATACTGAGCCTTTTGCTGAAGCAAGCCAAAAAAGATTAAAATCTCCTTTGAAGAATCATGCGGTAGTTCAGAAACCAAAATTCCCTGGATTGGGTCAGTATGAAAGAATGATGTCATAACATTGTTTTCACAGTTAGATGCATTCAAATTATCCATGGTTAGAGCTTTAAAGTTAAAAACTCTTAAATAAAAAAAACTCAAATGCCTATTGAATTACCATACAGCAGTTTGCAAATTGCTAAGCAGATTATGTCCAAAAATTTTGAGATGGAGTCAGAGCTATGACCTTGTAAAACATAAATGTATACATTGCAGAAAATCCTTAGTGTTTATTTAGAATCCCCTGAGATGACCAAGTTTTAATGAAACCAGTTTAGACAATGAAATAAGTAAATGATAGTTGCAATGATGAGTTTGACAAATTTTGCATTCATTGTTTCTCAATTTTAATTAGAACTGTATGGTTTTTGAATGCCTAATTATAAAACAAAATGAAATGTGACTTTACTTTCCATTGTAAGCCTTTTGCAGCCCTTTAAATCATCTTTATCTGAGAAAAGAAAGTCATAAGCAACAAGAATATAAAACAACAAACCCATAATGTTATCAGTGGTGCAGGAGTCACTGGGTTAATCAAAAGCAATTAGCTTTGCTCTCGGAAGCATGGTGTTAAGATACCCTTAAACTGAAGCATTCTGTTCTGGTAATATGAAAGTCTTTAGTCTCCTTTAGTAATGATTTTCTTTGCCTTTAAATCACAGCAACAGAGTTTACATTGACCTAATCACACATAAAATGAGATGGGTTCTTTGAGGTAATAAAGGACCTGGTTTGGCTAAATTTCCATAGGACTATTATTCCTAGTTTTCCCTCACAATCTATTCTTGATCTCCAAAGGAATTTTTGTGTGATCACAGATGTGATGGTTTTGATTGAGACATTCCTCTACTTTAAGTGGCCAATAGGTTTACTGATGCAGAGCTTGATTTTAAATATAGCTGTGTCTGTTGTTGATCACTTCTTTGATGGCCTCATTGGGCTGACAGATTATGGGAGGTTGAATATAAGGCTGATGTTGGGTTGGCCAAAAAGTGCCTTCAGTTTTTTTAAAAAATAAAAGACACATTTTTCATTTTCACAAAGAACTTTATTGAACAACATATTCACCCTTTGGTTCCACTACCTTCTGCCATTTTTCAGGCAACTTCATAATTACATCTTCCCAAAACTTTTTATCATTTTGAGCAAAGAACTGCTCCAGGTGCCCTCTACAGTCTTCCAGGGAATTCAATTTTTTTTTCCATTAGGAGAATTTTGTGAAGACTGAAATAAATAGAAATCTGAAGTTGCAATGTCTGGTGAATACGGCAGATGAATCAGAACTTCCCAGCCAAGCTGTCACATTTTTTGCCTGGTCATCAAAGAAACATGTGGTCTTGTGTTATCCTGATGCAAGGCTATACATTTCCTTTGACTAATTCTGGATGCTTTTCATCAAGTGCCACTTTCAGTTCATAATAGAGGACTCCCTTCTAGTCCCACCATATACACAACATCACCTTCTTTGGATGAAGACTGGCCTTTGGTGTGGTTGGTGGTGGTTCATTTCACTTGCCCCATGATCTGTTCTGTTCCACGTTATTGTACAGCACCCACTTTTCATCGCCCATCATAATTTGCTTTAAAAACTGAAAACATTTGCATTATGTTTAAGTAGAGAATTGCATGTGGAAATATGGTTAAGAAGGTTTTTGGGGTTTTTTTTTGCTTAACTTATGTGGAACCCAAACATCGAAGCAATTAACATAACCAAGCTGGTGCAAATAATTTTCAATGCTTGATTTGGATATTCTAAGTATATCAGATGTCTCCCATGTGGTATAACATTGATTGTTCTCAATTAATGTCTTGATTTGATCACTATCAACTTCAACTGGTCTACCCGACCTTGGAGCATTGTCCAGAGAGAAATCTCCAGCACGAAACTTTGCAAACCACTTTTGCCATGTTTGATCGGTCACAGCACCTTCTCCATACACTGCACAAATCTTTTTTTTTTTTTTTTTTTGCATTTCACTTGTGTTTTTACCTTTCTTGAAATAATAAAGCATAACATGCTGGAAATGTTGCTTTTTTTCTTCCATCTTCAATATTACAGTGGCTACACAAAAATTCACCAATTTTGATGTGTTTTTTTAAATGCATGCTGGTATGACAGCTGTCACATACAATCTAACAGAATTGTTTGGAATGAAGTTAAAGACAGCTAAGTGCTGCTAGAGCCATCTTATAGAAAAAAAAAAAAAAATGAATGCAATGTTTGGCCAGCCCAATATTTTCATTTCAACAGGACCTTTGACCACAGCTACATGTGAATTAAAATGGTGAAACATGCATTGGATGATACTTTGAAAACTTTTCTGGTCAGTCAAGAAAAATATTTGTAGCATGCTGCTTAAAGGATAAATATCATATTGATAAAACCTTTTTTGTTGCCAACTAGAGGAACCAAATCCTGCCAAATTAAGGATATCGTGCTTCCAATGCTTCAAAAAACAGCTAAGCTTTTGGGCTTGAGACACTCATGAATGGGAGGTAATGGATATACTGTCTCCCTCTATCTCTAATTAAATATTGATAGTAATTATTGAGGGGAAATTACAGTGAAACACAGCATAAGAGAATTTTCCAACAAATCAAACTGTACAGTAAATCTGTGGGAGCTGGATAAAATGGAAAGCCTTTGGCATATTTAAAGAGTTGGAAATACATCTGTCAGAGATGTAGCTAAATAAACTCTGACTTTATCCAGGTTGGTTCCTTCTACTGGTAAATGATATGTTTTAGATATTCAATTAAAAATTCTACATATTAATAAAATTGCTCCCATTCCAAATACAGGGACCCCCAAAATAAAGAAAACAAATACTTCTATAATGTGTACTATGTGTTGGACATCTTATACATGCCATATATATATATTTTTTAAAGTATTTTATACATGTAAAATAGCTTAAAAATCCCTAAGAGATAGTTACTATGATGATCTCTATTTTCCAGGTGTGAAAGCAGAAGCTCCTGGACTATAGGGTAACCTGAATAAGGTCACACCATCAGTTAGAGACAGAATTAGGATTCTGTTATAGTCAAGCTGGCTCCAAATTCCATTTACTTTACCATTATATTGTATTGCCTTTCAGAATATATTAAGAACTGATGCTATTTCTTCAGGAAAAATTAGAATTTGGAGTTAAAAGAAAAAGAAATACATCCTATAAATTTGATTTTTCATATCAAAAGTTTAGAATTTCTTGCAAAAAAGAGCAGTGGCTTTGCTAGAAAGACGAAATTGTGCCCTCTGTATATCACTGTGATCCACAGAAGTCTAAACAAGGATTTAGGTAAACAAAATCTGACTCAAGATGACTAGAGGTGTTTAAGGCATGTGTGCAGGATACACAAAGCAAGGTATGAAAGAAATGAAGTGACACGTCAAATCTAAAGCCCGCAGGGAAAGGCTTACAGTTATTCTAGATGAAGTACTTTCTGCCCTGAGCAGGCATATGAACTCACATAGGAGAGATTTGGAGGCTGCTACCTTATTACTGGGTAGGAAGGAAGTGAGGTCCCTCCCAACTTGGCAAAGCACTTCAGGTGAGGTCACCATGGTAGATTATGGTAAACCGGAATCTATGTAATAATCTTAACCTGGCCAAAGTCATGAGACTCATAAACAGCCTGGTCAGCACAGTTCTCAGAAATAGGTCCACAGTATACAGGATGAAATGTCAGACAGAACTTGATAAGCAATGTTCCAGGAAGTCTAGAGAGTGCAGCAGAGTCTATATATATAATCAGGGTTCAAACAAAACATGTTCCAGCTCTGCTGAAAGCAATGAACCTTTCCAGTTCATATAAAGCCTTAGTCATCTGAGCTTGAAAGTAGAGCACAGTGCCACAGTGCCTGCAACAATCCTTGGTGTATGTATAATAATAAGTGGAAACTAAATTTTAAAATAAATACTTGTTGGGATGTTTCTACATTTTGGCTATTGTGAACAGTGTGGCTGTAAACACAGGTGTACAAATATCTGTTCAAGAACCTTTCAATTCTTTTGGGTATATGCCCAGAAGTGGAGTTAGGGTAATTCAATTTTTAATTTCCTTATAAACTTCATTTTGAGGTCTCAATCAACAGCTATTTGGTGAAACATGGCAAATTGAGTAAATGTGTTAAATGCTGATATTTTGTTAAAACGAAGATCTTTTATAACAAATATAAAAATATTCAGTCTGTAAACTAATACAATTCTATATGCTATAAATAAAGCCTAGTTAATTTTAAACATTAAAAAAATACATGCAGTATTAAAAGAAAGTCTGTCTTCTAATAGGCTCTGCTGAATTGGTTTATAGTAATCCTATTCTATTGAAAAAAATCACACAATAATAATTATAAGGACACAAACTATGAAATTCAATGGCTTTATACAATGGAATATTACTCAGCCATAAAAAAGAACAAAATAATTCCATTTGCAGCAATATGGATGGACTTAGAAATTGTCATACTGACTGAAGTAAGTCAGATAGAGAAAGACAAATATCGTATGATATCACCTGTATGTGGAATCTAAAAAACCAGTACAAATGAACTTATCTAGAAAGCAGAAATAGAGTTACAGATATAGAAAACAAAGGTATGGTTTCCAGGGGGTAGAGGGGAAGATAAATTGAGAGATTGAGATTGATATATACACACTATTATACGTAAAATAGATAACTAATAAGGACCTACTGTATAGCACAGGGAAATCTAACCAATACTCTGTAACAACCTATATGTGAAAAGAGTCTAAAAGAGAGTGGATATATGTATATGTATAACTGATTCACTTTGCTGTACACCTGAAACTAATACAATGTTGTAAATCAACTATACTCCGATAAAAATAAAAAAAAAAATTCAGTGACTCAAGACTTCTTTGTGGTACATCAGCCAGTCAGGCATGTGTATACAAGAAATACTTACTTTGAGTCAAGCCCTGGGAAACATGAGATGAATGTTGCATTGCTGTGAGGACAACACTCTTGTTGGTTTATAACAGATAATGATGTAATGACTTAAGACTGACTCAACATGGGATTACTTTATGTGAGGAAATCCATCAGCAAATAAAAGTATGTAGGTATGTGTATATGTAATATGTATGTATTTAACCTAAAGATTACATAAATAGGTAACAGCAGCTATCTGGTGAAACATGGCAAATTGAGTATGTGTTTATCTCCATACCTTCCTAAATATTCAGAAAAAATAAAAGTAGAAAAGTTGAAAAAGGATCCAATCTTAGGGAGGGAAAGAGGAATGGAGAGAAGGCAACAGTGGAGGAGAAACACGGAAAAAAAAAAAAAAAGAAGAAAATTGTCAAGATGAACACTTGGTGGATACTTACTAGAAGAGTGAAAGCTAAAATGTAAGTCTCTGAAGATGGATAAGGTAACAAAAAGCAAGTTAATTCACATTGTAGAAATATGAAAGGTTGGAAATACCAGAAATTAGGTGTGGGGCTGAGAACTTGCACCTTAAAGACACTTAGGATCAGTTAGACCTCAATCCCCTACCTCCCCTGCTGTATTTGCCACTCATTTCAGTAGGGAGACAGAAAGATAATTCTAGGCAAAAAGTGACAGAGGGGCTGGGCTCCAGAATATTAAGCACAGTTGAGAATAGAGTTTAGAAGTCATATGGAAAACAGGAAGGGAGTAAGAAAGCCTACACATAGAATGGCAGGAGTTAAGCCTCTACCCTCTATGCCAATCCCAGGACTCTGGGAGCCAGGTTCCTGCCCTTCCTACCACTTTGACAACTGCACGGGTGAGTGAGGCATCATTTACTACAGGGGTTAACAATGCAACTGACTGGTCCTTGCTGGATCACTTTACTCTCACGCCCAAGGGTCTCTGTTTCCTACCCATAAACACAGAACATCTAGTCTTCTTCTCTCTATTCTAATATATCTAATAAGAGCCAGAGATCTTTATATTTTGTTAAAGCCAAGTACTCAACACGAAGGAGGATACTGAAAGACAGAGAAAAGTAATTTAAAGGGAACAAGTCACGGAGGGAGCAGGAGAATCACTGAAACAACGTAAAATTAACATTCTAACAAGAGAAAATGCTACCTCCATAAACAGGGGCAGGATGCTATGCAAAGAAACAACCAGAGAACATGATATTTCAGAAGAATTTCCAGAAAGAAAAGACTAATTACATACTAGTGGTCAGAAATTGGAATGACATTGAACTTCTAAACTGCTACATTAGACACAAAAACTGCCTTCAGAATCTTGAGGGAAAATATTTGCCAACTTTGATGACAAACTCAGAAAATCTTTCAATTAATGTGACTATATAATAGAAACATTTTTGAACATGTAACTTCTCAAAATACTTCAGTTTTATTCATTTTTTTTCTCAAGAAGTGCCTGGAAAGTGAGCTCTAAACAAGAGAGAAAATCAGGAGATATTCAACACTTTGAGAAAAATGAAGGAATGTCTAGGGTGATGGTGGAGCAGGTAGTACCAAAGCAGAAGTCCAGGTGGCATAGGTCTCTGAAAGCCCTATCTCTGAGACAAAAGGAAACAAATGAAAACCAGAGAGATTACCAGAAATATGTGATAATATTGAGAGAGGTTTTATATAACTGTTGGTTTGGGAAGAAACATTAATGGATATATTAACAAATAATCAAATCTAAATATTTAAGCAATTATTCATCCTGGGTAACAGATGATAATACAATGAATAATATACTTTTGCTATAAGATTTATCTCTGTCATTGTAATATAGTGACAACATTGTGATATAACTATAGTAAGGAAACAAGGGAAGAAAATGCATTTGTGAATACGTGTGTTTGTGTGAGTGTGTTTTGTTAATATGTGAATGATCGTGGTGAAGGGAGTGTTGTAAAGAGTGTTGAACTTTCAACGTCTATAGAGAAGAAACAATAGTGTCTGCAGCTGAATAATCAAGAGAGAGCAGGTAAAAGTAATGTTGGGAACTTATAGGTAGGTAAGTGAGGAAATGGCTAAACTATTTAAGGTGATTGCTTTTGAAGAGTGCTATTTGGATATGAGGTGGAGTTTTCACTATACATTTGGCAACATTCCATGATTTTCAAAACTATGTAGATGTGTTACGCTGATAATTTTTTTTAAAATGGCAGAAGATACATTGAAATTCGTTGGAAGAAAAAACTAAGTTGTCATTGCCAAACACTTATTAAGACTCTGACATATCAAAGTTTCATTTTAATAAATGTGATTTACATCAGAAAGAGTCAAATGACGACTGGTTCCCCTGGGAAAGAATTTAAGGTTAGAAGTTAAGGCACTGACATAAATATAATTTTCTCTAGGAAAACTGCCCTGAACCCACAAGGGTTGGTTCAATCATCATCCTATATTGTCCTTATAACATCCGAAACATTCCCGTCATAAACAATACACATACTATCGTGACCTGTCTGTGGTCTGCCTGCCACCAGGCCGAATGCTAGGGAGGGCGGGAAAGTCAAAGAGATAGAAAACTATAAATTCCGTCATTAGGTCTTAGAATTAATCGTTGACTTTTCCTCAACATATAATCTTCTGGATTGCAAACTATTTTACAGTCTAAACCTATTTTGGAGTGTGTTCTTAACAGAGTCTCTTGGCACATTTTATGCACATTTACAAACCTATGGCCATTGGTGAATTTGCATCACAGTCCTAATTTCATTAGTTTCTGTTAGGAAGCATGGACTTTGGGAAAAAATGTGTTAACGTTGGTTTAAATGGGGCAGAAAAGCCTTCATTACTCTTTGATTAAATTTCTAATCAGTATTCATTTCCAGTTTCTTCCAAGTTATACTAGAACATAGCAAATAAAAAACAAATCACCAAGTCTGGCCATATTTAAAATATGAATGTCACTTTCCAAATTCATTACTTTCTTTTCCTCAAGGCAACAGACAGCTTAGCTTTCATGGCAAGAAAAATCATTCCTCTGTGGTCACTTCTATGCATTAAAAGATTTTAAATTTTCTAAGACGTTATTCCAGTTTGATCTAACAAATGCTGAAGGCAAACACAGGCTATTTACATTATGCTTTTTCTCCAAGTGAATGACTTTTTTACTATTCCAATACCTGTCAGTGCCTCTGATAATAGGAGGGTCTGTCCACTTTTAAATGTTATTTCGTTAATGTAATATATGTCATGAACCTTCGTTTTTGAAAACTGTGTCAGTGTCTTCCCCTGAAGGAAGGTGAACTAAAGTGAAATGAGGAAAAGGAACAATCTCTATCCCTTTCCTTTCCCTAAGACCCTTGTTAGAGCCACACTGCGAGGCTTATCCTAATAAATGAACCCCAAGACAGTTTAATGCAGCAATTTTCTGCAACATTGTTAAATATTATTTTAGTGTCTCTAATTCATTTAAATCTATTAAAACTGATCTCTAAAATTATAGTGTTTTTCATTTTAAAAAGTGTATGTCACATTTCAAGGCTAGAGTAGGAAAAAAAGAAGCATTTATCCTAATTCTTCATACTTATTTATCTGAATCCTCAAATTTCTGGTGATTTTTTTCCCTAGCATTTGGTTTGAATCTAGACCTATTTTTTTAAGCTGTTTTTGTATTATTACTCTGCTTTTATTGTGGAATAGTTATCTTAAACTTTTTATATAAGTTTCTGGGTTATCAATGTACTATGATTGTTCTCCCTGCCTGCTTTGGACTTCAAAGTACTGTCCTTGAACTCTCCATTTTTATTTTTAAAATAATGCTTTATGCATTTCCTTGTAACTGTGACCAAGATTAACAAAACTCAGGTCTGACTTCCAACAAACTGAGCTTCTAGAATTTACAAATGTAACATCGCTTAACTTCAGATTCACTCAATCTGTTCTCTCAATG
This sequence comes from Hippopotamus amphibius kiboko, assembly GCF_030028045.1. Classification (NCBI taxonomy): domain Eukaryota; kingdom Metazoa; phylum Chordata; class Mammalia; order Artiodactyla; family Hippopotamidae; genus Hippopotamus; species Hippopotamus amphibius. The sequence continues at coordinate 193,518,166 of NC_080188.1, read as the reverse complement.
AGCCTATGGTGTATGGGTTTTATTATTTTTCCCATTTTACTGCATTTTTTGAAGGTTCAGGAATTTCTCTGAGGCCACACAGCTATCAAATAGAAAGTTAAGACTCTAGTCCAACAAGTTTGGCTGCAGTGTCTTGGTGGCTTCACCTTTCTGTTAGTTGGTGTAAAATGATAACCTCTGTATAACGTTCATCTGTAAAGTGTATAGTAATGATTTCTTACAGGCTTTGAAAATCTTTGCCTCCAAAAAATTACAAAATAATGAAATTTCACACCTCTTTTAATTTAGTGACTATCTAATGTATTCCCACACATGTATCTTCAGATCTTCGGGGAGATGATGTTATTAAAGAACACTGCTACCCAATGTCTGTGCTCAAGTTGGCATTTGACTTAAAATGTAATAATGAAGTGATCCTGCAAAAGTTCAGCTTTTCACCATGTTCCACTAAAGGGCTGATGCTGACCCCTGGGGACATTTAGATACATTCTAGGGGATCACCAACCCCTATGAAAAACTTTGCTTTATGTGAATACAAATAAACCTGTTTTTATTTTGCTGCGAGGTGTTTCCAATCTGATTAAGAAAACAAGGCATCCATCCATTAATTGAATAGAGACACCTGAAGTCAGCATAGACCCCTGTGACAAATCGAGTGGAGTCACAAAAATTGAAACATTTTTTAATCTTTCTGAATTAAGTCACCTTTTAGTAATACATGAATGCAATATGTATGCTTATAAAGGTACTGAACAAAATAATGGTTGCACAACATTGCGAATGTACTAAATGCCACTGAGCCAAGCCATATGCTTTAAAATGGTTAATTTTAAATTATGTGAATTTTACCTTTATAAGCAATCTGCATATCTGGTTTATTATATACATAAATAACATGTGCATTATTTATTTATTTATTTATTTATTTATTTATTTATTTATTTATTAGATGTTGAATGAATAGAAAGTCAGTCATTACTTTCAGATAGATCTTAAGGTATAGAGAAATTATTTTCACTGAATTCAACAATGAGCCGTCTCTGTAGCCAAATATAATCAAAGCTAATATTTTAGTGACATGTTACTCAATACAGCAACCTAAAGTGTTTGTTTTTTATGGACAAATATATTAAGTAAAGTTATACAAATGCATAAGCAGAAGTTATACAGACAGAAAGCTTCAAAAATAGCATAGTGTCTTAAGAATCTATATATTCAAACATCCATTTACTTAATACACTCAGGAACATCTGTAGATCAGTAAATCAGCAATTTATTTTCCCATTTTTCATACAGGCAACTCACTAGCAGTTCACGATGAACTAATTATATTTAAAAGTTATTCTGAATTTGGACTACAAAAATTTAGATTGTAAAGCAAACATTAAAATGAATTTTACAAATAAAACTGTAAATGAAAAAGATTTTAGCTACCTCCTCAGTAAAATGGATTGATACAAGCTTAGTTTCTAACAGTAAATATGAAGGTTAGTCAAAAATTATCTGCACTCTGGCTGTAGAATTCATTTTAATTAACTTTTAGAAAAGACAAATACATCATTTTTGACATACTCTCCTTGCTTTTCAATACATTTTGTCCATCTGTCAATAAGCTTTCGTATTCCCTCATTAAAAAATGAGGCTGAGCTATGGGCTACGAATGCATCACTCTTTGCTTCTTCATCAGAAGTGAATCTTCGTCCTCATAGGGCTGAGTTCAGGGGACCAAACAGGTGAAAGTGCAATGGAGAAAGATCAGCACAATAGGGAAGATGCTTTAACACCTCAAAACACAGTAATCCACGGCAGACTTAGGTTTCGAAAAGTTTGTGTGAGATGGGTACCAAAACAACTCACGGAAGAGCATAAACAGAAGTGTTTGGGTAACTGCAAACAAAAGTTGCACTGATACTCTAAGGAAGGTGAAAATTTCTTAAAGAGAATCATTACTGGTGATGAGACATGGATTCCTCATTACAAGCCTGAGAGTAAACAGCAGAGTATGGAATGGAAACATCCTCAATCACCTACCAAGAAAAAGTTCAAAGGTCAACCATCAGAAAATTGATCCTTACAGTTTTCTGGGATCCTCAAGGGCCAGTATTGAAACATTATGAGAAGAAACGTTCAACAATCAACAGTGCTCTTTACAGTGAGATGCTTGTTAAAGAGTTGAACCCTAAACTTTGGATTAAATGCAGAGGACTGCTATCCAAGAGCACTGTGATCTTGCATAACTATGCACGTCCACACACTTCTGCCCACACTGTTGACACTCTGCAAAAACTTCATTTTGACATGTTAAAGCATCCTCCCTATTGTCCTGATCTTTCTCCGTTGGACTTTCACCCGTTTGGTCCCCTGAACTCAGCCCTATGAGGATGAAGATTCACTTCTGATGAAGAAACAAAGACAGCGATGCATTCGTGGCTCGTAGCTCAGCCTCATTTTTTAATGAGGGAATATGGAAGCTTGTTGACAGGTGGACAAAGTGTATTGAAAAGCAAGGAGAGTGTGTCAAAAATGATGTATTTGTCTTTTCTAAAAGTTAATTAAAATGAATTCTACAGCCAGAGTGCAGATAATTTTTGACTCACCCTCATCTTTTCAAAAATTATGAGGTTCTTTGTTATTCTTAATCTGTTTACATAAACTCTATCAACAGACATCTATGATTTAATTGAAATCAGCTTTTTTTCAACATAGTTGTATAAAACATATTTTTCAACTGCTTCAACTACATGTTGGAAACAAAAAAATACAAAATATTTGTTAAATAATAATTTAACATCATTAAAATCTAATAAGGGACTGCCTGGATGTTTTCAAATGCTAAGTCATTTGCACTTAATTGATTTTTCTATCATGGATTATGACTTCTTATATATTACCACATTCAGAGATATAACACAGACACTTTGAAATAGTGAGTTTCAAATGAGGAACTCAATACTTTCCTTAAAATATAATTTAATGTGAAATAAAAGTTTTGAAATTAAAAAGTTATTAAATCATTAATAGTTATGTTTTTTTCTCAGTGCCTCTGTCCTCAAAAAGGCAGTCTAATTATTTGTAGTTCTGTGATTGATGAAAGAAACAATGGGAAAACAGGTGGAAACTTTATAAATTCTCCAAAGGAAGTCATTATTCAACCATGAGGAATATTAAATCTTGATGAAGAGATCAATTACAAATAGCTCTGTATGTTCACTCAGAATTGCATGTTTCCAGTAATGGACTCATATCACCATTAGAAAGGTTGGGTATAGATCACTGAAATTTGATAAAATAAATTCTAAGGAACTGGTTATTATTATTTGCCTTAGGTGTGCAAATAATGATTTCAATTTGTTTTAAGACACAATGAGAACATATATCATGAGTTTAAAGGACAATACTTTTTTGCTCATTTTTATTTTTACCTTTAAACTTGGAGGCTTTCCTAGAAGCAGCAGGCAATACAGTCCCACACAAATGGCAATATATTCTCTGATCAGTGAATCAAAATGTCTATCAATGTTTATTTTCATTAGAATGAAAGTACCTACCCTTCACAAAGAAGCCATCTAATATTTTTATCTAATTATTCTGTTTTGTTCAATGATATGAAGTTAAAATACTGTATGCTAAAGAACTATATTCAATCTGACAACGTTTCTGCAAGTTAATTTCTCCCACCTAGGTTAGTGAATCGTCTTCCATTGACTTTCAATAACCTACACTCAGGCAGTCCTCTGCAGAAATTTTTTTAAGGCAGAAGTCTTGGATTCCTGCAATCAAGTAGTGTTAAATCATTGAGGGCGTCATGATTGGAGCCTTATAGAATACTGTTTTCCTTCAAAAAAATAAGCAATCTACTTTTTTATTTTTCTTTCTTTCTTTTTTCTTTTTTACTTCAATGCAAAATCCAGAATGTATTCTTAGAGGAAAGTTTAGAATATTTTCAGGGGATTGCGTGATACAATAGTTTGGCAGTGAGAAAACAGCATAGTTAGACTGTGATATTAGGACTTAGACTGTGATATTTTTTATCTAATGACAAATTGGGGAATTGATGTAGGACAGGGTAGTGAGTAGATACCCATATGGAATGCTTACAGTACTTTTTGTTGGATGTACTGTGTATAGCTAAGCACTGCTCTGCTTATATACATTTATAATATGGTCATACACTTATTTTTAAACCTATGGATTTGGATTTAGCCACTGCATAAATATTGGGCAATGCAAGCCACAGTTTATTCAAATTTATTAAAAATGAAAATGATTTAGAGAAAGGAGAAGGGATGGAAATATTAAATGTTCTAACAATGATCTACAAAGACTTTTTTTATCTTCTTAAATATTTAAACTAGCCTACTGTGGGAATCTATACTGAATTTTTCTTGGCTGTATGCTAAAATCTTATAAATTCAGATAATTAGTTATGTTAATGTATAAAATTCATCCCCCTCTCAAATTAGCATATTACAATGACTTCTTATGGAGTGATGGTCTTCTAATAGGGATCCTTGAAATGGATTTTTGCTATAACATATTTATCTTAAATGTGGAAGAAAAATTCAAAACAAAACATTGTTTCTCAGCCACTATAATTTCATTTTTACAAGTCACGTCATTCTCATTTTTTCTGTTTTTCTTTTGCAAATTATTGGGAATAATAATAAAAAAAACTTTCTGTATACATGTTTGATATCTGATAGGAGGTACAGCTGGTGGAAAGTCTCACTGAATTACTGTGTGTGGTGCAATGTAAGTGATGTTGGAACCATGTCATAAGAAAAGTCCCTAAACACTATCTATTGTCCAACTTTATAGGACTATTCAATTTGCTCTCTCCTAACTGAATTTGAAGCTCTTATTTCCATACCTGTCCTTTAGTTCAGTCACCTAGGTGCTAAGCTTTCCACCTTCCCAGAGTTTGGAGATCATTTCCAAATTCATAGCAGAGCTATAATTTTATATTTATTTTATTTCTAATTAGTTAAAGAGTGCCTTTAGTGAGCTCTTAAAAAATTCTTTGAATGAAGTTTAGAATATTGAGTAACTAATGTAAGTACTCTTTATAAGACACTGTATTTGCTCCTCTTATAGAAAAAAATTACGATTAACAAAAAGAAACTTAACTGTAAAAAGCTGAAAATGAATTAAATGATTTAAAGTGCCAAACCTCAGTGAAATTCTAGACGATATTGAATGCAATGTAATATTTCTCTGGGTTTACCCAGTTGACCAAAATTGGAACAGTGGATTAAAATATGGCTATAATTTGGAAAATTTATAAATTGCAATATAAAAGCTTATCACTATATTTATTATTTTGCATATATTTGTAGCCTGTTCTTGGCTTGAACTGGTTCCATATCTTTTATTCCTATCCTTAGTAGTGTATGCTGCGATGTTATATATCACCCCAGAGTTAAGGTCTAAAAAAGAATCAGTTTGTTTGCTGATAGAGTCCTTGAATCATGGTCAGGATATGACAGTGAGGATGGCTTTTTTCTGCTCCACAATATCAGGGTCCTTGGCTGAAAAGACTTCCACTCACAATCTCTAGGCTTGGCTGATGGAGTAGCTCAGCTGGGTATATTGATCTGAATATCTACCTGTGACCTCTCCATGTAGCTTGGGTTTCTCAGAACATGCCAGTTGGGTTCTAAGTAGGAATGTACAAATGACGGTTTTCCAAAGAGCAAATGTTCCAGGAGAAGATGGAAGATGTGTGGCTTTTTACAACCTACTTTGCAAAGCACATGGCTTCCTTTCCTCTGTATGCTAGAGGTCAAAGCTGTCACCATCTTCCCAAAATCAAAGAGAAGTGATATAGACCCTACCCTTGAATGGGAGAGTTGTCAATGAATTTGAGCCTTTTTCTTTGTAATATAGCTCAGCAATATTATGAGATAATTTAAGTACAGTATTTGTCTCCTAGTGTTTCCATAGACATATTTTTAATGAAGTTCATTTACTTTTAACTGTTAAGGAGCATTTTTATAGTATTCTTAATTTTTTAAAGAGGAAAATTCTTGAGAGGGTGAATATAAATGAATGAATGAATAAATAAAAAATAGAAGAAACAGTGACATTTACCATTTTTATAATTAATGAAAAGAAGCAATGAATCACCTAAAATTTATTATATAAATGTAAGAAGTATGGTCAGGTTCATGACTCTCCAGATCCTAGAAATACTACATTTATTTATTTTCTTAAATCAAATTCAATCTCTCTTGAATTTGTCTCAAGGTCAATGAAAAATTCACTGTCAGTAATTTGGGCTGCTCCCTTCCGCAGCCTCCGCTCTTATCCTGACTTCTCACAGGAGAAAGACAATAATTCCTCTTTTTGTCTTATGTAACATTTTAATAGGGCTTTTGTTTTTTTTCTTGAGTAGGCCCTTGGTGATGAACTTCTCACTTAACTGCTTATCATAGCAGTTTATCAAACTCTTTCTTCCAACAATACAGTGTTTTTTCTAAGAGGAATTGTAATGAGTAAAATGTACTCTCTGTCTTTACGCAAATACACATAAATTATTTTCTCTACAAACTTAATCTCCCCACATAAATGTCATGCAGTCTTGCCTGAGATCTCTTAATATGATAGAGAACAACTTTCAATTTTGTTATAATTAATAAGCATGTCTTGCCATTTTGCTTGGATTAGTTTCTTTTTTGTATCTAATATTTTTGGCTTATTTCAACAGATAAAGGCAACTTTGTGAGAACAGTTGCGCTGAAGAGTGGAACAAGGAGAGAGAGCTTTGCAGTTCTACTAATAATTCAGACTTGACCCCTGGCACATGAGCTTTGGTAATGGAGCACATTAAATCACATTTAATGTTAATTATATGTTTGCAGCTATATTCCTGAATGACTTTATAAATTGTATTTAAAACATATATTTAAAAATGCAGATAATATCACCAGAGAAGTAGAACTGCCAAAGGATCTAAGGATGGGAACAGTGGAATAAATGTAGCTATAATTTGGATAATCTGTGAATTGCAATGTAAAGGCCTACTTAATATATTTTATAACTTTGTAAATATTTGTAGACTGCTCTTGGTTTGAACTGATTCAATTTCTCTTATGCCTGTCATTAAAATGCTATTTTCATTTTTACTTCCTACACATTTTATTAGTTGGGGTCAAAATTGTGATGTGTTGGGAAAATCAGTTTATTTAATTAGTGAGTGATTTATTTAACTAATTTTCATTTTGCCACTTCCAACCTCATTTCAGAAATATGGTTACTCTTCCTACCATTATTACTAATTAATTTCTATAATGTATAACCATTTCTACCCTAACAGTATGAATCATTATCTTTCTAGGCAGTGACATGAAGAACATTAACTATTGCACCTAAAATTATGTTTAAAAAATGAAAATATACACATACAGGGAAAATGTAAACTATGAAAAATACCAACATAAGAGAAAATATATGTGTATCTAGAATGATACATATAGTCAAGGTTATTTCTTTTTCTTTTTTTTTAAATTCAATTACTTTCTGAATAACACTACTCTTTTCTTTTTATAAATTTATTTATTTATTTTATTGGCTGTGTTGGGTCTTTTTTGCTGTGCGTGGGCTTTCTTTTAGTTGCAGTGAGTGGGGGCTACTCTTTCGTTGTGATGCACGGGTTCATCATTGCCGTGGCTTCTCTTGTTGCGGAGCACGGGCTCCAGGCATGTGGGCTTCAGGAGTTGCAGCACATGGGCTCAATAGCTGTGGCTCACAGGCTCTAAAGCGCAGGCTCAATAACTGTGGCGCACGGGCTTAGTTGCTCTGCGGCATGTGGGATCTTCCTGGAGCAGGGATGGAACCCGTGTCGCCTGCATTGACAGGTGGATTCTTAACCACTGCGCCACCTAGGAAGCCCTATTTCTTAATTAAAGTGTGAAGTATGAAGTTTGGCTTTTGGTGCTTTTCCTCATTTTCTGAAATTTCCTCTGTACCATGTTATGTGAGATTTTAACTTCCTCAATCATGAGACTTTCTCCTCTGTTTCTCCTTCCCTCTTTTTCTTCCTCTTTAACTCCTTTCTTCCTGTTATTCTTTTTTTGTCGCTAAATGTTTCCTTGTAACCCACTGGGCTCTAAAGAGGTTTTGAGGTGGCTAATAGTAAGATTGCATTACTAAAGTTCCTCTTTTTAGAAAAATACATTACGTAATTAATTACGGTGGATAAAAATCTATTGGGGATTGATTATGAGAGCAAACCTATGAATATCCTTAGTAACTTTTTTAATGCTTATCAAATACACCAGTGAAATCAAATAAAGGGATAATTAGTTGTGTTTTATGGCTTATGAAGTAGAGTTCGTGGAAATATACCATTATTTTTAATTTGTCATAGTCTCATTTTGACTATGTAATCTTTAGGACCTTCATCTCATTTCAGTTCAGCTAAACTACTTTTATTTTTTCTTTTCTAGAGTGTTTATTCTGAATTAATTTTCAATGTTGAATTTTTAAAAACACTTATTTCAGAATCACTCTTAGAAGGATTCAGAATAAGTAGCAACCAATAGGTCCTTGATTAGAAATCCTTTCATTTGTGAAAATATATACATAGGCAAATGCATATCTATTGCAATCTCTCATTAGGGCAGCTTGAGACTGAGGAAGGATTCCTCTGTTACACAGCTTTTCATTGCTGTAAACTGAAGTCTTCTTAGTCTATTTCCTTGAAGTAACACAGCCAGCTATGAATCTTCATCTCAGATTCTCTTATGGCTTCTTGGCTTAATGTGTTGAAGAGTCCAGGTTGATTTGCCCTGCATTACATCATAATGCTCTGCAGAGGCCATGGCTTTCTCAGCACTCGAGGCGAAACTTGCACGGTCTTCAGGTCTGGTGAGCAGAAGAAACTCTGCAACACTCATTGTGGGAGAAATAGTTTTTTATCATCTTTGTTGACTTTCTAAAAAAATCTTATTTATTTATTTACTGGCTGTGTTGGGTCTTCATTGTTACGCAAGGGCTTTCTCTAGTTGTGGTGAATGGGGACTATTCTTCATTGCAGTGCACGGGCATATCATTGCAGTGGCTTCTCTTGTGGAGCATGGGCTCTAGATGCATGGGCTTCAGGAGTTGTGGCATGTGGGCTCAGTTGTTGTGCCTCGTGGGCTCTACAGTGCAGGCTTAATAGTTGTGGCGCACGGCCTTAGATGCTTTGCGGAATGTGGGATCTTCCCAGACCAGGGATCAAACCTGTTTCCTCTGCATCAGCAGGTGGATTCTCAACCGCGGCGCCACCAGGGAAGTCCCGATCTTTGTTGACTTTTAAAAATCTCATTACCTAATTGCATTCTTTATTTTTTCACTAGCACCATCTATCCAACTACTCTTCCAAAAGCTGTAGCTCTATACAACTGATGCCAAATTGAATGTGATGGGTGTCAGCCTGATAATGTCTCAACTTAATACCAATTTTAAATAAAAGGTAAGAATGTTATTTAAATAAGACATCTCCGAAATAGTATTTTTAAAATTCATGTTTAAAAAATTAACTTCAATTTCATTAGAGGAGATTATTTATTCTGTCCAATGAGGTGCAGCCTCTGCCTCTTCAGACTGCATCTGATTTGTAATAGACTTCAATATTATTATGTTTTTGATTTGCCTGAGATATAGAAATAACACTAAGTAAAATCATGAGATTCTGTCTTCTCTTGGCGAAAAAAATAACATCCAAATATAAGTTGGGCACAGTTTCTACATTAAGAATGGCTATGTGAAAAAAAAAAAAATCCTATGCCAGAAACAGGTATGTGAGTAAATATGTTTTAGATAGATTCAAGGTCTTTTAATAAACCTCCTGCAAGCTCCTTAAAAAAATTGCCTACTCTGGCCAATCTGGATTTAAATTATAGCTGCATATTAAGATACGAAGGCAGTAAAATTTGGGGGTGACAGAAACATTCAAATGTGGGCTAGCTCATTTTATTGTGCTTGATTTACTGTGCTCTGCAGATAATGTATTTTTTTGCAAATTAAAGTTTTGTGACAACAGTGCATCAAGAAAGTCTATTGGCCCCATTTCTCCAACAGCATTTGCTCATTTCATGTCTCTGTGTTGTATATTGGTAATTCTTGTAATTTTTCAAAATTCTCATTGTTATTACATGAGTTATGATTCTCTGCCATCAGTGATCTTTGAAGTCGCTGTTGTAATTGCTGTGGGGTGCCACAAAGAACCACAGGCACATAAGATGGTGAACATAACCCGTAAATGTTCTGTGTGTCCTGACTGCTCCACTGACCGGTCATCCCCCTGTCTCTCTCCCTCTCTTTGGGCCTCCCCACTCTCTGAGACACAACGACATTGAAAGTAGGGTAATAAATAATCCTACAGTGACCTATAAATGTTCAAATAAAAAGAAGAGTTACATCTCTCACTTTAAATCAAAAGCTAGAAGTGATTGAGCTTAGTGAGGAAGGCATGTCGAAAACTGAAATAGGCCAAAATCTAGGCCTATTGCACCAAACCTTAGCCAAGTTGTGATTACAAAAGAAAAATCCTCGAAGGAAATTAAAAGTACTACCTCTGTGAACACAAGAATGATAAGAAAGCGAAACAGTCTTATTACTGATGTAGAGAATGTCTTAGTGGTCTGGATAGAAGATTAATGCAGCTACAACATTCCCTTAAGTCAAAGCTTCATCCAAAGCAAGGTCCTACCTCTCTTTAATTCTGTGAAGGCTGAGAAAGGCAAGGAAGCTGCAGAAGAAAAGTTTGAAGCCCCAGAGTTTGGTTCATGAGGTTTAAGGAAAGAAGCTGTCTCCACAACATAAAAGAGCAAGGTGAGACAGCAAAAGCTGGTGTAGAAACTGCAAAGTTTTATCCAGAAGATCTAGCTAAGATGATTAATGAAGTTGGCCGCACTAAAAAACAGATTTTTCAGTGTAGTCAAACAGCTTTATATTGAAAGAAGATGCCATTTGGGAATTACATAGCTAAAAAGGAGAAGTCAATGCCTGGCTTCAAAGCTTCAAAGGACAGGCCAACTCTCTCCTTAGGGGCTAATGCAGCTGGTGACTTTAAGTTGAAGTCAGTTCTCATTTACCATTTTGGAAATCCTAGAGCCCTTAAGAACTATGCTGTGTCTACTCTGCCTGTGCTCTATAAATGGAAGAGCAAAAACCTGGATGACAGCACATCTGTTTATAACATGGTTTACTATTTCAAGTTCGTTGCTGAGATCTACTGCTCAGAAAAGATTCCTTTCAAAATATTACTGCTCGTTGACAACGTACCTGGTCACATCCTGTCCTTGGAGACGGACAATAAGATTCATGTTGTTTTCATTCCTGCAAACACAACGTCTATTCAGCAGTCCATGGATCAAGGGTTAATTTTAATTTTGACATTCAGGTCTTATACATTTCCTAAGACTATAGCTGCCGTGGAGAGTGATTCCTATGATGGATCTGGGCAAAGTCAATTGAAAACCTTCTGGAAAGTATTCACTATTCTATATGCCATTAAGAACATTAGGAGTATTTGTTATTCACAGGAAGTGGTCAAAATATTAATAGGAGTTTGGAAGAAGTTGATTCCAGCCCTCATGGATGACGTTGAGGGGTTCAAGGCTTCAGTGAAGGAAGAAACTGTAGGTGTGGTAGAAACAGCAAGAGAACAAGACTTAGAAGCAGAGCCTGAAAGATGTGACGGAATTGCTGCAATCTCATGGTAACACGTGAAGGATGAGGAGTTGCTTCTTATAATAAGTAAAGAAAGTGGTTTCTTGAGTTGGAATCTACTGTGAAGGTGAAAGTGAAATGCTATAAAGATTGTTGAAATGACAACAAAGGATTTAGAACATGACATAAATTTAGTTGATAAAGCAGCAGCAGGGTTTGAGAGGATTGACTCCAATTTTGAAAGAAGTTCTACTGTGGATAAAAAGCTATCAAACAGCATTGCAGACTACAGAGAAATTGTTCATAAAAGAAAGAGTTAATAGATGTGGCAAACTTCATTGTAGTCTTATATTAAGAAATTGCCACAGCAATTTCCCTGACCAGTCAGCAACCATCAACATAGAGGCAAAACCCTCCCCAGCCAAAAAATGAGCACTCACTGAAGACTCCAGTGATGGTTACTGTTTTTAGCAATGGAGTACTTTAAAATAAAGGTACGTGCATTGTATTGCTTTTTTTTAAGATGTAATGCTGTTGCACACTTAAAAGATGATAATATGGTGTAAACATAACTTTTATATGCACTGTGAAAACAACACAAAATTGTGACTCACTTTATTTTGACATTTGCTGTATTGTGGTGGTCTGGAACCAAATCTGCAATATCTCCGAGGTCTGCCCTGTCTGTATTGTACTAACCCTCACTGATTAAATCTATTTGTATGTAACCCTAAAGAAACACCGAATGTAAATCTCTTATTTAATTCTCTAAAACAGTTCAAGGATAATTGTACTGAAAGTACAATTATGCTAAAGTATGAATCATTACTTGATTTTACTTTCATTGTCTTGGATAAAAATTATACATTGATTTCATATTCTTTTCCTTGTTATGTATTTCACATGCTTTTTTTTGTAGATGATGACTTAAGAAAAATGAGATTTAAAGTACTCGCATATTATCTGTGTTAAAAAATATCAGTGATATTAAAGGTGTTACCCCTTGAAAGCTAATTGCCACACTCAAAATTACCTTTCCAAGTGTAAAATTTTCTTTGCATCTTATGTGTCTACCTAGATTCCCACTGTATATAGAATTTTGAAATTGTGTATTATTTATTAAATGTAACTGTAGTAGAGTATTGTAACTATTATTTCTATTTCTTAGGGTCACTTGAAGGTTTCTTCAGAATTGTGAAATATTAGAGATGCAATTTGTTCCCCACCAAAAGATTTAATGAGAACATAGTATTATTTCATATCACTTATAAACATAAACTTCCATGATAGCTCTGGCCTGCATAACTTGGTAGATCAGCAAATGACACGGTATGATTATACAGTCATGCCATTCATCTTTGTGGTTATGTCAAGTGGTTTCAAAGCATTTGGCATTTTAACAATCATATTCAGAGTAGAGAATTTATTGTATACTTGAGGCTGTGATTAAAAACAATTATTCAAAAGTAAAGTGGTGATTCCATTTCACTCATTATTACCTCCACCAACAGAGCAGAGATCCATCTCATCATCTAGTATTAGAACAACAATCATCTTAGCTGCTGAGACGACAGATCGCGTCTGAGATATCCTGGCTTAATGGGGAAGAGGGCGCTGAGTCCAGGAGGGGAAGCAGTGGGTTGGGTTACATGGATGGACTTTGAAATCTGCCCCGTCCGGTCACTGTGAGAAGAAAGCCCACCAGCAGCTGCTGGTCACCAATATACTGCATGTTCTCAAGTTGTGCACTCCTGGGAATCTTCCAGTCCTGGAAACCAAGACAATCTAATGTTAATGTTATTTCTTGACTCTTCTTTGATCTAATTGTTTCTCAAGGTGTGTCCACAGATAACAGTTATCAGGGTCACCTGGAATTTTTGTCCAAAATGATGTGTCCTGAAGCCTACTCCAAGTGTACTGAATTATAGCTCTGAAAAGAGGAGCCAGGAATCTGAATTTGTAAATAAACACTCTGGTGGTACTTATGCATAATAAAGATTAAAAATAACTGCTCAATAATTTGGTCCAGATATCTCCTGCCTATCAAAATATAGAGACTAGTGATAGACCTAATTTGTGAAAATGGGAGAAGTCCATGGCTAATGACTATTTTTATTTATCACTAGAAAAATCCTTGGACACTCTTTGACCAAGATGGGAAAATTCAACATTATTCCTCTGAGTGGGTCCAGATTCTTTCCTGGAAGTCCTTGATTTATCCCCCAGTAACCAAGTCCCTGGCTTATTGTTTTTATTCTTTCCTGGGAGTAGGGGCAACCCCTAATCTTATGAATATAGTTCGATGTAACTCATTGTTTTTTCTAACTAATGATCTATTCTAATATTACTAGCTGAATTCAAACCCTTATGTATTCATTACTTCAAGACTCTTCATCACTGTATTTCACAGGTCTGATAGGATGTGTCACTGTAATTCCTTAGTGAATTTCACTACCACACATTGCCTGGTCCTGTCTTTGGAGGGCACAATACCCCACATCTCAAAATTGGGTTTCCCTGGACTGCAGCTGGGTCTTCCCTCTTCCACATCCATATTTTACCTTGAGAGATATGGATTTTGTCTAAGATTCACCTCCCACCCTGCATTCCGCAAATACTAGTCCTGTATCACACAGAGTACTTGGAACCAAAAGGGACCCTGCTCAGACATACACCATAATTTCATAGGTTGGGTGATCTTTCCTTTAATGCTATTGCATTCATTGCTTCTACATACAAGTTTGTGTTCTCATCACTTCCTGCCTGGATTACTGCAAAAACTTCTTCCTGTATGAACTTTATTACCACCTGTGCTATTCTTTTCTTAGGTTGATTCCTATACCTGGAATGTCGCCCTTTTGCAGAACCCTCATCCTTGTGGGAAAGTAGTTTTTTTGACAGAAAAGAAGTTAAAAAATATCAAAAAACTTTTGAGAATTAGCAGAATCAATCATGATTGTATAAAACCGCTAAGATGAAAACAATGTGGCAACATGATTTTCTTAATTTGAATTTTATTCTGATGTTAGTCTATGCACCTTTGTTTTACCAAACCCCAAGAAGCTTAGGACAAGGATTGTTTTCACTCACGTTTATGTTTGCAGGGCCTCACTCAATGACTGCACCCCTGAATGAATGTGGCTTAGCATATGATATTAACTAAAGCTCTTACCACCCTTTAGTTTTAAAAACAAATGCATAAATCGATCAGATTTATGAGCATTTTATCTAAATTATTATTTTTCTTTCCTACCCAAATTCTTAATTGTACCAATGATCTGATAATTATGCTTTGTAGAATTAATATTCTGTACAATCATACTTAAAATAATTTGCTTCAAATAGGCTTTTCTACCATGATCATGTCATATACCACCTTGCCATTTCTGTAATCTTTATAGCTATGTAATTAGTTGGATATTATACTGTCTATTGTAAACTTGTCTGCAAGTTTCTTTCTTTCTGGTTGGTTATTTAAATTTCTTAGGTTAGTTGGAACTAAAGTCTGTTCACATTTTAAGTCTTTTTTCCCCTCTTTTACTACTAGTGTTCTGTGATTTATTACTTCTGGGATTCTGTGATCCATAACTTTCCCTGAGAGTATCTTCTTTAATCATTAAATTCTAAATATGTAAGTTAAAACACACCTTTTTGAAATAGAATTGGGTGATAAATTTCTCACCTCTTCTAAAGTAATATTCAAAACCTGTTAACAATGTTAATTCTAATTTGAATAAATACGTCACCCTTTTAAAAAAAGTAGGACACAAATTCCCTTTAATTGGATCTATTTATTGTTGAAATGCATATCTAAAGAAGAAAAGAGAAAAATGTGTCACTGATTACCAAACCAAAACCCTTTGTAATCAGATGTAAAGTTTAGTTTCCAAGAACCCTGGAAAGGCAATCAGGGAGGTGTGGATATGAGCTAACGGTATTGAAAACTGCATGTTGTCTGGCCTCAATATTCAAATGGTTAAGACATTCTCCTTGGCTGGCATGTTCCTGGGCTGCTCACCTACCACTGGACGGTCAGGGAAGTTCTGTAGCCTCAGCATCCTGTGTGGATTCTTGCTCTCCTGAAGGCTGTTAGTGCCAGTTCCACTTCACTTTAGAGCATGGTCCTTCCCAGGCTCACTCTGAACTTCTTTTGCAGAGTAAACCTTCACATTTTTATAACAGCCCAAACTGTTTCTTATCTAAAGTGGTTTACTCTTTTAGACAAATACCTTATGATATCACTTATACGTGGAATCTAAAACAAGACACAAATGAACTTATCTATGAAACAAAAAGAGACTCACAGACATAGAGAACAGACTGGTGGTTGCCAAGGGGGCAGGTGGGGGAGGGATGGAGTGGGAGGTTGGGGTTAGCAGATGTAAGCTTTTGTATATAGGATGGATAAACAACAAAGTCCTATTGTGTAGCACAGAGAACTGTATTCAATATCTTGTGATAAAACATGACGGAAAAGAATATGAAAAATTATATGTATAACTGAATCACTTTGCTGTACAGCAGAAATTTTTATTTATTTATTTATTTATTTATTTATTTATTTATTTATTTATTTTTATTGGAATATAATTGCTTTACAATCTTGTACCAGTTTTTGAGGTACACCAAGGTAAATCATCTGTGTTTATACACATATCCCCGTATTCCTTCCCTCCCTCGACTCCCCTCCACCCTCCCCCTCCCGGCCCTCTAAGGCATCATACACATACAGGGAAAATGTAAAACTATGAAAAATACCAACATACAGAGAAAATATATGTGTATCTATAATGATACACATAGTCAAGGTTATTTTTTTTTAATTTTTAAAATTTTATTTATTTACTACTTTTGGGGGGGTACACCAAGTTCAATCATCTGTTTTTATACACATATCCCCGTATTCCCTCCCTCCCTTGACTCCTCCCCCACCCTCCCTCGAGTCCCCCCCACCCTCCCCGTCCCAGTCCTCTAAGGCATCTTCCAACCTCGAGTTGAACTCCCTTTGTTATACAACAACTTCCCACTGGCTATCTATTTTACAGTTGGTAGTATACATATGTCTGTGCTACTCTCTCGCTTGGTCTCAGCTTCCCCTTCATCCCCTGCCCCCCCCAAACCTCGAGTTCTCCAGTCCATTCTCTGCATCTGTGTCCTTTTTCTTGTCTTGTCACTGAGTTTATCAGTACCATTTTTAGATTCCGTATATGTGAGTTAGCATACAATATTTGTCTTTCCCTTTCTGACTTACTTCACTCTGTATGACAGACTCTAGGTCTACCCACCTCATTACATATAGCTCCATCTCATTCCTTTTTATAGCTGAGTAATATTCCATTGTATATATATGCCACATCTGCTTTATCCATTCATTTGTTGATGGGCATTTAGGTTGCTTCCATGTCCTGGCTATTGTAAATAGTGTGCAATAAACATTACGGTCATATTTCTTTTGGGATTATGGTTTTCTCTGGGAATATGCCCAGCAGTGGGATTACTGGATCATATGGTAGTTCTATTTGTAGTTTTTTAAGGAACCTCCAAACTGTTTTCCATAGTGACTGTACCAACTTACATTCCCACCAACAGTGCAGGAGAGTTCCCCTTTCTCCACACCCTCTCCAACATTTGTGGTTTCCAGATTTTGTGATGATGGCCATTCTGAGCTGTGTGAGGTAACACCTCATTGTGGCTTTGACTTGCATTTCTCTAATAGTTAGTGATGTTGAGCATCTTTTCATGTGTTTGTTGGCCATCTGTATGTATTCTTTGGAGAAATGTCTATTTAGGTCTTCTGCCCATTTGTGGATTGGGTTATTTGCTTTTTTGGTATTAAGCTTCATGAGCTGCTTGTATATTTTGGAGGTTAATCCTTTCTCCGTTGTTTCATAGGCAACTATTTTTTCCCATTCTGAGGGTTGCCTTCTTGTCTTGTTTATGGTTTCTTCTGTTGTGCAAAAGCTTTTAAATTTCATTAGGTCCCATTTACTTATTCTTGATTTTATTTCCATGATTCTAGGAGGTGGGTCAAAAAGGATCTTGCTTTGATGGATGTCATAGAGTGTTCTGCCTATGTTTTCCTCTAGGAGTTGTAAAGCAGAAATTAATATAACATTGTAAATCAACTATGGTTCAATAAAATAAATTTTAAAAAATGTAAAGTGATTTATTCTTTCAGTGTTTCAGCTGCTTTCTTTAAGGAAATAGGAAATTCCTCTTCATTTCCCTTGTTAATATGTAAGAGAAGATTTTAAATAAGTAGTCTGCAAGAGAAAATTGGCACTCTCCATGCATTATTCCAGTTTATTTGGAAAATGTTCAAACATTTTGTTTTTTCTTTACATCCATTCAATGTGAGTTTCTGCCTATTTAGGGAATTACTTGACAGGTTCTGCAATAGTTTTAAGATCCAACCTTGATGCAGAAACTCAGTCCCTGGCAATTTTTGTGGAGACTCATTGAGAACATATGTAAATAGAAAGCTATCAGTCTGCCTGATAACCAGAAGAATATAGCAGCATATCTATAAATTATTGCCAATTCTGTGACCCCATAAATGAAGTTTGAGCCTTTAGCTAGCATAGAACAGATATTGAAATAATAAAAACACAAGAAGATCTGACATGTCACCTTGAACTGAAAGCTAAAATTCATTTTTGTGTGATTTAGGATCTCCATGTCTTTAACTTATTGTGATAAACTTTTAAATGTTTTTCCTCAATTATTCATTCCAGAAAAAAATTGCTGGGGACTTCCCTGGTGGCGCAGTGGCCGAGAATCTGCCAGCCAATGCAGGGGACATGGGTTCGATCCCTGGGCTGGGGAGATCCCCCATGCTGCGGAGCAACTAAACCTGTGCGCCACAACTACTGAGCCTGCTATCTAGAGCCCTCAAGCCACAACTATACAGCCTGAGGGCCTAGAGCCCAGGCTCCACAACAAGAGAAGTCACCACAATGAGAAGTCCACCCACCACAATGAAGAGTAACCCCCACTGGCCACAACTAAAGACCACGCATAACAACAAAGACTCAACGCGGCCAATAAACAAATAAATTTTAAAAACAGAAAAAAAATACTGTGTGCCTATTATGTACTCTATAGTATTCTATGCATTGGGAATACATTAGTGAACCAAAGAGAGAAAAATTTTATACCTTACGAAGCTTACATTCTAGAGGGAGCGGAAAGAAGGTATAAAATAAACATAGCAATTAAGTAAATCATTTAACACTTTAGAGATTGAGATGAGATTAAAATAATAAAAGAGAATGGATATAATTGCTGGGTATGGAAGGAGGGGCAGTGTTGAACAGAGCAGTTGGACAGTAGACCCAGTGAGAAGGCAAATTTGATCTGGGATTTGAAGAAGGTAAGAGAGTTCATCATTATGATATCTGAGTAATAGTGCTCCAGTCAGAGGAAACAGCCACTGAACAAACCTGAACTCCTCCTGCACGTTCAGGCATCCAGTGTGACTACAGCAGAGTGAGCAGGGAAAAGGGCAGCATGATTTCGGGAGAAAAGAAATACAAGGACTGGAGACACTTTGTGTAAAAGATATAGTACAGTGCTAATAGTGCTGAAGATATTTAAATGATACCCAGTATTATGAAAGAGAACTCTTGATTATAGAAAGAGAAAGCCACCTGGAGTACATTGGTTTCCCATGGCTGCTATAACAAATTACTAAAAAATTGGAGGCTTAAAGCAGCAGAAATGTATTCTCTCGCTGTCCTCTAAGCCACATATCTGAATTAATATTTGTTGGCTCAAATCAAGGTGTTGGCCTTCCCAGCTTCTGGTGGTTCTGCCATTCTTTGGCTTGTGACCAAATCAGTCTAGTCTTCAAGGTCAGCATCTTCAAATCTTCAAGGTCAGCATCTTCAAATCTTCAAGGTCAGTACCTTCAAATCTTCAAGGTCAGCATCTTCTAATCTTCAAGGCCAACATCTTCAAATCTCTCTCTTCTCTGTCTTCTTATGGCCTTCTCTTTTGTGTATGTCAACTGCTTCCCTCTTATAAGGACACTTGTTATTGCCTTTAGGACCTAGCCATATAATTCAGGGTAATCTCCCCTTTTCAAGCTCCTTAAATTAATCACATCTTGAAACCACTTTTTTCACATTAGGTAACATTTACAGGTCCCAGAGATTAGGACCTAATACATTTAGGGGCCATTAGGGAATTAGAGTACCACTGCAATTTTTAAAGGAATAAAATTAGTTCTAATTTTTACCTATAAAATTTATTGGGATCACTCTGTTGCAACTCACCTAAAACCCTACATGCATTAAGATAGATACTGTCATCCTACAAACTTTCTAGCAATCTTATGTTTATCCATACCACATTGCTGCCTTATAGGGTGGGTAAGCAGTGCTTTAGTAAAAACTTGATTTATGGAGAGAGAAGCTTTTGCTTTATAAGACCCCAAATTACCATTATTTCTAATCAGTTTCTCACCAGTTCGCTCCTTCCCATCACAAAATGCATATGAAGTACAAGTTTATATTGGGAACCTTTCAACAGAGACAGCCTGTAGCTATGAATTTAGTCTATTTTGTTCTTTTAAACTCCTAAAATTTTATCTTCTTCATCCAAGCATACCTGCTGAAGGATGTAATGTTTTACTAGATTTTGTTGGCCTTGAGTTTAAGGCTTACATCCTAAAGCCTACATCCTATACACTATACATCCTTCCTGAGGGGCCCTAGGTCTGGAAGCAAATGCAGTTGTTTCATCTATTTATTTTTAGCAGAATATATTCTAATTCAGATAAAACACAGTGTTATACAGATAAATGGGTTATGCAAACCCATCCTGCTTTGAAGTATCATGAAATGATCAAACAAAGGAATGAAGTTGAACGTAATGTTAATTCTAATTTTATAATAGATTTTCACATGATTCCTCTTTTGTCAAGAGAGCCTTAATCAGGGAGAGAATCCAGGAAGTAAGACTTATCACCAGAAGAGATTAGTGTTTTGTACTTTGGTAGGAGCATCAGTCTTGTTTCTTGATGTGGTAAATGATCTATTAACATAAAAGGGTGTAAGGTACAGACTAATGTATTCATCCAGCCCTACGTGGGACCCTAAAGCCAGCAGTGGGTCTGAAAGTTGTCTCCTGGAGATGCACCTTCTTGGCCCCATGTCCCTGGTCCTGGAGCCATTTATTTCTTTACACACTACAACCCTGCCTGGCGAGTACAGTCCTCCCTTCCCTGCTCTACTTGCTAGAATCTTCACAATGTCGCTAGTGGGCCACATGAGGAAGCTTTGTCTCTGCACTTTCAAAATACTGAATCTTATTTAAAATGCAATACATCATACTCTCCTACAATTGCTGTGTTATGTTGGTTGTGCACAAAACTCTAAATGTTACGTCCTCTATAAAATCATATCTGGATTAAAAGGTGATGGGTGCTAACTCTTTACTATATCTATTATGAAACATGCTTCAGTGTCTCCTTTATCAGGAAGTTACATCAGTGCTTGCATTTCTTTAATCATTTCAGCAGGTGTTTCTTTTTTGGTGGGGATGGGGTCTAATTGTTCTTACGTTTCTGCAGTCTCGATGATTGTTGCTGAGTCATGCGTGAGGAGAATACAGACATATTTCTTTGACATCATGTAGTTCCTAGCACAAAGGGGCACTTTAAAAAAATTGCTTCTTGATGACAGTGATTTTGCAAAGTGGCAGTCATTTTATTTAAGCACATGTAAATTCCACTTCAGTTAGCAGAACTATAGATTTAAATGTGATCATTTTAAATGAACAAAAATTCTTGGAAGATCCAGAATATCAAATGAATGACTATAGCACTATCACAGTGGAAAATTGTGTGGTATCACATTGATGTTTAAGGCAACTTTCATGATAGAATTGTGTAGTCAGTAGGTGGCACTCTTTGTTTTATTAATAACCACTGACCACTCCCTTTAATTTTATAAAAATTATCGAGTGTAGTTTGTTTTCAACTATTTTAACAAAATTCCAAAATTGCTTCTGTGTAGCTTACTAAATCAATCATTTTGATTGTTTATGATGGTGACGTTTTGGCTTTAATTTTATAGGACAGTTTTTTTTTTTGAATGAAACATAGAATTTATTAATATAGGACAGTTTTGAATGAGGATCTAAACATTTTTTTTTTATTCACAGTTATCACTTTTAGCTGGAAATGAGTTTTCAACCTGACAAATACTAACAAGGTTATTACAAACATATTTCTTTTACTAAAATGATTATTATTTTTACTACTTAGATTGTAAAATGGAAATCTGAGATAGATTACCCAATGTGGTCTGATTTGACAGAATTAATTTCAGTCTCCAAATCTGGACAAGCAAATTCTATATTGATTCAAAAACAAAACAAAACACAAGCAAAAAATGTGGGCAAATGAAAATATGTGGCATTTCATGCAAAGGGAACTACATGGAAGAATCTGAAAAAATGGTTTTACACAAAGTAAACTAGCACAAGAAACCAGAGGAAGATTAATATCATAGGTAATGGTAATATTTTATATGACTATAACAGTAACTCATGTAAATTATAATGGTTAATTTTGTGTGTCATTTCGGCTAGGCTATGCTCCCAGTTATCTGGTCAAATACTCGTCCAGATGCTGCTGTGAAGGTACTTTGTAGATGTGATTAACATTTACAATCAGTTGATTTTAAGCAAAAAGTTTTCCTTTAAAAATAGAGATGGGGAAAAAATAGGGATGAGACTGTGACATAGAAATTCTGCCTGAGTATCTGGGCACCATCCTGTCAGATAGATTCCATATTTGCTTGTCCCCACAGTTATGAACCAACTTCTTAAAGTTCCTCTCTCTCTCTCTCCCCCTCCCTTTTTATTTCTTTAATTAGCTATTCCTACTGTTTCCGTTTCTCTGAAGAACCCTGAGTGATACAGAATATAAATAGAAATGTACATTAATTTCATTATAACATTTCAGAAGACTTTGTCCCTATAGAATAAGCTCTGGTAGCAATGAAGAGGGAAAGGCCACATACTGGCAAACAATTGTTGAAATTAGAACAATAATAAAGGAGTAAAAGCACTGAGTTATTAACAGGACCAAAACTTAAATTAAGGGAGAAGAACAAACCTTCCCTCAAAACTCATTAGAAATGGAAATGCAGGCTATAAAGTTATTAGAAAAGATGAAACGTGGAGAATAGATGTAGGAGTTCCAATGTATGGGTGGTAAGATTTCCAAAAGGAAACAATTTGCAGTAAAGGGATCATCGGTGATAACATGAATTGTGCGTTTTTTAGACTCATTGAGTTCCAGGGAAAGATAATATTAATGACACAATCAAAATTAGCATTATATTCAATAAAGGAGAAAAGTCTGCTTACCTGCAGTGGAACCAACACCAGGCAACCTGAGACATCTCAGCAACACTAAGTGTGAAATGTGGTAATGAGCAAACCTTCAGAATAGTAAGGGGAAAATGTGCACCAAGAATTCTATACCTGAACAAAATGTCATTCACGCTCAAGGGCAAAGTAAAGACAGTCTCATTTCTGCAAAGCACAGGGCTATTACCCTCACTCGATTCTTCTGTGACACCTGTTCTCTCTGGTCCTCCCAGCCGACCTCCTCCCAGTTCCTCAAATGAGCCACAGTCTTCTCCATCTGTCCCATGAATCCAAGCCTACAGCTTCCTCTGTTTGGAACACTCTTCTTTCTTCCTTCTTTTTGACTGGTTCAGCCTTGTTATTCCTTCAGATCTCACTTAAAAAAAATAAATAAAAAATAAAAATGCTCTGATTCCTCCGCAGAGAAAAGCCTGCTCTTAGCTTTCAAAACTAAATTAGCTATTTCTTTCCTGTACTCCTATATATTTTTCCCGTTTTCCATCTCTGTATTTACTGAATTTAAATTTACGTACAATCAAATACATTCATTTTGTGTATCCCTCAATGAGTTTTGAAAAATGAATATATTCAAGTTAACTAGCAGGACAATCAAAATAGAGACCTTTTCATCACTCACCCAAATTACCTCAGTCTACACCCACTTCATCCCATCCAGGTAATCCTTGACCTACTTTCTATCACATAGATTAAATTCGTCTTTTCTAGAATTTCATATAAATGGAATCGTACAGTGTGTATTCTTTTGTTTCCGGCTTCTTTTGCTCAGCTTACTGGCTTGTTTCCAGTTTTTGTTTATTATGAATAAAGATAATACATGCGTGTTGTGTAGTGTTTTTTGTGGACATAGGTTTTCATTTCTCTTGAATGGAATGGTTGTCTTATAATAAGTGTAGTTTCCCTTCTCTTTATTCAAAACTGTTCTATGCCATTGTGTTTTAAGTGTCTTGTAAATGCCCCAAAACCACATAATTTTGAAAATATCAAATATGAGCATTTGTCTTTTAATAACAGAATTTAGCCTAGTCATATTCATCAAGACTGCTGTGTTTGAATTTGTTCTGACCATCTTATTTTATGTTTTCTATGTGTCATTATTTCTTCTTCCATTTCCCTTTCTGCATTTCTGTTTATTTTAATTTATTCTAAGTGAACATATGGTGAAATATACAGATCTCCAAGATCTCTGGTGATGTAATTTAATGTGTTTTGACAAATTCTGCTCTTTAAAAAAACTTAGATTTCTCTTTTTCCACTTCTTCTCCTTGTTGGTTAAGAAGACATATATCCTATATTAGTAAGGATTAGGCTTGGCTGTATAATTAAAGCCAAAAAAGCCAGCAAAGGGAGGAAAGGGAAGGCAACATTTTCAAACCTTCTTCTATCCATTTATATGTACATATTTCTACATAAACAAGGTTATACTTCTGTGGTTTACAAAACAGATCTCACCTGGTACCTGTTTTACAATTTTTATTTCTCTTAACTATATGTCATAGAGTTATTCTCATGTAAATAATCTAGCTCTATCTTATCCTTTTAAAGTGTTCATGATATTCCAGAATTCAGACATAGTATAGGTAAAACCCCTTTGATGGATGTTTAGATAGTTTAAAATTGTTTTCTATTACAAACAGCAGCACAGTAAACATCCTTCTATATGCTTCCTTGAGCATCAGTGTTAATGCTTCTTTACACATTTATATCACTGTTTATGCTGAAGTATTTTAAAGTAAGTTACCTGTGTGATGCCTATAGAAATGAGTTCACAGAACGCATCTGTCATTTTTATTTTAATGAATCCTGCCACACTGCTGTCTAAAATGACTACACCTATTTGCACTCCCGTGAGCTCTACATGAATACCTATCTCTCCACACCCTTGCCACCACTTGTTATACATACTGAAAAGTATTCTGGTCAGTCATTTGTCTTCATTTGGAGCAGGGGAGGTCTTGTACAGAAATCCATAATTGTATTTTTTTCATACTTACACTTTATTATTTGATAGTTTTTGCATACTTATTTAAGAAGGCTTTCTCTATCCAAAAGTTACAAGCATATTTCTAAGTTTTTTTATTCTAATACTTCGATAATTTAAAAAAGGTTTAGGTTTTTGATCCACTTGAAATATATTCTCATGAATGGTGTGAAATATGAATCTAAATATTTTAAATGGATAGCCAATTTGTAATTATGATAATATAATAATCACTAATATTTATTGGACAACCCTTAATTGTACCAGGTACTTTTCAACTTAATCCCACTTTATTGTTGTTGGTTTGAGGATTAAACAAAACATTTTAAAGAAGGGACATGTAAGGCACTAAAGGGTTATTGGTTTTGCCCAATTAAAACATATGTTGATTGGTAGAATTAGGATTCTAACCCTGGAAGAATGACCCTAGATTATTCAGGCTTCTAATACAATTTTCTTTTCCCAAAGATTCAAAGTACCATCTTTGGAATATACCAAATCCCCGTAAATACATACTTTTATTTATGGAATTTCTATTTTGCTTTAAAAAAATGATATATGTGTGTGTGTGTATGTGTATACACATTTTAAAAAATCTGATCCTGTTATCACTCTTATATTTTCATAGCTCCCTATGGACCTCAAGATCAAGTCCAGACCCTTTAGCATCCTCCTACCTCCTTCCTCTGGAATCTCAGATATGGGTACAGACTCTTTTCCCAGTTATTTCCTTATTCGAGTTACAAAAACCTTCTGCTACTTATCTGAGCAGAGCAAATACATTTATTTCAAGAAACATTCCTGTCTCCATGCCTTTGTTCGCACTGCTTCTTACACCTCATCTTTTATGCCTCATTTGCTGGGAAAGCACACATTCATTTTTAAAGATGAACAGAAACATCACCGCCTTCAGCCTTCCCTCCCTCTCCATCCCAAACAAGTAGGAAGAAACCATTCTTTTCTCCTTTATGTGTCCACACCCTTCCCCTGAGAATTGAATTTATTCAATGACACATTTCTCGCCTCCACATAATGTGAGTATCTTAAGGGCAGGACTATATCTTGTTAAGTATGTAGTATGAATTGAATAAATCTTTGTTGAGTAAATTAATATAAAACAAAGACCATCACGTTATGAGAGCAATCATTAGGTTATCTGATTTATGAAATGATGCAACACAGTTTTAAACGAGACATCTTTTTCAAAACAAGAAGTGAGTGTACTTAACCACACTCAATTGGTTCATAGCAGAACAAATAGGTGACTGGAAAGATAGTTCATGCTACAGCATGTTTAATGAACTAGTGAAAGAGAAAGCCAGAGAACTTGTGAGATTTATTTATTTATTTATATTTTATTTGGTTTTTTTATTTTTTATTTTTTTGGCTGTGTCAGGTCTTAGTTGTGGCACGGGGGATCTTCGTTGAGGCACATGGGATCTTCATTGAGGCATGCAGGATCTTTTGTTGTGGCATGTGGGCTTCTCTCTAGTTGTGGCATGTGGGTTTTCTCCTCTCTAGTTGTGGCATGCAGGCACCAGGGAGAATGGGCTCTGTAGTTTGCAGCACGTGGGCTCCCTAGCTGAGGCGAGTGAGCTCAGTAGTTGTGGAAGCAATCTTAGTTGCACCATGGCATGTGGGATTTTGTTTCCCAACCAGGGATTGAATGCGCCTCCCCTGCATTGCAAGACAGATTCTTTACTGCTGGACCACCAAGGAAGTCCCTTGTCTTGTGAGAATTAGATCTAAGGGTCTTCATAATCATCTGGCATTTGCTTGATGTTGTAACCACCTTTAGACAGGCACCTGATAGGGACTCTGGGGATATTCCAGATTCTTCACTTAAGGTCCTGGTCCTGTGGCCACGATGGAACACTTGTGCTGAGTCACCCGCTGTAACTAAGCAGTCAGTTGCATAAGTTCCCTTGTGTGTGCATAGCAATCATTTAAATCTTGGATCTGTGACAGCCCTTAGAGGTATTCAGGACATGTGCCCCACTTCCTCAATTTCAGGCCTTCAACAGGTACACAGGTGGTACACTTAGCAAGCAGACCATCCATTATTGACTGTACTCATCCAGTTAGACTAACGGAAAAGTTGATAAAGTTGATATCAACCAGGCAAGGCAAGGACGGGTGCATCTGTGCGGTGCATTGAAAGAGTGAGCAAGGAGATTGGTGGGGGATTTCTCTTTCACTGAGATCTTTCTTTCTTTTTCCCCCTTTTAGGTTTCACTCTATCTTTTCTGTCTGATCTCTGAGACTAAGCATTTTGCTTCATGATCTTATTTTTCCTTGCTATCTTTTGCTTCCCCAATGTTTATGCCATACCCCTGAGTTTCTTCCAGGCCCATCATGCTTCAAATTGCCCAATATGGTAGCAGTTAGCATGACAGAGAGTCAATGACTTTTTTTCTACTTCCTTAAGCTAGAATAACTTCATATGCCCATAGAATAACTTTTTGTATGCCCCAAAACGAGTAATATAAGTGCCCCTCAATAGGTACCTTTTTTGAATTAGTTTAATTACTTTATGAATTTCTGAATATATGGAAGGAGATATACTCTTACCGGTTAATATTAGAATGCAAAAAATCCCAACAAATGTGGATGCAATGTTACTAAAAATTGGTAAAGAAGACAACATAGGTATAGGCGAATGTATTATTAATATGTTCACACCTATTTTATAGTCCACAGATGTGAAGGACAAGATGTAGTGTGTACACAGTTAAGGACAAAACCGTACACTTTTGCATTTTGTTCCCTCAACTTCTATAGTTTTCTGGAAAGGATTTTTAAAAGCTATGTAGTCTCAAGGTCATTGATTAGCCTCCTAAGATATTCCTGGTCTTGCCAGCATTATATGCTTTGTGATTCACTTATTCTCTTCTGGAGGCCAAGGGTGAGGCTGGACACAGGTGACAGTGGGGTTGAGTGTGTGACTTCCTTGTCTCACCAGCCACTCAACTCTAAGAGTAGCCTTGAAAGGAAACAGACAAGCAAACAAGTGAAAAGAAAAAGCTGTGAATCCTTTCGATATAGGAGAAAAGAAGAGGTAAAAAGAACTATTTTCTCTTCATAAAGGATTAAAGGAAGGTCTTAACACCTTGTCTCCACAGGTAAGAGCAAAGACGACCTCATTTGCTGTTGTGAACAGTTATTATAACAACGGACAACTTTGCTTTTACTATGAACTTGGTATTACGAACTATTCTATCATCACAGTAAATTCTATAAGTACTGATAGTATGATCAGTTTATATGTGAGAAAACTGAGAACACACAACTGTTAGACCAAGAGCATATGAACAATGTGAGCGGGAGCTGACATTCATTTCCAGGCACTTTTACCCCAAAGCCCAGCATATTATTATAATAACAATGCAATATGACTCTTCAAAAATTGAGGTACATCATGTAACATCCATGCTAACAAGTAGAGAAATGTACTAAAAATTACATTGCTAATTCAATAAGCAAATTACAAAAATTCCTTTCCTTAAAAAATAGAAAAAGTGCTTAACTGTTTAAAAAGTGTAGAAAAACAGCATAACAAAACTAGAAAATGAACTAAAAGGGCTGTCAGTTTTATGTTTATAAATTCTCTACGTAGATACAATTTTAGCAGAAGCTTCTTTAAAATGTTTGGGGTTTGAACATTCAAATTATAATTAATTCACATGTAACTGAAGCTCTATTGGAACAAATAAGACAAGTGAGAACTTCTCACTGGTTTTCAGAAAGTCAGCAAGTGTCCGTGATAGAACATAATAGAAGGAAAACAACAAATAACATTTCATGTGGAGTGAGATGGTGGCATAAGTTTAGGAAATAATTTTTAAAAACTAAAAGCTAAATCCAGTTTACTGGGTTAAAGCTCTCTCTCCTTTACTCCTTAAAGGTCTAGCTCTTCCTGTACCTCTTTCCAACATTACTCCTCACATAGTTGGGAGAGTTTCAACATCTGCGCTTATTTGTCAGGAATTAATACAGCCTGCTTCTAGTGTCTTATTTTGATAAGTCCCATAATTGCATATCTACCAAGGAAATGCAAGATTGGAAGGGGAGAGAAGCAGGAACCATTACAGCTCTATTGGCAACAGTGACTGGATCCTTGGCTTTTAGAAAATGGCAGAAAAAAATGTGCTTCTCTGAATTCTCCTGTGAGTGGCTGCTTCAGGGCAGCAGCAAACGAGATTGTTGATGAAAGTTCCCTGTGATTCTAGCACTTTCAGGCTTTTTTTTTTAATTAATTTTTATTGGAGTATAGCTGCTTTACAATGTTGTGTTAGTTTCTGCTGCACAGCAAAATTAATCAGCCATGTATATACATATTTCCCTTCCTTTTTGGATTTCCTTCCCATTCAGTTCACCACAGTGCATTAAGTAGAGTTCCCTGTGCTATACAGTAGGTTCTCATTAGTTACCTGTTTTATACACACATACATATATACACACATTTTATACATAGTATTAATAGTGTACATGTGTCAATCCCAATCTCCCAATTCCTCTCACCCCCTTTTTTCCCCCTTGGTATCCATACATTTGTTCTCTATGTCTGTGTCTCTATTTATGCTTTGCAAATAGGATCATCTTGAAGGATGTAGCTCTTCCAATAATTTTGTATGTCCCTAATTCTCTGTGTTAATTCCCTTCCAGCCTGAAATATCTAGAGTGACTAATTTTTTGTGTGTGTGTGTTTTTTTTGGTAGACTCTTGACTGTTATTTGTACTTGAAGTGGTCCTTGCAGAAAGATTTTACAATGCAATCTGAGGAGGATATCTGACCTATTCATATTTGAAGGTAATAATGATCTCATCACCAGTTCAGGAATGTATATTGATAATCCATGACATGTTATGGAAAAATAGTTCTTTAAATGATTGTCTATATTTGCCTGGAATAAAGTGTCTCTTAAGGGCAAGGATTTGCGAAAGCAATAGCTCCTGCCATATAATATTACTGTGCAAATGACTACAAGACCCTGTGGGTGGGCTGACATTTCTCATCATACAAGAGAAGTTACACAAAGACAATAACAAGCTCATGCTTTTCAGTTCTTAGTTCAAGACATGGTTGGAAAACTAGAGGAATTCCATAATTGCTGTGAGACATTCTGCTACCTTTTTTAGTCAAAGGGTTGATGTCATCCAGATCTCTAGTTTGACTTTCAGAAAATAAAATTATCATACACACTGAATTCATAATCTCTTCATGAATTTTGTATGAAAGTTAGGGTGCTTATTGGCGAATATTGGGACTTTGATAATAGAAAAGAGTATGCAATAGTGGATTGCAATGAATTCCTGTACCTTTTACTCATTGAGTTGGCCTTTTTTTTTTCCTTCCACTAATCAGCAAATTGTACTGAAGTAGTTCTCTTTCATCAGCACTTGCAGTGATACACATAAGTGTTTTATCTCACTGCTTTGACAACCTGAGTCCTTTGTTATAATCTAGTCCAAAGCAACTTTGATTGTATCATCACTCTGTTGCACATTATTATGCTGGTCTACTTCATCGAGCTGCTACTCCATGGATTGAATCATGCTGATTGGGAATGTTGATCATGAAATGGAATTTTGATAGCTGCTTTGTAAGGAAATGTACCTGCCCATGGAAACTGAGGGAACTTCTCACTGGTAAACACGTTAGGAGTTCTGGTGTTGATGAAATAATAAGATACTCCTTTAAAATAAAAAGCCAGTTTATATATTTTTGTTTTCCACAAAGGAAAATGAGGTGCAATGATAGCTAAATCTCTTTGGATTTGGGAAATAGCATACATCAAGTTAGAGTGAACTACTGTGGTGGATCGAGTAGCATCCTCGCCATAAAGATGTCCACATTCTAAGCCTGAGGATCTGTGAATATGTTACCTTATATGACAAAAGGGACTTTGCAGATGTAGTTAAATCAAGGCTCTTGAGAAGGAGAGACTAATGTAATCCCTGAGTCATTAGTAGAGGTTGAGGGATGTGCTTTGAAGATGGAGGAGGGAGCTGTAAACTGAGGGGAAGGGGCTGAGTCAGGGAATGCAGGCAGCCCTAGAAGCTGGAAAAGGCAAGGGATCCACAAGCCTCTAGAGGGACATGGCTCTGCTGGCCCCTTGATTTTAGACTTCTGAACTCAAGAACTGTAAAGAAAATTCAATTGTGTTTTTCTAACCCACTAAATTCATGATAATTTGCCAGAACAGTAAAAGGAAACCAACGCAGCTAAGGTAACAAATTTACAGTGTAGACTGTAAAACTTCCAGTTTCGAGAACCAGAACCAGAACCAGAACCAGCTCTGCAGAGTATTATGACCCACCGATTACCTAGCTTGGTCTTTTTGAATCTGTGACCCATGAAGTCTCTACTAAGTCTCAGAAGAATCACAAAACAGACTCGTATAGGTGTGTGCACATACATCATGTAATATATGTTTATATATAAACATATTGAATAAATAAAATATATATTTATAAAATATATAGCACATCTATATTTATTTATTGATAAACATATATTTTATCAAAGATGATATGTATATATTTATCAAATATATGCTCTTTCCTGTAATTAACTATTCATATTTTGGAAAATAGTTCCAGATTTTATTTTGGGTCCTGGTAGATGTTGAAAGCCTGACCATGGAATCCCAATTGACTATATGAGTTGAGCTGGTGGTTTTTTATTATACACTCAGCATCATCTGATCTACCAAGCCATAAAGATTGGCATCTTCAGCAGTATCCTATCAGTAGGTAGACGTATTCTAGGAGAAAGCAGTCTCAGGCTTGTCCTACAAACACAAGAAATTATTATGTTCCCTGGACCTGAATCACACTGTACCGGCTTCAGGTTTATTGCCATCGCTTCCCTGGTCCACGCCAGTGTCCTCATGGGGAATGCCTTAAGAGCAGTTGGCTGAAGAAGACAGAACTGGGCCTGGTTTAAGAGTAGAGCAGCTGGGACAGTCCAAGCAAGCAGGAAGGGCAAGTATCTCCAATGGTGTGAAGTCCAAGAATTTCTTCTAGTTTTCCAATTTTCCTGGAAGGATTTTTGGATAGTGATATAACAAAATCATATCTAATGATTCTGCAAGACTGTCCAGGATTTGGAAGGGCGCATTTGATGGGTTGGTAAAAATAACACAAGCAGTGTGGTATGGACCTTTTAGAAGAGGACGGAGGGGAAGGCTATGTGTGTTCCCTGTGAGTTCTCTTTAAATGGACCCACAGCAAAAACTGAGTGGGAAGAAATCTTTCATGGAGATGAATCACTCCAGGTTTGACCATTGGATTTGTGAATACACTCACCACACAGGTAGGGAAGGACGTTATGCCTGAGGTAAAAATGTGTGGATTCCATCCCTCCACTGACTCCTGAATATGCTTATATGCTTCCCAACACTGCTGAGTGCTTAACTTACCTCCACCAAGGCCAATAATAAGGACGGGATACACACTGTCTCACAGGAGGATTAGCAAGCCACAGGATGGCTGGTTAATCATGTTGAGTATCTTTTACCATCTCATTTTATCACATCACTTTTTCCACTGGGATAGACACTTACTCTGGATACAGATTTGCCTTTCTTCTACCAGTGTGTCTTCCAGTCCCATTATCTATGTCTGTAACACTTTATTCACAGTGACCTTGTTCCACAAAATATTGCTTCTGATCAAAGGATTCATGCAGGAAAAATAGATGGGTAGGTGAGTAGATAGATAGATAGACTAATGAAAATAAAGATATTGATTCACGGCTATGAGAGTTTCTGATACAAACGCATATTCCATTCTCTGTAATCAGCTGACATTACAGAATGTGGAATGGCATATTAAAGACTGAGTTACAATATCTTCTAGCAAACAACATCCTTTGCAGTTGCATTGCTGTGATAGAATAAAAAATAAGTATTTAGTTTGATTTGTACACAATTGCCTATTTCTTTTTTTTTTCCTTTTCTCCTAGCATAACTAGTTCATATAAAGGATATTGCCTGTGAACAATTATGCAACTAAGTCTTACGTTATACAATATTTTAAAAAGTATGTGCCTGAAGAAAAGAATAATCACAACTCAGATGGATACAGTTACAAATGGGAATTTTTGTCATCCTTTTATTCTATATGAAGGGATTCCTTTGAGCAAACCTAGTGCATCACACTCTGTGGAAGCATGATGCCACAGTTCAGGTTTAGTTTTTATTAGGAAAAATTGTAGTATTTATTAGAAAATGCTCTTCAGATAACACCTGTGGAAGAGAAAGGGAAGAATTAAGATGGGTTGGAGGGAAAACCTGAGTTGCTATGGTCAGAGGTCAGCTGCCAACGTGAGCCGTGGATGCACGTGGCTTGTCAGACGTGTCACAGCTTGGCTCCTAAGTACCTACACTTTCTACTTCTGGGAAGTGCCCTGCCCCACAGTGGATAGAATATCCAAGGCAACTTACTGCAGCTGAGGCAATCCCTGAATGGTCTCCCAGCACCTGGGGCAACCAAGTTTTACCTTGAAGTGGAGGAGATCTGAGTAGGGTATCTCCACTCCACGGCCAGCACACAGGCTGATGCTGCTGGGGTTGTTTAAATGCATATATGAGTTCAAGAGTATAAGATCAGTCTTCACTTACTGAGTGATGTAGGTTGGACAGAGGAAGACAGATAACCATATGGTGTCGCTTATATGTGGAATCTAAAAGATGATACAAATGAACTTATTTACAAAACAGAAACAGACTCACAGACATAGAAAACAAACTAATGGTTTCCAAAGGGGAAAGGGGGTGGGGGGAGGAAGGGATAAATTAGGAGTTTGGGATTGACAGATACACATTACTGTATATAAAATAGATAATCAAAAGGACCTACTTTATAGCACAGGGAACTCTACTCAATACTCTGTAATAACCTATATGGGAAAAGAATCTGAAAAAGAGGGAATATATGTGTATGTATAACTGATTCACTTTGCTGTACACCCGAAACTAATGCAACATTGTAAATCAACCATACTCCAATATAAAATAAAAATTACATTTAAAAAAAAGAATATGATATCAGCATAGCCAAAGGGGTAAACTGTACCTACTTTTCTGGTGGCAACTTAACACAATTTATTCTTTATACTTTCTCCTCTGTCACAGGATCTGGGAGCTTAAGAACGACATCCTGCCAAACTGAGGAATCATGTGAGACTCTGAAGGTGGAAAGACGCCGAAGCTATCAGAGCTTCTGTGGCTGCAGCAGACAGATGGTTGGCCTTTGGAGGATGCAAGGTTTTGCCAGCGGCTCACAGCTATTTCCCTGAAAATCACTCAGTTTCATCCTGCAGACGACTGAGAACACTGGTGAGAACTGCCTGTGATTCCTGACTTTTTGATTTCCGCCTGTTTGCTTCCCCACCCCACCTGTAATGACGTAAGTCTCTATTTCTCTGTGTTAAACTACCTAGCATTTGAAATACCAGAGAGGTTTGCATCCCCCTGTCTCCTGTTTGTAAAATACCACAGTGACACTTCTGTGTCAGGCCTGTCCCCTTGTCACCATCAGCTGCAAAGCCCTCAATAATATCATTGTGAAGCCACCCAGTTTCTGACCACCAACTCCTGAATTTCCAGCTGTATTCTAGTTCCTAGCACAATGACTCCAACTCATTAAAGTAACCAAATTGACAATCCACTGGTCTCTTTTCACTTCCCCAGTTAAGAAGCCATGGTTTGTTGCTATAATTACTCACTTAACATTTACCCTCAGCTCTCTTACTCCTCTCTCACTGAAAAGCCCCAAGCCTCATTGAATCTACATTTCCTGGAGGAAAGCCGCATTCCATTGGATCCAGTCCATGACCCAAAACCTCAAACATAATCTTAATATGACTGGGAAATCCTGCCACATCTCCCAATCTCCTAGATTATTATGCTGTCATTTCTGCTCTTTCTTTGAATCTGACAGTTTCTCATTTAGCCTTGCTCTCAGCAGAAAATGTAGGCAACCCAAAAAAAATTCCTCCAATCTCTCTCCAACATCTCCCACACACTATGGCCTGGGCCCTTACCTGCGTCTCCTCGTCCTGTTACTGTGTATGAACTGCTTCCATTTTGATCAAAGGCAAAACGTTTCACCTGTGCTCCGAACGCCAGCTCTCACACTCACTAATAAACATGGCTCTGGAAACTTTCTGTCTCCGTTCTGTGTAATGACTGTCATATTTATATCTCCTGCTCAGACCTCTTCCTGAAGTTGAAGGTCTGGCAGCCTCCAACACATCCCCACTTAGATGAGAAGCTTCTGGAACTTACCTGTCCAGAATCAAACTCCTGAGACCCCATCTCTGCCAAACTTGCTTTTTCTCTTTCTTTTTTCCAGTATAGTAAATGCAAACAGTATCTTCTCCACTTGCTCATGCCAACAGCGTCAGAATTTTCTTCAACTTTCTCTTCTTTTCCCTCCTTGCAACACCAGATACAATTTCTAGGCAAATTCTGTCAGTTCTATTTACAAAAAAATATTTCTGTCCTATCCACCACTCAGCATCTCTACCACTACAGCAAGTCTCCAACTGTCTCCCAAATTATAACAGTTTCCTAATAGTTTCCCTGTTTTTGCCCTTACCTCCCTACCGTCTCTTCCAGGGTGATCTTTTAAAATTATAATTCAAATAATGTCCTCCTTTAATCAAAACCTGAACAATAGTTTTGAGTCCATTCAGCTTCCTCATGGGCCACACCTTATAAGCCTCTGCATTTTAACTACTTCATAAATTTTACCTTCCACTCCTGTATTTAGCTAAATGCAAATAATCAAATCATCCCTGGAAACTAAGGAAATAATGTTATTAACTTTGTAATAATTTACCTAGAAAAACTGAAACTATGAAATAAATTATTATTGAGTAATGCCAAGATATAGAAATAGAATTTAATATTTTTTAAAGCTCAAACTTGTAACCACTAGACAATATTTCTTTGTCCTTGAAAAATTTGCAAGCAACCTTAATATTCAGTGATAAGACCTTAGTTAAATAAAATACTTAACAATTTTGGTAAATAATATGATGACATTAAAATCATATATTCAAAGGGTAGGATATATAAGAAAATAAGTTAGAAAATACAATGCTCAGTAAGACCAAATTTGTCATAAAAGAAAATAGTTTGAGACTTCCATACAACACTAACATTCTTTGTTGGTGAAGTTACTGTTAATTTTTGTATTTTGTTTCTTTAACAGTTCAGGATTAGAAAAATTTTTAAAGTGAACAGTCATTATTTTTAATTTCAGAAATAAAAGCAGTACATTGTATAAACCGAATGTAGCTAAAATTGCTTTCTTTTTCCCTAAGGTATCAGAAAACTCAGAAAAAAATCAATGACCTAATTTAGTAGTCTCTTCATATCTAGTGGCTGGTATCATTCCTTAGTTTTGTTTCTGTTTGAGCAATAAATATAAATGTTTGCAATATGCTTTCAGATGTAAGTTGCTCTAGGTTCTCTTAAATACGGTTAAGGGAAGATAAGTATACCAGGTAGTAATAAAAATAGCCTTCTTGCTAAGCCTGCAATCACATCAGCAGATTCACGCAGATGTAGTGCCAATGGTGTGTTAAGGACGCAGGTTATCTGCTCTGTGTATTACCTACTGACAGGTTGTGGCTGACCTACTGCGCTTTCCTGGACATGTTCCCTTACCACGTAGGTAGTGTGTACACAGAGAATGCAAACTCATTTTAACATGCACTGAAGCAAAATATTACCGAGACGGTGAAGCTAGTCAAATATATAGTATCTAAATTGTCTGCAAGCATCATGACTTTATGATGATCAAGCATCCTGGGTGTTCCACGCTGCTGCTCCTCCCCATTAGGACAGGAACTGGGAGATGAACATCATGTCGACAGAAAAAAAAGAACTTGTTTTTTCTTCCATCTCATCCAAGCAATTGCTCTGTTTACTTCAAGGTATTCAGAGGGGAAAAAAATCAACTTTTTTGAGTGCATTCAACCACTTGATCATGATTATGTCTTAACTTGTATAAGAGTGATTTTAAAGCACCAAGCAATTCCCCTATAATTACTTCTTTAATATATATTTTCCCCATGAGATTTTAGAATCCACAAGGCCAAAGATTTACCTGCTTTGTATGCTGAGGTCTCTGAGCAGATGTCACACAGTGCTTGGCACAAAGGGTACACAAGATAAATTTTTGTTAAAGGAATAAACACATATCCATCAGACTGAATTGTCATGTTGCCACATAAAAAGGTGTGAATGAGATAAAATTTGATTATATTGGCAAACGTATTGCTAAGATTTTATGCCACAATCAATCAAGGGAAAAGAATGGGCAGGGGATGACTTCTTACTTTAAGGACTTCCTTGAAAGAGCAAATTTGTTGCCTGACTTAGTTCATAAGTTCAAAAAATAATTACCCTATCCAAATTACAATTTTATTATATTCTACTGTATTCAAAGTTGTCCAATTTTGTATAATATTTACAAATTTAAATTACCTGAAGTTAATTTTGCTCCATGATATGAACTGAAAATGAAAGTTGTTTTAGTTCCAAATTCCTTGCAAGTTGTCTCATTGCTGCTGCTTGAGCCAAATTTGTGAGATCTTTTGCATAGACTTTAGCTCTCAAAGTCATGTCATATATTTCAAAATTGCTATTTATAACTCCAAGTCTGTGACGGGCTCGTATTTTTTTTCCTGTCAGTTACATGTGTGTTATCTTTGCTTTTTTCTATTACACCCAATTATCTTTTTATTATATGTCAGATTTAATTATTGGCAATACAATTTTTTGAGATTATGTGCTTTCTGCAATGATATAATTTTCCTCCATAGATTTTTTTAAATTTATTTCCATCTGAGAAGTAGCAATCCAGGGTAATGTCAACCATATTTAAGGATTCAAGATGATTTAAATTTGAATTACAGTCACTGGGTTGCTTCTTATGTTTTTCTAAAAAAAAAAAAAGTTTCATTGAGGTATAATTGATCTACAAAAAGCTGCACACATTTAACGTATATAATTGATGAATTTGGATAAATTCAAATCCTCATGAAACTATTACCATGATCAATGTAGCAGATATGCCCATCACCTCCCCAAATTCCCTTCTATCCCTCTTTTGGCCAAGGAACAGGGAGTAAGAACATTTAACATGAGATCTACCCTCTTCACACATTTTTAAGTGCACAATAAAGCATTGCGAACTATAGGTGCTACATTGTAAGCAGATTTCTGCATTCTGAAACGTAACTGAATCATTATATGCTTTTATTTCTAGCGTTACTTCCTTCTGATTTGAACCACAAATAAGGTTTCTATTAGCCCCAGTTACCCACTCCCAATCCCCTCGGTTCAGCAGGCCCTGGATTCCAAAGCCTCTTCCCTAGAGCAGCGAGATGACTCAGCACAGCTCAGATGCTAGACTCCATAACCTGGCCCAGAATCTGCACAGTCCCAGAGGAGACACAGTTCTCTGCGCTGGGTCCCCAGTCCTTGGACCCCTTCCTTCAGATTCTGTCCAAGTTGCTATCAGTCACAGGGTTTTAAAAAAACCATTTTATCCAGTTTTTCTCATTGTCTTCAGCAAGAAGGTGGTTCTGAATGGTATCATCTATCATTATAGGATGCTGAAATTAATTCCTCATTCTTAATACATTTTTTTAATGTCTGGGTTGTCCACACATTTTCTTTACTTAATAAGAGTTTTAAAAAATTAATAATTTAAATTTAATTAAATTTATAAGAATTTACTTAAAATTAAGATGTATTTTCCCAAAGAAAACAAACACTTTCACTTGAAGAGATGCACGCACCCCAATGTTCATAGCAGCATTATTTACAATTGCCAATGATCGCAACCCAAGTGTCCATCAACAGATGAGTGGGTAAAGAAGATGTGATATATATATATATATTGAGTGGAACATTAGGCATAAAAAAGAACGAAAGAATGCCATTTGAAATAACATAGATGGGCCAAGAATATATGATACTTAGTGAAATAAATCAGAGAAAGACAAAATACTCTATATTATCACTTAAATGTAGAATCTAAAGAAATAAAACAAATGAATGTATATAACAAAAGGCAAACAGACTCAACAGTTATAGAGAACAAACTAGTGGTTACCAGTGGGGCGGGAGAAGGGGACTGGGTTAGGATAGAGGCATGGGATCAAGAGATACAAACTACTCCACATAAAATAAATAAGCAACAAGGTTGTATTATCCAGCACACAGAAATATGTATCAAGTATAATCTATAAAAATATTGAACAACTGTGTTATACACCTGAAACTAATATAATTCAACTACACTTCAATAAAATAAATGAATAAATACATAAAAATTAAAAAATATGATGCATTAATTTTGCATGTAGATTTGACATAGTGGACACATACTGAATTTTCAATAAAGTTTCAATGGTCTTTTACTATTAACTTGAAGAAGGAAAATTAAAATGTAAGAGCATTTTGTTTAGTGCATTTTTTCAGATACTATGATTTTCAAGACTAGAATTTCTGTTCTTTAAGGTTTTCTTGGAGTTACCATTGCTCTTATTAAATTAACCAATTTTTCTCCCATTATGCCATCTCTTCTTATAAATTCTTTAATCTACTTAAAAAAGTTATTTTATAGTCCTAGTTTTTTATCCATTATCTCAGTTATATGTGGGTCTGCTTCTATTTACTGTTCTTTTCTTTCAAGCATGTGTCACGTTTTCCTGCTTCTTATCCTGTTGCATAATTTAGTGTCATGAAGACATTGCCTATGAAAGTACAGTGGACAAGAAAATATAACGTTTGCTCTCTTTTGTTTTTTGTCCAGAAAATGCCAACATTTTCTTCTTTATTACTGTGATAACTTTGGGCTGATCACTCAGATTCCTTCAAGAATCTAGAGAAGCTGAGACAGGGCAGCAGTTTAGTTCAATTTAGTTCAGTTTTGGTTTGCTGTCAAGGTGCTCAGATCTTTGACTCTGCTAATAATATTTCAGCTGAGAAGAGATGGAACTGCAGTTTGAAGAGTCAGTCTTTTCAGGACTCCAGAATCCAAGCATCACAAGAATGTATGAGGCTGCACAAATTTGCTCTCCTAATACCACAGAAATGATCATCTTAATCCTATTTTCACAACATATTTTCCTGTTCCTGTGGGAGGAAAGGTCTATCATGTCCTTCCAGATTCTGACTGAAAAAAAAATTTCTACTGTTTAACGTGAATATTTTTCAATGATAACACTCTCATGTATATGTTTTTCTCTTTGTATTTATCTCTAAAATTTCAGGGCAGTATTTACTTAAATTTACTTATATACTACTTACTAGCATACCCTAGACTAATGGGGATTGAATATGTTAGTGGTTTTTTAGTATTAATTCAGCACTGTACTGTTAAAGAAGCATATTGTGTCAAATATTTTAAAAGGAATAGTTTTTTTTTCAATTTGTGTATGAAATAAAATGGTGATGTAAATTTGTGTGCAGATTATGTAATAATCAAGCTTATAGGTTTAGAAAGGAATTATAATGGCTACCATAATCAGGTTCATTAAGCAACAATATTAGTTATCATTGAGGGCATATTTGAAAAAGTGGCGGTTTTAGAGTTAATTTTACAATAATGGTAGCATTACCCTTGCATTTTTCTTCTTTTACTAAGCATGTACACTTCTAGGCTATCCCAATTTGCATATCCACACACAAAACACACCCTTCATAGGTCATAATGTGCTTTTCAGGAAATTTATGTTTCTTCTGAAAAACGTCTTTTGGACTACATCTTAATAACTGCTTCCCTAAGTAGAATAGAGAACATATTAAAAATGCTTACTACTGATATTATTGTTCTCCGTAGAGATATTTTTTTCCCTAATTCTATAAACATGATAATGTGGGATGCCTTCCATAATTTTATAATACAAATAATATGTATCCTAAAACTACACACCATTTACGCCCAGAATAGAACGAAACATCTTTTTCTTCAAAGATACTGCATGAATTCATATGTTTCATTTGCCTAGCCCTGAGTCTTATGTACCACTTTCCTTGGAGAAAAGTAATTTTAGACCCTGAGACCACTGGATTAGGAACAATGGAAAGAAAAAAAAATTGAGGTGGGAAAGGTGTATAGTTGTGTGATGGCATCCTCTTCCAACCCCTAATTTCCACTTTCCAGTCATAGAAAACCTCCCGACTGAGTCTCATATTCAATTTTGGATGCATCTGTTTAGCCTTTAAACCGTGTTTAATGCTCGTTTTGAGTACCAAGTTTTTTACTTGCCTATTTCAATTTTAA
Organism: Hippopotamus amphibius kiboko; assembly: GCF_030028045.1. Taxonomy (NCBI): domain Eukaryota; kingdom Metazoa; phylum Chordata; class Mammalia; order Artiodactyla; family Hippopotamidae; genus Hippopotamus; species Hippopotamus amphibius. The sequence continues at coordinate 193,476,810 of NC_080188.1, read as the reverse complement.
ATGAGACCGCTGCTCTGAGGGTGGTAAGGAGTACAGCATCTGTAAATAATTCTATTTTTCCTTCCCAATTTCTGTACATTGGCGGCAATGAAGTGCATGTTTTAATCAGAAAAAAGATTTCAAGGGCGGAGTGGGGGTGAGGGGATGGGGCGGTAATTGCTAGAGAATTCACTTTTCCAAACCTTCAACTATAGATTACTTCTGTTGCTGAACAAGTGACCCTAGAATAGAATAAATATCAAACCCAGTTTATAGTCTCCTAAGGCGACTAGTAAGTTCAGATGTAATTCACGTACCAGCTCGGTTCCAGCATTTGTCCCTGGAGAATTTTACCCACAGCCACTTTTGTAGGATTTATTTCCCATTGTCATTGGGTGCAAGTCTTTGTGACATTGGTCATTTAGTCAGTACAAGGAGAACATGCTACTTTATAGCCCTTTGACGCATGGCCTGAACACCCAAATGCCTGCTCATCTTGTAAATTTAGGAAGCTAGTCCCCACTGAGCTGGGAAGTTGGTAGCAGCTTCTCTCTTTTTTCTTCTCCTTCTTATTCTTCTTCCCTTTTGGTGGACATTTACATCATCCAGTTTAATAGTTTCTTTAAATTCCCCTAAACATGTCCATAACTAAATTTTCCATACAGTGTTGATTTTTTAACCATAATTGAGTGTTCTAAGCAGGAATATTTTTTAATGTAACAGAGAGATGATTTTGGGGGTATTCTTTATTGTCCACATAGAGCCGATTTACATAACCTTACAGCAAAGCCGTTGGCTGCAGATCAAGAATGTGAATATCCAAATATTTCCTAACAGGTAAGACTTCCAGTTCCACTGATAAGTATTTACTGTTGTCTCTTGCCTTACATTTTCCATTAAGGTTTAACTGTACCGAAAGCATATGTTTGCTGGTTTCCAAACAGCAATGCAGCCCTCCTTCTAGGAACTCCGGTCAGTAAACCAGACAGCCTGCTCTGCCTTGGCTGGGAGATATTCAGTGCTTTAGGCTGCACAGCTAATAGTGCAGAGAAGTCTTATAAGGCCTCTATATTTTATACTATGGGCAGATAAGTAAATGCTCCTAAACTTCTTCCCTGGGGAGTATTCCTGAATATACCACTCCACTTCACAACTGAACTTTGTTATGAGGTTCTCTACCTATTTGATGGTCTTTCTGACACCACTTAAAACAGGGTCAGAATTCCAAGCCTAAAAATCATCTCATGTCCTTTAGTATTAGGGATGATTTGGATAAAAGTGCAGTAGGATCAATAAACATTATCTTTAAGTAGATCATAGTAAATAGCTACTTCAGGTAGATTTCCTGTCCAAAACCGCGAACACTTTCACTGAGAAGACTTATGGATCTCTACCAAAGGCCCTCATCTATAGGTTCTGATATTTCTAGTACCTATAAGAAGTTAGATCATAAGCTCTAGTACAGTAACCTTTGCTACTGGCCACTATGTAAGTGTTAACTAGAGCTTATTATAAGGTTACACCCCTTCACCTTGGCTTGTTGCCCTACCTGTACATCTTCACCAAATAAATACAACTAAAACACTTGGAGAAACCAACTGGTTTAGTCCTGAATAGCCTACTGTTAACCTCCAGGAACAAATATTTCCTAGAGGATGGGAAACCATACTGACTGGCCAGAAAGAGCATTTTAAAAGTGACTTGTTGGGAGTGAAATTTCTGGCCTCAACCATTTCTTTAGTTAGAACAAGGAGCTCTTGTTACCTTCCTGGAATTCTGAACTGGTTTAATATTAACTAACAAAGAGAGATCAGGCAGTTCTAACTTTCACGTTTACAAGGCAAATCTAAATCTAGCATGGTGTGAGTGAAGGGGGAGGTTGGTTAATATCCCTATGGAAAGAATGAAGATGACTTACACCACTCATATGCAATGTTTATCTCAATCATGCACTCAGGTAAAGGCAGTGCAACCACGGAAGGATTTCCAATATTTAGTTATTTCTAAATAACTCATAACTGAAAATTATGATGCAATTCAAATTAAAACAGTAATACATAGAGACAAATGTAGTTTTACATACTTGTATTGTATAAGAAAGAAAGTCTAAAATTTTACTGAAATGTTTATTATAAGACTGGAATTCCATAAAAAAGAATGAAATAATGCCATTTGCAGCAACACAATGGACCTAGAAATTATCAAGTGAAGCAAGTCAAACAGAGAAAGACAAACACCATATGATATCACTCATATGTGGAATCTAAAAAAAAATGATACAAGTGAACTTATTTACAAAATAGAAACAGACTCACAGATTTAGAAAACAAACTTATGGTTACCAAAGGGAAGAGGTAGGGGGAGGGATAAATTAGGAGGTTGGGATGAACATATACACACTATTATATATAAAATAGATAACCAACAAGGATCTACTGTATAGCACAGGGAACTCTGCTCAATATTCTGTAATAACCTATATGGGAAAAGAATCTGAAAAAGAATAAGTATATGTGTATGTATAACTGGATCACTTTGCTGTGTACCTGAAACTATCACAACATTACAAATCAACTACATCCAATATAAAATAAAATTTAAAAAAAATTGCAAAGAACAGAGTTAACTCCAATGAAGTAGAGGACTAATATAAGAAAGATACAAGAAGGAATTTATGCTACAGACAGGAACTATACAATGGAGACTATGAACTAAGTAAAAGTTGGTTTTTTGAGAATAGGCAAACCTGTGCTGTAACTGATTATGAAAAACTAAGACACAAATGAAAAATTTAAAGGATAAAAAGGGAGATGTAACTAAAATCAATGCCAGAGATTAAAACAATAAAATATTTACATAAGCCATTTTGTTGTCAATTAATTTCAAAACTTCAAAATTCCCTGAAGATGGCTAGGGAAAACAAAGGACTATCAAATATATATGACTAACACAATTAAACCTATAGAGAAAAAATTAAATGAAATTCCTCTCTCTGACTATACACAAATACTAATTTCCCATTGATTGAAATCTTAAGCATGGAAAGCAAAATTTTAAATCATTTGGTGTAAAATAGAAATAAATATTTAAGGCATATATTGGAATATAAAAGATCATTTATCCTACACTTCCACCTTAGAATTATATGACACCAAACACACAATCATGTGTCCACTCTGGGACCTTCTACTCTCCTTCATTTCTTGGATAGTTTAGCTTCTATCTTGATGTGAACTTCCATGCTCAATATTCCAGGTGGGGGGAGGGATAAATTAGGAGTTAAAATGTAAGTCTGCTAAAAACCAATCAACAGCTTATCTTTCTCAGAGTAAACATGAAGATTCTTATAACGGTCTATGAAATTCAGTGTCTTATGTACTCTTCTTCCACAGGCACATAAGATGCACATACAACAATGTTCTCACCAGTGTTATCTGTAATATTAGATACTGAAGTGTCATGAAGCCAATCAATTATGATATATATGTGTGTGTATGTGTGTGTATATATATATATCCTGTGGAATATTATACAGCAGTAAAATGTTAGGGATTCAGGACACACCAATATGATTAGATTTCAGGATACTAATGTTAAGTGGAAACAAAATTGAATACCACACCCAGCATTTGTATGATGCTAAAAAATACAAAGTACATGATGTGTTTATTAGGGATATAGGTAATAAAACTATTTGCTAAAGGTATGAGGGAATAGCATAAGTTCCTCATCAAGAGAAAGAAAATTAATAAGAAAATGTATAAATGTAGATGTGACGGTATGAGTAGTATAGTTTTATAAGATATGCAGTGATTCACAGGTGTTCCTATGTAATTTCTCATATGTATGTACACATTAGTATACATGTATATGCTATATATTTTTATATGGCTGTAGAAAAGCTATTTAACTACATATATGACCAGTTGTCTGGTTAATCTTTTCAGATTTTTCCATAGACCTAGCACATATTAATAACACTGTGTTTAGAAAAAAATTTTGTTCTCATCTCTTGGATCTGTCTCTGACTTTTACCCTGCAAGCTGTCATAATACGGATAAAAAAAATTAATAAAAGAGGTTTAAAAAAATTCCTCCCAAACTAACCAATGTAATAATATAAGACTGTTCACATATACTTCAAAAGATTGCATTGAAAACAATATTGGAAGTATGAATAATTAATCATTACAGTTTACCTAGAAAATAACTATTTTAGAAACTGCAAATTATGTTTTTCAGTAGAAGGATGTATTATGCCCTTGTTGGAAGGGATTGACAATGCGTAACACTTGATGCATGACCCGGGATATATGCTGGGTCAAGGTCATCTGGGCAACCAGGATGGTCTTTAGAAATCTACAGGATTATCCCTTGTTGCTTCAGAACTGGAAATCTTTTTTTTTTTTCTTTTTTAGTCATCTTGGAAAGATATTGATCATTATTTAATCCTCCCCAATATTGGAGGTGACTTAATTAAAGAGTAAAATCTATGAGCTGTTGCATCCAGTGTTAATTATTCACCGAGGGAAGAATCTCTTTGAACCTCAATCTAGCTTGGTTTACTCTCTGCATAGCAACAACACAAAAGGGGATTATATAAGCATGGTCATCATCATTACAGTGGACATAACAGTGGAGGAAATCAGAGTCTACTGAAAGAAACAGAGTCAACCGAGCTTCCTACTCGCTCATAGTGTAATATTAAAAGTGTATTTCCCTCCCTATCAATCTATCAATCAAATCTGATATAGTAGACATTCAATGCACATTTTTTAAAGAAAATAAAACTGTCTCTGGGTCTCTTCTTATACAAAATGCCAGAATTGAATTAGAGTATTTCTAAGCTGTATGTGTTGTGGCTTAACTCGTTAGAAAAAACATAATATTTTAACTCAACAGACCTAGATTTAAATCATATTTCTGAAGTGTACTAGTCATGTTATCTATTTTCTCTGGACCTTTAAGGCCTCATTTGTAAATTAATCTACATTGCATTGATCTACATTGAAGGATTTTGGGGGCAGTGAATGCCCAGCAAACAAATGGTAACTAGCACAACAATTTCAAAATATGAAAAAACTACTCCTTCACACAAAAGATGCTGTGCTTTGCTTTTTTACTTTTTCTCTTTAACCTGTATTATTTACAGACCCACCAGACAGTATTTCGTATTAACCGCTATGTTAGTGCATTGAATTTTGGGCACCATATGTGATGTTTTTGTTTTTATTTTCCCACTGTTATATTGCTTACTTATTGTTTTAGTTGTCGTGGTAAAATGAAATAAAAAACAAATGTATTAACATCTGATATAAGTGCTCAATTAATGTTAGCCATTATTACTGTTGTTACTACAATTATTATTATATCTATATCTATGTAATTTATTTACAAAGCATGATACAAAGATATCCAAACAAATCCTGAATCGCAATTATAAAATATACAATGATTTTTTAAAATAAATTTATCTATCTATTTATTTATTGGTTGTGTTGGGTCTTCGTTGCTGCACACAGGATTTCTCTAGTTGCAGCGAGCTGGGGTTACTCTGCGGTGTGCAGGCTCCTCATTGCGGTGGCTTCTCTTTTTTGTGGAGCACGGGCTCTAGGCTCGTGGGTTTCAGTAGTTGTAGCACATGGGCTCAATAGTTGTGGTGCACAGGCTTAGTTGCTTCACGGCATGTGGGATCTTCCTGGAGCAGGGACTGAACCCGTGTCCCCTGCATTGGTAGCTGGATTCTTAACCACTGCTTCACCTAGGAAGCCCCAAAATATACAACGATTATTAAATGGAGTATTCATTTGTCTCTGTCATATAATACAATCAAAGCAAATTTTATTTTCCAGAGTCATGTTTAAATAAGTTATTGACATTTTATTTTTAAGATGAATCTTTGGTATATGAGACTTGGGAACATGAAACAATGTTATTGAAAAATAATTGATTATCATTGGAAGTATCACATAAGAATTTATTCTAATCATTAAATGACAATTGTTTGATCTACTTTGAGTTTATTTCCAATATTTTTAAATAAAATTATCCTTTTTACTATCTCAAAATAAGCATAAAGGATAGTATTATAGATTGCATTACACGTGCTACTTAAACCATACATAAAGTAGAAATCATATATACATTTATAAATGTAGTATTTATATAATATATGGTGGGCATGTATATACAGTTATATAGAAATTTTAGATATGTATAAGGATCAAATGATACACACACAAATATACATAGCTTTTATAAAACTTCTTGGAAAATATTATACATTCAAAATATAGTTCTCACTTTGGATGTGATGAAATAATAGCTCAGGGAAATATATATAATGCTTACATACATAATGCTTATATATAGTCATACTTATGTATTTAAAATTAATTAGAAAACAAGGATAGACATTAATTTCTTTCTTTCAGTTATTCCAGTAAAACCATTGCTCGTATTTCAGAGAACAAGTTCCTTTTTCTTATTTACGGAAATTTTTATCAAAGCATAAAAATGTGTTGTTTATATAGTTTTAGAATAAACGATGGTAAATTTCACACACCATTTAGAAATGGTTCCAACCACTTGCATTCTGAGTTTATTCGTGAAACACATACAGTTCTGTACTATATTTTCTCCTTTCTTCTCCATAGGCGCAAAAAGACTATAAATTTACCATCTGCTCTAAGACTTTCTGGCCATAAAGACTGCAGTTAAAACTATGTTAATAGCTCAGTTCAGACAAGAATGATTCCTTAATTTTCATTCCTTATAGGGTAAGTTAATTATATCCATTAAGGCCACTTTATCACTCCATAAGACTACTCAGGTTCTTGTTCCCTTCCTTTTAAAAATTCCAAACTAAATTCAACATATCTCCATAATTTCATACCTATAAAGTCTATTTTGTGTAGCAGCCTGACTCACATATTTAACAGTTAAAATAAGTTTTAAACAGTTTATCTTATTAGGTATGTTGTTACTAAGATTAAAACTGTATTGATATTGAATAAAAACATCTTCACTGAGGAAAAGAAATCACCTCGGAGTCAGTTCATGTCCTGTACCATGGTGAAAGCATATACATAAAGTAGCATAGTATATAGGACCTCAAAGATGAAAAAATATGATTCTGGAGTTGCTTTATCTTCATTAGAAGAAAACTGATAAAATGCACAGAAATACAATACCACAAGCACGTTAGAGGGCACCATTAAAATTTCTACAGTGAAAAGACTGTCAGGCTTTTTTTCTGAGTCTCTAGCTTAGTGTCGAGTACAGATTAAGATGTTTATAGATTCCATTTTGAACAAAGTGTTTTGGGGAAGTAGGCGAGGAACAAAATATGTTTGGAAGCACTGGGGCAGGTTTACTGGAAGAGTACTTAATGATTAATAAAATGTGTCAGGTTGAGAAATAAAGGGATGCACATATGTCAGAGGAAACAGCAGGTTATTCATGTAGTGATTTCCCAAACCCATGAGTGACGCAAACGTTAATGAATAATTCTGTAGGATACTCCAACATTTGCAGCCAAAAGCTCATTCATGTGTTCAGTTGACAAATATTTATTGATTGCCGACCGTGGGCCTGGGGATACAGAGGTATTCAAGATGCACTGAGTTTATTATGCAGTGAGAAAAAGTAGAAAGAAGGTGTAGTGTGTGATAAGGGCTCGGATGAGGTAGGAATAAGGTGGTATGGGAACACGTACAGGGGCATCCAAGCAAGTTTTGACATTTAGGAAAGGCTCTCAATAAGACAGGAATTTAAATTAAGGTCTGTTAAAATTTTTGTTTTGAGAGTATTATAGATTCATAGGCAAAGAGGCTAAATGTATCTCCTTCCCAAAAATGTTATATTATTTTCCTTCGAAACTCTTTCACTCACCAGCTAAAAGAATTGAATTAAAGTCTGCATCTTCCATCCTCGAGTTGAACTCCCTTTGTTATGCAACAACTTCCCACTGGCTATCTATTTTACAGTTGGTAGTATATATATGTCTGTGCTACTCTCTCGCTTTGTCTCAGCTTCCCCTTCACCCCCCGCCCCCACAAACCTCGAGTTCTCCAGTCCATTCCCTGCATCTGCGTCCTTGTTCTTGTCACTCAATTCATCAGTACCATTTTTAGATTCCGTATATGTGAGTTAGCATACAATATTTGTCTTTCTCTTTCTGACTAACTTCACTCTGTATGACAGACTGTAGGTCTATCCACCTCATTACATATAGCTCCATCTCATTCCTTTTTATAGCTGAGTAATATTCCATTGTATATATATGCCACATCTTCTTTATCCATTCATTTGTTGATGGGCATTTAGGTTGCTTCCATGTCCTGGCTATTGTAAATAGTGCTGCAATGAATATTATGGTACAAGTTTCTTTTGGGATTATGGTTTTCTTTGGGTATATGCCCAGTAGTGGGATTACTGGATCATATGGTAGTTCTATTTGTAGTTTTTTAAGGAACCTCCAAATTGTTTTCCATAGTGACTGTACCAACTTACATTCCCACCAACAGTGCAGGAGAGTTCCCTTTTCTCCACACCCTCTCCAACATTTGTTGTTCCAGATTTTGTGATGGAGGCCATTCTGATTTGTGTGAGGTGATACCTCATTGTGGCTTTGACTTGCATTTCTCTGATGATTAGTGATGTTGAGCATCTTTTCATGTGTTTGTTGGCCATCTGTATGTCTTCTTAGGAGAAATGTCTATTTAGGTCTTCTGCCCATTTGTGGATTGGGTTATTTGCTTTTTTGGTATTAAGCTTCATGAGCTGCTTGTATATTTTGGAGGTTAATCCTTTCTCCGTTGTTTCATAGGCAACTATTTTTTCCCAATTTGAGGGTTGCCTTCTAGTCTTGTTTATGGTTTCTTTCGCTGTGCAAAAGCTTTTAAGTTTCATGAGGTCCCATTTGTTTATTCTTGATTTTATTTCCATGATTCTAGGAGGTGGGTCCAAAAGGATCTTGCTTTGATGGATGTCATAGAGTATTCTGCCTATGTTTTCCTCTAGGAGTTTGATAGTGTCTGGCCTTACATGTAGGTCTTTAATCTATTTGGAGCTTATTTTTGTGTATGGTGTTGTTAGGAAGTGTTCTAAGTTCATTTTTTCACATGTTGCTGTCCAATTTTCCCAGCACCACTTATTGAAGAGGCTGTCTTTTTTCCATTGTATATTCGTGCCTCCTTTGTCAAAGATAAGGTGCCCATATGTGTTTGGGCTTACCTCTGAGTTCTCTATTCTGTTCCATTGATCTTCCTTTCTATTTTTGTGCCAGTACCATACTGTCTTGATCACTATGGCCTTGTAGTATAGTTTGAAGTCAGGAAGCCTGATTCCACTAACTCCATTTTTCCTTCTCAAGATAGCTTTGGCTATTTGGGGCCTTTTGCGTTTCCATACAAATCATAAGATTTCTTGCTCTAGTTCTGTGAAAAATGCCATTGGTAATTTGATCGGGATTGCATTGAATCTGTAAATTGCTTTGGGTAGTACAGTCATTTTCACGATGTTGATTCTTCCAATCCAGGAACATGGTATGTCCCTCCATCTGTTTGTGTCATCTTTGATTTCTTTCATCAATGTCTTAAAGTTTTCTGCATACAGATCTTTTGCCTCCTTAGGCAGGTTTATTCCTAGGTATTTTATTCTTTTCGTTGTAATGGTGAATGGGAGAGTTTCCTAAATTTCTCTTTCTGCTCTTCCGTTGTTAGCGTATAGGAATGCAAGAGATTTCTGTGCATTAATTTTGTATCCTGCTACTTTGCTAAACTCATCAATTAGTGCTAGCAGTTTTCTGGTAGAGTCCTTAGGGTTTTCTATATATAATATCATGTCATCTGCAAAGAGTGACAATTTGACTTCTTCTTTTCCAATTTGGATTCCTTTTATTTCTTTTTCTTCTCTGATTGCTGTGGCTAACACTTCCAAAACTATGTTGAATAATAATGGTGAGAGTGGACACCCTTGTCTTGTTCCTGTTGTTAGAGGGAATTCTTTCAGTTTTTCACCATTTAGAATGATGTTGGCTTTTGGTTTTTCATATATGGCTTTGATTATGTTGAGGTAATTTCCTTCTATGCCCATTTTCTGGAGAGCTTTTTATCATAAATGGATGTTGAACTTTGTCAAAAGCTTTTTCTGCATCTATTGAGGTTATCATATGGTTTTTATCCTTCAAGTTGTTGATATGATGTATCACGTTGATTGATTTGCACATATTGAAGAATCCTTGCATCCCAGGGATAAACCCCACTTGATCATGGTGGATGATTTTTTTAATGTGCTGTTGGATTCTGTTAGCTAGTATTTTGTTGAGGAGTTTTGCATCTATATTCATCAGTGATATTGGTCTGTAATTTTCTTTTTTTGTGATATCTTTGCCTGCTTTTGGTATCAGGGTGATGGTGGCCTCATAGAATGAGTTTGGGAGTGTTATGCCTTCTGCAATATTTAGAAGAGTTTGAGAAGGATAGGTGTTAGCTCTTCTCTAAATGTTTGATAGAATTCACCCATGAATCCATCTGGTCCTGGGCTTTTGTGTGTTGGGAGATTTTTAATCACTGCCTCAATTTCCATACTTGTGATTGGTCTGTTCATAGTTTCTATTTCTTCCTGGTTCAGTCTTGGAAGATTGTATTTTTCTAAGAATGTATCCATTTCTTCCAGGTTATCCAATTGATTGGCATATAGTTGCTTGTAGTAGTCTCTCATGATGTTTTGTATTTCTGAGGTGTCCGTTGTGACTTCTCCTTTTTCTTTTCTAATTCTGTTGATTTGCATCTTCTCCCTTATTATCTTGATGAGTCTGGCTACTGGTTTATCAATTTTGTTAATCTTCTCAAAGAACCAGCTTTTAGTTTTATTTATTTTTGCTATTGCTTCCTTCCTTTCTTTTTCATTTATTTCTGCTCTGATCTTTATGATTTCTTTCCTTCTGCTCACTTTGGGGTTTTTTGGTTCTTCTTTCTCTAATTGTTTTAGGTGTAAGGTTAGGTTGTTTATTCGATCATTTTCTTGTTTCTTAAGGTAGGACTGTATTGCTATAAACTTCCCTCTTAGAACTGCTTTTGGTGTGTCCCATAGGTTTTAGGTTGTTGTATTTTTGTTGTTTTTTGTTTCTAGATATTTTTTGATTTCCTCTTTGATTTCTTTAGTGATTCCTTGGTTGTTTAAGAGTGAATTGTTTAGCCTCCATGTGTTTGTATTTTTTGCAGTTTTTTCCTGTAATTGATATCTAGTCTCATGGCGTTGTGGTCTGAGAAGATGCTTGATACGATTTCAATTTTCTTGAATTTGCGGAGGTTTGATTTGTGACCCAAGATGTGATCTATCCTGGAAAATGTTCCGTGTGCACTTGAGAAGAAGGTGTATTCTGTCGTTTTTGGATGGAATGTCCTATAAATATCTGTTAAGTCGAGATGGTCTAATGTGTCATTTAAAGCTTGTGTGTCTTTATTTATTTTCTGTTTGGATGATCTGTCCCTTGATGTAAGTGGGGTGTTCAAGTCTCCCACTATTATTGTGTTACTGTTGAGGTCCCCTTTGATAGCTGTTAGCATTTGCCTTATGTATTGAGGTGCTCCTCTGTTGAGGGCATAGATGTTTATCATTGTGATATGTTCTTCTTGAATGGATCCTTTGGTCATTATGTAGTGTCCTTCCTTGTCTCTTTTAATAGTCTTTAAAGTCTAATTTGTCTGATATGAGTATTGCTACTCCAGCTTTCTTTTGGCTTCCATTTGCATGGGATATCTTTTTCCATCCCTTACTTTCAGTCTATATGTATCCCTTGGTCTGAAGTGGGTTTCTTGTAGGCAGCATATACAAGGGTCTTGTGTTTGTATCCATTCAGCCACTCTGTGTCTTTTGGTTGGAGCATTTAATCCATTTACATTTAAGGTGATTATTGACATATGTGTTCCAATTCCCATTTTCTTCATTGTTTTGGGTTTGTATTTGTAGGGGTTTTCCTTTTCTTGTGTTTCCTACTTAGAGAAGTTGCTTTAGCACTTGTTGTACGGCTGGTTTGGTGGTGCTGAATTCTCTTAACTTTTGCTTGTCTGGAAAGCTTTGGATTTCTCCCTCAAATCTGAATGAGATTCTTGCTGGGTAGAGTATTCTTGGCTGTACGTTTCTCTCTTTCAGGACTTTCAGGATATCCTGCCATTCCCTTCTGGCCTGCAGAGTTTCTGTAGAAAGGTCAGCTGTTATCCTGATGGGTTTTCCCTTATATGTTGTTTGTTGCTTTTCTCTTGCTGCTTTTAATATTTTTTCTTTGTGTTTAATTTTTGTTAGTTTGATTAATATGTGTCTTGGTGTATTTCGCCTTGGGTTTATTCTGTATGGGACTCTCTGTGCTTCTTGGACTTGGTTCATTATTTCCTTTCCCATGTTGGGGAAGTTTTCCACTATAACCTCTTCAAATATTTTCTCAGACTCTTTCTTGTTTTCTTCTTCTTCTGGGATGCCTATAATTCGAATTTTGGTACGCTTAATGTTATCACTGAGGTCTCTGAGTCTGTCTTCTATTCTTTTTATTCTTTTTTCTTTTTCCTGCTCTGTGGCAGTTATTTCCCCCATTCTATCTTCCAACTCACTTATTCGTTCTTCTGCCTCAGTCATTCTGCTGGTTATAGCATCTAGAGTATTTTGAATTTCAGTTATTTTGTTATCCATTGCTGTTTGTTTTTCTGAGTTCTTATGAACTGTTTCTTGTACTTTCTTGATTTTGTTATTGATATTTTGTATCATTTTTACTATCATTACTCTAAATTCTTTTTCAGGCATTTTTCCTATTTCCTCCTCATTTATTTGGTCTTGTGGGTTTTTTTCCTGCTCCTTGGCCTGCATGGTGTTTCTTTGTTTCCTCATGGTTGTCCAAACTTTTGGGGTTGCTTGTCCTGGCGATAGAGGTGTTTATAGAAGACTCTCCAAGCCTCAGACTAATGTCCAAGTGTTGGTTTAAACAAATATGAAGTCTAGGAAACACATACATGTATAAGACACACAATTACTGAATCCATTAGGACATAAGGCTCTGGAAAGACCTGACAGAACCCCAGTATGCTATCAGATATTCAAAGAGAAACCCAACAGAAATTGACAACTGAAACAGAAGAAATCAGAGACAAAAGCAAAAGCAAACAAACAAACAAATAACACCTTACACATACAAACACTAATCCAGGGAGATTTTGTAAGCTAGGATCAAATACAGAAAAGAGCTAGAGTACCACCAGACAGAATGGAGATTCTCAGAATAAAATTAGACAATTGTACTAAGAACTAAGATAAAGACAAAAACCTAATATTTAATACCGAGGTCGTGCGTCATCTGGAGAATAGAGCAAGGAGTCTGAGCAGATCAATAGTGTTGCTTATAAGTATGTTAAGATAAAATAAACTAAAAATGGCTGGAAGAAAGGGGAACAGAAGAGTGTAATGTGATTAGAAATATGCAAATAAACAGAAAGGAATAGAAATGTATAAAAGATAGGGATGAAAGGAAAGTATGAGAGCTATATTGTCTGTACTACCAAAAACTTAGCTAGATATAGAAGTATATAAAAAGGCAAAAAAATAAAAATAGAATAAAAATATCATTAAAAAATTATGTTATAAAACTTGTAGATCCCTTAGGACTAAGATCATAATTAATAAAGGAAAAAAAAATCCAGAACTGATCCCAGAATGGACCAGTTCAATAGGATCGATACTAATATTTCTGTTTCCTTAGAGTCTCATCTGTAAGTGTCCTTCTACTTGCCTTGGGTTTTTTTGCATTATTCTGTGGCCAGCAGAGGTTCCTTTATTGTTCAACTGTAAGCGTCGGTGTGTGGGGAGGGAGAGGGTACAATAGTGGCTCCTTTCCCTGGGAGTGAGTGAGCAGTGGCGCACTGTTGTTTCAGTCGGGCTTGGAGGTGCCTGTTGCAGAGGGTAGAAGGTGGCTCAGGTGTAAACAGAAAGTCTTAGAGTTGGGCCTCTCTGGTTTTTTTTTTTTCTCGGCAGCCTCCCTGCTGCCGGGGTTCCAAGGGGTTTTAATCTAGCCCCACCCAAGGGCCTGAGGGTCCTTGTTATCCCTGAGCGCCTTAGGTGGCCCACGGGCGTCTCTCCACTGCCTGTTGCAGAGGCGCCGAAAGAGAGGGAGAGGCTACGCGCATGGCTCCTCCCCCCCTCCCACCCCCCCCCCCACCCATGAGCCTGCAGCTTCCAGCCGCCATCATGGCCGGGCAGCTCTCAGGGACGGGCACTCCTCACCGCGGACCTCTTCCCTCCTGTCCTCTCGGTCCGTCACCTTACTGGCAACAATGTTTCTCCCCCTGAACCGGCTCTCCGGTTCCCACGCTCCCGCTCCCGGACCCTCTATTCAGCTGTGAATCCACATCTCGGTCCAGGAACGCTGAGCTGCGCTGCGGACCCTCCGTGTGTTTCTCACTCCCTCCCGTCTGCCACAGCTCCGCCGTTTCACCCTCTTTGAGCCATCATAGATGCCTCCCTACCGGTTATGTTGGGATCCTTGCGGTCCTTTCTGGTGTCCAAGGTCATCTGCTGGTGTTCAGCTGGTTCTCTGTGGGAATTATTGCGTCCTTCGGTGCATTCCCAATGCATCTGTGGAGAGGGATGCGTTCCATGTTCCTCTACTTCGCCGCCATCTTTTTCTCTCTAAAAAATGTAATTCTTAAACAGACTTTTTTCTTAGAGTCTATAACTGCCTACTAATTAAAGAAGTAACTTTTTTAGGGAAATGTGTTTGAGATATTTTCTGCCTAATTTTCTACCCAAAATATTTTATCGAAAACTCCAAAGATTTTTTTCTCAGTTTTTTAAAGCACTGTGCTCCATTTTCTGCTCAAATGTAGAGACATTCATGTTTTTATATTGAAGATCACGTTGATCAGCAGAGAAGGAGATACATGTATACATACAGCTGATTCACTTCGTTGTACAGCAGAAACTAACACAACACTGTAAAGCACCTATGCCCCCCAAAATAAAAAAAATAAAGCTGTTAATCACATAAATCATAATGCTGTACTTCATCTGAATAATGTCTACACCTTTTTCTTATAAAATCAACTATAAAAAATAAAAAAATAAAAGCAACTATTGTCTGCATAAGTAATTTCTTTTCATAAACAGTTGCACATTAACAGCCATAAAATCAGAATTGTACAACACACAAATTGCATTATATTGTTTATATTACTATTATATTTATAGAAAACTATAGTACTACGTTTTAAGTTTACTGTATTTTAAGTAAGGCAGATGTTACAAAATTTAAAGTTTATAAAACTCAGTAAAATCTGACTTTAAATTTGTATTGCTCTGGAAAATGTAGATTACTTTTTACTTCTGAGATAGAAGAAAATTTCCAAGTAAAGAATGATTGGTAAGTAGAAACCATGGAGATTTTAATCAGCCTCCCTCCCATCAAAACAAAATTCTGTTTGTTCCACAAATATTTTTAGCACCTATATTTGAACACCAGGCACTCTTCCAGGTGATGAAGTTTCAGATATGAATAAAACTGATGAGCTAGCAACTTCAGAATCCCAGAAGTTACTGGGAATTCTCTCTCTTCTTCACTGATCTATATACTCATTCATACACTCATTCATGCCTCACATTTCTAAAAAGTTATTTTTCCTATTTGACAGCCACGGTACTAGGTACTAGGAATTCGACAGTGAAGAAAGTAAACTTAGATTTCGTCAAAATTAAAGTCCAGTGCAAGAGAAAGAATTTCACAAATCATCACAAAAATAAAGACATTATATTTAATAAAATACAGGAAAATTAAATGAGAACATGAGTGATTGCAATGTTGGAGATGGATTTCTCTAAATAACTATGTAATCTAAAAAATGAAGGCTATCTACAAAGCAGTAATATTGATTTTAGGGAAAGAGAATTCCAGGCAGTGAGCACCACCTGTTTAAAAGCTTTAAAGCAGAAAGGAAGGTGACATATTCAAGAACCTGAGAAAAGACATCCATGAAGTCTGGAGTGTGAGGTTCAAGGGGAACAGACGTGATATGAACTTAAGTGGGGCAGGCTGTGGGAGAGTCATAAGCTATGATGAGTGTCCTCATTTAAAGAAATTAAAGCAAATACAATAAAAAAAACTAAAAAAATGCATGGAAAAAACTTGGCAAAGCTTAACTTTCCAGGCATAGTATTATATGTGAGTGATCATCTGAAAGGAACTCTTTTTGAAGTATAGACACCACCTAAGTCATTTTGTAACCTTAAACCCAAATCAGCCATCTTTCTTATTTATAAAAGAGTGCTTTCACAAATTTGCTATATTTTACAGATAAAAAGGAGTATATCCATGCCCTTATATTTTAATACTCTAAGGAAATAACAGAAACACACTATTTAAAATGGGGATTTACTTGAATATAAAGTTATTTTAGTATTTATTTTAATGAACAATCAAAATAAATTTTTCTATAATAAAAGCATTGGAGATTTTCATTAAAGATTAAGTACTGCTCCCTTTGGCTCTCAGACTCCCTTTCAAGCTGTTTAAAGAATAGTGTGAAAGTCTACAGAATGGAATAGGAGAATTAGGGTTTATGTCAATGTTAGTGTTATTTGTAGCTTTATAATTATTTTCCTTGTGCCAGTTTTTGGTAGAATTTTGTTGCATGGAGAGAAAATAAAATACACTGGTGGAATGTGGATTTGTTTCATCTTACTTTAAAATTGCAGGATTTATGAGCAGTCATCTTACTTTCACAGTTAGATTGATATAAACAAAGTCCTTAGCCTAAACTTAGTAACAGCCCACATTTTGTTCCTGGACAAGATAAATAATATCAAATGCAAATACTGGCAAATTGACTCTGCTTCTTAATGGGAAGGGTTGCAAAGTCACATGACAAGAAACAATAATTGGATCCATTTTCATGAGCCTATCTATTACTGTGTACATCTCCCAGGAGGTGCTGCTTGATGCTTATGAGTGTTTAACAGAGCTGGCAATCCCACCAGCAGCCTAGGCAAGTCCTGGTTGCTCCTCATCTTCACCAGGGCTTGATATTTTCATTTTATTCTCCCCCATGCTAGTGGGTTTGTGTGGTGGTGGCAAATTGTGGTGAATTAGATATTTCGTGCCTTGCCACAAAACATATGAATATCCTGTATAAACAGCAGTGAATCAATTGTTAAGGTCTGACAACATCAAGTGTTTGTCAGTACGTGCAACTCTTGCCCATTCATTGCTGACTGAGGGGTCCTTGAATACATTTGTAAAACTACTTTGGAAAATAATGTGGCCACATCTGGTTAATTTCAAGTCATGCATAACCAAGGTCCCTCAGTTCCACACTTGTGTATAGATGCTACCGCAATGCATGCTTGTGACTACCAGGATGCATGAAAAAGGATGTTCTCTGTAACACTATTTATACTAGCCACATACTGAAAGCAGCTCAAACATTGAGAGGCAGTAAAAGGGACCAATGAACTGGTTCTCTTTCCACACTGGAACGTGGCACAAAGATAAAAA
This sequence comes from Hippopotamus amphibius kiboko, assembly GCF_030028045.1. Classification (NCBI taxonomy): domain Eukaryota; kingdom Metazoa; phylum Chordata; class Mammalia; order Artiodactyla; family Hippopotamidae; genus Hippopotamus; species Hippopotamus amphibius. Next base: position 193,459,299 of record NC_080188.1, on the reverse strand, counting down.
TGAATTTATGACAACTGCTCATACATTAAGGATGAATCTTAAAATATGTTGAGAAAAAAAGGGTAAGCCTGAAAGGTAAAAACTGCACAAGGTTTTGTTAGGGGAACCACTGACCTAAACTGTCAGTCCTGGCCGGACACGATAGTAACCACTTGCATGAATTATCCTGCAATGGGAGGTCCTGGTAAAGAACACAGAACTAACAAGCTATCACCAACCGGAGGAATGTGGAAAAAGTCAAATGGAGAGAGAAGACACCAGTTTGTGTGTCCTTCCAGCCTCCCAGAATCCTTATGGCTGGACTCCATCTTGGCTGAGTGATACACGTGCCACCAGGAAGGACCCCTGAGTCAGAGCGATTGTCTAGGGACAACCCAGAAACCCACTCCATCACCATAAAACTCGAGACTGCGAGCCACATGGAGAGCAGTTCTCCTGGGTTCCCTTACCCTCCTGTTCTCTGTCAGGGCGCCCCTTCCCAATGCAGTCTCTTGCTTTGTCAGCACGTGTGTCTCCTCGGACAATTCATTTCCGAGTGTGAGAAAAGAGCTCGCTCTCGGGCCCTGGAAGAGGTCCCCCTTCCTGCAACACTTTGATTCTATTTGCATAAAGTTCAAAAGAGATGAAACAAACTATTTTTTAGTGATGTATGTATATGTCGTAAAATTATAAAACAAAGCAAGCAAGGAAATTACCACAAAACTCAGGATACAGAGTCTCTGTGGCCTTGAGGAAGAGGTCTGTGATTGAATAGGAAACACAGGGCAAGGCATGGGGATCGGGGCTTTGACAGTGTTGGGAAGAGTCTATATCTTGACTTAAATAGTGTTACACAAGTTTTGATTAATAGTAATTGATGAAACCATGTTTATCTTATATGACTTTTATGTATGCTTTAAAAATCATTCAAAAAAAATTTTAAAAACCGAGTACATAGAAGGTAGAAGATAAAATGGTAGAAGCAAATCAAAGTCCAAATACATAGGTAATTCCAAATTAATGGTACTAAACTTTCTATGTTAAAAAATCACCTATATATTTTTTCTTCAAGAGATACTTCAATACAAATTTTAAACATGAAATGTTTGAGATTACAATGTTGGAAAATATAAAAATTGCAAATTATAATAAAAAGTTGGAAGAATATATTTATATCGTATAAAGTGGACTTTCAAATCCAAAGTATTATTAGTTACAAAGTTTATTACTATATATTTATAAAATACTTAACTCACCAGGAAGATTTAAGAGTCCAAGATGGTGTGAACACAAAAGAAAAACCAAACATAAAAGAGATGAAAACAGACCTTGCCACCAAAAAATAAATAGAAAATTACAACAATATAGTAAGCAATTTCTATAAACTTCTCTCAATCCTTGACATTATAAGGGCAAATATGAATTAAAAGGAAGAGACTTAATTCTTCCTTTTGAAAATAAGGGCGGAGTCTGCCCCCTCCCTTTTCTTAAAGCTTTTACTTTAGAAAAAAAAAATGTAAGTTCTTTTTCTTTCTCTTTGAAATGTATTAAACCTTTTTAAAGCTAAATAAGCCTCTTTTCAGCTTTAAGATTCGGGAATGTCTTTCTCAAGGACCTGGGAACTATTTCTTTGAAATGTAATCATTAAGAAAGAGAGTGCCCCAACTAGACCCCTCCTGTCATGAAGAGAAGTTTGTTTTTCCTTTGGATAAAATCTGTTAGCTAACACAGGTGGTCTCCCAGTTACCAGGGAAATCTAGGATGGCTCTGTGTGACACCTGGTATTGTCAAGTCCTCTTACTTGGGGACTACTTATTATTTATCTTGAGAACAGTGCATCATGAGTTGTGCCTGCTTGGCTTATAAAAGGGTTAGATATTCCCAGTGAATCCCCATAATGCATATCATGTTTAGTTTAAAATGTATTCAGTAATTAAACTGTCTTCTCTTTCCTCCACCTATGTGGAGGAATCTTCTGGGTGGATAGGAGATTTTGTTTTTAATTATATTTTGTGATTATTTGTAAAACATCACTAATCGGTAAAGGTAGAGAAGACTTGAACAAGGTAAGTAATAAACTTGATTTAATGGATACACATAAATAACTGCACCCAATGTCAGAGAACACATATTTTTCCCAAGCCAACATATTACGCTCCCAAAATATGTTCACAAATAAAAAGAGACAATTACCCTTCAGGTGAAATTCTCTGGCTGTGGTGGAATTAACTAAGGAAGAAATACCAAAAACTGGATTAAAAATGCCTATTACTTAGAAATTTATGTTACACACTTATAAATAATACATCTATCAAAGAAGAAATTATAACCAAAATAATATAGTTAGAGCCTCATTTTAATGAAAACACTTCCTATCAAAATGTGAGGTTCAATGAAAGTGATTTTTAAAGGGAAAGGTATAGCTTGTGGAAGTAAGTGAAGCAAACCACATGAGGACAAGCACAGATTATACTGAGTTTGCTGTGGCAGTGAAGTCAGCTACTGTCACCTGCATTTTGACAGAGACAAACACAGGAGAAAATTGGGATAGCTTTATAGCGACCCTATAATTTTTACCTACTGGCAAACTGAATCCAAGGGAAAAGAAGAGTAATATACCATGATGGCATTAAGTTTATGGCAGAAATGCAAGTCAGTTAACAATTAGATAACATGTAAGTAAAATTAGATGTAAAGACCATATTATCAACTCAGGTGATTATGGAAAGAGCAATTGAGAAAAAAAAAAACCCAAAACAAAACACCCTCATTAATGATGTAAGCTATTCAACAATCAGAGACAGTAGGGAATTTCCTTACCTACTATAGAACATTCTGCTTTTCATGTTAAATCACTAATAAATTTACTTTAGTATCAATAATAAGACAAAGATGCCCACATTTACTATATAATATTGAATTGGAGATATAAGAATTGAAAGTACAAAAATCAACCTCATATGTATAGGAGATATAATATAAAAACCAATAGAATATCCATAAGGATGCTTAGAAAAAATAAAAGGATTTAGTAGGGTAGGTTTATGTGAGGAGCAATATATAAAGTAATTGCTTATTTATTCACTGACCACAAATACTTAAAACATGACTTTTAAAAAGACATTCATTGTAGTTGATACAAGTACAATTACAATACAATACAAATACAATAATATAATTTACCTAGGGATGAATGTAACAATAGGTATGTAAGATTTCTATGGAGAAAATTCTAAAACTTCATTTAGCAGCATTAAGAAAACATAATAAATCAAACAATGTTCACAGAAAAATTTACTATAATGAAAATATTAGTCCTCCCAAAACTGATCTATAGATTCAGATTTTATTTTTCTTATACCAGGAAACTTTTGGCTCTTTCCTCAACCTAGGAATTATTTCATTTCTCATCATTATACCCAGCTTATGCTATAAAAGACCAAAAAACAGCAAATGGAAGAATGATGGAAACACCCAAATAGATGATGCAGTAGCGAAACTAATCATTACTGTTACATCATCTTTCATTTTCTTACTGTGGTGCTCAAAGTAATGCATCATCTCGGCAAAAATATGGAGAGATGATGTGTAGTCTTTTTAGTTATTTCTTGTTTTTAGCTTCTATTGGATGCTGTTGAGAATTTAGATTTTCCATATTAACAACAAACAGAAAATTGACAACTGAAAATGCTTTAAATTAATGATTGAATCAGGTGTGTAAGAAGAGATCAATGGTACTGATTAGTAGATGCTAATGATGATGGTGACTGACTTCATAACAAAAACTGGTTATGAGCCTTCAGTTGATAGGAATCTAATGAATTTTATCAAAATCAAGTCAATTAGTAAACAATTATTTATAAAGATAAGGGAAATAGAGTGTTCTCATACAGTTAGTCATTGAATAGTAAGGACTGTACTACCTAATATTTTATGACAAGAATTTAAATTATTTCATTTTGTTAAAGAAAAGATGTGACAACATAGTTTCATCTTTTGTGATGTCTGTGCACCAAAATTTACTTGGTGAAGTTTATAAGACCAATGTTGAAGGCAGGAGTGTACAAAAAGGTTATTGGAGGGAAATAGATGATACAGAAAAAAATATTGGACTAATCATTCTAATTTGTGTTATAATCTAAAATTAAATTTTTTGTTTTTTGGGTTTTTTTTTTTTTTTTTTTTTTGGCAAGTGTAGAACTAAGAGAACAATTGCCCTTTCTTAAAAAAAAATTGTAATCTGACAGAGTTTTCCAAAGTATGGCTTTTTGACAATGCTGGTGCAACAAAAATTATAGAAGTAATGATAAGCTAGAAACCATCTGAAAGCTAGTTAAAGTCTGGAATCAGTATTTACAAAATAGATATGTTCCAGGTTTTTGCATGACAGTTGAAGAACAATTCATATGCAGTTTGCTTTTAAAAACAAGAAAATATGCATCAAAAATCTCTTTTTTCTCTGTTTAAATCCCTATGAAAATTTCTAATAAAGTTGCTTGATACTGTTACAAATGTATTTGTAAAATCATTTTTAAAATGCATTTAAAAATAATACCAAAACAAAATTTTTAAAATAAAAGGGCTTAATTAAATCCAGTTAATAAAATGAGCTGTTTTTCCTGTTAAACTGAGGATTTAATAACCAATGATCAATAAATTAAAACCAAACTGTAATGACATTTTACACTCACTTATACTAAAGGCCATTTAATGCACCACACTTCCGTCTCTGTGCTGGCATGTGAGTATACAAACACACACATGTTTGTGTATCTATCTGATTTTGTACTGTATTAATTTTTACAGGCATATATTGGGATAATCCATGTGCTGTATTTTAAATGTGGAATATAGATATTAACCATAGACTAGTTATTTTATAGAACTGTGGTTATTACCAGAATTAGTACTACTGTTAATATTATTTTCATACATATGCTAAGCACTATAGTAACCAGTGCACTTGGCCAATTAGTTTATGACAAGGGAGCCAAGAACACATGATGGGGAATGATAGTCTCTTTAATAAATGGTGTTGGGAAGATTGGACAGCGACATGCAAAAAAAAAAAAAAAAAAAAGAAGTAAGAAAGAAACTGGACCATTATCTTACACCATACACAGAAATTAACTCAAAATGGATCAAACACTTGAAAGTAAGATCTGAAACCATAGACTCTCTCCCCAGTTTTCTCAGTCCATTAAATTCCTCAGTGAATAATTTGCATCAGCTGACTCTGGAATTAACTATAGCACTGAAGAAAAATATGGAACAGTTGTCGACAGAGCAGGACATTTTTTTCCCCACCAGATATTGTGCTTGAGTATACATGAGTGACTGGAGAAATCTTTAGTGTCTGGAAACGATAACTTTAAATAACTTTAAAGAAGGCTCTAAACAACCCTCTCTTTGAAGAGAGCTACCATAGGAAACAAGATTTTACCTGGTACCTACTTTTCAGTCTCCAATAAAGATGAATTCTGTACAATAAGAGATAAAAGATGAAATTATAAAGTAAAACTTTGGGGTGAAACACTCACCATGACGACTATAATCAAAAGAATGGAAAATAACATGTGCTGGCGAGTGTGGAGATACAGGAATGCTTGTGCATTGCTAGTGGAGGTGTAAAATGATTTTGTTTGCTGCTGTCAAAAATAGTTGGGCATTTCTTTAAAAGTGAAAAGTAGAATTACTGTATGACTAGCAGTTCCAATCCTAAGCTATATAACCCGAAGTACTGAAAAGAGATACTCGAACAAATGATGGTACGTTGATGTTTACGGCAACAGTTTGCAACAGCCAAAACGTCAGTATGGAAAAAACTCAAATACCAATGGATAAATGAATAGACAAATTGTGGTGTATACATACCATGGAATATTATTCAAGCAAAAAAGAAATTAAATACTGATGCGTGCTAAAACATAGATGAACGTAGGAAACATTACGCTCTGTGAAAGAGGCAAAGTGCAAAAAGTCACATATTGAACAATTTCATTTATATTAAACATCCAGAATATGCAAATACTGTAGAGACAGAAAGCAGATTGGTGGTTGTCAGGGACTAGGAGGAGGAGTACATAGGGAATACCTGCTTAACGGGTACAGTTTACTTTGGGTGATGAAAATGTTTTGGAACTAGTTAGAAGCAGTACTTGCACAGCTTTGTGAATGAATAAAATGTCACTGAATTATTCACTTTAGAATGGTTAATCTGATGTTATGTGAATTTCACCTCAATAAAAAATGGCACAATAAAGTTGAGGTGAAAATAAACTTTGATGAATCAAAGCAAAAATAATTAATGCTCTAGATAATAAGAAAAAAAACTGGTAGATTGTCAAAGTAAATGAGGAACTGAATATATTGTAAAGAAAAAACAAGGGCAAACATATGCATATTAACAGTTGCCAAAGAAGAAATTTTTAATAAATTAAAATAAAAATAATATTCAGTGGTATGCTAGAAGTATAGTTTCCTGAGTTTATGAAAAATCTAATTGTATATATACAAATATTTCACCAAGTATTAAACAAAAAATAAAAGTACTTCAAATAAATAAATACTTCTATTAGCACTGCAAAGAATTTAAATATAAAATCAAATCCTGCTCACACTTAAGTTATATCAATGTTCTACAAAGAAATATGTCTACATATCAATCTTCCTTCAGACATTTCTTCATCAAACAATGTAGAAAAAAAGTCAGAAAAATATATTGTCTTAAAAGAAATGTTACTAACAAAACTATAAGCATGATAATTTTATTTACATATGAATATTAAAGAAATGTTTTAGTTTTACAAAAGTGGATAAAACTATACAAAACTGGACAAAATAGTTGATCAATTTATTTTTACAAAAGGAAATATTTAATAGTACAGTTAAAACATAAAACATGGAAATACTATGGAAAACAGTATAGAGGTCCCTCAAAAAACTAAAAATAGTGCTAGTTTGATCCAGCAATTCCAATCCAGAGTATATATCTGAAGAAAACAAAAACACTAATTTAAAAAGATACATGCACCCCAGTGTTCACAGCAGCACTATTTACAATTGCCAAGATACGGAAGCAACCTAAGCACCCACTGCTGGGTATTTATCTGAAGAAATTGAAAGCCCTAATTAGAAAAGATATATGCACCCCCATGATTATCACAGCATTAGTTTATCACAGTAGCCAAGATATGGAAGCAATCTAAGTGCCTATCGATAGATGAATGGGTACAGAAGATGTGATATATATATATACATGTGTGTATTACATATACATATGCAATAGAATATCACTCAGCCATAAAAAAGAATGAATTTTTACCATTTGCAACATCATAGATGGACATAGAGTATATTATGCTAAGTAAGCAGACTGAGACTGTATGATTTCACTTATGTGTGGAAATCTAATATACAAAATGAATGAGCAAACATAACAAAACAGAAATAGATTTATAGATACAAAGAGCAAATGGTGGTTGCCGGAGAGAAGGGGTAAGGGGAGGGAAAAAAATAGGTGAGGGAGATTAAGAGGTACAAACTTCCCATTGGAAAATAAATGAGGGGTATGAGACTTATGGTGTGAGGAACACAGTCAGTAACTGTGGAAGATCTTTATATGGTGACATATGATAACTAGACTTATATTGGTGATCTTTTTGATATGTATAGAAATATTGAATCACTGTGTTGTGCAACGGGAACATAGTGTTGTAGGTCAATTACCTTTAGAAACAGACAAAAAAAACTTCATAGAAAAAGAAATCAAATTTATGGTTGCCAGAGGTGTGGGGTGGGGGGAGGAGAAATGGGATGAAGGTGATCAAAAGGTACAAACTTTCAGTCACGAGATAAATAGGGATGTAATATACCATATTAAATAAATATAATTAACTCTGCTATTTGTTACCTATGAAAGTTAAGAGAGCAAATCCTAAGATTTCTCATCAAAAGAATTTTTTTTCTATATCTTTAATTTTGTATCTATAGGAGATGGTGGGTGTTCACTAAATATATTGTGGTCATCGTTTCATGCCGTGCTCAAGTCAAGTCATTATGCTCTACACTTTAAACTTATACAGTTCTGTATGTCAATTGTATCGCAATAAAACTAGAAGAAAAATACCAAAAAAAACCTAACCCAATACATCTATCCTCCCCCTTAAAAATAGAGAATTAGGTACTTTTCTATCATTAGCAACTCTACTGTGCCTTAAGTTTTATCACTTATTGAAAAAAAAATGTGTTAGGAGAATCTGTCAATATTTTTAATGCCACTGATAATGTGGAACAATTGATGATTTATATTTCAGCTCAGCTTAAGCTTCTGCTTCCCGGGATTTGGTAGGATGACAAAAATTTAAAAATCACTTGTCAAAAATCCTTCAAATATGTGTATAATTTTTGTATGGCAAAAAATCAAATTTTAGAGTATTTGTTGAATATGATAATATCTATTATGCATATGTACCCGTTATATGTATATATATAATTTTCACAAAAGGGCATAGTAAAGTGTATATCATTCTACAGTTTATGCTTTGCTAGTTAAACATGGCAAAGCATCTGGAAAAATACCCTTACATTCTTATCAGAGGTCAGCTTTAGAAAGCAGGATTAATCATGGATATATTTATGTTGTATCATTTTGCTTTAGAAAAAGCACTGATAGTACAATTCAAATTACATAAGGGAGAAGAATATAATTTTAATTAAACATAAGATTATTGTATACATGATTTTGTAAGGGAATTCAAGTGTCAAAAAGAGTTCCTGAAAAAAAAAAAGAGCTCTTGAGAAATATACGTATTGTAAAAGCAATTAAGAATAGAACATATGCAGAAGCACTAGATAACATCATGCACACAAAAATCATGACAGGGAAAATATAAAGATACAAGAAGGGTGATTTCCTAATTTTACTAGATATAATTTCCTTTTGGATATTGATAATTAAATAAATGTTTTAAATAAACAAAGCATAATCAGAACAAATGTCATTGATTATTACCACAAAGATAATTCATCTGCAAAATTTTAAGGACAAATTTTTAAGATTCCACATTCAGGAAACAATTTATTTCGATTACATTGATTTTTTTCTTGTAAAGCTTAGTTTATATCTCAAAATATTGAATTTTATTTCACAAAACCTGATGAATACCTGACAGAGACAGAGAGAGTGTTTTGAGCCCTACTAGAGGGAGATAATAATTCTAAATAATATTTAGCTAATTTCATCATACTTTTTACTAAAATAGTAATAAAACATTGCCAATTATGGCTTATTATAAAAATAAGCATGATTTAATATGAGATTTTATCTATGCATAAATCACATTTCAAAGGTCCTCAAATGAACACTTTTCCTAAAATGTCAGTATCACTAAAATCATGATGCAGTTAGTAAGAGCATCACAAAATTGCTACCGTCAATTCTGTGACGATAATAATGTTAATCTTGATGTTATGACTGTCTAACAAAAACCTTCAATATTCTAACAAGCAATCTGTTTAAGAATCATTTGAGAAAGATGTGTATGTTCTGGCTGTTGTTCAAAAGCCATCTTTCAACACCTTCTGGTAGAACTGAATGTTTATTGATTTGGAAGAGAATGCTAGGAGCAAAGGGTTCTGTTAAGACAGGCTACATATTTATCTTTCTTAATGCCATAAAGGAGAAAAATATGTGGACAAAGAAAACATGGGCAATTCTGAGATAAAAATGTTTCAGAAAAGGTAAACTCTGACTCTAAAGACATTTTAGAAGCATTTATACAATTTGTTTACCCTTACTGTCTTCCTAATATATGCATGTAAGTTAATACAAGTTAAATGTAAAGTTAAAAGTGTATATGTAAGTTAAATGTCATGCCAACAAAAATAATCTATTTCTATATAAATATAACATTGATCTTTCAAATTTTCAAGTAAATTTGGCAAGTGCTAAGAAAGTGTTACATATCTAAAAAAAAATAATCTTCCAGTAAATATAAACTAAAAATGTGAAGTGTGACCATTTAGCAGTAGTGGTACATAAAAATGGATATTACAAAAATTATGTTTTTAAATCAAAGTCATATGCTAATTAAACATCAGAGAAACTTCAAAAGAAAAATAGTGATCGTATGAAGAGGTGCCCCACTATTCAGGAATATATATTTCGAGATGAATAATTAATGTCTATTTGCATTGTAGACTTAAAATCAGTGTGGAAGAACAGGCTGAAATAGGGAAGATCTATACAGGGAAGGTGCCCAGAAATCAGTGGAGTGAGATAAAAAGATGAAAAAAGAGGATTTCAGAGTTTGGGACGGCAAAATGAATCAGTCTTCCGGATTTCTAAAATAACTTACAAAATAAAAAATATAGAGAAAATAGGGCAAAGTACACATTCTATCATGATAGAGAACACTTTCCTAGAGATTAAGAATGGTTTTTAATTTTGAAAAATTATACTAAGTCCTGAGCAAGATAAATGAAACAAATCTGTATCAAATGAACATAATAAAACCATAGGACTTCAAAAAACAGAGACAAAGAGACATAGCAACTAATACTGTTGGAAACTAAATACTACACCCCTAAACAAATAGTGAACTAAAGAGGAAATCACTATTAAAATGAACACAAAATGATATCAGAATACTATAAAACCTGTGCAGTTCCACATGTTAAAAAAAAAGAGAAAAAGCAGAGAAGAGGCTGAATGTACATTAGTTAAGTACTCAACTTCATAGCTTAGAAGACCTTTAGAGCATACTTAAATGAATCAAAGATTAATAAAATATGAGCTGAAACAAAAATGCCTGAAATGTTTGTGTGTTTTAGTTACCTCATTTTATTTGCATGTCCTTGTTCAGGTTTCCATGTTCCAAAGTTTAAGTTTACAACACAATATAAATGGCAGCACAAATGTCTTCATTTTAAATTATAACATTACCTAAAATAGCAACTAAAGATATCATAGATAGTCATAGTTTGAAGTTTCATTACCTTTGTTTTGCGTATTTAGCACCAGAGACAATTTTAGTGAAATATTGTGTTCACAAAGAAAGAAGTAAAATGATCACAATATATACCCTTGAGCAAAATAAATGCCTAATAAAATACTTCAAGTAGTTTACATCTTAAGTATGGTATTTCAAAATGAATAAAATCACCAAATGTTACATTAGTAGTACAACCATTGCATTAGGAAATATCACAATTCTGGCATTAGAATTTGTCCTCAAGGTAACAACACTAGTTTACTTTGTATTTGTGTGTGTATGTGTTTCATATGTTTTCTTTTCCTGTTTTCTTTTTTTCAGTTGAGATATTGACATATAACATTGTGCAAATTTAAGGTGTTAACATTTATACACTGAAATATATGATTGCCACCCCAGCTTTACCTAACCCTCTATCACATCATGTCACATCATCACATCACATCCCATCACATCACATCACATCATTCTCATTTCTTTTTTTGTGGTGAGAACAGTTAAGTTCTAGTCTCTTAGGAACTGTAAAGATAATAGCTTTAGTTTGGCATGATTCAATCCATTGAACTAAAATTCATGCTCTGTGTGTGTGTGTGTGTGTGTGTGTGTGAGAGAGAGAGAGAGACACACACACACACAAGGGTATGATGATTCAATAAAAAAAATCCAATGTTACAGATAAAACTTAGACTTCTTAAAAGCTCGTTTCAACTCTTCCTTCCTTGAATAAAGCCCAAGTGATTAAACTGTTGAATTCCACAATCAACTGACAAATAACAATCTACACGACACATTCAAGAAAGATTAATCTCAACATAGCACAAAGATACTAAAATTAGCCTACTTGTAATTGTTTAACATCTTGTAAATACAGATGCAATTACTAATTTTGCCTGACCTTTCTGATTACGGGCTTTGAATAAAGACATTTCAACCTTCTATTAGAGAAAAATACTCTTCATTTTGGATTGTGAGTGACATTTTAAAATTATAATGTTAGAACTTTTTAAACAAATGATAAATGCTTACTTTAAAAATAAAGATAAACTCACATGATAGAGAAGAATGCAAAGAATAAAGTATCACTTTAAATCTCACCATCAAGAACATTTGTTAGCATTTCCCAAATATTTCATAGATATAAAGAAAATAAATATATTTCATAAATTGGTATGTTACAAAGAAAATATGAGTAAATTGATAAGAAGAACACAATTAAATTTTAGCCAAACTAAAAACCAACAAAATGAAAAGACAGCCTACGAAATGGGAGAAAATATTTGCAAACTGTTGATCTGAGGGGTGACTATCCAAAATGTGTAAGAAACTCAAAAAGGTCAATAGCAAGAAAACAATGACTAAAAAATGCACAGAGTACTTGCATAAACAAATTCCCAAAGAAAACATATAAATGGCCAACAGATACATGAAGAGATGCTCAACATCAAGAACATTAACAACCATCAGGAAAGTGCAAATCCAAACCACAGTGAGACATCACTTCACACCTGTTAGAAATGTAAAGTTACACCTGTCAGAATGGTATCATCAAAAAGACAAGAGATAAGAGGTGTTGGTTAGGATGTGGAGAAAAAGGATCTCTGGTGCACTGCAGGTAGGAATGTGAGATAACCCAGCCACTGTGGAAAACACTATGGAGGTTCATCAACAAGTTAAAAATAGAACTACTGTATGATCCAGTAATCCCACTTCTTGGTATATATCCAAAGGAAATGAAATCAGGATCTTGAAAAGAGAGCTGCACTCCCCTGTTTGTTGCAGAATTATTCACAATAGCCAAGATATGGAAACAAACAAAGGGTCTCTCCACAGGTGAATAGATAAAGGAGATGCTTTACACACAGAATGGAATATTATTCAGCCATGAGAAAGAGGGAAATCTTGCCATTTGTGACTACACAGACGGAACTTGAGGGCATTATGCTAAGGACATAGACAGAAAAAGACAAATATTATATGGAATCACTTTAAAAATTCAGACTCACAGTGCAGAGGACATGGGTTCGAGCCCTGCTCTGGGAAGATTCCACATGCCATGGAGCAACTAAGCCTGTGCGCCGCAGCTATTGAGCCTGTGCTCTAGAGCCTGTGAGCCACAACTATTGAGCCCATGTGCTTCAACTCTTGAAGCCCACATGCCTAGAGCACACGTTTCACAACAAGAGAAGCCACTACAATTAGGAGCCCGCGCACCACAATGAAGAGTAGCCCCCGCTCACAGCAACTAGAGAAAGCCTGTGTGCAGCAATGAAGACCCAACACAGCCAATAAATAAATACAATAAATTAATTAATGAAAAAAAAATTCAAACTCACAATCACACTCACAGAAGCAGAGGGTAGAATGGCGGTCACCAGGGCCTAAGGGATAGAGGAAATGGGAGATGTTGGTCAAAGGATACAAATCTCTGGTTTTAAGTTGAGTAGGTTCTGGGGATCTAATGTACAGCCTGGTGACTATAGTTAACTAATACTTTTATACAATTGAAAGCAGCTAAGAGATTAGGTCTTAAATGTTCTCACCACCAACTCTCACACACACATACACACACACAGTGGTAAATACACAAGACGATGAAAATATTAACTAACCCTTTTGTAGTAATCATTTCAAAATATATAAATATCAAATCATCATGCTGTACACCTTAAACTTATACAATATATGAGTTATATCCTGATAAAGCTGGAAAAATGTTTTAAATAAAAATATCCACTAAAAAATAAAATTAGCTCAAACTGAGATAAATTATTGAATAAATAAACAAATGAGGGAATAAAGGACAAGTCTTTCTTGCAGAAGAATTCAAAATAACATATGCCGATACCACTCCCTTCAGAAGTGCTTAATTACCAGGCCCTCCATCTTCTCCTTCACCCCCACCCCTTGGTGAGGTAGACTTAGTGACTTACTTCCCAAGAATAGGGTAGGCAAAGAGAAAAATAGTAACTTTCAAGTTCAGAAATTTGGCAAAGTCTACTTTAAACATGTGAAATGTGGAATCCTGAAATGGATTGTGAAACAGAAAGAGAACATTAATAGAAAAGTGAAACCCAAATAATATCTAGAGTTTAGTTAATACTGATGTGTTAATGCCAGCTTCTTCCTTTTGACAAATGCACCATGGTAATGTAAGATATTAACAATGGGAAGAACTGATTTTCTGCTATCTTTTGCAACTACTGCTATCTTTGCAATTTTTCTATAAATCTTCTCTGTATTTATTTTGGATTGGAATAGACAATCTTAACTGATTGTAAAATGGTTGGTGTGAAAATGATACATCCTAAATAATTTGACATTTATATTGTATTGCTTTATAATGATACTTAATTTTAGGTTTTGTGGCATGGAACAAAAAATAATTTGATAAGAAAACAGCTCCCACTTTTTTCCCCCATGTGTTATGGATATTCACATCATGCTTATGTGTATTTTTTTTCTGTTGTCAGTGATATTTTGAGTTATAGGGGTATTATATTCATCTCGGTAAGTGCTTTGTCTGGAAAGTATTCATTTGCTAACTCTAATTTAGACATTAAAAAAATTTATATCCTGACCTTAGTAGATTAAAGGTATAATTCTGCTTTTATATCAGAGAAAGCACCACAGGCCAAAATGTAAAAATATTCAGAAACTTGCTATTTTTTCAAACCATAAAGCCTTAAGTTACCTTAAATAATAACAGATTTTACAATGTCATACCAAATAAGTTTCACTCATATTATGTTTTCTAAAATGCTTTCTTCTCCTGAGTTTAACATTTTCATTTAAAATATTTATGATGACAAAGAAAATACCATATAAGAAAATAATATGATTATTTTAATGCCACCATTAATTGAGTTCATATTCACATTTTATAACATAATTTCCTTATGAGTCATTAATTTAAATATATATTTTTATATATTTACTATTTCCAGTCACTGCCCTATGTTCAGTGACTATAGGAAAAATTATGAATATAAAGAGGAATTAGATTTGTGATTTACCCTCAAGAAATTCAACATTGGGGCAATTGCTAAGTGAAGAAAAAAATACAAGACAATGTGATACATGTTAAAGACAATGTGAAATATAAATGTATTGTACTAGAAAGAATATAAACGCTGCTGCCTAGTTTAATCATACAGCAGGCATTTCTGTCTTCCAGAAGTTACCTGTATGTCTCAGATTTTGAAAATGGGAAATAAAGTGTGTAGTTTGCCCCACTACTGATGGGTTGAATGAGAAAAACCCTGGGGCCACTGCACCATCACCAGTGTCCTAAAGACTCCCACAGTCATGCAGCTGCTAAGAGCTGGTGATTGGAGAAATGCCAGCCACCTGAGCAGGCTCTCTTAGTCTCTCATCAGAGAGGGTCATCTATGCCTTTTGCATTGCTCTTTACAAAAATCTTCAGCCTGCTTCTACTACTAACGATTTTATCCAACCACTGAAAGAGAAAATATATGAGTAAAAATGATCACTTCTTTCCTCCTCAACATTTAACAAGTACATTTATTAGCTGGGCATGAGATCAGTATTGAAAGTTTACATAGACAGTAAAATGGCTTAAATTACCAGCTGAGCACTAAATATTCTCTATGAAAAATTCATTCATGTGTTTTTTTTAAATTCTAATTTGATTTTTTCTATACTCATACTTATTTTAATATATACATTTCCCATTCAGTCCCAGGTTTCTTATTAACATGCAAACGGAAATGCTAATGGTTTTATAATAAAATATCACGTGGTACAAAATTAGTTATGTGATTAAAAAGATGTAAATTAAATTTGAGGGTAGTTTCCTGAGAGGAGAATCACATTTTAAAGATAAGGCTACACAGTTGCTCCTTTCATAAAAATAAATACTATCCTTCCTTACTTGCTTATCTAATCTCAGTTGATAAGGATAAGGATAATCCCTTTGCCCCAGTATTCCATCCTTTAATAACTAGAGGACTTTACATGAAGGAGAGAAGTCCTAGGAAATTTGTTTCATAGTTCTTTCTATTTATAAGAAGTGAAGATAGTAATAGAATATTATACTTGGTCAGAATACCTTATAGGAGTATTTGTTAAATGTGCAGAGGTGGAAATTGGTATAGATCAATATCAACATGAGAATTGTATTTTTGGACTATTTTTTCCTTATGTTTGTAAAATAAGTGTTCGTTAGTACATAGAGGAGCATTTGATAAATTAAAAAAATGCTGTTTGTAAGTAAGTACATTTGCTACTGTACTAATAGGATTTATTTTTCAACTTTTTAGCTCAACCATGCAAGTTGGCATGTTTCTGGATGCCCAGTGCCTAAAGCCACATAGAAAGAAAATATTGATGGATTTTTAATGTTTCTTTTCTCTCCTTGGAATACTCCCAGAATAACAGCAATATGAGCTGAAGAATTTTCATATAGTGATTGATCAATTCAGTAAAATTTATAGGATAAAACTTCATCTGAACATATATATATATATACACATATTGCACATTATAATATGTATTATATATATGTTCTATAGTCATATTCATATATTTTTCTAGTGTGTATATACATATATTTATCTGCATTTTAAAATCTTTAGCGTTGTTGGAATTGTTTGCAAAGCCTTTTGGCAGATGTTTCCTGGCTAAGGAGAAAGTATCAACATGAAGGTGAAATAAACGTGATCTTGGGGAGAAGAAAATAAATTCAATCTCCAATTGTAAGAACTTATTGAGTTAGTAGCAATTATTTATTGTCACTTGCTTGCTATTTTGCTTTAAAATGTTACATATATTTTGACAACTCTATTCATATCAGCATATGAGAATAATACACATTTCTACAACTGGAATATTCATCAGATTTAAGAGTTTTTTGCTTTACTGGACCCAACTATTATTTATATTTACTGGCAACCTGTGGTTACATTCTGTTTTTTAATCTATCTCCTTTTATATTATCAAACTCATAAATTTTTCTCACATATTTATATAAATAACTCATAAATGGAAAAATAGAAGAGTGTTCAACTTATATGACTATTTATTTCTTTTTTTAGAGCCAAATACTAATTCGCCTATTGTGATGAAGGACTGGAGAAAATTAAGAACAAGATCCTGTAAAATGTTGTCAAACTTTGGTGCTAAGCCAGATGCCATAATGAATCACAGAGTTATCGGAAGTAAAAAGAGTTGATAAGTAATTGGGAAGTCTGAAATAAATTATTCTGGCTAATGAAAATATTGAAGGTCTTCAAGTTTAATGTCTGTGTAATACTGTACATATTTTCATGTTCTACCCTAGACGTGTTGTAGTTCAGCTGAAATTGTGCGAATGTGAACTGGGTATAAAAAGATCAATAAGAAAACCATTAGTTCAGACCAAAAAAGGGGAATTATATCAAAATGTGGCTCTGTAGCACTTTTTCCTACAATAGTAAGTGTCAATTTACGCTTAATGCATTGGACAAACTAAGTCCCATAATAAATACTTAAACCATTATCTATAGTAAAATTAAGTATATTCTCACTCCATGGATAGTTTTCTTATCAAAGCATGCTAAAATTAACTTCTACAGATTTTTTGAATTTATTAAGTATATTTTGAATCTCATACTCATTTTCTTTCTGCTCATTTGAACACTGGATTTGTTCTCAAATGTGAAGGAATAGGCTTAAAATCTAAAAAGTTTGGCTAATAAGAATTTTAAACCACCAAAGCAAGAAACTTTATTTTTTATAATACCATACAGATCTTATACAGGATGTCACATATGTCCCATTTAAGTATGACCACTTGAAAACATTGCAGAACTATTTATAATTTTTGCCTCTTAAAGTTGACATTGATGCAAGTCATAAAAAAGAGGAAACTTGTCTCTCAACATTAGCAATTTACTGGTAGAATTGAGGCAGGAGACAGATGGGCCCCCAGGGCAAAAGTCTGAATTCATTCCCTGTGGACCAGTACTCTGAGACAAGAATAGCAGGACAATTGGGAGAGGAGGCTGGGCCCTGCCTGGATAGAAGATAAGAGACCACATATTCCTCATTCTCAAAGTCAGCAGACCTCCCCCAACCACACATGCTCAGAAAGCCTCCTTGGAGGCCAAAAGGGGAGTGATGCCAAGTGGCCAAACCTACCCATTGACCTCTTCTGTGGAATCCATCTTGGCTGAGAGATGCGCCCGCACATGTGGGAAAATCCTTAGATATACCAAATATGGACCTTGAACCAGGCAAATCGAAATGGTTGGTCAAAGGAAACACAGAAGAAATGCCCTATATAAGTGATTCAAACTGCCACAAGGGCACGACTCTCTCTGAGCCCGCCCTTGTGTCTATCCACACGTATTCTGCTCCTTTTTTTTCCCTAATAAATACTTTACTTGTTTCACTACTTTCCTTCTTTGTGGGAATTTTTTTCTGCAAAGCAGTAGGGCCAGGGCCCTGTCACTGACCACTGGTCTGGTGACTGGTGCTCCTCACCACTGCTACCCAGCCTCAATCACGGACCAGGAGCTGAAACCCCGCTTCAAGCCACTGTGGACTGAGGGCACCCAAGATCAGAATGACCATAACTAATCATATTCCTCTAGGACATCCCATTAAAAATGATGAGAAAATGACTTTGGGAAATAAAAATAGTGACTAAAGCACTTCCTAAGTCAATTGTATGAAGGCATTTAAAAAAATTGAGGAGAATCTGGGCAGATGGAGATTACAGCACAGTTTTCTAAATCCTGACATAAAAAACAGGAGGGTAATTATATATTCATAATATAAAACCTATGAATACTACTTGCAATGAAATTTGGAGGTGAGGTGTCCCCATGAATCTCAAAGACTGAATGAAGGTAGACAGACACAAGAAGTTCATGTTAATATTATATTTGCAGAGAAAAAATAGTGGAATTTAATAAAACATGTGAATGTCCTGGTTCCTCCTGGCTGGATCTGTACAACCACAATGAACTCTCAAAACTGATCAACTAATCCTGTCGTTTAAGATAAGATAACTCACTGAAAAGAAACTGCTGGAAGTGGCATCAAAATAAGCAATTTAGAGACAACAAAGGGACAGAAAAGAGGAAAGATACAGATAAAAGTGGAGGAAGAAATTTCACAAAGCAAAACCACCATATTTTTGAACAGTAGAGCAAAAACAAAACAACAGAAGCTGGAGCTCTGTGTCATTAGAAAATTTATCCGGAAGCATCCTACTTCAGCTTAGGAACAGTTCACATAAAAATCAGTTAGAAATTACGTTTTAATTCCATATAAAGTTACTATAAGGGGAAAAAAAGAATAACAACCAGAACAACATACTTTCAGAAAATGAAAGCAATGCAAAAAGACAAGCTCACAGGATTTATCAAAATTGTAGCTTTTAAAATTTCATGCATTCTTACACAAGACTTCAACATAAATTTTCATAGTTACTTTCTAAAAGACATATTCAAATGTCTGTTAACTCATGATTGTATAAACACATTTTGGTATAGCCATACAGCAGAATAATGCTCAGCAGTAATAAAAAGGAATGAATTAGCTATGTGGACAGCAACGTGGTTGAATTTCAAAAGCACTATGCAAAGTGCAAGAAGCAGGATATATGTGTGATACGTCTTTCCACGTGATTCTGTTTATATGAAGTTCTAGAACAATCAGATCTAGTGACAGAAAGCATATCCGTGGTGGCCAATAGTTAACGTGTGGGGAGGGTGTTGACTGCCAAGGGGTATAAGAGAACGGTGCCCCTTTTGGTGATGGAGAGATTCAATTATCCCCATGTGGAAGTTGCACAGGTATGAACACTGATAAAAGCTCATTGAACTGTACAATCACTCTGCTCTGATCCATTTCTTTATTAGAAACTGAAATTTGAATATCATATTTTAACTAATTATATGAAAAGATACATTTTGTTTTAAATCTTCAAATATTTAAGTATTTAACCTATAGCATTTAATGTTAAAGAACTCAAAAATCAGTGACATGAACAAATGAGCTTATCCATAAGCTATTCACATAAAAGGGGAAGCTTTTGAAAAATGCCTTTATTCAAAGGTTATTTTAGTCAGTACTGTTTAAATAACAAATCCTAATTAGTTCTTTCAAGCTGCCTATACTTCATGAAACACTTGCAATCTCTGAGACCTACTTTATGTTAATTAGTTCCTCTGTGAGGACAATTTTATTTCTCTCATTTTTTTTTTTTTTTTTTTTTGTTAAAAAAGCTTTCATTGAAAAAATAAATACACTTTCTGACTTTGGGGTTCTGGGAAAGACAAATTTTTAAAATTTACTGCATTCATACACATTATTAAAGGAAATAATAATTACTTGTAAATTTAAGCCCTTGATTCCTCTTTCCTAACAGATGATTCTATTATTAAAGACATACAGAAAAGCAGAAAGAATCATGAATATCCTTTCTCAAAATGGTCCCACTTTTTAAACAATTCTGCTTTTAGATATATATTTAGCCATAAATTGATTAAGGAAAATATTTATCTGTTGGCATTTAAAATGCTTAAACCTGCAAACTGTGATGGAATGAAACTTACCATGTGCTTATTTATATAGTCATTGAACATATGATATATTTTTAATAAATAAAAAATTCAGGATACATAGCTATAATAAACATCTATTGAAATACTTAATATTTTTATTATATAAAATTGTAAATAACAGCAGTATATTCTAATTAAATGCTTGATCCCCCAAACTGTTTAGCCATATGGAACAGTAGTTATTTTGAGGACACAGTATGGAGTCCACTGGGTTATAGGACAACTTGGTGATAGGTATTCTGTTCGTGGTTAGCAGAATCAGTGCATCACATTTTCCTTCGCTTACAAAGTCATGTCTTAGAGGACCAATATTCATTCAATTTCATGACAGTTAACTACAAATGGTCAGGGTGGGTTTTGGTTTCCCTACAATGTTTCCACTTGGTTCTTCCATTTTAGTGGTACTGTAATATGCCGAGATTTTAAGTTTAATGGAAATGATTTCAGGATATATTGGTGAAATGAGTTTATTAAAAGTTTTCATGGAGAGCTAGTCACTAACAGCATTTTTTTTTTTAGATTGACTTTATTTTTTTAGAACAGTTTTAGGTTCACAACAAAATTAGCAGAAAGTACCTCTGTACTTTCTGTGCCACACATGCATAGCCTCCCTGTTATCAACATCCCCCACCAGGGTGATACATCTGTTACAGTAGATGAATCTATGTTGACACATCACAATCACCCAAAGCCTGTAATTTACATTATGGTGCACTCTGGGTGTTGTACACTCTCTGGGTTTGAATAGAGGTATGATGATAGATATCCACTACTGCAGTATCACACAGAGTAGTTTTACTGCCTTAACTATCTGACATGCTCTGCCTATTCATCCTTCCCTCTCCCCTACCCCTACCCATACTGATCTTTTCACTGTATGCATAGTTTTGCCTTTTCCAAAACATCATATAGTTGGAATCATACAGTATGTAGCTTTTTCAGATTAGCTTCTTTCAGTTATTAACATGCACATACGTTTCCTCTAAGTTTTTTCATGGCTTGATAGCTCATTTCTTTTTAGTGATAAATGATATTCCATTGTTTAGATGATATTCCATTGTCTAATTTATTTATCTGTTCACCCACCAAAGACATCCTGATTGCTTCCAAGTTTTGACAATTATAAATAAAGCTGTTGTAGACATCCTTGTGCAGATTTTTGTGTGGGCATAAATTTACAAATCCTTTGGATAAATACCAAGAAGCACGGCTGCTGGATCATATGGTAAGAGTATGACTTTTTTGGTAAGAAATCAGCAAACTCTCTTTCAAAGTGGCTGGACCATTTTGCATTTCTCTCCAGTGATGAATGAGAGTTCCTGTTGCTCCAAATCTTTGCCAGTATTCAATGCTGTCAGTGTTCTGGATTTGCATTTTTCTAGTAAGTGTGTAGTGATATCTCACTGTTTTAATTTGCATTTCCCTGACATATGATGGGGACATTTTTTCATACTCATTTCTCATTCGTATATCTTTTTTGCTGAGGTGTCTGTTGAGGTCTTTGGCTCATTTCTTAGTTGGGTTGTCTGTTAAGTTTTAAGAGTTATTTGTATAGTTTGGATAACAGTCTTGTATCAGGTGTGTCTTTTGTAAATATTTTCTCTCAGTCTGTCTTGTCTTCTCATTTTCTTGATAACAGCAGTTTTTTAGTGACCCCTAGAATCTAAAATTAGCTCTAGTGAATCTGTTGTCATTTTTTTCTTCAAAGAAAGAAGCATCCATTTTTTTTTAATCCACTGTGAGCCGATTGTGCTAATTAGCACTCAATTTACAGGAGTTCCTTATCATCCAAGGGAAGCATATTGGACAAATTCTCATGCTATTTATCAAAGAGAATTAATTTCATTAATTTTAACCTATTAAACATGATTATCATTGTGTGAAGTATCATAGTTGTAATGGCTTTAGCATCACAAAATAAATAACAGCTTTTACAGAGAAAACCAGTTCTATTTTCTTCAAAAAATTCCTCCTTCATGCACACTTACCTCTTTTCTGGAAACATTGCTCTACCAAATCACTCAATGGTCTCCAATGGCCATGGTGCTGAATAGATGTCTTTCAGTTCTCTTTTTATGTGACCCATGGCAGCATCTGACCCAGACCTTCCTTGCTGAAATGTTCTTTTCCTTTGCTGACCAGAGTGAACATATCCACGTTACATCTTTGGCTGCTCAGTCTCAGTATCCTGAGAGAGTCTTTTATTAAATGCTTCCATTTTCACCAGTCTTTTAATATATTCATGTCTGTCTGTCCTCTGGATGACTTGCACTATCCCTGAATCAGTTTTTATCACCATTCTCAATCAAACGTGTTATAGAATGAGTGTTTTTGTCCCTCAAAATTCGAACACTGAAGCCCTAAATCCTAGAGTGCCTATATTTGAAGATGGGGCCTCTAAGGAAATAATTTCAGTTAAATGAGGTCATAAGGGTAGGGATCTAATCAGATAGAATTAGTGTCCACATGGAAGAGACCAGAGAATTCTTTTTCTCACTCCCCAGATGCATGCATCAAAGAAAGGCCATGTGAGACATAGCAAAATGTCTCTTTTGCAAGCCAGAAAGAGAGCTTAGAAACCCACTATGCTCCCACTCTGATTTTGGACTTCCAGCCTCCAGAACCATGAGAAAATAAGTATCCATTACTTAAGGTGCCTAGCCTGCAGTATTTTCTTAGGACAGCCTGAGCTGACTAAGACAAGATGTGCTGCCAGAAGAATGAAGGCATGAAGAAGAAAAAAAGACGAGAAATAAAGAATGAAAGAAGAACACAGAGCTGTCAGCATCTTTGTTTTACTACAAGAATGTTGAGTTTTCAAAACAATACTTTCCAACGTAAAATAGGAATTGCTGTTGTGTATCTGTACAGATAACATATGCTGTAACAGTTTGGAAAATGATAGGAGAGACACCTTCAAGAATGTACCGCAAACTACATTAGTTCATCCAATGCTTAACTATTAAAAGCTCTATAGCAGGCCCCCGAATTTAAGATGAGGAGAAGACCTATCAAACAATGAGGACCCGCCCTCTTTTATTGTTATAAAGAAGGACTAGGGGAAAATGTGTCTTTTTCATTTAGAAATAAGGAGCAGAGGATGTGAGCTATGACAGGGCAGGGAACATGCCTGTCTTTTCATTGATGTGATCCAGGCACTATGGTTTTTCAAAAAACATTTTTGTGTGTCATGCAAAAGAAACTCTTCTTTCCATGACTAAATCTCCTTTTACATACTATCTGTGGCAAACATATGGTATGAAAAATAGCAGAAGGAACACAAACCTGCCATCTAATGTGCTATTTTGGTCGGAATATATAAACAAAGTTGACATATGAATAGCAGATAATAATAATCCTGACCAGGGATAATGTTCTATTTTAACTAGGTATTTCAGGAAAAGGTACATAGAGGTACAATATACCACTGTTTTAATATATACTGTTATGTCAGTTATGTTTAAGTAGTATTCTAATTTTTTAAAAAGTCATGTAAACTTGGATTTTTAAAATAGTTTTTGGTCCTGTGGTAATTGATGAAGCATATTTTGAACTCTAGTGTAAGAAATGTTATTTCTTGTTGATTATTTTATGGAATGTTCACCTTGCAGCAATGCAGATAAATCAAATATGTGTTTTATAAGAAAGTATATATGTCTCTATAGTCTCAGAATGAGATCTTTTATAAACCTTAACTAAACTTAGTTGAAACTCCTTACAAATTATGGTGCCTAAGTAGTTACTTAGGCTCAAATTGTACAGTATAGGATGGAAAAGAAGACATGAGAATAATTGGGAAGCAGGTTAGACATGGTATAAAAAAAATCAATGTACATTTCCTTTACAAAGATTGCATGTTCATGCTACATTTTTTAACTCAATTATTTTGTTGAGTTTTTGAATATATTTTTGTTTTGTTTTTCAACATTGGGTATTTATTGAAAATAAGTTCTAAAAACCCTCTGCCACCTTTTATGGTTCAATTTACCTCTAGTTATAAACCACCTTTAGTCATCAGTTTAGGATAGCTATAAATGCGCATCATGGACAAAACAAAATTATGTTATGTTCAGGGATTTTCCTCATGATTATTGCAGAAGAAGGCAATTGAATTTGAGATAAGCTGTGTTATTTTGGAGATTCCACTTTATTGGACAAAGTGGGTAAGTAACTAAACATAAGTGAAATCCAGTTTGAGGCATGAATGTAGGTATAAAACCATAAGAAATTTCATCCCACAACATGTTTAGGGATTGTGTCAACATGCTTGTCTAAGCAATTGTCAGATATTCTGATTTGCTTTTAAGAGGACAGCAGTGGGTCTATAGTTAGTATAATTAGGTACAAGAGTGTAAAGCAATCATATTCCAATAAAGAGCTTAAAAAAATGCCAACCAGACAATGGCCAACTTTGGACCAAGGCATCTGTCTTAAATTCTTTACATTTTCTTTAATAATCTACAATATTATGGTATTGAACTAAATGTTATTAAGTGCTCTTCAGACATACAATTCTCTCTTTTTCTTACTTCCTTAATTAAATGATCTAGCTGTGCTTCTAGAATATTAGGCACCCAGTATGTGATAAAATGACATATTAATAGAAAGGGCTGCTACAAACTCTTAGTAACTCACTAGGATGGGAAAACCCTGAAGTAAAAGTTCAGAGCTTTAAAGAGTTAAAACTAAAATTCTAATTTAATAAAAATAATAGGAGAATCAAATGACTGTATATGTGGCTCCTCTCCCAACTTCACAATGAAAGTGTGAAATAATGTAAGAAATTCTCAAATATGTGTATTAGGGTTAAACCTTTACTAACTTCAGCATATTAGATTTGCGGTTTTTGTTTGGGACTCAGGCATAAATGACTTTTGTTGAACATTTTGTTTGTTGGAGCTCTAAGTTTTGAATACTTAGCGAGAAATCCTAGCAGGTATGTTCCTGCCTTAACCCATGTTTCTGTCTTACTGATTTATACTAATTTTAGATGTTGAATCAGCCTTGCATTGTCCAGATAAAACCCCTTTGTCATGCTATATTTTTCTTCTAATATATTGCTGGATATGATTCACTAATATTTTGTTGAAGATTTTTTTGTCTCTATTTTCATTAGTGATAGAGGTCTATAGTTTACTTATCTTGTAATGTCTATGTTTAATTGTTATATCAGACTAATGCAGGCCTCATAAAAGGAATAGAAAGTTTTAGATACTCTTTTACTCTACGAAAATGTTTGGATAGAATTGGTATTATTTCTTCTATGTGTGTTTTGTAGAAATCTCCATTGAAGACACCTTGACCTGGAATGATTGGTATTTTTGGAAAGTTTCCAATTATGAATTCAATTTATTAAACAGATAAAGAACCACATAAGTCACCCTTGAGATTGGCCTTGGACTCATGTCTTTGGCTAAGACTAAGTGAGCAGAATTAACCTATCTTACTTCTGGGTGGAAGTTTCTAGAGTCTGCACGTGTATCCTCATCCTCTCCTTTCCTCTTCAAAGTTTCCAGTAATGTTCAGAGAGCAGGTGAGTCCAAGAACAAAAACAATGCAGGAAAACTGTGAAAAGCCTGAATATGAGTGAAGAACAGGCTTCTTTGATAAGTCACCGAGATTTAAGAGTTGTTGTTACTAAAGCATAAACTAGCTCATCCAAACTGATATAGGAATATGATATTAACATCTTGGGTTTTCTTTTTTTGGGGGGGTGCATTGGGTTTCAATGCGATGACTTCTCTTGCAGAGCATGGGCTCTAGGCACGTGGGCTTCAATAGTTGCAGCATGTGGGCTCAATAGTTCTGGCATGATGGCCCTAGAGTACTGGGCCTCTGTAGCTGTGGCACGAAGGCTCAGTAGTTGTGGCGCATGGGCTTAGTTGCTCCGTGGCATGTGGGATCTTCCCGGACCGGGGATCCAACCCATGTCCCCTGCATTGGCAGGTGGATTCTTAACCACTGCCCACTAGGGAAATCCCTATCGTCTTGTTTTATGAACAAAGAAACCCTAGGCAAATAAGATTTTGTCACTGACCACCAGAGGACACTGCTTCCTTTAATCCAGTGGTTTTTAATCTCAGTTGGCAAAGCTCCAGGGCTCTCTAGGGACTAATGAGGAGAGCAGTGAGTGGGAGTGCTTTTGAGGTGGAGGAAAAAGGGGCCTCAAGTCCATTTCAACCACTTCAGTTCCACTTTGATTAGCTATGCTACCCGCCTTCCATACATTGTGATTCTATGTGAGATTTGAATTAACCAAACTTGGTTCCTCTCAAATGATTATAATATATCCTGTCTAAAAGAAGGCTGTGTGCACAGAAAGGGAATAGTAACCAGATTATCTTGAAAACAGTAAGACTCGAAAGAGTAAGGAGCTTTTATTGTGTCTTCAGCTGTGTCCATCAGGATAGCCCTGCTCAGCAGATGCAGTCACCTCTTGTCCTAAGTGATAATTATTGCCATGAACCAGCTATAGCTTCTTTGTGCTTTTCATGAGGATTTTTCTGCTGGGAGTATCCATCCTGAGTAAGGGAAATGAATGTTACACTCTCCTTAAGAGTTACATTTCTCTTTATACATAAATGATTTGTCATTTGGTCAGTAGGTTAGCCTCTTGTGAATTTGGCTAATGTGAGCCATTTCCAGTAAGGTCACACTCCTTCAAGCACATGCACATATTACAAGCAGATTGTGGAATTTATAACCATATCTGAGTCTGCAGCCTGAGGCCCTGTCTGGGCAGGTAGCCAGGCCCTTCATATGACAGGTATCATCTCTCCCTCACTGATCTGTACCTTTAACATTAGGCAACCTGGCTTATCCTTTATTTGTTAATATTTTCTCTACTTTTAGCACAGAAAAAATAAATGAGAAGCTTATTAGCTCTGCTCTCGATAGAATATAAATTTCATTAGGAGAGTAACTATTGGACTTGGAGAATATATGCTTTTTTTTCAAAGCACTAAGTCACACTTTAGGAGAGATTTATGGTATCTTTGTGCCCTGAACAACTACCGGCACTTCTCGATGTTCCTAACCTTTCAAGAAAGCGAATTTAGCATCAGGAACACTAGTTGCCTAATTCCAAAATTTCAACCTTGCTAGGACTTCTTATTAAAATTAATATGTGAAATACTAAAAGTGATGTTATGATTTCCTGCAGCTCTACACCAAAATAAACCATAATTTTAGCATTTAATGATTCAGAACTAGAAAAGAAGCCATGAAAGAAGACAAATAAAAACGAGTACATGAGAGGGGGAATTTTTCACAGCAAAATTCCAGTCATGGATCTATTATGTAAAAAACATAATTTTGTGGCTGTTTCCCTGTCTCCCTCAGTTTTTTAAAGAGGAGTTGAAATCAGAAACTTAAATATCTCTGGCTTAAACTGCAACCAAATCCTAAATTCAACTTTTTCTAAATTAAAATACAAGCCATCATTTGAAAGGCTTTGGAAAGGGCCAACTGAACAAGTGGCAACTGAATTTCATAAAACAAAACAACACAAAGATATAAATATCCTAATTTTTTGCAAATAAGCCTTTATTATTATTCATTTAAACTGAATTTGAGACTAAGGAATTTCTCACAGCAATGTCTAGGAAGGAAAAACACACTGTGGTAAATTTTGTATTGAAATAGATTTGGGATTTTTATGTCTTTTTTTTCCAATTAGATTTCTTTTTCTCAAAAACGCCAAAGTTGCAGAGACCTTCGAAATAATACTGTTTTAAATATTTCTCCAACAGAGCATGTTTCATTACTGTTACTCATGCCCTTAACTGATAGATAGGTAGTGTTGGATTTTGTATAAAAAATCAAGACAACAAACAATAATGAAGTCATTTGTCCAGGCTTTTCCCAGACTTATGACTTTTTAATATTTTTATCTGCTATTTTTCCAATTCTCTGTTACATGATGAAAAAGGGTTTTAATTGGCCCAGATAGTCAGTTGGAATGCTTTGGTCAAATTTTCCAAATTTATTTCTCTTTTTTAATGTTGGTTGTTACCTATAAATTTACTATACTCTTTTATCACTAACTCTATCTCATTTTTAAGAACTGTCATAATCAAACAAGTTGAAATATATGCCACAAAACTAGAATACACACACACACACACACACACACACACACAAACATACATTCACAGCTCTGACATATCCTGCCTATGAGGTAGTTCTTTAAGGAATATAGAAAACCATAATATATTTAAATCTTTCTTTAAAACCTGAAAATAATTTCATTTTCCCCATCGTTTTGAATTCATGTATATCTCTATTTTAATTAATTTGACTTTTTGTATTTGACTCTTGGACCCAGATTTTGGAACTAGCTCTTCACACAACTTTCTGATGAGAATTGCAGTCGGTAATGCAATGCACTGTATTTCTCTGTGCTCAAAAGAGAACAAGAATGATTGCATTTGCAAGTCAATGAAGAGAATGACATGGGAAATTCTTTGTTATTAATGTTCTGCGAGATGGCCATTTACCCTAAAGGAGAAAATTTTTAGGAAAATTGAAACAGTAAAAATGCTATTCAGAAGAATGACTATTTCATCCAAAAGTTTCTCAGGAATGTATATATTACTAGAGCCCAGAGATACAATTAAAAATGTACACTCTTTCTAATAAAGAAAAAACTCAAATACTATAAACCATGTGCAAAAATGTATGTTTCCCTCTCTATATAATAATCTTTGGGTTTCACCAGACTGTCTTTGATAGCTTTAATATTTAGATTTAATTATTCACATTTCACTAGTATAAGTAAACATGTACTGGCCACAGAAGTCCCCCAGTTCTTTTATAAGCATTGGTGCAACAACTAATTCCAGAATCTCTTGTTCAGAAGAATTACAGGTGTGGAGAACATCATGCACTTGGGTGACAGGCAGAGGGAGAAGATAGATGCTTCCACCTCAAACATTTCAAAAGCTTTATATAAGATGTCTACAAAAATATATATTTGTAGTCTTAGATATTGGAACCCCATATAGATTTTAGGAGATTAAAATTCTGAAAGATTTTATAATATTTCATGTTTGGAGCATTTAGATTTCTCAGTGAAGCTTCTTGGAGCCTTGGGAAAAGATTCACATTTAATGTAAATACTTTTTCTATATTTGCACAGAAAATATAAGCTATCTCTTTTTACTTATACAAGGCTGTTGAACAGACCTAGGGCAATCTCTTCATGCATAAAATATAGAATATATTGGTGACCTAGGATGTGGAAGGATTTCTTAAGTAAAAATTCAGTGAAATAAGCCACTGACAGAAAGACAATACTGCATGATTCCACTTATATGAGGTAGCTAACATAGTCATATTCTTAGAATTAAAGTGTGGAATGGTGGTTCTAGGAACTAATGGAGGGAGAAGGGGGAAGAAGAGCTACTCATCAAAAGTTACAAAGTTTCAGTTGAGCAAGGTGAATATGTTCATAGACCTGCTGTAACAATATGGTACCTTACACTTGATAGTAATTTGTTAAGAATGTCTCATGTTAAATGTTTTAACCACAGTAAAATCAAAGAAAATAAAATTAAAAAAATGAAAATTTCAAAACCAAAGCATGATACAAAATATTAAAGAATGAAATTATAATAAAATTAAAGATTTCTGTTTAATAATGCATATCGCAAAGTTAATAGATAACATTTAGGAAGATATTCACAGTGTTTAAAACTGAAACAATTGATATCTATAATATATAAAGGCTTTTGCAAATCAACAAGAAGAGGACCATTCAAGAGAAAAACAGGTAAATAATATAAATAGGCAATTTATAAAAGGAAATTCTTACATGATAACAATATTTGAATTAGGATTCAGGCATACGAATTAAAATAAAAAGATAAAGCAATATCCACTAGACAGGCAAAAATAAGAAAGTAGGGACTTCTCTAGTGGCGCAGTGGTTGAGAATCCACCTGCCAATGCAGGGGACAGGGTCTGATCACTGGTCTGGAAGAATCCCACAGGCGGTGGAGCAACTAAGCCTGTGTGCCACAGCTACTGAGCCTGCGCTCTAGAGCCAGTGAACCACAACTACTGAGCCCACGTGCCACAACTACTGAAGCCCACATGCTTAGAGTCCATTGTCCACAACAAGAGAAGACACTGCAACGCAAAGCCGGCGCACCACAACCAAGAGGAGCCCCAGCTCACCACAGCTAGGGAAAGCCCGCCCACAGCAACAAAGACCCAATGCAGCAAAAAAATAAATAAATAAATAAATAAATAAATAAATAAGAAGAAAGTACACCACTTAATTGCGGGTGAATAATGGGAATAAGGGGCCCTAATGTGTTGGTGGCTGAAAGAAGAGTAGAGAATAGCTGTTCTGGAGATCAATCTAGCAACACTTATGTAAATCAAGTACTTACATATTTATTCTATAACAATGTTGTGACTGGGTAAATGAAGCCCTGCAGTGTTCCAGAGGGGATATGTACAAGTATGCTCAGTGAAGAGATTTGGAAGTGATGTGGTTTTCCATCATTGTAGGGTGGATGGATTAAATATAGGTGGGTGCATACTGTGAACCACGGTCCAGCAATTGGTAGCAAAGTACAGTTTGTAAATATAGCAATAGAATTGTGTTTGAAAACCAGATTTCTCTATAAAAACGTTGGGTAAGATATAAAGACAAATACAGAATTAAATGCACGCCTATAAAATAGAAATACAAACTTCATAAGAATATACCTAAATAAAATGTATACATAATTAACACAAAATAAAGGTGGCCTATTGTAATAGGAGGAGAGTTGAGTGTAATAGATGTGAATAAAATGGAATAGATGAGATTAAATAATAGAGGAACCCAATAACTCCCAACAATGATAAGTTGACATAGCTGAAGTAAAAAATAAAATAAATCATTGAACATGTATTAAAATCTTTAATACAGAAATTTAGGAATATATGTTCATTCCCACGCTTGCCTTCTTTTAATGTTCATAACAGTATGACGTTATATACATATAGTCCTGCTGTGTTGTTTTTTTCTGTATATTTTATTTTTCAACTGCTATTATAAATAGGATTTACGTCCATTACGCTTTCTAACTTGTCAGGTACACCATATGTAGAAAACAATTTATTCTATCTTTAAGGATATTTTTAATCAAAAAGTATAATGGATTCCTTTATTAATCCTAAGAATTTTCATGTAAATTGCCTGGATTTTACAGGCAAATAAGCATTTCTTCTGTAGGAAACAATAATTTGTGTTCTTATTTTCTTTGTAACTGAATTGTTTTGAAATGTCAGAGCTATTTTGAACAAGCCATCACCATCTTGTTATTTGTTCTCATTTTCAATATTTAAATGGTTATTTGTTTTTCTTTATAACTGAATTGTTAGGGCATAAATGCTATTTTAAACAAAAGTGGTGATTTCTGCCATCAGTGCCTTGTTATTCTATTGTCAGTTTTATGTATGATTTTGGCTTTAGATGTGAGACATATTCTTTGTCATATTATGAAAGTTTTCTTTTATTCATAGTTTATTCATAGATTTTTCTTCTATTTGTATTATTTTTAAAATAGTAATCTGATGTAATAACCAAAAAAACCCTAAAAAACATAGGAACTACACATTTTTTTAAAGCTCTTTATTGGAATATAATTGCTTTATACTCTTATACCAAAGTGAATCAGCTGTATTTATACACATATCCCCATATCCCCTCCCTCCCGTGACTCCCTCCCACCTTCCCTGTCCCAGCCTTCTAAGGCATCACCCATCATCGAGTTGATCTCCTTTTGTTATACAGCAACTTCCCACTGGCTATCTATTTTACAGTTGGTAGTATATATATCTCTATGCTACTCTCTCACTTCGTCCCAGCTTCCCCTTCACCCCCCCGCCCCATCAACCCCATGTCCTCCAGTCCATTCTCTGCATCTGCATCCTTATTCTTGTCTTGTCACTGGGTTCATCAGTACCATTTTTTTTTTTTTTTTTTTTTTAGATTCCATATATATGACTTAGCATACAATATTCGTTTTTCTCTTTCTGGCTTACTTCGCTCAGTATGACAGACTCAAGGTCTATCCACCTCATTACATATAGCTCAATTACATTCCTTTTTATGGCTGAGTAATATTCCATTGTATATATGTGCCACATCTTCTTTATCCATTCATCTGTTGATGGATATTTAGGTTGCTTCCGTGTCCTGGCTATTGTAAATATTGCTGCAGTAAACATTATGGTACATGTTTCTTTTGGGATTATGGTTTTCTCTGGGTATATGCCCAGTGGTGGGATGACTGGATCATATGGTAGTTCTATTTGTAGTTTTTTAAGGAACCTCCAAATTGTTTTCCACAGTGGCTGTACCAACTTACATTCCCACCAACAGTGCAGGAGAGAGGAATTACACATTTTTAATAAAAAAGATTCCAAAAATTATGGAGATATTACATAAAGTGGACTATTATACAGAAGGTTCCAATCATGTATAGGATTTGTGGGTTCTCCTACCTTGATTAAGGATATAAGTAGTATATTTGTTTTCTTTTACAGGGTCACAAATTACTAAAAAAGTATGTTCAAGCAGCACACATTTATTATCTCATGTTTTCTGGGGGTCGGAAGTCCAAAGATGGTAGAGCTGGCTCTGCTCAAGTTCTCATGATGGGGCTGAAATCAAGATATTGATCAGGGATGCAGTTCTTAGCTGGGATCGGGGTCTTCTAAACTCACTGGTCTTTGGCAGAATTCATTTGCATCCTGTTGCAGAATTAAGATTTCCATTTTCCTGTTAGCTCTCGCTCAGTGACCATCTCAGCAACTGGAAGCTGCCTACAGTTCCTTGGCCCATGGTCTCGAAAGGCAGTTCAGAACATGAATGTGTGCTTTCTTCCAGACAAGCCAGGGCATGTTTCTCTAATTTCCTCTTCTGTGGCCCGTTGAAGAAAACTTTCTGTTTTTAAAGGATTCATGTGATTAAGTCTAGCCCATCTGCGCAATCTCCCTATTTTATTTTATTTTGTTATTTTATTTTATTTTATTTTATTTATCTATCATCTATCTATCTATCTATCTATCTATCTATCTATCTATCCATCTATTTACTTTTTGCCACACTGCATGCCTTGCAGGATCATAGTTCTCTCACCAAAAATCTAACCTGCACCCTCGGCAGTTGAGCATGGAGACCTAACAACTGGACCACCAGGAATTCCTACGATCTCCCTATTTTAATGTCAACTGTGGACCTTAATTACATCTACAAAATCCCTTTCCAACAGTACTTAGCTAAAATTTTAATTGAATATCTAGCAGAAGGAGTGTGAACACAAAGGGTTGGGGATTTGGGGGGTGCCAGCTTAGAATTCTGTCTATCACAAAAGCCATGAAGGATACCATATCCATTGAGAGAGGCTCCTATCATGGATAAGATGCTTCCTTTATTATTCTTGTAGAGAATTTCCTATATTCTCTGTCTTTGTAAGAAGTCACTTGACTGGGTACATTTCAAGATGATCATAACTAGCTCTTTCTCACATTTGTTCTGTAGGATATACTCACCTGTTCTTTCCCCTACTTATTGTTAGTGATATTAACATTTGACACTTGTTTAGGGTGGCTTTTGCCAGATTTCTTCTCTTTAAATTTTTCCTTACCATAAGCTTTATTTTGCTTTATTAAATTGAATCACTACATCCAGCCCACGATGAAGGGGAGGTAAATTAAATTCTACCTGGGGACGAATTGGAAAAGAGGGGATGTATCCATATGTATTATTTATAATTCTTCTGTAAAAAAGATCTGTCCTTTGTTTCTGTTTACTTATTTATATCAACATGGACTCATAAATATTTATTTTATACTTTGGGTTCTAATCCAATTTTTTATATTTATTTTGTTGCTCAAATTTTTCTAGCTTTGGCCATTGGGACTTCTTTCAGACCAGCTTCTGAGCAGAACTGGACTCCAGGGCTTGAGACCTCTGTAGTCTTACATGAGTCTACACTCAGGAGGCCTCCATGCTTGGTTTGATGCTCTGCTGTCACCAACATAATATCTTAATAATTTTATCTTTAAATTTGGTTTTACTACTTGAAATCTGATGGGACAATGAGTCCTGTGCTGGGGGCTTAGACACTTCGTTCACACTTGGTCCCTTTCCCTGATACTCTTTCTTGGGATACATTGTCCACGCCTTATTCCCACATCTTTCGGATGCATGGGCATGACTTTACTTCCTCCTTCCCCTGAGGGCCCAGAGACAACTGATGCCCTGCTCTCAGGTGACCTAGGTCCCTTTGGCAAGAGAAGGACTGCATGCTGCCATCACTCTCTGCCCAGGGCTAAGAAAGGGAGAGTCCACATTGTGCCCTGGAGTGTGTCATTGGGGCCTGGCCATGGCCAGTCCCACCTGGGCTGGCAGCACCTGCCTGTCTGGTCAGCAGCCCGCCTGAGACTGTGTCCTGGCAGGGTCAAGTGTCTAGTTTCCAGCTCAACCCCCAATCCAGGCAGCTAGCATGTCCCAGAGCAGAGCTGAAGAGATCCTTGGGGGTTGTCTCTGCCATAGGTCAGGACAATGAGCTTATGGAAAAGCAGAATTAGCAGCTCAATTTTCCCAGCGTCCAGCTCCAGCTGGGATGCAGCACATCTGTCTGGAGGCCGGAGGCTGGCAGGAGGTGGAATACGTCAGCTCTCAGGCCTCATCTATGCCCTTTGTCAAGGGAGTCAAGGGGCTCTCAGGAGCCTGTGAGAATCTTACTTGGCCTGGGATAATTCTGCTTCCTTAGGGTGCACTCTTTTAGGCAAGTTCCATGTCTGGAAGGACCTTTTCTTCCTCGTCCAACCTTCCCGATTCTGGCTTGCATTTGTCTTTTCAGGCCTGCTGGTGTTAGCCTTGGGGATAAGCCACAAAATATAAATCGTGCAAGTTTTGTAATTCTGTATGTGGGTTAGATGTCAGTACACACTATGAAGATGAGCTGTGAAATGCATACAAATGTTTAAAATTTAAAATTTTCTTTTCTCAGGACAATATTAAATAATGCCTTATTCTGTTTGGGCTGCTCTAACAAAATACCACAGACTGCGTGACATAAACAACACTAGTTTATCTCACAGTTCTGGGAGCTGGGAAGTCCAAGATCAAGGCACTGGTGGATTTGATGTCTGGTGAGAACCCCCTTCCTGGTTCAGAGAGAGTGGACCTTTCACTGTGTCCCCACATTGCAGAAGGAGAGGGAGCTTTCTGCCGCTTTTGTAAGGGCACGAACCCCAATCATGAGCCGTGCATCCTCATGAACTAATCACCTTCCAAAGGCCGCACGTCCAGTTACTATCACACTGGGGACTAGGCTTCAACACATGACTGTGGGGGGAACACAAACATTCAGTCTATAGCACATTGTTAATAAAAAGCATCAGGACAAATTGAGAGAGAAACTTCAGGGGAAAGGAACAGAATAGAATTTTAGTATTTTCTAGCAAATTTCATTTCTTTTTTTTTGAACAAGATGTCCCCATGTTGATGATGGGCACCCCCAAATTATGGGATCTTAACTTCTCTTGTTCAGCCCCTGCTACCTGGTAATATCTTCTTTTCCTTCCATGATTTTTGGAGGTATAGTCTTGGTAGGAGTCTATTTTTAGTCTAAAATTAATGAAGAGGCATATCATTTGGCAGTCAATTAGCTGTATGTAATAGGATATGTATTTAGAAATGCTTAAATAATGGAGGTTTCATTTTCTTAAACTGAACGTAGTCTTCAGATTAGGAGGTCTGGGAGGCATTCAGGAGTTCCATGGCATAAAGGCTCAAAGTCAGCCTTTATGTGCCTTCGAGCCTTTATGCCATGGATTTGTTTCATCTCTTCATCACTGTCTCCAGCATACAATCATTCTTTTTTGTTTGCTCATTTTTTAAATTAATTTTTAATGGACTATAGTTGATTTACAATGTTGTGTTAGTTTCTGCCGTATGCAAAGTGAATCAATTATCCATACACATATATCCCCTCTTTTATAGGTTCTTTTCCCATGTAGGTCATTACAGAGTATTGAGTAGAGTTTCTTGTGCAATATAGCAGGTACTTATTAGCACCCAATTATTCTTAAACAGCATGAAAACCTTAAGAAAAGGGAGAATGTTCTTTAGACATTTCTCTCGTTTTATCAGCAAATTTCTCCTCAGGAGTCATAAGCTAGGATTCTGCCTATATACTAGCTGAACTGAGGCTGCAAAAATGCTCACTATTTTCAGCCTCCATTGTGAGAGGTAAGTTCTGACATCAGGAAGAAATGGAGAGACACGGCAAAGAGGTGGAGGGCAGGCAGTGGACAGCACACACTGGAATATGTAACAGACTCAGTGGAAGCTCAGAGCATCTGAGGAGTCAGGCGCTCGGGAGCTGGAACCAAGACTTACCACGTGAGGTGACTTTTGCTTTCTCTCTCTCTTTCCAACCATCTTTTATCTCTTACCATGCATTCTTGATTTTTATTTTCAGAGCAAAGAAACCCTGTGTGACAATTAATAGAGCCAGAAGCAGCCTTCTTTGCTTTCTAAATGCAGTGGCATTTTTTTTTCCTCTCACCTTCCAAATAAGAATTCCATAGAAGACCTTTCATTGATGGGATGATGTTTGCAGGACTTGTAGCATTCTTATTGCCAGATGGTGCTATTATGATTGGCTAGGCCTGAGAGTCCCGCTTATCACTGAGTTCCTGGGGGAGGGTGGTGAGGTGTGTCAGAGAAATAAGAGAATGAAATATACAACTTTATCAGAAGGACTGACAAGGATGAGAGTGTTTTTTCCAAAAGAATTTTTTCTAGTACACTATTGATTCAATTTTGTGAGTTTCAGCTGTTCATTAAATTTTTTAGCATTAGATTTTTAGGTTCATTACATTCTCTTTATCTCAATCAGTCTTCTTTTTATCTGTTTTATTTCTCTCCTCTTTCATTTCATCTGTCACAGTTGTTTTACATGTCAGTTTATTTCACAGAGTATGTAAAAAATAGATTTTCAGGGGAACACAGTGCAGGTGTATAATAAAATTGTATGCAGCTATCTCTTTAAATACTTTACAATCTGCATCCTTCTCATCACACCTTTAGCAAAAAGTTCTCTATTACTTCATGTTTCAAACTGGTTTCACCGGTCCTTTAATGTGTTTTCCATTTTGTGTCTCCTCTCTTACATGAGGAGCGTTCTGACCCTAACACATTTGGTGTATCAACTTTCCAAAACAGCGTTTAAAATCTACTTCAGGTTAAAGCCATTAGGAGAAGGCTAGCAAAATCGTGTGCACATGGGGAGGGGGGCGGGGAGCCATGGCAGGCAGCCCTGAGCAGGTGTTGGAGGTCGAGCAATGAGGAGCGCATCTTCATAGGAAAACTGCTGGGTGCAACATAGGAGGAGGGAGACTACGATGGAGGCAGCCTGGTAGGGACACCACAGACGGAGGAGGCAGCCGGGCAGGGCTGGCAGAAGCTGAGCGGGTAAGCAAGAGGTGGGGGTAGGGAGTTTGAACTAAGTGTGATGAAGATGGCAACGTGTGGACGGAGGAGGTTGGCTGCATACAGTAGGATTGATTTTTTAAAGTATATTAAACAAATGGGAGCCACATTTCTCACTTTGAGAAAAGGGAGTTTAAGATATGGAAATGGAGCTAGCTAGTAGGCACACTGTAAATGTTGTGAATGTAAATATAAATATGTATTATTTATGTAGAGAATCTGACCACTTACATGCCTCTTTTAAAAGCCGGCTAACCAATTACTCTTTTCCGGACCACTCTGCTTAAAATAACAGTACCTTCTTTTTGTATTTCTTACACACTTTCAATTTCTTTATGATATCACTTCAAGGAAAAGAGAACATCAGTTGCAAAAATCTTGAGTAGGAAGCACGCTTGCCCTGTTTGGGTAAAGCCAAGAAGCCAGAGTTCTAGAACAAACTGAGGGGGGAGAGAGGAGGAGGGAGAGGGAGGGAGTAGAGAAAATGAGCTCAGGAATCCAGTGAGAGGCTCGTCATGGAGAGTCTCATAGACCGTGAGCAAGACATTTGAGTTTCATTGTATGTGAAATAAATTATGGAAGGGCGTTGACCATAACCGTAATGCAATTTAAGTTATTTTAAAGTATTACTCCTGTTACTATGTAGACTGTAACTTATCTATGGTGGGAGGGGAAACAAGGAATTGAATTCAAGGGTAGGAGAGCATAGTGGCTTGGCCCAGGGTGACAGTGGTGAAATTGTTGCAGTCAGGCAGCATTTCTTGGCTGACGTATTGTGAGTTCGTGGGAAAGAAACCAGTGAGGGAGGGTACAAAGTTTTGGTGCTAGGCTATTGGGAGCATTGTGGTATCACTCACAGAGTCGGGGACATTTGATCGAGCAGATTTGGAGGCAGGCATTTAAGTTTTTTGTATATTTGTTTTTAGATGACTATTAGAAATCCAAGTAAGGATGACAGGGATTCTAGAATTTATGAAAGGGTAGAGATACAAACGTGGGAGTGACATGCTTAAAGAAGGTGTTTAAAGCTTGTGTTGATCACCTGTGCAGTAGTAATAGATGCAGAAAAGAAGTCATTCTCAGGCTGAGTTCTGAGTTCCCCCTCTAGTTAGAGGTCTAGAAGGTGGAAAGGAAAAAGCAGGGCATTTGTGAAGGAGTGGACATGAGGAAGCAGCAAGAAATGGGGAGAATAATGTTTTGCCAAGTGAAAAAAAAAGTATTTAAAGAAAGAAGCGGTGATGACTTAAGTAGTGCTGAGAATTCCAGTGAAATGAGGATTCAGGATGGATCATTTTGGGAGAAATCTGTTTATCACTTATGACATTTACCCGAATAACTTTAGTTAAAGGTTCAGTTAGAAGAGATTCAAGAGAACAAAAGGAAAGAAAATGGTACTAGTATAACACTTATTTGAAAGAATTGTTTTAAGGTACAGAGATAGGAAGCTATAACTTGTGGAGCAAAATGCAAGAGGGATTTCAATGTGCAGACAAGTAGGGGATGATCTTAGCAGAGCATGGTGAGGGTTCACAATAACAGGAAGAATGTCAGGGATAATGGCACAGACAGGGGTCCATTGCTAAAGTTAGGTGAATGAGAGTATGCAGGAGGTTTCTACGGATTGCTTTTCTTAGAAAAATAAGAAGCAATTTCATCAGGTGAGTTCAAGGAGGGCTGGGGAATTTGAGGTTTGAGGAGAGAGTAGATAGTGTGAAGGATTTATCTTGAATAGTAGAATCATTTAATAGTAAAATGTAATAGGATTGTTAGGAAACATTGAGACTTACAAATGTAGTATAAAAATACAGTGAGGCCATTTGTCTGAGTTCAAGTACATATGTGGAGTATGAGGAGAGTTTTGACAACTTGGGTCTTTTTTGTTGTTGTTGCTTTCCCAGGTGTATTAGTTTTCTAAAATTGCCGTAGCAAATTACCACAAACAGAGTGGCTTAAAAAAAAGAAGTGTATTTTCTCACAGTTCTGGAGGCTTGAAATCTGAAATCAAGGTGTTGCTAAAGCCATTCGCTCTGTGAAGGCTCTACGGGAGGGAGGACCCTTCCTTGCTTCTTCCTAGCTTCTGGTGGTTTCTGACAATTCCTGCTGTTCCTTGGCTTGTAGATGCATCGCTTCAGTCTCTGCTTTTATGGTCACGTGGCATTTTTCCTGTATATCTGAGTGTTTGTATGATTTTATGACAGATCATTGGATTAGGGTCCATCATAATCCAGTATGACCTCATCTTAATTAAATTTTCAAATATTTATTTCCAAATTCTTAAATTCTGGATGGCTGTGAATTTTTGGAGAACACTATTCAACTCAGTAGAGGAGTGAGACTGAAAATGGAAAAAAATAACAGGGGAGTTGAGTTTATGCAAGAGAGTGGCTAAGATAAATAATCACATCTGAGTGGTATCAATCAAAGAGAGGATAGGCAAGTAGGGGTAGAGAGTGACAAGGTAGCAGGATCATTGGACTGAAGGTTCCAATGAATCAAATAATTGTTATAGTAAAAGTTATTGGGATCATGATACTAGAAAGAGTGAATGCAAAGACTGGTCAAGTGATCAGAGTGAGAAGGTTTTCATTTTTGTTCAATATGTTATTTTCAGAAAATTTGTAATAATCAGTTATTCACATTTATTGAACATTGACTAATATTGACATCCCCTCTAGAAGGAATCAATAGCAGAATAACTGAGGTGGAAGTTTGAAATTGATATGTTGAGGGTGCAGATATTGGTAATGGAAAAGCCTAGAATCATGGAAGGAAAGAGAAAATAATTGGTAGAAATGAGGTTATTGGATGGATAACTATATTTATACTGAAATTGCCAAGAATTATTCCAGGGGACATGGAAAGACGTTGAACCCATTGTTAATCTGTAAAGAATGACAACAAAAATTACCCAGAGATTTTTAGATGTTTGCATCCAAGTGGCTCGGATTGGTTTCCTATAGGCTGAGCCTGCTTTCAGGAAAGTCATTTATTGAAAGATTGGTCTCAGCACAAGGGAGTGGGGAGAGTAGTTTAGGGCAGGAAAGGAAAGCTAAACAAGGTTGTGGTCTAGGATACCCATTACCTTTACCCTAGTCCTGTGGGGAGTTCTGGAGGAAAGATAGGGTCACGGGGTTGATATCATTTTGACAAGGCTGTAGATTATGACCCCACGTCTCATGTGTGCTGACAGGGAGTGAACCTGTGGGTTTTTTTAGGACAGATGTTTAAAGATCTGCAAGGGAAATGAAGAGCAGGAATGTTTCCTAACAGCCCATAGATCATATAATACCTGGAGAATAAGGAATGAACAGCTACAGTTTGATAGGGCTGCAAAGGAGAGTGTTACTAGGGAAGAGCCAGGTTCTGTGGAATCAAGGTCAACGTTTGAGCAGAAGGTTAGGAAAGAAGAGATTTTGTTGATGATGGATCATGTGTCCCAGGAAACACAGTAGAATAATTTGTA
This sequence comes from Hippopotamus amphibius kiboko, assembly GCF_030028045.1. Taxonomy (NCBI): domain Eukaryota; kingdom Metazoa; phylum Chordata; class Mammalia; order Artiodactyla; family Hippopotamidae; genus Hippopotamus; species Hippopotamus amphibius. Next base: position 193,417,782 of record NC_080188.1, on the reverse strand, counting down.
GTGGGGAGGAAGGCAGAGGATAGTCTAGAAAGATGTGATGGACTGTACCAAATTAGGAAATATTTGAGGATGAGAGTCCAGGTGGAGAAACATGACCCAGGATTCTGGTTATAACTGTAAAAAAAGTCCATAAAGTATAATACAATGGAATTAAACTTGATTCTCTCTTTGGGGAAGAAAGACAATATGTTGATAAGTTCAAATTATAACATTTCAAAGGACTGGGCATTTAGGTCATTTGGAGGTGTAAGGCAGGAAATAGTTGTGGACTGTCTGTGTGTGTGTATGTGTATCTGGAGACTGTTTTCATTGTTCTTAGGGCTGCAAGGTCTTGGAAGAGAAAGTCTTACCAGGGGTATCAGAAGCACTCTGGGCTTCTCACAAGGTTAAGATTTCAGTGTTCTTGGTCTGATGTTCTGTTGTGTTGGTTAATGCAGTCAGTTCCAGATGAAGCGGGTGTTTAGTGCCTGGCCTCGGAGCGCTATCTCCCCTGGAAGTTGTATGTTGAGATTTCAATAACTTAGATTGACACTTTGAGATAGGAGTAGCAGGTGTGAGTGAACAGAAAACAAAATCAATATTTGTGATTTCTCAAGATTAAACATTGTCTTGTGGCTATCAGATAATGATCTTCTGCTTCCAGGTCTAACTATATTTCTTTTATGGCTTCCTAATTTTTAAAGGCAGGGCAATATCTTACTACCCATATTTAGCCAAACTCAAGGTCAAGGACTCAGTCCTCCACAAAAATTCACTCAGTAAAGACACCAAATGCACATTGGGGTTCTCCAGAGCCACCCTCAGTTCAGACCAGGGTGCTACACATGTGGCACACCCACAAACTTTCTCAGGTTTGATATTTGCTAGAATGACTCATGGAGCTCAGAAAAGCATCATACTTAATAATTACCATTTTATTATAGCAAAAGCATGCAAGTCAGAACCCATCAAAGGAAGAGAGGCACAGAGTGAGGTGTGAGAGGGTTCAAACCAAAAGCTTCTGTGGTCCTCAGGGATACATTAACCTCCTGGCATAGACGTGGGCCAGTCCTCAGAGTATTGCCAACAGGGACACTCATTACATAGTTGGTGATTTAATTAATTATGTGCATGTGGTTGAACTAAATCTACAGCCTCCCTCCCATCCCTGGAGGTGGGGTTAATATCATATGGTTCTGAACATCAGCCTCTAATCACATGTTTGGTCCAGCTCCCATCCTGAGTTATCCCATTAGCACACACAGTCTAGGAGCCCACCATGAGTCACCTCTTTAGCATAAACTGTCAGATGTGGTCCAAGGTGCTCAGCATGATTATGGAAGACACTCCTACCACCTGGGCAGATCCTAACACTCTGCCCTACGGGTTACCTCTCAAGAGCTGGGACAAAGGCCAGACCTCTCTTTGTGTGAAGTTAATTCTTCACATTTACCCATCTTTATATCCTCTGTATCCAGCCCAGTGTTTGCTACATATTGTGTTGACAGCTAATATTTTAGGAATAAAATTGTGTACAGAGTTTTGACTTTGATTTGACTGTAAGAGTTTTCATGATAAAAATAAGTGGAGACAGTTTTTAGTGAGTATAATCTGGAGAATTCAAGCATTAATTTGGAATAGAGAAGCTTGAAATCTCTCATTTTACATGTATATGCTCTCTCAGGTCTGTCTATAAGTTTTGCTATAGTTTAAAATTAGAAAATATATTTTCCTGATGCTTACTGAAGTTTAAAAGGCTGTAACTTGATGAATGCAATATCAAATTGCTTCCAATAGATTATACTTGGTGTTTACATATGTGAGAGCAATGTTGGCTTAAATGAATTAACTTAAAATTCAGTCAACTGGTCCACTGAATAAAATAATGAATTAACCACTTCTTTTCGCTGAATTAGTAAATTGCTGGGAAGACTGATACAATCTAATCTTTTAAAAATAATCTTTTCTCTTGAGACACAAAGGATGAGATGTAATATAATTCCCTTACTTTTACAACATCCATAAATTCCTATCCAACACTAATCACCAAAAAATATATTTTACTAAGTTTGAAATTCTCTGAAATGTCTACCCGATTTAATACTAACGTTTGATAATTTATTCTGTCTTACTCTTCCCTTCATATGATGTGCATTTATTAATTGGTTTTGTAAGTCATGATAGTTTGTCTAATAATTTATGGCCAGAAATAAACTATAAAATATCTAAAAAAAATAGATTAGCTTGCAAATGGTTGATTACAATGATTATGGTAACGATTACAAACAATGAAAACCTTTGTCTTTGGAATTGTTATTTAATAAATATCCTTTCTAATTGAAGCTATATAAAAATATATAGCCAATTCTTAGTCTTGAATAATCAAGCATGAACATAGGATAAACAAAGTTTTTATTAATGGAAAATATTCATTCATAATAGGTAAAAAGCTCTTAAGTATTCACAAACTGAACAAATCTGTTAAGCCAGGCCCCAAATCCACAGCAGTACATAAGTATCCTTAAAGCCCCTCTAGTTCTATCCAGTCACCCTGTCTCCCACCCACCAAAGGTACCTACTATTCTGACTTCTAACAGAAGTTTGTTATGTAGCATAATTCTTAAATGCATCACTCAAAGAAAAATTCCATTATTGGTTTTCCGAATAATATGCTACCTCCAGTTTTGAATCCTAATATTTATCGACTGGTACCTAAGGTTCAAAAGTTGTCCTGCAGACATGAGTTACTCCAGCAATCCTGTATCTGAATGTTACCCATTAGTTTTACTTTCTGTCTGCAGTTTGGTCATGAACCCAAACACCTTCTACCTCACACCTATCCATTTTTCTACAATCAGAGTGATGTGAACATTTTCAGAAAATAGCTACGAATCAAAACAGAAGAAAGAAATTGTGAGCCTTATAGTACATTTAAGGATATGAAAAACTGTAGAAAGAGACAAAAATCAAGTAATTGCTGGAAGAAATATCAGATATTAGGTGGTTGAGGAAACTTAACATTTACAAAGGTCAGTAATATACAAGGCAGGAGAGAGCTGGCCTTGGAGTTGTCAATATTTATCCATAATACAGTATTTAAAGTGAAAGTAATTGTGTATGTTATCATTTAAACTAATACCCAATATATAAATTTCATTAATAGACAAACATACCTCAGTTGTGTATATAATAGTGACTAAATTTATTACCTTTTTTTTTTTACCACCAACTGATCTTAATAGATCTAAAGTTTAGTATTAAGCAATTTTTAAATTGAAGTATAATTGGTTTGCAAGGTTGTGTTAGTTTCAGATGTACAGCAAAGTGATTCAGTTATACATATATGTATATGTATATATATATGTTCTTCAGATTATCTTCCCTTACAGGTTATTAAAAAATATTGAGTAGAGTTCCATGTGCTATACAGTAGGTCCTTGTTGGTTATCTATTTTATATATAGTAGTGTGTATATGTTAATACCAACTCCTAATTTATCTCTCCCCTACCCCCCTTTCCCCTTTGGTAAACATAAGTTTGTTTTCTATGTCTGTGAGTCTCTTTCTGTTCTGGAAATAGGTTCATTTGTATCTTTTTACTTTTTAGATTCTACATATAAGTGGTATCATATGATACTCATTTTTCTCTGTCTGGCTTACTTAATATGATGAGCTCCAGGTCCATCCATGTTGCTAAAAATGGCATTATTTTATTCTTTTTTATGGCTGAGTTATATTCCACTGTACATGTATACCAAGTCTTCTTTATCCATTTGTCTGTTGATGGACATTTAGGTTGCTTCCATGTCTTGGCTATTGTAAATAGTGCTGCTATGAACATTGGGGTGCATGTATCCTTTCAAAAATTATGGTTTTCTCCAGATATATGCCCAGGAGTGGGATTGCAGGATTATATGGTAGCTCTATTTTAAGTTTTTAAAAGAACCTCCATACTCTTCTCCATAGTGGTTGTACCAATTTACATTCCCACCAACAGTGTAGGATGGGTCTCTTTTCTCCACACCCCTTTCACCATTTATTGTTTGTGGACTTTTTGGTGATGACCACCTGACTGGTGTGAGCTGATATCTCATTGTAATTTTGATTTGTCCTTCTCTAATAATTAGCGATGTTGAGCATCTTTTCATGCGCTTTTTGGCTATCTTTATATATTCTTTGGAGAAATGTCTATCTTCTGGGAATTTTTTGATTGGATTTCTTTTTCTATTTTATCAGCTGTTTGTATATTTTGGAGATTAATCCCTTGTCAGTTGCATCATTTGCAAGTATTTTCTCCCATTCTGTAGGTTGTCTTTTTGTTTTATTTAAGGTTTCCTTTGCTATGCAAAATATTTTAAGTTTAATTAGGTCCCATTTGTTAATTTTTGTCTTTATTTTCATTACTCTAGGAGTGCAGCAATATCCAAAGATATTGCTGCAATTTATGTCAGAGTGTTCTTCCCATGTTTGCCTCTAGGAGTTTTATAGCATCTATTCTCACATTTAGGTCTTTAATCCATTTTTTTTTTTTATGCCATTGTAGAATGTTCTAATTTCCTTGTTTTCTGTGTAGCTGTCCATTTTCCCCAGCACCACTTATTGAAGAGACTATCTTTTCTCCATTGTGTACTCTTGACTCCTTTGTCATAGGCTAATTGACCACATGTGTGTGGGTTTATTGCTGGGCTTTCCCTCCCCATGCCCCACACATTAGAAATTGAGCACTAGAATCGCTTTAAAATGTCCAATTTCATTTTATCCAAAAAAGTCATCCCTGGTTTCATCAATAGTTTCTCATTTAACATGGTTTTTTATTTTTTTTCCACTGTGTTTACCCCAATGAGTCAATATAGCATCACCTCTTTTCTTAATCTAAACTACAGTAGCCAACCTGTTTATTCATGGCTGCTTGAATCTTTTAATACCTTTTGACCCTTCAGGAAAAGTAAATGTTATCAATGGATTGATTATGCCACAAAAAACTGCAAAATATATGATCCAGTCACTTAAACTAGCCTACATGTATAAAACACAACAGTGACTTTTTTCTTCCTGTATAAACACATTTTTTTCTCTCAAACTGTTTTGAAATAAATATACACTACAGTAAAGTAAAATTGCTACCCTTTTTAATCTGGGGGAAAAACTAGATTTATTTAAAATAAGAAGGTTATTCTAGTTCTAAAGGCTAGATATTTTACATTTGGAAGTCTTATTTATAACACCTACCATACCTGTTAAGCCTCTTGAACAGCATTTAAATGTACAATATCATTTAATAGCCATTGAAACTCCAGAGTTTTCTTAAAGAACTTAACTTTATTAAACAGATATGTTTGGGGTCCCTACTAATTGCTGGACTCTAGGTGCTGGTGTTACACCAGGGAACAAAAGAAATAATCCTGCCCATCTGGAACATATATTTTAGAAGGATGGTGAATAAATAAAGGCTTATAGTAATTACATACTTTTTGGGGGGTCACAAGAGGAAGAGGCAAGACTGAGGAAATTCTAATCCAATGAGGTTCTAGTCAGACAGTGTTAAATAGAAGGGAGACACTTCCTTTATTTGTGTCTAGGGCAAATATAAAGAGTCATGAACCTGAAGAATATTTTTCATGGTTATAATAATAATCAGGAGTCCTGGGTTTTTTTCCTGGTGTTACAAATGTTATATTATGCATGCTATTAACTAGTTCCTATCAATATTTCCTTTTATAAAAAAATAAAACAATGTAAGCATTGAGGCAAATATGTGGTTTCTGCTAAAAGAAGCAGTTACTATGAATGCTTTTCAAAGATGAATAATATCAAAGTAGTTATTATAAACCCCATTCATTTGATAATTCTACAAAGACTCAATTATGCTATATTAATATGAATATGAAAGTATCCTTCATCTACTAATGAAAATGCATATTTTACTGAAGTTACAAGGCTTCAAATAGTTTCTATTTGTAAATTTCAATTTCCATGAGTTTGCTTCTCCAGCTAAAAGGAAAGTTAGTTATATATTTTTAAAAATAGCATTGGGTTGTGTATAAAATGTAGTACATTACATATAAAATGTATTGTGTTACAAACAAAAGATTTAATAGATTAAATTTAAAATTAAGAGGGACAATAAATTTTAAACTATGATTTCTGATAATTACTTTGAAGATTTCATTGTTTAAAATTATTTGCTCTGTACATATAAAAGTTCATTCTTCCTTAAGGTTCTTTGCAGAGAGTGGTCTCTTTCAGGGCTGCTGCCCCTTCCCACCAATTCTTTACATAGTTAACATTGTTGAAGAAAAAGTATATTCAACAATATTGTTAAGGCACAATAAGACAGACTTTTTCAAGGGAAGGGCTATCAGGACAGGTGTAGGGACCACTGCATGGAATGTTTTTGCTTTTCTTTTTAAGAACTTTTATTGAGATACAGTTAAGAAACAATAAACTGCATATATTTATAGTGTACAGCTTGGTATTTTTTTCCTATAGTAATGTATATATGGCAATCCCAATCTCCCCATTCATTCGCCCCCAACCCTCCCTGCTTTCCCTACTTGGTGTCCATATGTTTGTTCTCTACATCTGTGTCTCTATTTCTGCCTTGCAAACCAGTTGATTTGTACCATTGTTCTATATTCTGCATATATGTGTTAATATACGATATTTGCTTTTCTCTTTCTGACTCACTTCACTCTGTATGACAGTCTCCAAGTCCATCCATGTCTCTACAAATGTCCCAGTTTCATTGCTTTTTACAGCTGAGTAATATTCCATTGCATATATGTACCACATCTTCTTTATCCATTCATCTGTGGATGGACATTTAGGTTGCTTCCATGTCCTGGCTATTGTAAATAGTGCTGCAATGAACATTGGAGTGCATGTGTCTTTTTGAATTATGGTGTTCTCTGGGTATATGACCAGTAGTGGGGTTGCTGGGTCATATGCTAGTTCTATTTTTAGTTTTGCAAGGAAATTCCATACTGTTCACCATAGTGGCTGTATCAATTTACATTCCCACCAACAATGCAAGAGTGTTCCCTTTTCTCCACACCCTCTCCAGCATTTACTGTTTGTCAATTCAATGCCCATTCTAACTGGCGTGAGGTGAGACCTCATTGTCATTTTGATTTGCATTTCTCTCATAATTAGTGATGTTGAGCAGCTTTTCATGTGCCTCTTGGCCATCCATATGTCTTCTTTGGAGAAATGCCTATTAGGTCTTCTGCCCATCTTTTGATTGGGTTGTTTGTTTTTTGATATTGAGCTGCATGAACTGTTTATATATTTTAGAGGTTAATCCTTTGTCTGTTGATTTGTTTGTGAATATTTTCTCCCATTCTGAAGGTTGTCTTTTTGTCTTGCTTTTAGTTTCCTTTGCTGTGCAGAAGCTTTGAAGCTTCATTAGGTCCCACTTATTTATTTTTGTTTTTATTTCCATTACTCTAGGGGTTGGATCAAAAAAGATCTTGCTGTGATTTATGTCGAAGACTGTTCTTCCTATGTTTTCCTCTAGGAGTTTTACAGGGTCTGGACTTACATTTAGGTCTTTAATCCATTTTGAGTTTATTTTTGTGTATGGTGTTAAAGAGTGTTCTAATTTCATTCTTTTACATGTAATTTCCCAGCACCACTTATTGAAGAGGCTGCCTTTTCTCCATTGTATATCCTTGCCTCCTTTGTCATAGATTAGTTGACCATAGTTTATCTCTGGGCTCTCTATTGTGTTCCATTGATCTATATTTCTGTTTTTGTGCCAGTACCATACTGTCTTGATCACTGTAGCCTTGCAATATAGTTTGAAGTCAGGAAGCCTGCTTCCACCAACTCCATCTTTCCTTCTCAAGATTGCTTTGGCTATTCAGGGTCTTTTGCGTTTCCATACAAATCATAAAATTTCTTGTTCTAGTTCTGTGAAAAATGCCATTGGTAATTTGATCAGGATTACATTGAATCTGTAAATTGCTTTGGGTAGGATAGTTATTTTCACAATGTTGATTCTCCCAATCTAAGAACATGGTATGTCCCTCCATCTGTTTGTGTCTTCTTTGATTTCTTTCATCAGTGTCTTATAGTTTTCTGAGTCCAGGTCATTTACCTCCTTGGTTAGACTTATTCCTAGGTATTGTATTCTTTTTGTTGCAGTGGTGAATGGGATTGTTTCCTTAATTTCTCTTTCTGATCTTTCATGGTTAGTGTATAGAAATGCAAGAGATTTCTGTGTGCTAATTTTGTATCCTGCAACTTTACCAAATTCATTGATTAGCTCGAGTAGTTTTCTGGTGGCATCTTTAGGATTTTCTATGTATAGTATCATGTCATCTGCAAACAGTGACAGTTTTTCTTCTTTTCCAATTTGGATTCCTTTTATTTCCTTTTCTTCTCTGATTGCTGTGGCAAGGACTTCCAAAACTATGTTGAATAGTAGTGGCGAGAATGGACATCCTTGTCTTCTTCCTGATCTTAGAGGGAATGCTTGCAGTTTTTTACCATTGAGAATGATGCTTGCTTGCTGTGGGTTTGTCATATATGGCCTTTATTATGTTGAGGTAGGTTGCCTCTATGCCCACCTTCTGGAGAGTTTTTATCATAAATGGGTGTTGAATTTTGTCAAAAGCTTTTTCTGCATCTATTGAGATGATCGTGAGGTTTTTATCCTTCAATTTATTAATATGGTGTATCACACTGATTGATTTGCATATATTGAAGCATCCTTGCATTCCAGGGATAAACCCCAGTTGATCATGGTGGATGATCCTTTTATTGTGTTGTTGGATTCTGTTGACTAGCATTTTGTTGAGGCTTTTTGCATCTAAATTCATCAGTGATATTGGTCTGTAATTTTCTTTTTTTTTTGTAGTATCTTTGTCTGGTTTTGGTATCAGGGTGATGGTGGCCTCGTAAAATGAGTTCCTTCCTCTGCAGTTTTTTGGAAGAGCTTGAGAAGGATGGGTGTTAGCTCTTCTCTAAATGTTTGATAAAAATTCATGTGTGAAATCATCTGGTCCTGGAGTTTTGTTTGTTGGGAGATTTTTAATCAGTTTCAATTTCATTCCTTGTGATTGGTCTGTTCATAGTTTCTATTTCTTCCTGATTCAGTCTTGGAAGTTTATACCTTTCTAAGAATCTGTCCATTTCATCCAGGTTGTCCATTTTATTCACTGCCTAAAATGTTGAGTAGAGATCGGGCTTAGCTCTGAATGAGGTGTGGGCAAGAGGGGGGTTTATAACCAAGGAGCAGGGTGGGGGTCCATGGATGGAAAATAGAACTAAGAGGAGACCTCAGGGGTGAAGGGAATTCTGGCTAAACTGACCTATCAGGAGTCTGGCTAAGATTGCACAATGCAGATAAAAACACTAACTGGGCCTAGTTGAAAAGTTCAGGGGAACCTGAATAAAATTTCATCAAGGAAAGAATGTCAATACCTACTCATCTTTCAGGACTCAACCTAAATGTCATTTTCTCATTTAAGACCCCCTCAAATCCCTCAGATTCCACAATCTAACATATCTCCTCCTTCCCTACCATTTTACTCTCTCATAGTATCCTGTAATTAACCTTCATAGTGTTTATATTCTCTAATTTTTTTTTCTTTCTTTTTTTTTTTTATATTCTCTAATTTTATATCATATGTTAATGCTTGGCCTATCACTCAGCTTGTTAGCATCATATATCTACCATATGTGTTCTGTTTGCCAAGTTATATTTGATACCTAACTCAGACATGGCATATAATTACCAATTTTTTGCCAAGAAATAAATGGAGAATGAATTAAGTAATTCATTAATCTGAAATTTAATTCTATTACATCAATTTGATAGATTATATTACAACATACTTTAGCAAAGTCTAGCATTCTTTATCTGTAACTAATCAAATGTGAAACTGATTATGTATAATGTAGTTTATGATTTTGGAAGAGAAAGATGTTCCTGATTATTTAAGCAGGTATAGTTGTCTAACAAATATCATTCCCCTTTTCTTTTTAGTAACATAATCCCCTTTTTATTAAGGCATTCATCCTTTCACCATGTGTTTTAGGGAAAAGTGACTCCATTCTTTCATCAGGATGTAAGGCTTGATACCTTCTAAGGCAAAGGTATTTCCATTCCCTTCGCCAGTGATTGGTTCAGGGGTTAACAAATGATCCACTTCTGGCCAGTGAAATATACGGAGAAGTATAGGCTGGTCATATTTGTGTTTTGGGTTTGTTTGTTTTGAGGAGAGGCATAGAAAAACTAGTTTCCTTTATGCCTCAAGTAATTAATGCATCTTGATGTGACCTCAGCTGTCATTGTGTCTATAAAAAGAGCCTGGCTGAGGGCAAAGCTGTCACCTTGATGACAAAACAGGGTGAAAAATAATCAGGGTCCTTGATGTCGTCATTGTGATACTGAATTACCAACTCTGAGCACACCTCAGCTCTGAATTTCTGTGTAAGGAAGCCAGTTTGAAAGAGTTTTTTTTATATCCTCAGTCTAAAGTTCTGGAGTGCATGTTCAGAACAGTAATGTATAACATTCAGGACTTGCAGCAGTGAATACTGTTTCAATACAGTATTTAATCTGCATGATTATCAATGCCATTTTGGTCAGTAAAGTGATTGTGCATTAGTACCGAACAGAAGAGAGGAGGTGAGTTGAAATGGGTAAGAAAAAACCAAACATGCAATTGTCTACGTTTTCCCCATTAAAAAATCACCATAAATTACTTTATGCCAAACAACTTAATAGCTACACCACAGCTGGAATGGAAAAGTCATCATCTGACACCGTGGGAGTCAAAATGTCTTATGGGGTCAAACTGATGAAGTTCTCTCACAGTGATTTAGCTAAAATATTGAAGCTTTAATGAGTGTGCTGATACTAATTAGCACACACATTTGTCTGCCATAAGACGTATGCTTTAATTTTCAGGGCACCTGACATTAAAATACATTGTTTTCATGTACTCTTTCCCTAGCTTTATTACTGGATTTGTGAAACTGTCAGTGATATGATTGACTATATAAACCATTAATAATAATCATAGGTCATTTTTGTAAAGTTATGCACATATATGACACTATTTGAAGGACTTCATTATACAAACTTTTCTTATAATTTTATGAAAAAAGTGGTTTTAATATCATCTTAGTGATGAGCATGGAGATTAATAAATGCCTTGGATCCCTGTGTGTACTTTTACTTCTAATCACTGTCAGCTCCTTATTAGAAAGCATACAAATGGAAACTAGAGAATGAATATTTTAAGGAATTTTTTTTCTGTTATATGTATGTGTGGTTTGTTTAGTATTTGAAAGAATATTTTACTCGCATAGAATAAAATACTTTCACACCACTAGTGCACGTCTTTTATTATATTGAGTATATATTCACCGTTTTAAAGAGGGACCCTATAGTTTAGACTTAAGAAATTTCTATCCTTGGAGATTAATATCATGCTACATATAGGAAATTTCTTTTAAGACAGTCATAGATATTGGTAATGAACTGCTATTTCTAATATTATGGTCCAGCTGCAAAAAATGAGTTTTGGATTAAGTTGTCAATGCATTTCATTGTGTTTCCTTTATAGATGCAGTCATACTTTATTTAAAATCTATTTAAAGAATATACTCTTGAAAAATTAACTTTCCAAAAAATAGATATAAAAAAATAATATTCCAAAAGTTCTGAATTAAGAGTTCTTTTTTTCCAAAAGGAAGTTTTCATCCAAGCTTGAAAGATTGAGCATTACAACAAGATAACTTAGAGGATGACAGTAAAATCATTAATTATCTAAGTGTATAAAAAATTGTCATATGGGAAAATTGACTAATAGCTAAATATCAGAATTAAATAATTATGACCTTCAGCACATTGATATTTTGAGAGTTGCATTTATCAATGAATAAATTCTTTCCATTATGCATCTTCCCAGGGCCTGTGCACATCATATATTTAAGCATCCAAGAAGAGTTCCTAAAAGTTTAGTCTTCCTCACGTGTTCTTTAGTTATACACACGTGTGTATTCTAGATTATACTTTCTTATGAAAAGCCATTAAATACTACTGTCCCTTGAACAATGTGGGGTTAGGAGTGCCAGCCCTCTGCACAGTCCAGAATCTATATAATTTATAGTTTGCACTTGGTATCTACAGTTCCTCAGTATCTACTCTTCCCTATATCTGTGGTTCTGCATTTGTGGATTCAACCATGAATTATGTAGTATTTTAGTATTTGCTATAGAAAAAAAGTCATGTGAAGTGGCACCACGAAGTTCAAACCCATGTTGTTCAAGGATCAACTGTGTAAAGAAATGAAAATTTTTATAAATTTTAGAAACTCATAGTAATTGAGCCTATTTTAAACAGTATTACTTGCACATTAATATTACACATATAGCTATTCATCATTTATTGAAGAAGCATTGAAGTGCTTACTGTGAACTTAGAAGCATTCCCTACCCTTAGAGAATTAACACTTTGGTGGGAGAAGCGTATATTAGGTGGTTGCACAATGTCAGATGGTCATAGGAACCCTATATTAGAAATCCTGCAACATAACTGTGTCTCAATTATTATTTTCATTTTAAGATTAAGTTCCAGGAAGCTAAGTAACTTGTTCAAGGTCACACATGTTAATGCACTTTTAACAACTTTTCCCCCAGGTCTTAATATTACTTAGACTGTCTCCTCACCTGACTTGCTATCTCTATTTTCCACACTACAGTCAGACTGATGTTCCTAAAATTTAAAAAAAAAAAAAATCCTAGTCTCTCTTGTTTAAAACAAGTGCTGCCAATTGCTCTCAGGATTATGTCCAGTCTCTTCAACTTGTATAACAAGAGTGTGGTTTATCCCCATGCCAGCTCAAGGAAAGATCTTCAGGTGGTGCCAATCTGACCTAAATACTGTTCAGGAAATAAAGATGTACCTGGGGATTGTCCTTCCAGATTATGGAGGACTTCATTATTTGAGAATTGGAAGCAGTATTCTGAGTGTAATGGTAGATGTCTAGGAACCCATTCCCTTTCTTGAGGGACTTCTACATGTCCTTGGCGATGGAAGGACTGTTTAATACATGGAGTAGGTGGAAGGGGGCTCAGGTCTTAGGTCGTTGCTGAGTATCTTAAACATTCAGCTGCCGGTAGGTGATCGGCTTTGAACCTGAAGCCAACTGGTAAAACAATCCGGGTACCTTCTCAGTTTCAGATAGTTTAAGTGTTTGTTATGAATAGGGAGTCCACGTGAGAGCTAACCTGGCTCGCAGGCACTGGGAATGGGCTGATAGATCTAAGGACTGGGCATCTCATGATAGTCTCTCTGTTTCTCTCCCCAAAGCCCTCAAGGTCCTATCTCACTTTCCTGGGTCTAAAGCCTCTTTCCTTCATTACTTTCACTCAGTGTTCTTATTTTTCCAGCCTGAAGCATGGGTAACTTGTGAAAAAAGGCTTCCTGTTGCAAATATTGTTTCTTTGTTTGTTTTTCAAATCTGCCATCTGGGCAAATAAGTGCACTCTATTTTTTTTTTGTTTTTTTTGTTTTTGTTTTTGTTTTTTTTTTGACATGGGCCATTCTTAAAGTCTTTATTGAATTTGTTACAATATTGCTTCTGTTTTATGGTTTTTGGTTTTTTGGCTGCGAGGCATGCGGGATCTTAGCTCCCTGACCAGAGGTCGAACCCACACCCCCTGCATTGGAAGGCAAAATCTTAACCACTGGACCACCAGGGAAGTCCCCAAGTATGTTCTATTCTTAAGTTACAGGTTTTAAGAATCCATTCCCATTTCTATCTCCCTTTCTCCTCTCCTCTCTCCCTACCCCTCCCTCTGTGCCTTCTCCTTAGACATGCATACATCCTAATAGGAGAAATACAGGGTACAAAATACCTAGAAATAATAGGGGTGTATTGGTAACAGATACATTTTCAATACTTGGATTAAATTGGGGTTTGTTTGACATATTGATCCCTGACATACTCATCTCTAAACTCCCCTTAAAATATTACTCCCCTTAAAACGTAACAGAAGGGAAATTAATGCCACTATATATGAAAATAAATCTAACGTTGATTTTCCAGAATTTGGAACTTGCATCCACTATCGTGGTATTAAGATTGTGAGACTACAAAGAACCATTATTGCTAATGTACACTTCAGCCTTACAAATTTATCAGTCTGACTACCCACAAAGTTCATGGAAGATTTTGCCTATTCCGATCTCATAGCTTTGAGATATAAGGGCCTCATCAAAGAACATTGTAGGTAATTGTCCCTGCCTCCACATTGCCACACATTGGTTATTGATTTCTTGAGATGAGAGCAATGGTGTTTCTTTCCTGCCTCACCAGTAAGTCTTTTTCTACCGCTTATAGTTCCCAGTGTACTCAATGGATACATATTATGGGTAGGAATTACATAGGTTTTCAAAAGTAGAAGACAGTGGTGTGTAGCGGAGATTGGAGCAGTCCGTGCAGGGCTGTAGATTTCTTAAAATGCTACTGCGTCTGCACCCGCACCCCACCCCCACTTAAAACAGCTGACGTTGTCCTAGAATTGTGATTTTCAAACACATTGTGGGAACTTTTAGAATCAGCGAAAAGTACTTTCAATTTTTCAAAACAAGACAGAAGTCTAGATTTTTATTTGCAATTCTCTAATTTCTCTGAGGCATAAACAAAACATCTGTGAGCCAAGATTAGCCGTGGGCCATTAATTGTTCTATCATTAAAAACATGCTGCTGCTTATATATAAATTATAGAACAGAAGGAAAAATGTATTTGATGCTGCAAACATTTCAAAATAGCATATTACTTCTGTATTTCTTTCACAGGTTAAAATCTATACACCACTCTTCATTTCTGTAATATCAGTTGTCTGCATTCTTGCTAATTGGAACAAAGTATTCTTTTTTCAAAGACTTGTCTCTCTTTGTGTGAACTAAATTCCATCTACCTTTTTTCCGCCTCAAAAATCTTTATCCAGTATAGTCCCTCTCATGTATATGTTCAACCACCCTCCCAATTCAGCATAAGGATATATCAAATCTCTCCTCTCTGGAAAAAAAAAAACAGCATCACCTCTCTGCCCTCCCTTGATTCCAGAAACTGGATACTTTGTCACACTTTTTGAAGAATGTTCCTTACTAATTGTTCCATGTTTTTCTTTTCCTCTTAATTCCTTTTTTTTTTTTTTTTGAAGAAAGGAATTGATTGTGGAATAATTGATATGTAAATGCCCTTTAATTCTTACTCAAAAGCAGTTTGGTCTCTGTCACCATAGTCTTTTGAAACTACTCTTATAAATGCATCAATAAACTTACTGCTAAATCCAATGAACAACTTTTATTCTGTAGCAAATTTTGATCTCATGTACCACTGCTTATTGTTCAACAAGTTAACATTTCAACCACTTTTTTCTTTGAAAATTATATACAATGGATTGTTCATTGTAGAAAATTTAAGATATAAGAAAAAATTTTAATTTCACAATTGAAAACCAGCTATTTTTAAACATCATATATATATACATCTTTATATGTAAAGTTATATATTTAACATAATATGTAATATATAATATAGTATGTTTATATATGCACAAACATCTATAATATATAAGTATGCATATGTGTGGTTATATAGATATACAGAAATATCTTAATGTGCTCCTTCCACAAAATTTTAAATACTCTCTCAGTGTGGCTCAAACATCATCCCACATCAATGTATATTTTAAAATGTCTACATGATGGTTTTAAAGAGGCCAGAAAAAAAGCCATGTGATGGTGAAGTAGAAGGATAAGCCAAAAAAAAAAAAAATCTAGAAGGATGACAAAACAACTAAATAAAACAGAAATTAAAAATAAATTAGAAATAGAAAATGATAGCATTCCTCAAAAGAAATAGAGAGTGGTAGAACTCTTCAAAAGAAAGCACTTAAATTCATTTTTTAAAATTCACTTTTTTTTACAAATATAATTTGGAAAGAAACAAAAATACTGACATTAGGAAATTAAAGAATTAAACAAGTCTCAACTATGAGCTAAGACTGAAACAAAACCAATATTCAAAAACACAACTTAAAGGAAAACCGTATTCAATATTTAAGAATATATTTGTGTCTCTATAATTGCCATTAAAGTGTGAAAAAAGACAAAGAATGCTTTAATAAAAAGTAACTCAAAATTTATTCAAGAAATATTAACTACCTTTTATGTACTTTGCACATTCTGTTCTAGGTCTCAAAAGTTATTTTTTTCAAATATTAGAATGATGTGCACTACGAATATCAACTTGTCACTCAACATTTTATCTTTATATCCTAAAGATACTACACGGTGTTTGGAACAATGGATTAAGTGGGGAACCTTGTGTGGCTGTGCTCCACTACTAATTTCATTACTGTCATTGCCATCAGCTTACTCTCCAGACAGCAACATTTTCATTCTTTAGTATATCTGAACACATTTTCTCATGTCACAATCAAGCCCTTCAAGTTGAATATTAAATTATATAATTACAGTAATAATCAGCACAATACGAGGTAGAACAACATAAGACTTATGAGCATGCATTCTGGGACAAATGGTCTGGATTCATATTCTAGATCTTCTACTTATGCTGGGCAAGTTAATTTTCTAATCTGTAAATCAGGAATGATAATAGAACTTATATGATTATTGTGAAAACTGCATGAATTAATATATGTAAAATGTTTAGAAAAGTGATGAACACAGAAACAAGTACTAGCTCTTACTAGAATTTAAATAACATGAGCATCAATTTTTCCCTTTTATTCCCTTCTATATTTTCAGCCTTTAGAACAGAAATACCATCTAACATATGGTAGATGCTTGATTAATCGCATCGAGAAAATGAACATTTATTAAACATTTCCAATTGCCAGTTATGAAGATAAGTATTTTGTATGCATTACTTCATTCATCTTGTGAATAAATTGTTTAATATGCTTATTATCTTTCTTTCTGACACATAGATAAAGTCATGGGTTAAATTAGCTGTCAGATGTCACCTGGTTAGGATACTTATTAATTCCCTATTGCTACTGAAAATATCCCCACCAAATTAATAGCTAAAATTTTAAAAACACTTATTGTATTACACTATTGGATGTCAAAAATCTGAAATAGATGTCACTGAGCTAAAACCAAGATATTGAAGATCCTAGTTCCTCTCTATAGGCTCTAGGGAAGAATTTGTTTTTCTTGCCTTTTTCCAGCTTCTAGAGGTCCTTAGTTCATGGCCCTCTTCTTCCATCCTCAAAGACACCATCTATACAAAAGCAAAACAAAACAAAGCACCCCAAATGAAGTAAACCCTGAGATAAAACAGCATTTGGATTATTAGAATAAGGGGACTTTAAAGAAGCTATTTTAAATATAGGCATAATGAATGAAAAGATAGGTAGTATCTGTAGGAAAATTTTTAAAAATTAAATATAACCCAATGCAGATTCTAGATCTGAAATAAATATAAAGAATAATCATTGGATTGGCATAACAGCAACTTAGATTATATAGAAGAATGAGTCAATAGACTTGAAGATGGATACTTCAAAACCACCCAATCAGAAGAAAAGAGTACAAGATTCAAAATAAAATGGTTCCATATGGAAAAATATCAGATGCTGTAATATACACATTTTGAAGCTCAGGAATGTACAAGAAATAGAAAATGAGAGAGTGCATCATTGTGGTTTTGAATTCCATTTTCCTGGTAACTAATGATGTTTACCATGTTTTCATGTGTTTATAGAATTTTTAGACAAATGTCCACAAACTACTTTGCCATTTTTAGTTGGGTTGTTTTTCTTTGTTGTTGAGTTATAGGAGTTTTTATATATTCTGGATTCTAGACCCATATCAGATGTATGCTTAGCAAATATTTTCTTCCATTCTTTACGTTGTTTTTTCCCTTTCTTAAAAATACTCTTTGGTGTTCAAAAGTTCTTAATTTTGATGAGGTTCAGTTGATCTATTTTTTTCTCTTTTGTGGCTCATGATCTTGGTGTGATAGCTAAAAATCCACTGTAAAACCCATGGTTATAAAGATTTAGTTCTATGTGTTCTCCTAAAAGTTTCATTGTTTTAGCTCTTATATTTAGATTGTTACTCCAGTTTGAGCTGATTAGAATAGAGACTGCATTGAAAATATAAAGTTTGGGTTGTATTGTCATCTTAACAATATTAATTCTTCCAACCCATGAACATGGATGTCTTTCATTTATTTAGGGATTATAGTATTTTATAGTTTTCATTGTATAAGTCTTTAATCTTCATGGTTAAATTTAGTCTTAGATGCTTTATTCTTTTGAATACTCTTATAAATGGAATTGTTTTCTTAACCACCTTTTCCAGTTGTTTATTTCTGGTATATAGAAACACAACTGATTTGTTTGTGTTGATCTTGTACTCTGCCACTTTGCTGAATTTGTTTATTAGCTTTGGTCGTGTGTATGTATGTACTCCTTGTGATTTTCTATACATAGGATCATGTCATCTGCAAACAGAGATAGTTTCACATCTTACTTTCCAGCTTAGTTGTGTTTTATTTCTTTTATTAAATAATAGCTCTGGCTAGAACTTCCGATGCAATGGTAAATAGCAATGGTAAAATCAGGCATTTTCATCTTGTCCTGGATCTTAGGGGAAAAACTTTCAGTTTTTTACCATTGAGCACCACATTAGGTATGAGTTTTTCATAAGTGTCCTTTATCAGATTCAGGAAGGTCTCTTCTATTCCCAGTTTTCTGAGTGTTTTTATTATAAAAATATGTTGGATTTTTTTTCAATGCTTTTTCTGCATCAAAGTGATCATGCACCATTCTATTGATGTGGTATATTACATTGTTTTTATGATAACAAACCATCCTTGCATTCCTTGGATGCATCCCACTTGGTCATGATATATAATTCATTTAATAACTTGTCAGATTCAGTTTGCTAGTATTTTTTTCATCTATATTCATAAGGGATATTGGTCTGTAGTTTTCTTTAATTGTGATGTCCTCTTTTGGCTTTTGTATAAGGGTAATACTGGCCTCACAGAATAAGTTAGGAAGTCTTATCTCCTATTTTTTTGGTAGAACTTAAGCCGTGGTGTTAATTCTTATCTAAATGTTTGGTATAATTCACCAGTGAAATTATCTGGCCCTGGGATTTTCTTTATTTGAATGTTATTTAATAACTGATTCCTTCTCTTTACTTGCTATGAGTCTGTTCAGATTTTTAATTTCTCTTTGAGTCAGTTTTGGTAGGTTGTGTGTTTCTGGGAATTTTTCTTTTTAATCTTGGTGTGTCACTATCAAAAATCTATGTTGAAATCCTAATCCCCAGTACCTCAGAATGTGTTACTTATTTGTAATCAAGTTAAGATGAGGTTGTTAGGGTAGGCCCTCATCCTATATGACTGGTGTTCTTATAGAGATAGAAATTCAGATATAAACATGCACAGAGAGAAGATTACATGAAGAGACACAGAGAAATGCCACGTGAAGATAGAGGTTTGGAGTCATGCATCTACACACCGAGGAATGCCAAAGACTGGCAGAAAACTACCAGAAGCTAGGAAGAGGACAGGAAGGATTCTCCCACATATTTCAGAGGGAGTATGGCCCTGACAACACCTTAATTTTAGGCTTCTCCTCTCCAGGATTGTCAGACAATAAATTTCTCCTGTTTTAAGCCCATCTGGCTGTTTGTACTTTGCAAAGGTGACCTGTGAAAGTAATATAGATTTGGTACCAGAAAGTGGGGTACTATTGTAGCATATGTGGAAGTATTTTTGGAAATGGGTACTAGGTAGAAGCTGAAAGAGTTCTGAGGTGCTTGATCAAAAAAAGAAAAAAAGCCCACATTGAGAATTCCCTTGTTGTCCAGTGGTTAGAACTCCACATTTCCACTGCTGGGGACCTCAGCTCAATCCCTGGTCAGGGAACTAAGATCTCATAACCTGGCCTGCATGACCAAAAAATTAAATTAAAGGAAAAAAAAAAAAAAAACCTACATCACCTTGAGGAGACTTGAGGTAGAAATACAAATGTACTTCTGCTGAGATCTTAGATGGGGATGAGGAACTTGTTACTGGAAACTGGAGGAAGGTAACCTTTTTTAGAAAGTGGCAGAAATTTGTGTTTTGTTGGGTGGAAAGTAGAACTTTTATAAACTTGGATGTTCAGCTGAGGAGATGAAGCAAAATGTAGAAGGAGGAGCATGGTTTCTCCTTGCTGCTTAGAGTAAAATGAGAGAGGAAAAAGATAAAGAAAAAATGCTAAGCAAGAAGGAAAGAGCATTTGATTTGGAGAATTCTCAGTCTATCCATATTGCAAAAATATGAGAAAACCTACTTAGAGACAATGCTAGGAGTGTGGCTGGACAACCATTTTCTAAAGAGATGAGGCCTGTGACTTATGAATCCAATTAACCAAAACTACAGAAATGTTGCCAGCTAGGACTGAAGGGGACAGAGACAGGATCAAACAAAGTGAGGCTGTCAGACCTTCAAGATTCAAAGGCAGGGAATAGGCCTATAGAGCCACTTGGTTTAGAACAAGTGTTATCCTTTAAGAAAAAGGAAACATGGTGCTGACGGAAGATCAGAAGCTGATACAGCTGCTGCTGCCACCACAGACCCAGATACAGTTTGAGAAGACAGGGCTGCTGTCTCCTTACTTCCAGAGGGAAGACCCCATCTCTCCAGGACTGAAGAGGTGGGGATTCCATGTAGGGTTGAGGGGATAGGGCTGCTGCTCAGTACACAGGGCCCAGGGGTCAGGTCCCACCACCCCAGTTGGAACAGAAGACAGAACACTGAGCCAAAGTGGATTATTTTCAAGCTTTGAAATCTAATGGAATTTGCCCTGTTGGGTGTCAGACTTTCTTGGGGCCTTTTGATCCTTTTTTTTCCTTCCTGTTTCTCCTTTTTGAAATGGGAATGTATATCCTATGCCAGTCCTACCACTGTATTTTGGAAGCAGGTAACTGATTGTCTGGTCTCAAGGTGAACAGATGAAATGAAAAAGGATTTTGTCCCAGGATGAGTCATATGTTAAGTTTCAACCGTAACTGATTTGAATGATAAGATTTTGAACTTAGTGATATATAGATGAAATTTTAGACTGAGATTGAGTTTGGCGATGTTGGGACGGGGTGAAAGCATTTTGAACATGAAAAGGACATGCTTCTTTGGGGGAGCTAGAGCGTGGAGTGCTATGTGTTGATGTGTTTTCCCCAAAAGATACATTAAAGTCCTAACTCCCAGTGCTGCTTTTTGGAAATATGTTCTTTGCAGATGTAGTGAAGTTAATATGAGGTCATTAGGATGTGTTCTAATGTAATATGATTGGTGCATTTATAAAAAAGGGGAAATTTGGACATAAACACAGATGTACAGGGAAAGTCTATGTGCAGAGAAATGAGAGAAGGCCATATGAAGATGGAGGTTTGGGGTTATGTACCTACAAGCCATGAAATGCCAAAGATGAAAAACAAGCCATCAGAATCTAGGAAGAGGCAAGAGAGGATTTTCCTTTAGGTTTCAGTGGAAGCATGGCCCTGTTGACACTTTAATTTTGGATTTCTGGTCTCCAGAAATGTGAGACAGCAAATTTCTCAGTTTTCAGCTACCCAGTCTTTGGTACTTTGTTATGGAAGTCCTAGGAAACTAATACACCTTGCAATTGTTCATAGTTTTCTCTTATGGTCCTTTTATAATTTTTTTCTGTAAGATTTTTAGTATTGTCCCTTTCATTGCTAATTTTTAGTTATTTGCATCTTACCTCTTGTTTTCTTAGTCAATCTAGAAAAAGATTTGTCAATTTTGTTCTTTTCAAAGACTCAACTTTTAGTTTTAACAATCTGCTCTATTTTTCTATTCTCCTTTGTATTTCTCTGCTTTAATCTATATTATTTCTTCTATTTTGGCTTACTACACTCTGCTAAAGGTATAAAGGTAGGTTATTGATTTGAGCTATTTCTTCTTTAACGTAGCATTTACAGCTATAAATTTCCCTCTGCTCATTGCCTTTGCTCCATAAGTTTGGGTATGTTAATTCTTCATGCATTCATTCATTCATCTTAAACTATTTAGTAATTTCCCCAGTGATATCTTTTTTTTAATGCATTAGTCGATTGAGTGTGCTGTTGAATTCCATGTTTTTGAACTACTCTGTTTTCCTCCTGTTATTGACTTTCAGCTTTCCATGTGATCAGAGAAGATACTTTGTGTAACTTCAACATTTTCAAATTCATTGAGGCTTGTGGCCTAATATATTATCTTCCCTGGAACATGTTTATGTGCACGTGATACATGTACTTTATACCCTCAAAACTCAACTCCTGGCTTTTCCTTCCATAATTTATTGTGTTTATTTTGTTTTGTTGTTGGTTCCCCACCCCTGCCCCCCAGCCCTGTCCGCAGTCAGCAGCATCTTTTTTTCATTTGGCTTCCTTGCTTTTTGAGTACTGCAGAGCATCTCTGACCTGATAGAGTTCCAAATTAGGCAAAACAAAGTGAAGCCCCTCTGGCAGTTCTGGGGGTGGAGGGCAGCACCAATTGGTTCAGAATAGAGAAATACAACTCCCTGGTTACAAGGTCTCTTTTGCTCCCTCAAGAATTATCTACCCATGTCAGGAACATGGGCTGGAGAGGGGTTGAGGATGAGGGTTAATAGGGCACAAAACACTCTTACTCTCTTTCAGTGGCCTTTATCCTGACTAAGCATTTGCTTGGTTGCTGTAAACTTTAGAATATCTTCCAGAGTCACAGGAAGGTTGATTGTGGCCATTTTTGCCATGTGTTTTAGTTCTTCTGGGAAAGGATGGACCCTAAAGTTCCCTACATCTCACATTTTGCTGATACCACTGGTCTGTTTTTACAAGCTAAATTTTACTGGAATACAGTCACAGCCATCTGTTTACATTTGTTTATGGCAGTTTTCAAACTATAATTTCAGAGTTGAGTAGTTGCCAAAGAGACTGACGTGCCTGCAAGCCTAAGGTGTTTAAGAACTGGACTTTATGCAAAAGTCTGCAGACCTCTGTGTTAGGATTTTCTGTATACATGACCTGTTGTAAGATAAAGAGTATGTTACTTCTTTCTTTCTAATCTATACATATATTTTTAAAATTTATTTATTTTTATTTGTTGGCTGTGTTCAGTCTTTGTTGCTGCACACGGGCTTTCTCTAGTTGCGGAGAGCAGAGGCTACTCTTCATCGCAGTGTGTGGGCTTCGCATTGTGGTGTCTTCTTTTGTTGCAGAGCACAGGCTCTAGGCACGCTGCCTTCAGTAGTTGTGGTACATGGGCTCATTAGTTGTTGCTTGTGGGCTCTAAAGCGCAGACTCAGTAGTTGTGGCACATGGGCTTAGTTGCTCCATGGCTGTGGGATCTTCCTGGACAAGGGATTGAACCCATGTTCATTTGGCAGGCAGATTCTTAACCACTGTGCTACCAGGGAAACCCCTATATGTAATTTGCTTTATTGCTTTATTCCACTGGCTGAATGATGATCAATAAAATGTTGAATAGAAATATTGGAATGGATATTCTTGCCTTATTCCCAGTCTTGGGAGAAATGCATTTTATTTTCACCCTAAAGTATGCTCTTAGCTATTTACAGAGTATGTTTTCTTTATCTGCCTCCCATACCCTCCTTCACTGAAGCATTTATACTTTTAAGCAAATTTTGAATATATTCAGTCATTACTTTTTCAAATATTTTACTACTATTTTCCTCTCCTGGAACTCAGTAATATATATTATAAACCAGTCAGTATTCTTCTGCAGCTCACTGAAACTGTGTTAAATTTTCTGTGTTTTTCTCTCCATGTTTAATTCTAGTTTTATTGCCGTCTTCAATTCTCTTTATTTTTTCTGCAGTGCCTAACCTGTTGTTAATCAAAACTAGTGAATATTTTATTTCAGATTTTATATATTTCATCTCCAGTAGCTTCATTTATTTTTATATAGCTTTTATTTCTTTTCTATTGTTTACAATTCATAACCTTATTTATAGTAATTTCTTTAAAGTGATTGTCTGCTAGTTCCATTATCGTTGTAATTTCTGGCTCTATTTTCTTTTGACTCATTTTTCTCTTGATTGTGGGTAATATTTTCCTACTTTTTTGCATTTTTAGTATTTTTGACTCATTGCTTGACATTGTAAATATTATTGTGTCTGGACTTCACTTTTTTTTTTTTTTTTTTAACCTTTAAGGAAGAAAAGGGATAAACAGGTCACTAAGGTGGGAGAAGATATCAAATGTGAATATACTGTTTTAGAATAGTGATACAGTTTTCAATAAAGAAAGGATGTCCAACTTTGAAATCATTCAAGGAAATGCAATTTAAAACAGCAAATTAGTCCTTCAAGCAGGAAGTAAGCTTTATGTAGCTTGCAAAGGAGTTAGAAATAACCTAAATGTTTTAAAATAAAAGAATTTTAAAAAAATTATGACACAATCTATGAAAAGCTTAAGAAAATGTCAATACATATATATACTAATATCAATAAATGGCAAAAACAAGTGAAAAAGGGCAGTGGCAGAAGAATGGCATCTGAAGAGAAGATGCATTTGACTCAAATACACACACAACCCAAGTACATATTTCTTTTCTCTTTTTCTTTTTTCTTTTTTTTTTGAAATGGACCGAGTTGTCCACACAGAGCGGAGGTAGCCCTGGAGCTGAGGAACAGCTTTGATTCTTTGCAGAATTTTTGAGTCCACAGCTTTCTGACCAACCTTGTGCTGCTCTGTAATTTCATATTTCTCTCTTTCTGTGTTGAAAATCTCACTTTCCTGGTTCCTGGGCTTATGCAGCTTCTTCTTGAAGTAAGTCTCAGTGAGATGTCCTGGCATTTTCATACCACTGATATCAGTTTTGGAGGTGGCAATCGCAAATCTCTGGTGTGTTCTATGCAGAGGAACTCAATTGAGGGACAGGAGCCCAGTCACAAATAACAAGCCGCTGCTCAGCTGCTTCAGGAAAATGACCCTCTTGCCTCTGCGGTACCCAGTGAGGATGATGAGAATGGTCCCAGGAGAGATGCTGGCGTGCCATTTTCTCACGTGCTTACCTAAGGGACTCAACAGCTTTCGAGGCACATCTTCAGTAGGATGATAGCTAGGCATTTCGTGAAGTTTAACCACCTGGTACCACCATTCTTGTTACCACCAACTGGTTTTGTGATTATAGCAGGAAACTTCACTTTCTTTTTCTTTTCAACCTTGGATTTAGCTGCTGAATACTTCCTCTTGTACAAGACCTTTCTGGAATACATAGCTGATCGGGAATATCTGCCAATTCCTCTGACCAGGACAGGGTTTCTGCTGCAGTGGGGCTTCCCCTTCTTAACCTGCTTCACTTTTTTAACCTTGCCACCAGCAACAGCCTTCTTGGCTTCAGATTTTTTCTCCTTAGTATCTGGCTTCTCAGCCTTTTCACCTGCCATCTTGCAAAGTGTACATATTTCTATAGGTAAAAATAATTCTATAAATGTATTCAAAGTAGTCTGAAAGGACTTATTTCAAACTGATAATGGTGGTTACCTGTAAGAGACAATAGGATAGGATGGCTGTGGCTGTAGATTAAATGGTATTCAAAGCAAGGCTATATTAAATTTTTATGTGTGTATTTCCCCTTTTTTTCTGTGGAATCTCAGATGTTTAAATATAAAAGTACACTTTGGGTAATTAAAAACTAAATGGTCTAAATGGATAAACACTAAGATTAAGGGATTACTCTGAGGAGGAGAGCGCAACAATGGGGGAGAGTGGATGAGAATCATTCACACTTTAGCCTATATACTTCAATATCATTGGCATATTTAACAAAAATAATGTGAAGATAAATTACTGCTGTGTTTTTGCAAATAATACATAATGCAATTGTGTTATGTAGGGGCCAAAAAACATTTTTCGTAAACACCAGACATTAAATATTTTAGGCTTTGAGAGATGCATGCTCACAGCCATAAATACCTTATTCTGTCATTGAAATGAGAAAGCATATATTGATAATATGTACATGAATGTGTTTGGCTGTGTTCCAATAAAACTTTATTTGCAAAAGCAGGTGGTGAGCCAGATTTGGTTTTCGGGTTGCAGGTGGTCTACAATGCTTACTTTTATATAGTAAGAGTACTTCTAATACTTGTGTTGTGGAACTGAATATATGATTATTTACTATATCATAATGATAAATCTATTTTATGTGAATGGCAATATATCATTATTTTCAGAATGTAGTTATTCTATTTCAGTGATACAATTAAAATATATTCACCTTTACTAATTCAAAATATAATAGTAAT
The DNA here is from genome assembly GCF_030028045.1 of Hippopotamus amphibius kiboko. NCBI lineage: Eukaryota > Metazoa > Chordata > Mammalia > Artiodactyla > Hippopotamidae > Hippopotamus > Hippopotamus amphibius. Next base: position 193,391,487 of record NC_080188.1, on the reverse strand, counting down.
ATTTTTATGAAAATTCACTTGCAACAAATTTAAAATATGCAAAATATGCAAAATAACTATAAAAGCATAAAATGTGAAACAAGGGTTCAAAGGAAAATACATTCCTATTGGAAAACTAGCTTCATATAGTGAATAGAGTGAGGATAATTTTAAGACCTACTTAGAAATGTGTTTCTAGAGAATTTTACACCATTCTTCAGTTTCTGCAAGCAGTTGCAAGGTGATTGTAAAATTATAATTTGATATAGATGAGTTAGCGTGTCACACAAAATACCCAAACAACTGAGATATTGTAATCTTTTGCTGAACTAAAATTGTGTGTTTGAGGTAGAACATGAACCATGTTAATAACTAAAAGGTCTTGAATTATTTATTTTAAAAAGTGATTTATGATGCTGTGAAAAAATTAATGCAGCAGTTCTTATATCTGTAAAAATGTTTCCTAATGCTGTCTTCTAATTTACTAAAACAATTCAGACTCCTTACATGTATTAGCTTTAAAACCGAAGAAAAAAAGCTGAAATAATTTATTCAGAATATGAACATTATCGCTCCAATTTAATGAATACGTGTTATGTACTGTTAAATTTACATATGCTATCACATTTAGTCGGAAGAACAAAGCTCCATGGTAATTAACATTATCCTTATTTTACTAATATGGAAAAAGTGACTGAGAAAAGCTAAGTCCTTACTATGATTATAGTGATAATAAGTAATAGAAATGATATTCTTTTAACATGGTGCCATCTTCCAAGAAGTTATTCTTCCCATTGTACTTTGTGAGTTTTCTTCAAAGAAGGGGACTATATTCTCCAATTAAGTTTGATCTGAATTGAAAAATTCAGGAAAAAACAAATGTAGGCAAAAAGTTAATATCATTTATCGTAAAGTCTTCACATCTATGGGAAAGTAAGTAACTCTCATCTTTTGGTAATGGTTTTCATAAAACAGCATGGTGTATTTTAACAAATCTTTTAGCTGTGTTACCTTGGCAAATGCACTTAACTGCTATCAACCTCCTTTGTCTTATATGTAACACAAGAACAATAATAATGACAATTCATAGCTCTCAGCAGTTTGCAAAATTAAATGAGAAGAAGGGGAACACATCTTATGTTATAACCCAGTGAGGAAAGTGAAAATAATGTATGATCAAAATTAGTAAAATTCCTTAAATTATCACTTATGTTTGATTTTTACTCCTGACACACACAGTGATACACAGAATATGAGTTCTAACTGATACTTAGTTTATAAACAATTATTTTCTTTTTTTTTTATTAATGTGTAGTTGATTTATAATGTGTTAGTTTCTGGTGTAGAGCAAGATGATTCAGTTATACATATTATATGTTTTCATATTCTTTTCCATTATAGTTTATTACAGGATATTGAATATAGTTCCCTATGCTATACAGTAGGACCTTGTTGGTTATCTTTTATATATAGTAGTGTGTGTATGTTAATCTCAAACTCTTAATTTATCCCTCCCCCAACCTTTCCCCTTTGGTAACCATAGTTTGTTTTCTATATCTGGGGGGGTCTTTTTCTGTTTTGTAAATAAGTTCATTTGTATCATATTTTAGATTCCACATATAAGTGATATCATATGGTATTTGTCTTTGTCTTTCTGGCTTATTTCACTTAGTATGATCTTTAGGTCCATGCATATTGCTGCCAATGGTATAGTTTTATATTTTATTTTTTTTAATTTTGTGAAATATAGTTGATCTACAATATTATGGGCTTTATTTTATTCTTTTTTATGATTGAGTATATTCTATTGTGTGTGTGTGTTATATTTATATACATATATACATATATGTGCATATATATATATACCAAAATCTTTTTTATCCATTTATCTGTTGATGGACATTTAGGTTGCTGCCAGGTCTTGGTTGTTATAAAGAATGCTGCATGAACATTGAGGTGCATGTATCTTTTTGAATAGATTAGAGTTTTCTCCAGATATATGCCCAGGAGTGGGAACTCTATTTTTAGTTTTCTGAGGAACCTCCATACTGTTCTCCATAGTGGCTGTACAAGTTTACATTCCCACCAACTCTGTAGGAGGGTTCCTTTTTTTATCCACACTCTCTACATCATTTATGTGTAGACTTTTTGATGATGGCCATGCTGACTGATGTGATGTGATACCTCATTGTAGCTTTAATTTGCATTTCTTTAATAATTAACAGTGTTGAGCATTTTTTCATGTTTCTGTTGGCCATCTGGATGTCTGCTTTGGAGAAATGTCTATTTAGATCTTCTGCCCATTCTTTGATTGGGTTATTTGTTTGTTTTTGATATTGAGCTGTATGAGCTGTTTGTATATTGTGGAAATTATAGGTCAGATCATTTGTGGGTATTTCCTTCCAGTCTGTAGGTTATCTTTCCATTTTGTTTATGGCTTCCTTTGCTGTACTCATTTAAGTGTAATAAGGTACCATTTGTTTGCTTTTGTTTTTATTTCCATTACACTAGAAGGTGAATCCAAACAGATATTGCTGCAATTTATACCAAAGAATGTTCTGCCTTTGTTTTCCTCTAGGAGTTTTATAGTCCCAGTCTTACATTTATGTCTTTAATCCGTTTTGAGTTAATTTTTGTATATGGTGTTAGAGAACATTCTAATTTCTTGCTTTTACCTATAGCGGTCGGTTTTCCCAGCACCACTTACTGAGGAGACTGTCTTTTGTTCACTGCATATTCTTGCCTCCTCTGTCATAGATTAATTGACCATAATTGTGTCAGTTTATTTCTGGGCTTTCTATCGTGTTACACTGATCTATATATCTGTTTTTGTGCCAATACTATACTGTTTTGATTGCTGTAGCTTTATAGTATAGTTCAAAGTCAGGGAGCTTGATTCTTCCAGCTGCATTTCGCTTTCTCAAGATTGCTTTGGCTATCTGGGGTCTTTTATATTTCCATATAAATGTTAAGATTTTTTGTTCTAGTTCAGTGAAAAATGCCATTGACAATTTGATCAGGATTGCATTGAATCTGTAGATTGCCTTGGGTAGTATCATCTTAACAATATTGATTCTTCTATTCCAAAAAGATGGTACATCTTTCCATCTCTTTGTGCCATCTTCAGTTTCTTTCATCAGCATCTTATAGTTTTCAGAATATAGGTGTTTTGCATTCTTAGGTATGTTTATTACTAGGTTTTTATTCTTTTTGATGGGATGGTAAATGGGATTGTTTCTGCATTTCTCTTTCTAACCTTTTGTTGTTAGTGTATAGAAATGGAACTGATTTCTATGTATTAATCTTGTATCCTTGTATAACAAAGGGAGATCAACTTGATGATGGGTGATGCCTTAGAGGGCCAGGACAGGGAGAGTGGGAGGAAGTTGTGGGAGGCAGGGGATATGGGGATATATGTATAAATACAGCTGATTCACTTTGGTGTACCCCAAAAACTGGTACAAGAGTGTAAAGTAATTATATTCCAATAAAGAGCTTAGAAAAAAAAATCTTGTATCCTGAAATTTTACTGAATTCATTGATGAGCGTTAGGATTTTTCTGGTAATGTCTTTAGGATTTTCTATGTATAGTATCATCTGCAAACAGTGACAGTTTTATTTCTTCTTTGCCAATTTGGATTCCTTTTAGTTCTTTTCCATCTCTGATTGCTGTGTCCATACTTTTTAATGATGGCCATTCTGACCAGTGTGAAGTCATACCTACATTGTAGTTTTGAGTCACATTTCTCTAATAATTAGCAATGTTGAGCGTCTTTTCATGTGCCTGTTATTCACCTGTATTTTGCCTTTGGAGAAATGTCTGTTTTGGTCTTCTGCCCATTGTTTTTTCTGTCTTCCTATTGAGCTGCATATATTTTATTTATTTATTTATTTATTTATTTATTGGCTGCATTGGTTCTCTGTTGCTGTGCACAGGCTTTCTCTAGTTGTGGCAAGCGGGGGCTACTCCTTGTTGCGGTGCATGGGCTTCTCAGTGTTGTGGCTTCTCTTGTTGTGGAGCATGGGCTCTAGGCATGTGGGCTGCAGTAGTTGCAGCACATGGGCTCAGTAGTTGTGGCTCATGGGCTCTAGAGCACAGACTCAATGGTTGTGGTGCACGGGCTTTGTTGCTCTGCGGCACGTGGGATCTTCCCAGACTGGGGATTGAACCTGTGTCCCCTGCATTGGCACGTGGATTCTTAACCACTGTGCCACCAGGGAAGTACCTTCTGCCCATTTTTTGATAGGGTTTTTTTGGTTATTGTGTTGTATGTACTGTTTTTACATTTTGGAAATTAAGCCCTTGTTTGTCAGATCATCAAAATACTTTGGGGAGAGCCAAGTTTTCTTCTAGTCTGTAATGTCTTTCTTATTAAGAAAACTTTGCTCTCCCCAAAGTATTTTGATGTGAGCATATTGTTAGGAGACAATTCTCCATGAGTCTCACACTTCTGCACATCTTTTATCAGATTCTGCTTTGTACTGTCTTTTCAAGGATATTAAACAGCCTAGGAAGTTAGAGATAGTGTCTCCTTCCTGAGGGCAGGGTTCAAAATTCTTTCTTGAGCAGAATAACCAATATAACAACATTTTAGGATAGTTGTGCTGGTTTGCTAGCAATGCTTCATGTATGATTGGGGGTTCTAACATGGGCCTTTCTCGGTCATGACACAACTCTTGGGGGTACATCATCCACCGGGGCCTATCCTCCATGTCCTTGTAGGACTCAGAAAGGAGGGACAAAGGGAACTAATGTGAAAGTGAAGCTCATGCTGCTTGCTGACCCATGAGTGATTAAGTCCATTGTCTTTGATAAAGAGTCTCATGTCTTCCATGCAAACCTGGGAGAATAACTTGTTGGGTTTGAAGTAGAGAATGGCCTCAAATCCTACACAGTTGTTAATGTAAATGAGACTCAAATTTTGTGCAAAGTAAATTTTAGTTGTTTTTTTAACATCACTCATCATATGATTTATAGAAATTCAAAATTTATCCAATCTCATACAATCATATGGCTAAAAAAAGCTGAATCTTTTTAACCATTTATCTCGGTGTAGTTTGTGGTTTAAAATTGAACTTGGGCAAGTAGTTTTTTGTAAGTAAGGAAGAGGAATTTTCATGTTATTCCAAAGCAGTTTGGAAAAGAGAAATTAGTGAGAAATGCTATTTGGATGAAAACTTCCAGATGAAATTGTAAATCCTTTTAAATTTACTTTCATCTTTTTCCTCAACATGTACAAGACCGTATTTAGATAAGCTATTGTAATCTAACATATGGTTTCTCAAATTTTGATCAATTTTTTTCTCTTGCATTTTGGAACATTCTTCTTTTTATTTAAGCTCCAGATAAAGTAATTGGAAGCATCTTGTGTAACATACACACTAACTATAAAAATGAAATTCACACTCCATGAGGCTAGATTCTCTCACTGTGTGAAGTGCTTGAGAGCTGAGGCTGGTGGCAGATGTGACGGTCTTCCTTAATGGCATGCACCCAGTGAGTTGATCAGTAGGTGGAATTCCCACATTATGACTTTTAATCCTCTCTCTGGTTCTTTTCTCCTGTCTCTCTTCCTTTCTTCTTTTTCTATCTTCTCTCTATCCCTCTGTCTCTTTGCTGTTATTTGCTGTTCTCTCACTGTTGTTTAATTATATTTTATATGAAGATTATAAAACTCCATTGCTATTAGTTTTAACAAATTTTTTATTCATTTTATTATATTGTCATTAAACTGCAAAGGCACAGGGAAACCACATAGCTGGGAATCACTAATCCACTGTGCATCACTGCCAAAAATTATATTTATTTCCACAAGAATAGTAGTGATATAGTTTCTAAAAATCTTGATCTACAGCTACTGAATGGCCAGGAATTTGCCTGTTTGAATTCCCTGATACGATGCTGCATACAAGTATTTAGAGATTGCTGCACCTAGAGTATTAGTACATCCTTCTCAAGTTCAATTTTATAATAACATGATAAATGAATGCAAAACAGAATCTCAGACATATTAGTGGATATCAGAAATTACTTGGTCCAAGGAACCAGAGATCCTGGGTTTGAAATGTGGCTTCACCATTATACTCAGGGTAAAACATTGAAAAAGGATTTTACCTTCTATTTTCTCATCTCAAAAATGGAGATGATTATAGCACTTATTTATAGTACTGTCTAGTATTAACATATATACCATGTATAGAACAAAGTTTGGCATGTACATAGGTCTCATTATTGTTGGGTGCTATTATAAATAAATCCAAAACTTGCCAAAGGTCACAGATTTGGAATGATTATAAATAACAGATATGTGTACTGCACATGACCTGTGTGGATCCTCATAAATTTCTAAAATAGCTTCTGAATCCTTGCTAGTTGTTTCAGTGTTACTTCATTGATGTTAAACATATCTTACTATATTAAAATTATTTTTAAAATTAACAGCTTTTAAAAACCACAATTGTTACATGGAATATATATTCAGCAACATACCAAAAAATCTTAAATTTGCAAATTGCCAATTGAAATTCCTGATCCTTCATTCTGGGTTGTCTTAAAGTTTATCTTTCCTACACTATTAGTTTTAATGTGAGTACCAATTGTATTTTAGCCTAATCATTAAACCCATTTGTTTAAGAAGACTGTAGAATTTGTATAATGCTTATCTATCATCTCTCTGCTTTATTTTAAGAATAGTCAAAAGGGGACTTTATCTGGAGCAAAACAGCAATAACACAAAAGCCAACAAGAGGCAAGTCACCTAAAAGTAAAATCCACTGTGCAGTGAATTGTAATAGAAATATATAAAGAAGACTATGGAAACCTTGGGGATCTGAATCAGTGAGCATGAAAAAATAAGGCAGCTCAGAGCAGGTAATGTTAAGGTACAACACTGAAATTCAAGTGGAAGGAAAGCAATGCTTTAGCATGACTTTGGGCCCAACTTGCTGCTTCATTTATAAAATTCCATTAGATCTTTTGTCAAAAATTTTTATCTGGTTTTCAGGGTCTGTCCTGCACACCATCAAAACTTCTAGACAGTTATCTTTATGCTGGCTCTCTGGCTGCTATTCACATACATTTCTTTTACCAAATTGAAGTCTACGATTTCTGAAATGCCTTTCTTTCCCTATATGTCAAAGATATTGACAATGTCTTTCACACCACCAGGGGAACTTTCCAGTGTTACTTAAAGTTTGTTTCAGCTTTCTTGAGATATTATTGACATACAACATCTGTAAGTTTTAAGGCTTACAATGTGGTGATTTGTTACATGTATATCTTCCAAAATGATCCCCACTGTAAAGTTAGTTAACACTGCCATCTCCTCACATAATTACAATTTTTTTGTTGTGGTGGTGGTAATGTTTAAGATCTACTCTTAACAACTTTTAAGTACGTAGTACAGTATTGTTAATTATGGTCACCATGCTGTACATCAGATCCGCAGAACTTATTCATCGCATAGCTGGACGTTGTTACCCCTCCACCAGAATCTCCTGATTCCCGCCCCCGCCTCCAAGTCCCTGGCAATGACCATTATACTCTCGGAGTTCAGCTTTCTTTGATTCCATGTGTGAAAGAGAGCATGCAGTATCTGTCTTTCTCTCTCTGATTTATTTCACTTAGCACAATACCCTCAAGATCTACCTGTGTTGTTGTAAATGCCCTTTCCAAAGTAGTTTAACGCTCTCCAGGTTTACATGCATGCCATGATAGAAATAATGCTTCAAATAAATTAAGCGGTATTTTATGTTTTTAGTCTTTTGTTTTAACATGAGATTGTGTGTTATACCTCTAACCTCTAGACTGTTCTGCTGTGTTAAGCCAGGATTCTTCCCTGTTTGGACACAGTGATAAATGAAACAATTTTAATAATAATCCAAAATGGCAGGCAAATCCCAGACTTTTGGAACATGAGTAAAATGAGAATTAATGTTGAATTTCAAATGAGGAAAACTTGGATATATCATCATTATGCCTTTACTAAATGTTATAACCATGGTTTTTTTGATGGGTCTTCTTTCAGATTAATTTGTTTTTATTTGTTTTAACTTTTGCCTGGAGATCAAATTCTTTGTGTATATTTCAAAGTTTCAATTTCCTTTTATTAAATAGTAATAAGCAATACATCAAAAGCCATCCACAAGTGTAGAATGAAGATAAAAAGTGAAAAATAAATTTGAAACATACTTAGAAAGCAAAGACTAATGAAAAAATGAACAGTCATCAAGCTTACTTGATTCACAGGTTTTTATTTCTCATTGAAGTAAATCTTGAAGTTTTGGAATGGTCTTTCTTACAACATGTACTGGTGTGTTTTTTTATGGTTGTATTTTCCTAATCAGGATTTCCAGATAAATACAAAAAATATTTTGAGTTTCAGATAAAAAACAAACATTGCATAAAACATGCATTTACTAAAAGACTTTTCTTTGTTTATTTCAAGCTCAGATTTTCCTAGGGTTCCCATGTTTTCATTTATTAATCTGTCAACCCTAGTAATTATGTTAAACTGAAAGTTACTGAGATAAACAATGTTGTAATGATAAATGTCCTTTAACAAATTCGCCAGCTTTATAGCTCAGTTTATCATAAATCAGAATAGTAATGAATTTTAGAACTGTGTATTTCAATTATTTGTGAAGAATGTTAGTTTCTTATAAAATATTATTGTCCAGATAACTATTTCATATAAATTCATTTTTCATAGTTTATTCCTGTGAGTTTAATTTACATACGTCTCTACTTTATTTCAAAAATATTTAGAGGTTTTTATACAAATATGAAAATAGAGTAAGATTACAACAATCAAATGAGAAAATTGAAGTAGCAAGAGAGAAGCTTCTCATTAGGCCCTAGTTTCTCTTGTAGTACTTCTAATGTGTGATAACCAGTATGTTTGTATTAATCCTGGTTTACCACTTGTGGTTGTCCTAACTGCTCCTTGTCCAGCATAATTTCATTCTACTTCTCATTCCAATCACTCTCTTCTTAACACGTTCTAATTTATCAATGCCTCTCTTCTCACTTGGCTAGCTCAGAAATTTGTTAAATTACCACATTCCGTGTTCTGAAAATTGCACTTGTATAAATTCTGCTTAAGACAGTAGCTCTGCTTTTTGAATAGACAGATTATAGAACTGAATTGTTTCATATCATTTTTAGATTTAGCTCCCTCACTCCTCTCTCTACACATTTCTTTTAAGTCTTTATTTTCTTCTCATTTTAGTGGGTTTGGTTTTCAAAAAAAAAAAAAAATCTAGAAATGTACAATGGTCTGTGTAAGAATGGCTAACATTCTACCAATCAAAGCCATTTTGTCAGCAGCCACGTTTGTCTCCTTTACCTCTTACCATAATTTTCTCGTCACTAATAGACAAAGCGAGAGAGTAGCACAGACATATATATATTACCAACTGTAAAATAGTCAGTGGGAAGTTGTTGTATAACAAAGGGAGTCCGACTCGAGGATGGAAGATGCCTTAGAGGACTGGGGCGGGGAGGGTGGGGGGACTCGAGGCGGGGGAGTCAAGGAAGGGAGGGAATTCGGGGATATGTGTATAAAAACAGATGATTGAACCTGGTGTACCCCCCCAAAAAAAAAAATGAAACGCTGTAGAAGTTTACTGCGGTAGGCAGAATAGAATAGAGACTTCCAAAAGATCCACTTCCTAATCCCTAGAATTTGTGAATCTGTTACCTTATATGGCAAAAGGGACTTCATAGGTGTGATTAAGTTCAGGATTTTGGGATACAGGGATTATACCAGATGATCAAGTAGGGTCCAGCTTAATTATGTGGATTTTTAAAATTGAAAATTTCCTGGCTATATTCAGAAGATGTGTGTATTGAAAAGTGGTCAGGGAGATGCACTGTTGGTCACTTTGTAGATGGAGCAAGGAGGCCACAGCCAAGGAATGTGGACAACCTCTAGATAATGGAAAAGACAGGGAAAGGGATTATCCTCTAGAGCCTTCAGAAAAGATATCTTGATTTTAGCTTATGTCAGACTGCTAACCTATGAAACTATAAGATAATAAATTTGTATTATTTTAAGTCAGTAACTTTCAGGCAATTTGGAAACTAATTTCAGAACTATAGGATGCTAATGGTTACCTCTCCTGATTTTATAATCACCAATCAGATCACTTGGTAATAATTGCTTAATGATATATTTATCTGCTTTATATCAGCTCTAAAGCAGAATAACTAGTTTTGAAGAATGAGGTTTTACTTTACTTAATTAAAATAAAATTTAATGGTTATTAAAGGTAATAAGTTATTTGGTATTTTTCCAATGTTCCTTGGATATTGGAAGAGACATTGTGCTTGAAATCAAAGCAGCGTGAACAATTGGTAACAGAATAAAATAGCGTTGAAAGATTTTAAATATAAAAATCAGGTAGGATATAAATAACACAACATTATGAAATGGAAGCCTATTGTTTAAAAGTCTGTTTTACTTAAACATTTTTTCTAATACTGATTACAAAGGACCAAAGGTGAAAAGAACATAAATTAGGTCTTTATTAGCACGATTACAGAGTCATTAGTGTTCTGGTAATTTTATGCTATTTCTAAGATGATCTCTTAGAAACATAGCCTGTTGTCTAGATTGACAATTTTTATGTCACACTGAGAATATCTTGCTTCTTAGATTTGGGAAAAGTACACAAATTAAAGATCTTTAGACTTAAATGAGACAGGACATGTATGACATTTATAAATGGACATGCTATACCTATCTATTGCAGTGAGGTTATAATAAGTTATAAGTATTCATGGAAGATATCTCCAAATGCTTGTATATTGTGTAACAAGATTAGCTTGCTGTGTCATTCATAAACTTAAACACAGAAGTAAATCAGTGGTGTGCTTTCTATGAATTCTTGGGTAAGGTCAGTTAAGGCATGTTCCCAATATCAAATATTCTAATGGACACAGTTGTTGAAACAAGTGAAAATACAGAAATACTGGAATAAATATTTACTTGATAAGGAGTATAATTTATTACTTTAGTTCATTTCTGAGTTTGTCATCCCATACAGTATCACTAGGAATTCTTGATGAAAATTTCAGTGAATTTTCTTGTAGCTTCTGCTTTCCACACAAAATGTTCTGCATAGGGTCCGTTACTTGCCTACTACCGTTTTAACATATTACTAAAAACTTGGCGGCTTAACAATGCAAATTTATTATCTTATAGTTCTGGAAGTCAGAAGTCTGACATGGGTCTTCCTGGGCTAAAATAAAGGTGCCCACAGGACTGCATTCCTTTCTGGTGGCTGTAGGGGAGAATCTGTTTCCTTGCCTTTCCCAAAGTCTAGAGGTCACCTGCGTTCTTGGCTGTGGCTTCATCCTTCATCTTCAATGCACTGCATTTAAATGTCTGATTCCATTGTCGTAGCTCTTTGACTCTGGTCCTCTGACCCCTTCTTATAAAGACTCTTGTGATTACATTGAGCCCATTGGGATAATCCAGAATAATCATTCTATCACAAGATTCTTAATCACATCTGCAAAGTCTCTTTTTACCATTTAAGGTGATGTTCACAGATGCTGGGATTAGGGCCTCAGCATCTTTGGGGACAATTGTTCTGTCTACTACTAAAGGTGAACCCTCTTCCGTTAAATAACTCTCCACTAAATCATAAGAGTTAGCCATTAAAAAAAATGTTTACTTTTTTATAGCTATTTAAATTAAGAGTGTGGGAGTCACAGCCAACTGAAAAGAATGCTGTATGTATGTCAGCGAAATACATTTCAAAGACTGGAAAAGAAGGCTAAGATTAGAGTTTGAAAAAGATATTATTGAAGAGTGAGAGTCTTAGGTTGATTCAAGTTACTTGCCACTCACAAGGCATCAATTTCCTGGGAAGGCACCACGGAGCACTCTCGGGTTTTAAGGGTGACTTGTGTTACTTAATCAGTGTTTACACATCCCTTGTGTTTGACTGTCAGGAAAGCATTATACTCTTGATGACTCAGGGTTAGAGATGGGGATAAGAAACATTTAGACATTTTCTTATTTTTCTGGGGTGGGGGGACAATCGTAATTTTGTCAACTGTTAGATTCTCTGGCAGTTTGGGATTTGTTTTTCTCTGTTTATCCAAAAATTCTGTGCACTCTCACTCAACCTAATACAGGACTTTCTTTTGTGAACTTCAAAAGAATATTATTCTAATTATGAACACCTATCAATACAGGTCTCAGATGCTACAGATCCTGAAGCATATTTACATGATACAAAGATACATTTTTTAATGGCAAATAATTCTCACCTGGTATAATTATCACAGTTGGCAATAGGTTATCATATCTAAAAAAGGTGTTAGCATTTATTAATATTTTCTATGAGCAATCAGCCAATAAATGTATTTTCACATTCGTATGTACAAAGGCAGAGTATGTGGTAAGAATACAAATATTATCTTCATTTTAACTTAATTATATTCGGTACTACAATGTCAGTGCATTATTGGATAAAATGAAAGTACAAGTTAATATTAAAAAAAACACAAGTGCTAGAACAACCACTTTGGTTGGAAAAGGAAATGTTCCAATATAGACTGACTTTGCTACTCTTTAGAAAAAAAAAATCACTAAAGTAACTATGAAGATTTGCTGTTAATATTTCCCCTAAAAAAGAAACCTCAACTTATTCCAAGTATTTTTTTGAATTTCTTTGCTAGCAAATATCAGCCCTTTGATCGTACTGAGAACATAGTAGAAATAATAGAAAAACAATGTGTTGAAGTTATCTTCCTTGCCCTGGTAACTTCAAGTAAAGAAAGTTAACTGCTGAGCACAGCAGTGCTCAAAGAATTCATGCAGTGAGCAGCTGCCTACTTTGGGAAAACATGTGTTTAAAAATACCTTCTGCTCCAGGTAATTTTGCTTTTACAGTCCAATAAGTTTCAGCTGCTCTCAAGGACAAAACTCAGGAAATCAAGATGTTTCAATAGAAATTGCTCTAAATAGTTTAATGGATGAAATTAGTCTTTGACTGTGTCTACACAAAGCTAGTAGATCAATAACTTTGTTATATATTTGATTTTCTCAAATAATAATTTAGACTAATTTCCATGTCCAGAATTAATGTTCTATTTGATTAAATAATCATATTGATATCAAAAATTTAGTTTCCATGAGTTCTTAATTTTGGATTATATAAAATCAAATTAAGGGGCCACGTTTGAAAGTTATCATTTTAAAGATGCAGTTTTTTTTCTTTTAGATGTATGTTGCACTTTTTTTTCAAGAACTTTTATTGAGATACAGTTAACGTACAATAAACTGCATATATTTAAAGTGTACAATTAGATATTTTTTCTTATTAGTAATGTATATATGGTAATTAAAGGTGCAATATGAAGGCTGACTCTTCTCAGTAGAACACAAGCTGTTTTTATAACCAGTTCTGCTGTTTGATGCCAACAGTTTTTGATGGTATTCTCAGCACTGGAATAAGTAGTCACAAATAAAAACTAAAATTTTAATAGTTTGATGCAAAAACAATTTTAAGCACATATATACTTATTCTTAGCTTTTTTAATCTTTGAGAAAATAATATTTTAAATTTATGTAGATTTATATCATGTATTAAAATTGTTTCTATTTAATTTTATGACAAAATTATAGTGTACTTACACTATGAAATTTTTATTTGCTAGCAATGATTTTTATTTGCTTGAAAAGAGAAATTTAATCAATATTTTGCTCACAAGATAGCAAATTTCTTGATGTTTTCAAACACTCATATAATTGATCCATATGTTCACATTCAATTAATCTATTTATCCATTAGGATTTGGAGTTTTTGTTTGGCTCTTCTTTTAAAAGACAAGATTCTTCAGAGTAAGTAAAAGATAATTTTAGCAATTCTAATTTAAAATATAATGTCACAATTCAGCTAATTTAATAATGGTGAGATCAAAGATAGTTCATTCAAGAAATAATATAAATAATTGAGCACATATTTCACTTCTTGTTGCTAATTTTTGGCATTGTGTAGTCAGATCCTGAGCTTTATGTTAATATTTATGCCTTTGAATTCTGAAAACATAATTGAAAATTGCAAAACAATCTAATTATAACTGCCTTGATTCTTTATTTTCATCAATCATAGCTCAATTGAATTTCAAGAGATTGAGAGACTCCACTGGAAGTACATACACTAGCATGTGAATTCTATCCAGTTGACCTAATAAGCGGGGCACACAAGTTATGAGTCAGTTTCACCAAATGTATGACATGTCAAGTTAACAAATTTCAGTTATATTAACAACTCATAAACTTAGTGACCATTTGAGCACCAACTGTTCCATGCTGTTAAATATATTTAATCCAAGTCACCCTTCAAATTAATCTACTTGGACTCCGATAACTCATACATTGATTCCATAATACATGGGCTGCATGCTTACTACGTAAAGAGACCCGTGGTAAGAAAGACAAAGTGGTACACATCAATTTGAAATAAATAATAAACTTGAAAAAGTTGGATTTACAGGTTTTGAGACACAAACATATCACTATTATCCAAGGTGCTGATGATTGTGAAAAATTCAACTGATTATTATAATAGCTCAAAGGGGCAGAGTATAGGGTAATTGAAGTCAACCAGTAAGGCATCACGGAAGAGGTGGCGAGGCAGACTGACTGAAATATAGGGAAGGGTTTTACAGATTCCAGTGAAGAATTATTAGAGGCGTATAAAGATCGGAACAAATGCACTGCGAATGAAAGGCACAGTGCTTTTTCAGTGAATGAAGTTATTTCAATTGAAAGGAAAGTGAGAATTATGCATTTATGTATGAGTGAACTTATTGCTATATAAAAATGAGAAACAGACTGGGACAATTTTGAAGGCTTGGGGGAAAAAAACAGTTTTAAACTAGTCATTGCGTGGAAAAAAAAAACTTTCTGATTGGGGAAACCAATTATAAGTCCAGATACACAAAGAGGAGGAACATTTTTAGATTTCATAATACTGATATGAAAATGTATAAAAATGAATAGTGAGGTTGGGAGGAAAAAGAAGAATGTTCAAATCAAGGCCATAGCAGATAGCTCAGTGTTATAAAAGTGACAAGAGGTGCTGGGTAGCAAGGAAGAGGCCAACCCCACTGTTCTCTGGAAAGAATTGTTGAACTCATGTTCTTTTGGGGAAGTTAGATTTTAAGTCTGGTGAGTATGTAAAGGTGAATATCATAGAAAAAATTTAAACATGTATATACATCAATCACTATAAAGCAAAGGTATAGAATGGGATGGTGGAGACTTGTAAAAAAAAAAGCGTGGAATAAAAATAATGATAGAAAAATAGGATACATTGGATGACCCTTTGTGCTTACGCTTGTAGTAATATCATTTAGTGTGATAACAAGAAAAAAAATATAAAGCATAGAGATGTAGACAAACATGACAGAATTAGGATTAGGCTGGCATTTTGGTTTTGGGGGGACTTTTGATCAATCTCAATTTTTCAACTAGAATCCCTTCTCTTTGATAGGTAGCATTCAACTAGTTTTCAATTTTACCATGATTTTTCCTAAATAAAGCTTACTACACCCTCTGACCTGGTGTTTGACAGCACACACATTTCAGCTCCCGCAGTGGCAGGAGCGCAAAGATGTTAAGTGTATGTTTTGGCTCCAATGAATGGATTAGGAAAGTAAGTAGAAGGGCTAAATACATCGGGTCAAACCTCTAACCCAGATTTAACTGTGTCCTTTTTTGAGAATATGCCATCTTGTTGCCTATTGTTTCATTGGTGTTATATCAAACACCAAAGACTAGTTATCTTGGCATGATAAACACTGCTCACATCTTGGTAGCTTATAACAACAAAGGTTCACTCTTTCTCACTCTGCGTGTCTATTGTTTGGGGCACAGACTGACAAGGTAGCTGCCACTTTGGATCTTGGAGGTCCTTTGTGGCAAAGGGAAGGTGGCTCAGAGGATCTCATAAGGAAATAAAATACACCTGGGAAAGACACACCTCAATTCACTCATATTGGTTAAAACTATTCCTCTGGTGACAACCCAGTCACAAGATTCAGAAAGTGCAACCCTGTGTTCCTGGACACTTAGAAATGTTTGACAAATTATGCTAATAGTAAATAATGATAATAATCACCTGAATTTTTAAATTTAAAGCTGCAGCTTCAACTTTGGCAAAATAAGGATAATAATATCACCCTTCAGTGTTGTTACTATAAATATACTTAATGTATTAAAATGGCAATAATACATTTCAGTAAATGTTAAAATCCTTGTAAATGTATAAAAACTTAATATAGTATATTCTTTCCACTTCTGCAATACCCTATCCTAAGTAATCAATACTATGACATTTTTCTGTTTGGCAACATAAATCACCGAGAATATGTTTAGGAAAACTTGATTTATTTGAAAAGGATGTGATGAAACTTCCTAGATGTAAATAATCACTTCTTTAATCACATTTAATAAAATTTGCTATGTTGGACTTCTTAAAATTTGGGTATAGTTCACATGTTTGATAGTATTATGAGTCATTTCATACCAATGACGCTTATCTTTTTTTTTTTTAATAAAGCAGGGATATTTAATGCCACTCACCTTGACTTGAAATGCTACAATAAACTAATCTCCCTGAAGAGAATATCTTCCTCTAGTCTTAAACACAATCTAACAAATGTTCATTTAACTCAGCTCTTTTAAGACCAGGTTTAAGCTCATACATTTGTCTGTACATTTTCTACTGAATTACTCTTCATGTTCCTAAAGTTTCATGATTAAAACCAACTTAACTGTATGACCAAATTATAAAACTACAATGTTGAAAGTTAATCCTTCATTAATAAAATCAGGAATCATTCAACTTGGTATTAATTTTTGATTATCATTATAATCTTAATTTATTCCTCAAATTAATTTAGTCCTTCCATATTATGATAATAAAGAGAGTAGGCTTAACATTAGAATCCCTTTAAAATGTAACCTCATAGTCTTATACAAATGAAACAAATTTCATATCTTTACAGCAATGGTCTGCTATATCAGAGTGTTATGAAACTATCTCCTTCTTCTAATGATCCTAGAGAAGAGGAGAGTTTGAGGTGAAAGGAGTTTGAGGAGAGAGATGCTGCTTCCTTTGATGGACAGCTTGGCTGAAGGAGAGCAGAGTTAGCAGTGCTACTCACTGATCTGGAAATACAAGCCACTTAAGTAGCACTAAAGGCCAGTGAACTAGAACTGCTATAGCTACACTATTTGTATAATTAAATTATGTATATAAAATAATATTGTAAAATGACCATTTCAGCAAAATAGCATTTAGTGCTGTTGAAATAGTAGACCAACACTCTGTGTGTGTGTTGCAATTAATATTCCCTTTAATGTGATCATTTGTTTATTTTCAAAATACAGAATAAAAAATATTTGAACTAAAAGTTCAGGGGAAGATATGGTTAAGATATGCTTCCTACTTTCAGTAAGTGTCCGTATTCCAGCCTCATTTGTAGATGCTCATTAAAATTTTAAGAAGGGAATTAAAATTATCTTCCTCAGAATGAGGTTAATAAGATTCTTCCTTGTTAATGTGATTTTTTGCATTCTTATTTTGAACTTTTTTTATAGCTTAATGCATAAAAATACCATCTAACATAAAAATACCAGTTACATATTATATATTTTCTAACATTGGTTTTACCAACAGTCAGCAGGGAATTATTTTGATAGAGGCCTAAAACAAATACAAGACAGATTGAATTCATAAGGAGGGAAAAGATGTTTTCAGAATGGTTTCGTGTTAACCTAATGCTGTTTTTTTGTAAGTGGAGTTGCAGATATTTCAATGTCCCTAGAAGTTGATGGAATTTATTATACCTTACCTCATGTATTTAGAATTTCCACCTTTATTATTAGTAAAGTAGGACTTTCAATATACCACTTTTCTATACTCTAGAATCTGTCTTTCAGAAATCCAATCTGGATTAGGAATACAGACTCTGCACTCTGAGAGTCTAGTTAAAAATCCAAAGTCAACAAATTTTTGTTTAAAATTGGTAAAGTGTGTAAACTCTTTTGGCCTCAGTTTTCTCAACTTTAAATGAGGATGACAATGTTATATTTTTATATGGACTAAATAATATTACTGATATATAGTTTAAAAATGTTGTTATTCTTCATGGTATTACTTGTCACAATCGGTTACCTCAAACTTACATGCTTATGTTTGATTCTCTGTTGTAACCTACAGCCTATGTTTGACCCTGTTCAGATTTGGGCTCCTTATGGTCATTTCACAAAATTTATTTTCTTCCTGTTTTTAAAAATGGAAGTTTAGTTGATTTACAATACTGTGTTAGTTTTAGGTGCACAGCAAAGTGATTAAGTTATATATATATATATATTGAGATTCTTTTCCATTATAGGCAGGTCCTTGTTGTTGACCTATTTTACATACAGCAATGTGTATCTGTTAATCCAATACTCATAATTTATCCCTCCCCACCTTTCCCCTTTGGTCACCATAAGTTTGTTTTCTATGTCTATGAGTCTGTTTCTGTCTTAATAAATGCAATTGTATTGTTTTTTAGATTCCACCTATAAGTGATATCATTATCATGTTATATTTGTCTTTCTCTGTCTCACTTACTTCACTTAGTATGATATTCTCTAGGTCCATCCCTGTTGCTGCAAATGGTGTTATTTCATTCTTTTTTATGACTGAGCAATATTCCACTGTGTGTGTGTGTCCATTTTTTTATCCATTCATCTGCTGATGGACACTTAGGTCGCTAACATGTCTCAGCTATTTATAATAGTGCCGCTATGAATATTGGGGTGCATGTATCTTGATCAGATATATGCCCAGGAGTGGGATTGCTGGGTCATATTTTAGTCCTATTTTTAGTTTAAGGAAACTCCATACTCTTTTCCACAGTAGCTGCACCAATTTACATTCCCACCAGCAGTGGAGCATTCCCTTTTTTCCACACCCTGTTGAACATTTATTATTTCTAGCCTTTTTGATCAGAAATTCCATAAGATGTCATGGAAAAACCCGAATGAACCTTTTGCCAACCCAATATTTTCTCCTAGTCCATAGACTGTCTTTTTGTTTATAGTTTCCTTTGCTGTGCAAAAGCTTTTAAGTTTGATTAGGTCTCATTTGTTTATTTTGCCTTTATTTCTTTTTCCTTGGGAGATTGAGCTAAGAAAATATTGCTACAATTTATGTCAGAGAAAGTCTTTCCTTTGTTCTCTTCTAGGAGTTTTACAGTGTCATAGAGTTGTCTTTAAACCATTTTGAGCTTATTTTTGTATATGGTGTAAGGGTATGTTTTAATTTCATTGATTTACCTGAGGCTGTCCAGCTTTCCTAACACCACTTGATGAAGAGACTTTTTTTTTCTCTGTTATATATTCTTTCCTCCTTTGTCAAAGATTAATTGACCATAGATGTGTGGGTTTGTTTCTGGGCTGTCTATTCTGTTCCATTGATCTATATGACTGTTTTTGTGCCAATACCATGCTTTTTTGATTAATGTAGTTTTGTAGTATTATATGGAGTCTGGGAAAGTTATGCCTCCAGCTTTGTTCTTTTTTTTTTTTTTTTCAGAATTGCTTTGTCAATTCTGGGTCTTTTGTGGTTCCATATAAGTCTTAAGATTATTTGTTCTAGTTCTGTGAAAAATGTCTTGGGTAATTTGATAGGGATGGCATTAAATCTGTAGATGACTTTGGGTAATATGGCCATTTTAACAATATTAATTCTTCTAATCCAAGAGCATGCGATACCTTTCCATTTCTTTGAATCATCTTTAGTTTTCTTTATCAGTGTTTTATAGTTCTCAGTAAGTAGGTCTTTCACCTTCTTGGTTAGGTTTATTCCTAGGTTTTTGGTTTTTTGTTTGTTTTTTTGATGCACTTTCAAACAGAATTATTTTTTTTTTTTTTACTATCTTTTTGATATTTCATTGTTAGTATAAAGGAATGCAACAGATTTCAGCACAATAATGCCTCCACCCTGCTGAACACATTTGCCAGTTCCAATAGCTTTTGTGTGGTGACTTCAGAGTTCTCTATATAGGGTATCATTCCATCTGCATATAATGACAATTTTACCTCTTGCCTTCCAATCTGGATACTCTTTATTTCCTTCTCCTGTCTGATTGCTGTGCTTAGGACTTCAAATAGCATTCTGAATAGAAGTGGTGAGAGTGGGCATCTTTGTCCCATTCTAGAACCCAGTGGGAAGGCTGTCAGCCCTTTACTGCTGAATATTATGGAGGCTGTGGGCCTATCACAAATGGCCCCAACATGGTGAGACGTGTTTCCTCAATACCCACATTGGTGAGAGTTTTTATTATGAATGGATGCTGAACCCTATCAAATCCCTTCTCATCAATTGAGATGATCATGTGGTTTTTATCTAAAATTTTTCTTAAATAATAATTTTTATTTCTGTAAATCCTTTCTGTAAAGTCCAATGCTAGATGATAATCTGTAATATTGTTTTTAAGATGAATTAACCTACTGTGATAAACCACATAAGTAAACCAAAGGCTCTCAAAAATGACCAAATAAAAAAAATTCCATCCTTGTTTTCCTAAAAATTATCTGCCAGTAATAGCTTATTTGTCCTCCTTATCCAATCTGCTTTTTCAACAGATCATCAAATATCAATGTTTTGAGAGTTTCATGTTTCTCCCTTCCCTTTTCAAATTTGTCAAGCATTCTTCAGAGTTCATCCAATCATAGTTTTAAACCATGTATATCAATGATTCCTGCATAGATATTTTGAAATCTGTCTTTTTAGCTCCAAGTTCTAATCTCTGAATGCTACATCTCTACCTGAATGTATTAAAAGGGGTTTCAAATAACAGGTAAATATTATCAGTTGCATACACAATTTGTTCTCTGTCTTATTTGTCATGTTCAATTTAATTGTGTTATGTGTCATACAGTGATGCAAGTTTGAGGTCATCTTGGTATCTTCCATTTCTCTGGGACAATACAATCAATCTATAAATCCATCCCAGCTCTTGATACCTGCTGCCTTACCAAAGTCTAGGCATTCATTTCATCTTGCCTGAATAATTGTGATTACTTCTATTTCTGTCTCCTTCCTTCAG
Source organism: Hippopotamus amphibius kiboko (assembly GCF_030028045.1). NCBI lineage: Eukaryota > Metazoa > Chordata > Mammalia > Artiodactyla > Hippopotamidae > Hippopotamus > Hippopotamus amphibius. The sequence goes on along the minus strand of NC_080188.1, from coordinate 193,370,378 downwards.
TATTGCCTGAATTAATTTATAAAAATCTGTTATAAGTTCCAGATGCTTCATGATACCTTCCATTATTTCATTCTCTATTCTGTACATTAAACCCAAGTCTATTGATTAAACACCATATTTATTTAATTTTTATCTGCTCATTTTGGCATCTTGAGGACACAGGACATGTCTTGGGATATTGCTGGTTCTATAAAATCTAACACAGTACTTATCTTAGAAGAGATGAAGACTTGTCATATAGCCATTTCTGGCTATGTAAATATATATTTATGTCTTTATAATAGTTTCTTCTTAGTTCAACCTACTACTAAATACAATGACTATTATCCAGAATGTACTTCAAGTTATTAAAGAATTTTTATTGAAATAGAGCCAAACAGGCATTATCAGAGTAGAAAATAATCAATCTTATTAAAATATACTGAATAAATAAGGCTGATTTTAGCTGTAAGGGAGAGAAAACACAGCTTAAACTGGGTTAAACAAGAAGAAATTTATTATTCAAAGAAATACAACCTTCAGAGGTGAAGGTGGTGGGGGGTGGGTCTAGTTTGTCTATGTTAGCTTGATCCACAGTCTTGAAATAAGTAGCTGTAGTAGTTTCAGTTGTCACAAAGCAGTTGTGACTCCTTATAGAACAAGGATAGAGGTCATGTGTGTCTAACACTCTTTCTTAGGAGTAAGAAAAGATTTTTGATAACACCCTTAGCTAATTTCCTGTTATTTTCTCATTGGCCCTTGTTGGGTCATCTGCCTATTCTTAAACCTGTAATTGTTAAAGAGAAAAGGATTAACATGTCTGGCTTACAAAACTCATAACTTCTGAAATTTATCTCAGTGTTATATGGGAGGATGGAATAGAATGAGAGGTCACATTCTCCAAGTCATACAAGAATCCCTGAACAAAACTAGATGCCTTTTAATGAGGGAAAAGTGAGAAGTGGATGCAAGGAACACAACTAGCAGTGTTCTCTATACCTAGGAATTAATTAGGCATTGAGCCTGTACACAGCCAAGACTACAGCTCCCTTTATTGGGTCCACCTTCCCCTTTGTCTATCTGGTGGAAAGTACATTGTTAACAGGCTATAAAGGAGGAGTTATAAATATACATACTATATTAAATTATTTCCCTCTTTATATTTTTATCAAATTCAATTCTATATTTTCTTTCATTTACCCATTATGTCATACTACTTTTTAAGATTTCAGCTTTCTTTGAAGTAACAGAATTGATTTTGAAATCTACATGATGTATGAAGAAAAAATGAAAAAAAAACATGCTTTAGGATTTTGTGTACTTAGGGATAATTTGCTTCATGATTCACTATTCATAAATCCTGAACTTGTTCTTTCTCAGGGTTGGTTTTGCAAGTGTCTTTTCATAACTACTTGGAGTTGTCTGAAGTTAGTGTATATAAAAGTGTAATTTAGAAAACAACTTAAAGACACTAAACACTGCCTTTTTTTTTTTTTTTTTTACACTGATTTTTTGAATGAAGGCATTCTGAAATGGTTGTGTTGGTGCTAATCTTCATGTTTACTCATGGGATAAAATAATATTATAGTTTGAGACAGGCTGATGTCTTAGTCAATTTTATGCATAAGACACTAACATTTGCATCCTCAAAAAGCACTCTATGGGCAGAGCATTTCACTTTCATATAATTTTATTCTAGAAAGTAGAGTTATCTCCTCTGTTGGCAAATTTGTGGAAAACTCTATTATAAATAGAATAATGTTTATTATTGCAAAATATTTGATAGTCATAGTTGCTGTTTTAAAATTATTTGAAGGTTAATTATAACATTATTTTAGTGAGGAAGAAATTTAGCAGATAATGTAGATTATTTTGCATCTCTAGGACATTTTATATTTAAATGAACTATATTTCTATATGATGCAAATTCAGCATTATGTGCCCTATAAAATAAATGAAACCTAAATTACTGCATTTTGCAGAATCAGTACTTATAAAATGATATCTAGGGAATTTCATTTCTATACAACAAACAAAGCATAGTATTAGCAATACTGTAACACACATTTGATTTTGTTGGTCTGTAGATGAGCAAGTTCTCATAAAAACTTTGAGATACTTAAAGAGAATATTTGAAAAGCCGCTGTCTCTTGCAATGCTACGTTTCATCCTCATATTAACTAATTCTCATATTTCAACAAGTAAATACAACAGTGGAGTGACGGTAGCAGAATTTAAGATAGCCATTTCAAAAGCTTTGTCCAAAGCCAGCTCTCAAGAAAGGTAGATGTTTCTTACAACAATTCCAAATTGAGAACAATTTCCATCCTACTTTGATATTTCCTCTGAAAAAAATAGCAAAATTGGAATGAAAAAGACTCCTGTGTAATGCTTATAGTGGAGAAGTAGCTTTGTCTGATGGAAGATTAAGTAGTCTTGAGGAGAAAGGCGAGGCAGAATTCCTTAAGAAGGGATCACTAGGGCACAAAATGTAAGCAGAAGTCATAAAGTCACTTGATTTGAAATCAACGCGTTTGCAAGGATCAGAGTATCCCAGTTTGGTGACTGCTAGGGTGTTTGAAGAAGTTCCATTGAACCAAATTGCAACTTTTAATTTTACAGTAAAATGGCACCAAGGGCAATAGATATCCAGGGCCAGATTCAGGTTTACAAGGCAGCTCCAAGATGGAAGGCAACTGGGCTCTTGAAAAATCCACCATAGTCAAAAGGCATTCATATAACAAAAACTTGCCAAGAAAATAGTACCTGTTTCCATCAAGAGACAGTCAGAAGTTTGAAAATGGAAAATTTAACATAAAGAAATATTAACTAGTAGAAGGAGACTGAATGGGGCAAAGGAGTACCCTAAGGAATACAGTAAAGGTACATGAAGAAAGTGATCACTATCTCTGGGACTGAGGAAGAGCAGATAAGGAAGAAATTAAGTGCTTAGAAGATGCCCAATATCCCCCCGGTGCTAAGATTCCGACCTTGTTGGAAAGGACACGAGTGCACATGTGGACCGCTGTTGACAAAGAAACTTCCCAGAGTGCTGAACCAAGCCTGGTCTAAAGGAACAGACTGCTGGTGGTGAAGAAACTTGCTGTCGAGTGTGGCAGTCTGAAGCTGAGTCATGGGAATGGCTCACAGGGTGATGGAGAAGTTCACCAGATGCTGTTGTAGATGCAGGTGCAGTTGTGTTGAAATTGGTGGCTGAGAAACTCATTGGAGGATGGTCCGGAGTTGGTCCATGGGAATGAGTTGCTTTCTAGATAGTGCAAGTGGGTTAGAGCTGATCCAAAGGAAAGGTCCCCCAGGTAGATCAAGAAATGTGCTAGTGCATATGCATCAGATGGAAGTGGTCTGCGAAGACCACTAAGTGATTGTTACTAGGCTTTGGCACACTGAGTGACAGCCATGCTGGAGAAGAAAAGTACCCCAAGACAAGGAGAACACATCCTTCCTCTTAAAATAGCCTTGCAGCATCATTCCAGTGACCTCAACTGGGATAGCTTATATTACACTGTCTGGCAAAAGGGAAATGTTTACAGGGCACAGCACTGGTATTGTATAGGGTTGGCCAAAAAATTCATTTTGGTTTTTCTGTAAGATGGTACAGAAAAATCCAAACGTACTTTTTGTCCAACCCAATACAAGGAAGGGCAGAGAAGAAAGAGCATAGAGGCAATAAATTCATAACTGTGACAGTGCCTGTTAGTAGGGCTGATGTATTTAGTCATATCACTTCTACTTGGACTTAGGTTATAAAAAATCCTGTTATATTTTTAAGTCTACTCCATTTTGAGTGTTGCTAACAGTTGAGTGCACACCTTATATGATGTTTCAAGAGATGCTTTTAGGCTCATCTCTCATCCCTTTTTTCACCTGAGACACCCTGATTGTTACTGACACTATATATGCCTGATTGTTTCCCCAGAAACTCCCATACAAACCAAATAAACCTACACAGAAGCATAGTGAAGGGACAGATAAGGAGAGAATCTAGAAAAATAATTACTTTTTCATGTCATTTTCTAATGAACTCTTCCAAGGATGTAGCTGTGACTTCTTTTAGGAAGGAATAGAGCTTGATAATAATTTCTTTTAATCATAAACTTTTTTTTTAACATACAATAAACTGCATATATTTAGAGTGTACAATTTGGTATCCCAGTCTCCCAATTCATTCCCCCCCAACACTCCCCACTTTCCCCACGTGGTGTCCATATGTTTGTTCTCTATATCTGTGTCTCTATTTCTGCCTTGCAAACCAGTTGATTTGTATCATTGTTCTATATTCTGCATATGTGTTAATATACGATATTTGTTTTTCTCTTTCTGACTCCACTCTGTATGACAGTCTCTAGGTCCATCCATGTCTCTAGAAATGTCCCAGTTTCGTTGCTTTTTACAGCTGAGTAATATTCCATTGTATATATGTACCACATCTTCTTTATCCATTCATCTGTTGATGGACATTTAGGTTGCTTCCATGTCCTGGCTATTGTAAATAGTGCTGCAATGAACATTGGAGTGCATGTGTCTTTTTGAATTATGGTGTTCTCTGGGTATATGCCCAGTAGTGGGATTGCTGGGTCATATGGTAGTTCCAGTTTTAGTTTTGCAAGGAACCTCCATACTGTTCTCCATAGTGGCTGTATCAATTTACATTCCCACCAACAGTGCAAGAGGGTTCCCTTTTCTCCACACCCTCTCCAGCATTTACTGTTTGTAGATTTTCTGATGATGCCCATTCTAACCAGTGTGAGGTGATACCTCATTGTCATTTTGATTTGCATTTCTCTCATAATTAGTGATGTTGAGCAGCTTTTCATGTGCCTCGTGGCCATCCATATGTCTTCTTTGGAGAAATGCCTATTTGGGTCTTCTGCCCATTTTTTCATTGGATTGTTTTTTTTGATATTGAGCTGGATGAACTGTTTATATATTTTGGAGATTAATCCTTTGTCTGTTGATTCGTTTGCAAATATTTTCTCCCATTCTAAGGGTTGTCTTTTTGTCTTGCTTATAGTTTCTTTTGCTGTGCAGAAGCTTTGAAGTTTCATTAGGTCCCACTTATTTATCTTTGTTTTTATTTCCATTATTCTAGGGGGTGGATCAAAAAAGATCTTGCTGTGATTTATGTCAAAGAGTGTTCTTTCTATGTTTTCCTCTAGGAGTCTTATAGTGTTTGGCCTTACATTTATGTCTTTAATCCATTTTGAGTTTACTTTTGTGTATGGTGTTAATGAGTGTTCTAATTTCATTCTTTTACATGTAGCTGCCCAGTTTTCCCAGCACCACTTATTGCAGAGGCTGCCTTTTCTCCATTGTATATCCTTGCCTCCTTTGTCATAGATTAGTTGACCATAGTTTATCTCTCGGCTTTCTATCCTGTTCCATTGATCTATATTTCTGTTTTTGTGCCAGTACCATACTGTCTTGATCATGATAGCCTTATAGTATAGTTTGAAGTCAGGAAGCCTGCTTCCACCAACTCCATCTTTCCTTCTCAAGATTGCTTTGGCTATTCAGGGTCTTTTGTGTTTCCATACAAATCATAAAATTTCTTGTTCTAGTTCTGTGAAATATGCCATTGGTGATTTGATTGGGATTGCATTGAATCTGCACATTGATTTGGGTAGGATAGTCATTTTCACAATGTTGATTCTTCCAATCTAAGAACATGGTATGTCCCTCCATCTGTTTGTGTCTTCTTTGATTTCTTTCATCAGTGTCTTATAGTTTTCTGAGTACAGGTCTTTTACCTCCTTGGTTAGGTTTATTCCTAGGTATTGTATTCTTTTTGTTGCAGTAGTGAATGGGATTGTTTCCTTAATTTCTCTTTCTGATCTTTCATTGTTAGTGTATAGAAATGCAAGAGATTTCTGTGTGTTAATTTTGTATCCTGCAACTTTACCAAATTCATTGATTAGCTCAAGTAGTTTTCTGGTGGCATCTTTAGGATTTTCTATGTATAGTATCATGTCATCTGCAAACAGTGACAGTTTTACTTCTTTTCCAATTTGGATTCCTTTTATTTCTTTTTCTTCTCTGACTGCAATGGCAAGGACATCCAAAACTATGTTGAACAGGAGTGGTGAGAGTGGACATCCTGGTCTTGTTCCTGATCTTAGAGGGAATGCTTTCAGTTTTTCACTATTGAGAATGATGTTGGCTGTGGGTTTGTCATATATGGCCTTTATTATGTTGAGGTAGGTTGCCTCTATGCCCACCTTCTGGAGAGTTTTTATCGTAAATGGGTGTTGAATTTTGTCAAAAGCGTTTTCCGCATCTATTGAGATGATCATGTGGTTTTTATCCTTCAGTTTGTTAATATGGTGTATCACATTGATTGATTTGCGTATATTGAAGAATCCTTGCCTTCCAGGGATAAACCCCACTTGATCACGATGAATGATCCTTTTAATGTGTTGGATTCTGTTGGCTAGTATTTTGTTGAGGATTTTTGCATCTAAATTCATCAATGATATTGGTGTGTAGTTTTCTTTTTTTTTTTAGCATCTTTGTCTGGTTTTGGTATCAGGATGATGGTGGCCTCATAAAATGTGTTTGGGTGTGCTCCTTCCTCTGCAATGTTTTGGAAGAGCTTGAGAAGGATGGGTGTTAGCTCGTCTCTAAAGGCTTGATAAAATTCCCCTGTGAATCCATCTGGTCCTGGACTTTTGTTTTTCTGCAGTGTCCATTGTAACTTCTCCTGTTTCATTTCTCATTTTATTGATTTGAGTCTTTTCCCTCTTTTTCTTGATGTCTTGCTAGAGGTTTATCAATTTTATTTATCTTCTCAAAGAACCAGCTTTTAGTTTTATTGATTTTTGCTGTTGTTTTCTTTGTTTCTATTTCATTTATTTCTGCTCTGATCTTTATGATTTTTCACCATCTACTAACTTTTGGTTTTGTATGGTCTTCTTTCTCTAATTTCTTTAGGTGTAAGGTGAGATTGTTTATTTGGGATTTTTCTTGTTTCTTGAGGTAAGATTGTGTTGCTATAAACTTCCCTCTTAGAACTGCCTTTGCTGCATCCCATAGGTTTTGCCTTGTTGTGTTTTCATTGTTATTTGTCTCTAGGTATTTTTTGATTTCCTCTTTGATTTCTTCAGTGATCTCTTGGTTATTTAGTAGCATATTGTTTAGCCTCCATGTGTTTGTGATTTTTACAATTTTTTTCCTATAATTGATTTCTAATCTCATAGCATTGTGGTCAGAAAAGATGCTTAATATGAGTTCAATTTTCTTAACTTTATCAAAGCTTGATTTATGACCCAAAATGTGATCTATCCTGGAGAATGTTCCCTGTGCAATTGAGAAGAATGTGTAATCTGCTGTTTTTGGATGTAATGTCCTATAGATATCTATTAAATTAAGCTGATTTATTCTGTTATTTAAAGCTTGTGTTTCCTTATTAATTTTTTGTGTGGATTATCTATCCATTGGTATAAGTAGGGTGTTAAAATCCTCCACTATGATTGTGTTACTGTTGATTTCCTCTTTCATAGTTGTTAGCATTTGCCTTATGTATTGAGGTGCTCCTATATTGGGTGCATATATATTTATACTGGTTATCTCTTCTTGAAATGATCCCTTGATCTTTATGTAGTGTCCTTTCTTGTCTCTTGTAACATTTTTCATTTTAAAGCCTATTTTATCTGATATGAGTATCATTACTCCAGCTTTCTTTTGGTTTCCATGTGCATGGAATATCTTTTTCCATCCCCTCACTTTCAATCTGTATGTGTCCCTAGGTCTGAAGTGGGTCTCTTGTAGACAGCATATATGCGGGTCTTGTTTCTATATCCATTCAGCCAGTCTGTGTCTTTTGGTTGATGCATTTAGTCCATTTACATTCAAGGTAATTATCGATGTGTATATTCCTAGTACCATTTTCTTAATTGCTTTGTTTTTGGTTTTGTAGGTCCTTTTCTTCTTTTATGTTTCCCACTTAGAAAAGTTCCTTTAGCAGTTGTCGTAGGGCTGGTTTGGTGGTGCTGAATTTTCTTACCTGTTGCTTGCCTGTAAAGGTTTTGATTTCTCTGTCAAATCTGAATGAGATCTTTGCTGGGTGGAGTATTCTTGGTTGTAGGTTCTTTTCTTTCATCACTTGAAATATATCATGCCACTCCCTTCTGGCTTGCAGAGTTTCTGCTGAGAAATCAGCTGTTAACCTAATGGGAGTTCCCTTGTATGTTATTTGTCATTTTTCCCTCGTTGCTTTTAATAACTTTTCTCTGTAATTTTTGTCTGTTTGACTACTATATGTCTTGGCGTGTTTCTCCTTGTGTTTATCCTGCCTAGGACTCTCTGCGCTTCCTGACCTTGGGTAGCTCTTTCCTTTCCCATGTTAGGGAAGTTTTCAGCTATAATCTCTTCCTATATTTTCTTGGGTCCTTTCTCTCTCTCTTCTCCTTCTGGGACCCCTATAATGTGAATGTTGGTGCGTTTAACATTGTCCCAGAGGTATTTTAGGCTGTCTTCAGTTCTTTTCATTCTTTTTTCTTTATTCTTTTCTGCTCCAGTGATTTTCACCATTCCATCTTCCAGGTCACTTTTTTGCCCTTCTGCCTCAGTTAATCTGCTATTGGTTCCTTCTAGTGTTTTTTTCATTTCAGTTATTGTGTTGCATATCTCTGTTTGTTTGTTCTTTAATTCTTCTAGGTCTTTGGTAAACTTTTTTGCAACTTTTCGATCTTTGCATCCAGTCTTTTTTCGAAAGTGCTGGATCATCTTCACCATCATTATTCTGAATCTTTTTTCTGTAAGGGTGCCTATCTCCTCTTCATTTAGTTATTTTTTCTGAGGTTTTATCTTGTCCCTTCATCTGGTACAAAGTCTTCTGCCTTTTCATTTTCTCTATCTTTCTGTGGCTGTGGATTTCAGTTCTACAAAATGAAATACTGCTGTTACTGCTTGATAGTGCTGTCTGCCCTCTTATGGAGGAAGCTATCTAGGAGGCTCATGTGTGCTTCCTAGTGGGAGGGACTGATGGTGGGTAGGGCTGGATGGGTGGAGCTCAGTAAAACTTTAATTCAATTTGGTGAGTGGAGCTCAGTAAAACTTTAATCTGCTAGTCTGCCAATGTGTGGGACTGTGTTCCCACCTTGTTGGTTGTTTGGCCTGAGGCTACCCAACACTGGAGCTTACAGGCTCTTTGGTGGGGTTAATGGCAGACTCTGGGTGGGCTCATGCCAATGAGCTACCCAGTACCCCTGCTGCCAGTATCCCTATCTCCTTGGTGAGTCACAGCTGCCTCCCACTTCTGCAGGCAACCCTCCAACACCAGCAGGTAGATCTGGTTCAATCTCCTATGGGGTCACTGCTACTTCCCACTGGGTCCTGGTGGGCACACTATTTTTTATGTGCCCTCCAAGAACAGAATCTCTGTTTCCCCCAGTCCTGTGGTCATCCTGCAATCACATTCCGCTGGCTTTCAAAGTCTGATTCTTTGGGTATTCCTTCTCTGGTTGGTGGACTTCCAGGTTGGGAAACCTGACATGGGGCTCAGAACCCTCACTTTAGTGGGTAGACTTCTGTGGAATAACTGTTCTCCAGTTTGTGAGTCACCCACCCAGCATTTATGGGATTTGATTTTAATGCAATTGCACGTCTCCTACCATCTCATTGCTGCTTCTTCTTTGTCTCTGGATGTGGGGTGTTTTTTTTTTGGTGAGTTCCAGTGTCTTTTTGTCGATGATTGTTCAGCAGTTAGTTGTAATTCCGGTGCTCTTGCAAGAGGAAGTGAGCCCACATCCTACTACTCTGCCATCTTGATTCCACAGTCATTGAGATTGATAATAATTTAACTTGCATTTCTTTTTATTATTCTTTGCAGCAATTCATCTTAGCATCACTTGCATTGCCTGGTCCTCTGAAGCATGAATATATTAATACTAAATCTCCCCTTTAGGCTTTTGTTTGTCTCTAAACTTACTTGGTCTAAAATTATAACTAATTCTAGAGAACAGATACTCAAAACATTTGTTTGAATTTTAATCACAAATCTTTTTGAAAGCAATATGGGCCTCATTGCTATTGGTAAGTGAGGTAGTAATTATTTTTGGCAAAAGTGGCATTACACTTTTTAAAGCTTTAAGCTTTTTCTTGTGATCAATTGGTATAGGAATACATAATTTTAAGATATTGGTAGATCAAACAGCCACAACACTTAATATGGGGAAAAGCAATGATAATTCTGAAGATCATGGACTGGATTCAGTTGCTTGATGTTATTTTAGAGCTTACAGTAATACATTGATAAATTTAAGGGGGGCAGGGTGTATATTGATGCCAGAGTACCTGAAGAGCCGTTGTGGTCCTCCAGCTTACATGGAGGCTTAATGAGGTTGGTTGATAAGTTGAATTTGTTACAAGGTTCATCTTACAGATGGTTCAATTTATTCACAAATCCATCCTATGATTATGTTCCTGACATATATTTGAATTTGCCCATATGCACAATTAGAATCTATCTATATCTAGCTATCCATCTACCCATCCATCAGTCAACTTAGCAGCTACCAGTATCATTACATCCACTTTTTTATTCTTTTTTCATTTAACAAAATTTATTGATATAAAATTTATAATGCTGTGTTAGTTTTAGGCATCTGTAAAAGTAATTCAGTTATATATATATATAATTATTTTAATATGCTGATATCTTAATTTCAAATGCATTTCCAATAGCCTGCATTTGTACTCTTCTCCTTTCAAGATTACTGGTTTCGATATCTGTGGATGACTTCCTGCCTTTACTCTATGTTTGCCTTTACCAGTGAGCTTTCCCATTTTGTAATTTTCTGTTTCTAGTTGTGGGCTTCTCTTTTCTGCCTAGAGAAGTTCCTTTAGCATTTGTTGTAAAGCTAATTTGGTGGTGCTGTACTCTTCGAACTTTTGCTTGCCTGTAAAGCATTTGATCTCTCCTTCAAATCTGAATGAGAGCCTTGCAGGGTGTTCTTTGTTGTAAGTTTTCCCTTTTCATCACTTTAAATATATGGTGCCACTCCCTTCTGGCCTGCAGAGTTTATGCTGAAAAATCAGCTGATAATCTTATGGGCATTCCCTTGTATGTTATTTGTTGCTTTTCCCTTGTTGGTTTTTTTTTTTTTTTTTAATATTTTCCCCTTATCTTTAATTTTTGTCAATTTGATTATTTTGTGTCTTGGTGTGTTCCTCTTTGGGTTAATTCTGTATGGGAGTCTCTATGCTCCTGGACTTGGGTGACTGTTTCCTTCCCCATGTTAGGGAATTTTTCAGCTATTATCTCTTCAAATATTTTCTCGGGCCTTTTCTCTCCCTCTTGTCTTTCTTGGACCCATATAATGCAAATGTTGGTATGTTGGATGTCCCAGAGGTCTCTTAAACTATCCTTATTTCTTTTCATTATTTTTAAAATTCTTTTCTATGGTAGTGATTTCTGCCTTCCAAATCACTTATTCATTCTTCTGCCTCATTTATTCTGCTATTGACTCTTTGCAGTGTATTTTTTATTTCAGATATTGTAATCTTCAACTCTGTTTTTCTTTTTTCTATTTGCTTAAAAATTTCTTGTAACTTCTCTCTCTGTGCATTTGTTCTTTTCCAGTTTCTTGGGTCATCTTTATGATCATTAATGTGAACTCTTTCTCTTGTAGATTGCCTATCTCCATGTCACTTAGTTGTTCTTTGGGGGTTTCATCTTGTTCCTTCATCAGGAACATATTCCTTTCCTCCACCATCTCATTTTGCTTAAATTTCTATTTGTATATTTATCTATGTGGAAGATTAGTTACCTATCTTGACTTTGGAGAAGTGGCCCTCTGTAGAGGATGTCCTCTATGTCCCATCAGTGCTCTCCCCTCTCATCAGTGAAGGACAAGGGATCAGCTGGTCTCAGGGTAGATTCTGACCTGTGTCTGCAGATCCACTTCCAAAGACTGTGGGATTTTAGTTTTATTGCTTCTTTATGTCCCCTGGTCAGTAAGGCTTGTCTAGAGGCTCTTGCAGGCTTTGTAGTGGGAGAGGCCAGTGTCTGCCCACTGGTGGGTATAGCTGGGCTTTGGCTGTCTGGTGGGCAGGGCTGTGTCTAGGAGCATGTCTGGAGGTTGCTGTGGCCTTAGGAAGTCTTTAGGCAGCCTGTCTGCTGGTAGGTGGGACTATGGTTCCAGCTTAAGTTGTTTGGCCTGAGGCATCCCAACAGTGGAGCCTACAGGCTGTTGGGTGGGGCCAGGTCTTTGTGCTAATGACCCAAGCAAGATATCAGCCTTCAGATGAGTATCCAGATTGTGTTCACCACCACCTCTTATGTCACCAGAGAAAGCCAAGGTTGCCCTGTCTCCCCAGGAGACCGTCCAAGACTAGCAGGTAGGTCTGGCCCAGGTTCCTATGAAGTCACTGCTTTTGCCCTTGGTTCCAGTATGCATTAGACCTTATGTGCACACTCCAAGAGTGGAGTCTCTCCCCAAGTCCTTTGGAGCTCCTGAGAACATATCCTACTGGCCTTCAAAGCCAGATGCTCTGGGGGCTCCTTCTGCCAATACCAGACCCTCAGCCTGGGGAGCCTGATGTGGGGTTCAGAACTCTCACTCCCATGGGAGAACTTCTGTGATATAATTATTCTCCTGTTTGTGGGTAGCCCACTGGGTGTTATGGAATTTGACTATATCGTGAAAGTGCCCCTCCTACCATCTAGTTGTGGTTTCTTCTTTGTCTTTGGATGTAGAGTATGTCATTTGGTAGGTTCCATTCTTTTTGTTGATAGTTGTTCAGCAGTTAGGCATGATTTTAGTTTCTCTTGGGAGGAGTTCAAAGTCCTTCTACTTTGCCATCTTTTCTTGAGTCCTGCATATACTTTTTGACCAGTGGATTAAGGTTATAATAGGAGTGAGGACATGAAACTACCTACCACCCTATAACCCTATCCTTATGATAGAAAATAAGAAGTGACACTTGTTTCTGAATGAATGCAGAAATTAAAACCACTGTCAAGTACTCAAGACTCAGAGTGGTGGTCTCCATTCAATTCTTCTATCTAGCCTCTTAATAGAACATACATATCATGGCAGAAGTCAGTAGACTGCTGTAAGCTTAATGATGTATATAGCCTTTATTGAAGCTGTTCTGCTGCTATAGTATATTTACTGGTACAGAGCAGTACTGTCACTAGAATTTACTTTGTGCCAATTCCTTTCTTTGAAATTTGCATTAGAGTCAGTGCACCTTTATACAGTAAGGGCAACAGTACATTTTTACTGTATTGCCTCAGGACTATGGTTATTCTCTTGCTCATAATTAAAATATTACCTGCAGGAAACTTTTCTTTCTGAAAAAGTCCAAACTCCAGGTGACTTCATTTTGCTTACATTCTCCCTGAATATATACCAAGGGCCTCCTCTTGAATTACATCCAACTGAAAGAAGAGCAAAGAAATTTAGTCCAAACCCCATTTCTTGATGAATGGGTGGTCTGTGTTGGCATTAACTGGAAATGTGTTGTTGCCACATTATTGCCATATCAGCATAATTCCAAAGTATGAGGTTGAGGACACTCCTTCTGTGAGATAGTGGCAGTCACTAAACCTGCTCATCTACTTTCTGTGGAAGAGAAGTAGTTGGAACTCATAGGCACTAACTTGTGTGCAGAGGTAAATGTGGACATTTGGTCAGTCACCTGGCAAGAACAAATCTGGAAGACTGATGCTAGGTAGGTCCTACAGAGGGATATACAGGTGGATTTGTGTTAGTGCATACAAAATATGTGAATCTTTATGTAATCTTTATGTAAAGTGCAAGGGAAAGCAACTACCACAGAGGAGATATTTAACCACCAGATGAAGATGATACATGCTGTGGAATTAGATAGCTTCTCTTCTGTATCATCTAAGTAGTTTTACAGTAAGTCCATAGACAGGGTGGACAGACTGACAAGAATGAGGACTATGCATTTTTTGAATAAAATGAAATCATTCTCACCAAGCCATCTAGCTGTTAATGCTCATGAATGGCCAACCTGCCAGCCAAAAAAGATGTTGAGCCCTGGATATTGCAGAGGGAACCCTGCCTGCTAACTGAAGGCTGGTCAGTTACATTAGTACACTTTTATACTTTGAAGAGTTCATCTATTCTTCTTTACCAGAATTAGTCCATATTCCAGACAGAAGGATGCTTTCTCTGACTGTGATATCTCTATAGGATCATCGTCTGGGTGCTTACAAAATACATTGATCCATGAACATCGTAGCAAAAACAATGTAGATTCAGGCCAAGGGGCATATTTTATGCAAAAGAGTTGGTGCAGTGAGCTTAGAGTCACGGACATCACTAATAATTTCATATGCTCTATCAGTGAGAAACAACCACACTGATAGAAGAGATGCAGGTACATGTAAGTTTTAGGGGAAGCACCTGAGGAAGTTCAGTGCTGCCTTCCAGGAAACATAGCACACACTGAATCATTTGCCAAAATATGGTAGCATGTTCCAGTAGCTACAGTAAATGCACCCTTGAGCTGAGGGATTGAAGCAGGATAACATATCCCATCATCACGCCCACTGAGTCCCTTGAACTTTGGTTTCTCTTTCTGCAGCTTTATGTTCTGCTAAGAAAGATGTCTTAGTTTTCAAGGAGAAAACACTTCTGCCAGGGGACATATGAATGGCAGTGCTGAACTATGAGCTGCAAATAACACCCATCCACTTAGGGCTCCCCATGCAGTTTGAAGTATTGGTGAGATGAAGAAATCTAGGATGGGTAGTGATGTGATGAAGGGGATTTCTGCAGTGGCAGCAATAGCTTTTGTTATTCTTTTAAATTAATATTTTTTCTTAAGGCTCTGAGAGATTGATCTTCACAGAGACTCTGATTGATTTAACTTGTACTTTCACAATTGGTAAAGAAGTGTTCCAAAAGTAGTGTCCCATTTTGTAGTATAGAACCCAGCAGAAGGGCACCATCAGATCTGAATGCCACAAAGAATGAACTCTATCAGGCACATCCATATTGTTTCCTATTTTCTAAACCTTACCTGTCTCCTGAGTTCTTGGTCATGTTCAATACCAGGAGCTCCCATAGGGACCTAAGGCCGATATCCAGAGTCTTTGGCTCTTTCTGTTAATTCTGGACTCATGTATACAATAGCACCACTTTTCAGAGGAGGGGATTAAAATACCATAGCAGTTGCCAAAGGGACCAGACAACACTTTTCAGCAGTGTGAAATTTATTCCTTGTAGGGCAGACCTTCATCAAAGAGTTTCAGGTAGCAACAGTGTCACAGAGGAAATATTCTCTCCATTCTCTCCTTAAATAGACTAACCCAAAGTGTAGTTTCAACAGTTTCAGTAGAGACTGCCCAGGGCCACCTCACATGGTCAGGGCCCAGTCATTGCTCTTGCTGAACTGACAGCTGCCTGAGTAACATACCTCCAGAGATTTTCTCCTCTTCCTTCCCGGCCTTATAACATGCTCTCCCCACTCACTCTGCCCTGGGATTGCACCCGGTTAAGTGTTACCACTCAAGGTTTTGCTCAGATTCTGATTTCTAGAGGACGTGGGCTAAAATAAACATGGGCTAAGGTATAAGAAAATATTCTAAATGAAATTGGGTCACTGTCAGGAACGTGGATGGACTTGAGTGAAGTAAGTCAGAAAGATAGAAACAAATACTGTATCACATGTTAACGCATATATGTGGAATCTAGAAAAATGGTATAGATGATATTTGGAAAGCAGAAATAGAGACACAGATGAAGAGAACAAACGTATGGATACGAAGGGGGAAAGGGGGTGGGATGAATTGGGAGACTGAGATTGACATACATACGCTATTGATAGTATGTATAAAATAGATAACTAATGAGAACCTACTGTATAGCACAGGGAACTCTACTCAGTGTTCTGTGGTGACCTAAATGGGAAGGAAGTCCATAAAAAAGGGGATATATATATATACATATAGCTATTCACTTTGCTATACAGCAGAAACTAACACAACGTTGCCAAGCAACTATACTCCAATAAAAGTTATTAAAATATTCTAGATGGGGGTAATCCCATCACAATGTACTTGTATATCAAATCATCACATTACACAATTTAAATATTTTACAAATTTGTCAATTATAACTCAATAATAATTTTTAAAAACTACCTTAAAGTTGTGGGTAAAACTACAACCATTAATTTGCTTTATTGAGAGGACAAAAGAAGATGTAGTATAAAAGAGGTAACCTTAGTCTTTTATAGTAGAGTCCAAGAAATAATGCCTAGTATTAAAAATCAAGGTGAGTCAATATAAATATGCTATTTATGAATAGGGAAGTCAATACCAGAAGAAAATTCTAAAAGGCCTGATAGTGAGATTACTGAGTGGGGAGAAGTAGGGAAAAAGACTTTGTTTTTTTCTGTAAGCCATTTGCTATTATTTGACTTTTAAAAGGATATTCATATATTTCTTTGCCTTGAATTAAAAATAAAAAAAAAATTGTTAAAAATTTGTCAAATTATCTTTCACTTCTAAAAGTATTAATAGAGAACTCATGTTTGTGATAAACTCATATAAAATATAGGTCTAGCTTAAACTGAATGTAACTAGATTAAATATTCAGTTTTATCTATCTAAAAATAAGCATGTGACCTCTGGTTTTACCTTGAATACAGTCAATGCTGAATAAAACATATTATGACTTGCCACCGGGAAAAAAGTGTGTTTCTTTGCAATAAGTCGCCCAGGTTGAATAAACTGTCTTGCCCTGGTTTAATTTATTTAGAGACTGTTTTATTGGTTTATATACACACACCATGATTATGCAAATAGATGCAGGTGAATTCCAGATAGCCTTTGTTTGGTATTTGTGCTTTTCAGATAAGTAGCCATTCTAGCAATGGCGCATAGTTCATATAGCACCATTGTCAATCATTCAGAAAAATAACCTTTCACGTAAATATATTTTCCACATTATTCCATCCTAGTCTTGTACCAGATAAAATCAGTAAGAGTGCAATTCTCTGTTCTTGACCTTTATATGTGCTGTGAACTTTTAGAAAGAAATGAGCTCTAAGATATATTTATCATTAGTACCATTATTATTATTAAAAAATGGAGTGACTGACAAGGCCAGTTCCCAAGTTATTTTTTCTTTCAATCACAAGTTCTCATTCCTGACCCAGAGGCAAAAATGTTACGCAGAGTGAGGTAGTTGAAAGGGGAGCAGTACATCATTCTGAATATAAAAACTCTCCCACTGTAACATCTCAGAAAGCTACAAACTTCTCTGTTATTGAAAGTGCCTCTGAGGGGATGATAAGTTATTGCATTTATTTAAAGAAGGCAAGAGGGGGTACAAAGTCTTTCCTGAATTTGTTATGAGACTTTCTTGGCAACTGTGACATGGGTATATTATTTATATTCAAGAAGGTGGTATCTCACGGCTGCAATATAATTGGTTAAAAACATAAAACTTTCAAATAGTATTGTTGGATTCAGTCATTGTGCTCCTGAATTTTATTTAATGGTAAAAAATCCTAAAATAATAGAACCTTAGTGTCTGAAGGTCAGTGGTCATAGTCTATTCTTTCCCTGCCTGTCATGTTGTCTGACATTTGCTTTCACTTTTCTAGTGACAGTGAGCTCCCTGCTTCATGATGGAAAACTTCCATGTAAGAGTAAGTGTAGACAGGGATTAACCTACACAGAAGAAAAGAAAAATGTTTAGGCATCACTAACATAAACATGATGAAATCTCATTAATGCAGCAGAACTAGAGGAAGCGTACTAATAATATGAAATGCAGATTACTTTTAAAGGAAGAGTTTCAATCATTCCCAGGGCATCCAGCAACTGAAGCTAATGTATAAATACTGCCAAGTAAAAATCCTGCCAAATGCCATTTAAGGCACAAATAAGGCTCATTTTTAATTATAATTGGTATGCAGATGGTTGCTTCTAATGCAATTGAAAAGAGATTGTTTCCTTAAGTAGAACATTTCTCCTTCATATCTTGTTTGCATTATTAATTTCCTTGCCAGGTCCTTTTTTAAAAAAAATTAGTGCAAGGAAAAAGTCTAGTCCAGTGCTTGTCTGAATCAGCATAAAAATCAGTTTAAAGTTATTCATAATAACTTAAAACATTATTAATTTTTACTTGTGGATTGTGAGCCTGTATTTAGGTGCTTTGTTGATTAAATGTGTGTGTGTGTGCTTGGTTTAATCTTAATTTGTATTTATTTGAAAGGTTTATTTTATGAACAAAGCAAAACAGTATATATAAATTTTGTTCTATCAAACCTTAAAATTTAGGAATCAGATTTTGTTTGATGAGTTTTTCCCTTTAATGAATATGTATGTACCCTCAGGAAAATGAATAGCTTCACTATTTCAGAAGTTCCTAAAAAATTAAATGCTCTTATCATTTGCTTTTGTTTATAAATATATAACTTTTATTCACTCACATTGTTTAAGCAGCTAATCTTTGTATTTCTCATTAGAAAATCTTAAACAAGTATAAACAAATTTTCTGTTAAAGCTTGATTTTGCATGCTATGTTTTTATTAGTTTTTAAAAAAATTTGTTTAAGATAACGTATATTGTTATATGATATAAAGAAGAAATATTCTCTACCCCTTTACTCTTTAAATTTCTTTTCTAAACATTCTCATGAACTTTTATTTTACCTATTATGTAATCGGTTTTGTTCACTTAAGCTAATATGAGTTGCTTTATAGCATCAAATTAAAAACCTGATAATGGATTATGTGTAATTAAGTTATGTCACTCAGGTTTTTGAGATTTGTATTACTACTACAAGTGGTACAAAGATTGTCCATGAACATACCCTTTAATGTACAAAATTATTTCCTAAAGCAATAATTCCAGACACAAAATTTTTGTATTATTGTGGGATTCATTTTTTATATATTTTTCTCTAGAAACACTACTTATCTGAATGTAAAGGATGCCACTTTTTTGCATAATCTTAATTAGATTTTTGACAAATTCTTAAATCATACAAACATATTTAATATTCATTTACTTGAAAACAAGTGATTTTTAGAAATTTTACTTTCTTTACATCTCTATTGATCATTTATATTGAATCTTTTTGACTCTTCTCATTTATTTCCTTTGTCTATTGGCCATTATATTTACAAAGAATTACTCGTCAGATGTTACCCTATCTCTTTATATGATATATTACATATTGTGTACATTTCCATATTTTTAATTAAGTTGTTTTTCAAATTTAATGGTGTTACATAGATCTGTAACTTTTGATTTCTATTCTTGATATTACATTTGATAACCTTGCCACCTCAAAGTTAAATAAGAAGTAACATCAGTTTTCTTTTAGTAGGCATATAGACCATTTTGTATATAAACATTTATTTCATCTGAAGTTATTTAGAGCATGTTATAAAAAATAATTGAATTTCATCATTGTTTCCAAATAGCCAGTTGCTTACACGTGTCATAAAATGGTACATTTACTATACATTGCCACAAAAACTAAATTAAGTTTATTTCAGAACACTTTTTGACAATGGCTTATCTGTGTATGTTTGCCACTGACTCATATTATTCTTAGGCACTTTATATATACTTTAAATTTTTCTTTGGACAAAGCTCGGTTTTTATGTTGATAATTTTATTGGCCTATTGTGAAATATTGATTTTTCATGTTATCTAAGGATATTTGATAAGTGCTAATTAATGTGTCACTGAAAATATCACTGTGAATAAATTGATTATGTGACGTGAAGAGAATTGGTTTCATTCTATCCAGAAAAATCTTAATTCATCCTGCCCAAAGGCAGGAATCAAAATAGAATAAGCTTCCATCTCTAGCAATCTGAAATTGATCTAAAATCTTTGTTTTGATTTGGTTTCAGGATTTTCAGAATCATGCCTAGCCTTACAAAATGAGTTGCAAAGATTCCCAGCTGCTTATTCTTCAGACAAATGTCTCATTATTTTGACTTTATCAGATTGATTTTGATTTTATATTTTAGAAATACATGTATATATTATCTTTACTTCAATCTGCATTATAAAATGCAGGCTTGAGGTGTAAAATGAAATGAGATTTGAACAATACATGCAACACTGCAACTGACATCCTTAAGAAGCGATTATTTCCATATCCCCAGAAAGTTTTCTAATGTCTTTGCAGTCAACACCCCTTCTGACCGCAGATGTGTTCTTGACTTTCATATAGTGAAATAATTCAATATATATATATTGTGGCCACGTTAACTTGATACACATCTAGAAGATTATTCCACAATGCCGTGTATATCACAATACATGACAGAAGAATATATTCCATTTTATAAATTTTCCAAAACGTGTGCATTTATTCTCCTCTTGACAGATACTTGAATTATTTAGTTTGAGTTACTATGAATGAAACTGCCGCAAACATTTATATGAAGGTTTGGTGGAGACATGTTTTAATTTTTCTTGGTAAAATATCTGAGTGAAATTGCTGCATCATACTTAAGTTCTAAGATACTGCCAAACTTTTTTGCATTTGGTGTTGTGGCATTTTGTATTACCTCAAGCTTGTTTGAGAGTTTCAATTGCTCTATACAGTTCACAACACTTTCATATTGTCCTTTTTAAATTTTGGCATTCCAGCAGGTGTGTAGTTACAGCTTACAGTCATTTTTAATTTCCATTTTGCTAATGCCTGATTGAGTTGAGCATCTTTAAACGTGCGTGTGTGTGTGTGTCTGTGCGTATGTATATTAGCCATTCATGTATCTTGTGAAGGGTCTGTAGAGATCCATCATGCATTTTTGTTGTTAGTTATATAATACACATATGATATTTTTGGAGATATATGTTTATATTTATATATACATACATATGTATAGTAATTTTTTCAAAACTGTGCTTTTAAAAATCTTTTAGTGTAATTTTAAAAACAAAATGTTTTAACAAGTACAAATTATAATTCTTATTCTCATTGTTAGCAACTTTTGGGTCCATCTAATAAATTTTTTCTGACTCTAAATTCATGAAAATGTTCTCATATATTTTAGCTAAAGTTTCATATTTATATCTTTTATATTTTAGTTCAGACCCATTTTATTTTTTAATTTTATTGAGGAATAGTTGATTTATAATGTTGTTTAATCTCTTCTGTACAGCAAAGTGATTCATTTATACATATATTTGTGTGTGTATATATATACACACTTTTTCATATTCTTTTCCACTATGCTTTGTCACAGGATATTGAATATAGTTCCCTGTGCTGTACCGTAGGACCTTGTTTTTTATCCATCCTATGTATAATAGTTTGCCTCTGCTAATCCCAAACTCCCATTCCTTCCCTACTTTACCCCTCCAACCCCCCCTTTCCCTTGGCAACCACAACTCTGTTCTCTATGTCTGTGAGTCTGTTTCTGTTTTGTATATAGGTTCATTTGTGTCATATTTTAGATTCCATGTATAAGTTATATCATATGATATGTCTTTCTCTTTTTGACTTACATCACTTAGTATGATGATCTCTAGGTTCATCCATGTTGCTGCAAATGGCATTATTTCATTGTTTTTGATGGGTAATTTTCCATTCATCTTCTTTATCCATTCATTTGTCAGTGGACATTTAGGTTGTTTCCACTATTGTTAATAGTGCTGCTGTGAACATAGGGAAGTATGGATCTTTCTGAATTATAGTTTTGTCTGGGTCTATGCCCAGGAGTGGGATTGCTGGATCATATGGCAGCTCTGTTTTTAGCTTTTTGAGGAACCTCCATACTGTTTTACACAGTGACTGCACCAAATCACTTTCCCACCAACAGTGTAGGGGTTCCCTTTTTCCCACACCCTCTCCAGCATTTTGTTATTTTTGGACTTTTTAATGATGGCCATTCTCACCACTGTGAGATGGTACCTTATTGTAGTTTTGATTTGCATTTCTCTAATAATTAGCAATGTTGAGCATCTTTCCATGTGCTTATTGATCATCTGTATTTATTTTCTGGAGAAATGTTTATTTAGGTTGTCTGCCCTTTTTTTTTTTTTTTTTTTTTTTTGATTGGGTGTTTTGTTTTTTTGTTATTGAGTTGTATGAGCTGTTTGTATATTTTGGAAATTAAGCCCTTGTTGGTCGCATGATTTGCAATTATTTTCACCCATTCTGTAGATTGTCTTTTAATTTATGGTTTCCTTTGTTGTGTGAAAGCTTGTAAGTTTGATTAAGTCCCATTAGTTTATTTTTTGTTTTTAATTCTATTGCCTTGGGAGACTAACCTAAGAAAACATTAGTATATTTATATCAGAGAATGTTTTGCTTGTGATCTCTTCTAGGAGTTTTATGCTGTCATGTCTTATGTTTGTCTTTAAGCCATTTTGAGCTTATTTTTTGTGTAGGATGTGAGTATGTGTTTTAACTTTATTGATTTACATACAGCTGTCCAACTTTTCCAACACAACTTGCTGAGGAGACTTTTTCGCATTGTATATTCTTGCCTCCTGTGTCAAAGTTTAATTGATCTTTTTTAGATTCCGTATATATGAGTTAGCATACAATATTTGTTTTTCTCTTTCTGGCTTACTTCGCTCTGTATGACTATCCACCTCATGACATATAGCTCCATTTCATTCCTTTTTATAACTGAGTAATATTCCATTGTATATATAATGCCACATCTTCTCTATCCATTCATCTGTTGATGGGCATTTAGGTTGCTTCCATGTCCTGGCTATTGTAAATAGTGCGGCAGTAAACATTATGGTACATGTTTCTTTTTGGATTATGGTTTTCTCTGGGTATATGCCCAGTGGTGGGATTACTGGATCATATGGTAGTTCTATTTTTAGTTTTTGAAGGAACCTCAGAAACTGTTTTCTATAGTGGCTGTAACAACTTACATTCCTACCAACAGTGCAGGAGAGTTCCCTTTTCTCCATACCCTCTTCAACATTTGTTGTTTCTAGAGTTTTTGATGATGGCCATTCTGACTGGTGTGAGGTGATACCTCATTGTGGCTTTGACTTGCATTTCTCTAATGATTAGCGATGTTGAGCATCTTTTCATGTGTTTGTTGGCCATCTGTATGTCTTCTTTGGAGAAATGTCTATTGAGGTCTTCTGCCCATTTGTGGATTGGGTTATTTGCTTTTTTGGTATTAAGCTGCCTGAGCTGCTTGTATATTTTGGAGGTTAATCCTTTGTCCATTGCTTCGTTGGCAAGTATTTTCTCCCATTCTGAGGGTTGTCTTCTTGTCTTGTTTATGGTTTCTTTCGCTGTGCAAAAGCTTTTAAGTTTCATTAAGTCCCATTTGTTTATTCTTGATTTTATTTCCTTTATTCTAGGAGGTGGGTCAAAAAGGATTTTGCTTTGATGTATGTCATAGAGTGTTCTGCCTATGGTTTCCTCTAGGAGTTTTATAGTGTCTGGCCTTACATGTAGGTCTTTAATCCACTTTGAGTTTATTTTTGTGTATGGTGTTAGGAAGTGTTCTAATTTCATTCTTTTACATGTTGTTGTCCAATTTTCCCAGCAGCACTTATTGAAGAGGCTATCTTTTTTTCATTGTATATTCTTGCCTCCTTTGTCAAAGATAAGCTGCCCGTATGTGCTTGGGTTTACCTCTGAGTTCTCTATTCTGTTCCATTGATCTTCCTTTCTATTTTTGTGCCAGTGCCATACTGTCTTGATCAATGTGGCCTTGTAGTATAGTTTGAAGTCAGGAAGGCTGCTTCCACCAACTCCATCTTTCCTTCTCAAGATTGCTTTGGCTATTCAGGGTCTTTTGTGTTTCCACACAAATCATAAGATTTCTTGTTCTAGTTCTGTGAAAAATGCTCTTGGTCATTTGATAGGGATTGCATTGAATCTGTAAATTGCTTTGGGTAGTACAGTCATTTTCACTATGTTGATTCTTCCAATCCAAGAACATGGGATGTCTCTCCATGTGTTTGTGTCATCTTTGATTTCTTTCCTCAGTGTCTTTATATTTTTCTGTATACAGGTCTTTTGCCTCCTTAAGTGGGTTTATTCCTAGGTATTTTATTCTTTTTGTTGCAATGGTAATAGGGAGAGTTTCCTTAATTTCTCTTTCTGCTTTATCATTGTTGGTGTATAGGAATGCAAGAGATTTCTGTGCATTAATTTTGTATCCTTCTACTTTACTAAACTCATCAATTAGTGCTAGCAGTTTTCTGGTAGAGTCTTTAGGATTTTCTATGTATAATATCATGTCATCTGCAAAGAGTGACAATTTTGCTTCTTCTTATCTAATTTGGATTCCTTTTATTTCTTTTTCTTCTCTGATTGCTGTGGCTAAAACTTCCAAAACTATGTTGAATAATAATGGTGAGAGTGGGCACCCTTGTCTTGTTCCTTAAAGGGAATGCTTGCAGGTTTTCACCATTTAGAACGATGTTGCCTTTTGGTTTGTCATATATGGCTTTTATTATGTTGAGGTAATTTCCTTCTATGCCCATTTTCTGGAGAGTTTTTATCATAAATGGATGTTGAATTTTGTCAAAAGCTTTTTCTGCATCTATTGAGGTTATCATATGGTTTTTATCCTTCAATTTGTTAATATGATGTATTACATTGATTGATTTCCATATATTGAAGAATCCTTGCATTCTGGGGATAAACCCCACTTGATCATGGTGTATGATTTTTTTTTTTTTTTTTTTGGTTCTTTTTTTTCTGTCTTGTACATCTGGGTTTTTGCACTGGTATGCTTTTCTTTCTGCATCACAACTTTTCTACATTACTTCTTGTAAGACAAGTCTGCTGGCAAAACATTTTCTTAATTTTCTTTATGTGAAAATGATTTTATTTTTCTCATTTTTGAAGGATATTTTCACTGGATTTAGTATTCTAGGTTAACAATTTTTCTTTTTTTTAGCATTTTAAATATGACATTTCTTTGTCTTCTGGCTTCTGTTTCTGAAGCTAAGTAGGAAATGGTTTATCTCACACCTTTGTAAATAAAGGATCTTTCTGGATGTTATCAATTTTTATAAACCTATTTTTAATTTTCAGCAACTTGACTATTATAGGCACAAGCATTTTTTTTCTTTTAATTCTCTTTGAGGTGTGTTTATCTTCTTGGAATTTGAATTTACTTTGAAATATATGGGACAATTTTTCCTGTTTCTCCAGTATATTTCCTTGACTTCCTATTCCTTTTCAAAATCAATCTCTCTCCCTCTCTCTCTTTTCCATTCAGTTTGGGACTCTAATTATATATATTTATTTAAAACTTTGTTTTTCATTAATAAACTTTATTTTTATAGCAGTTTCAGATTTATGGCAAAATTCAGTGGAAAGTGCACAGAATTCCCATACAGTCTCTGTTTTCACATGCACATGCAATCTTCCCCACTATTGACATTCTGTACCCCAGTGGTACATTTGTTATAATTCATGAACCTACACTGGCACATCATTATTATCCAAAGCCATAGTTTACATTAGGGTTCGCTCTTAGTGTTGTACATTCTCTGGCTTTGGACAAATGTATAATGACTTATCCACCATTGTAGCCTCATAAAGAATCATTTTACTGCCCTAAAAATCCTCTGTCCTCTGCTTATTCATTCTTCTATCCTCCCTATCCAACTTTTTGATCTTTTTACTGTCTTCATAGTTTTGTCTTTTCTAGAATGCCATAAACTTGGAGTCACACAGTATGTGGCCTTTTCAGATTAGCTTCTTTCACTTAGTGATATGCATTTAAGCTTCCTTTATGTATTTTCATGACTTGGTAGCTCATTTCTCTTTAGTGCTGAATAATGTTTTATGGTTTGGATGTACCTCAGTTTGTTTATCCATTCACCTACTGAAGGACATATTGGTTGCTTCCAAGTTTTGTCAATTATGAGTAAAGTTTCTATAAACATCCATGTGCAGGGTTTTGTGTGAATATAAGGTATCAGTTTCTTGGGGAGATAGCAAGGAGCACAATTGTTTATTGTATGATAAGATTATTTTATAAGAAAATGCCAAATTGGCTTCCAAAATGGCTGTACTATTTTGCATTCCCGCAAGTAATGTGTGAGAGTTTCTTTTTCTCCACATCCTCACCAGCATTTGGTGTCATCACTGTTTTGTATTTTGGCCATTTTAATGGGTGGATAGTCACTGTTGTTTTAATTTGCAATCACCTAATGACATATGATGCTGAACATCTTTTCAAATCCTCCCTTGCCATCTCTTTATCTTCTTTGCTGAGGTGCCTGTGTAGGTCTTTGGTGTATTTTTTAATCACATTGTTGGTCTTCTTACTGTTGAGTTTTAAGCACTCTTTGTATATTCTGTATAACAGTACTTTATCAGATGTATCTTTTGCACATGTTTTCTCCCAGTCTGTGGCTTGTCTTCTCATTCTTTTGACATCATCTTTTACAAGAAGTTCTCAATTTTAATGAAGTCCAACTTATCAATTATTTCTTTCATAGATCATGCCTTTCATGTTGTATCTACAAAGTAATTGCCATATTGAAGGTCATCTAGGTTTTCTCCCATGTTATCTTCTAGGATTTGTTTTGTTTTTGGTTTGACATTTAGGCCTATTATCCACTTTGAGTAAATTTTGGTGAACGATATAAAGTCTGTGCATAGGTTTGTTCTTTTGCATGTAGATGTCCAGTTGTTTTAGCACCATTTGTTGAAAAGATATTCTTTGCTTTGTTTTATTTGCATTTGCTCCTTTCCCCAAAATTAGTTGACTACCCTTAAATGGATTTATATCTGGGCTCTTGGTTCTGTTCCATTGATCTCTTGTCTATTCTTTCGCGAATAACACATTTTCTTGTGCTATTCATGAAAGCTGTACCTTTATAATAAGTCTTGAAGTTGGGCTGTATTAGTACTCACACTTTGCTCTTCTCCAATATCATGTTGGCTCATAGGTCTTTGATTCGCCATATAATTGCTGGAATTGCATTGAATCTGTAGGTCAAGTTGAGAATAATTGATGTCTTTACAATGTTGAATCTCCCTATCCATGAACATAAAGTATCTCAATTTATTTATTTCTTCTTTGGTGTCTTTCATCAGAGTTTTATAGTTTTCTTCATATAGATCACATAAACAATTTGTTAGGCATCTACATAAGTATTTCATTTTGGGGTGTCACTATCAGTGGTACTGTTTTTAATTTCAAATTCCACTTGTTCATGGTGATAGTTTTAAGCTTTATTAGTGTAGTACTTAAGTCATCTTTGTCAGGAGCTCTGCTGAGCTGGGAGATTGGGGTGCCAAGTGTCAGAATAACAGCAAGACAAAGATGAAAGAGTTAGGCTCTTAATCACTATGATAACAATAGCAAGAGTCTAAAACTGGAGAGAGGCCCAACTCCCCCATCCCACTTTCCCCCATGGAAAGGGACATGGGTTGAAGATCAAGTGGATCAACACATAAGTAGGAGCCATCTCAGTGTTGAGAGCCCCCTAAACTACATGCTACAGCAGTTTTATGGACTCTAGGGTCAAGAGAGAAGGGCAAGGAAGAGGGGTAGTAGTGGAAAAGCACTGGGTACAGAGTTCAAGTGGGGAAAAGCATGTTCAAGTTTCTCCCCTCCTCCTTCTATATGGAAGCCTCAGCAGAAGACCTCTGGCCAAGGTCCTGGCAATGAAGGCGCAGGGGTTAGGATAGGAAACACAGAGGAAAGCAGCATGGCTGGCCAAAGGGGCCTGAATCCTTGACTGCAGCTTCAGAGACAGCAATTCATTGAGTGATGCGGGGAAGGCAGCTATCTCTCATATATCCTGCAAAAGGTTTAGGCTTTGTA
The DNA here is from genome assembly GCF_030028045.1 of Hippopotamus amphibius kiboko. Lineage (NCBI taxonomy): Eukaryota > Metazoa > Chordata > Mammalia > Artiodactyla > Hippopotamidae > Hippopotamus > Hippopotamus amphibius. The sequence continues at coordinate 193,342,643 of NC_080188.1, read as the reverse complement.
ATGGCCTATTATTAGGCCTGAAAGAACCACATAGGTTTTCAACCAGGGCTCAAATGCCTCAATGGCTTTTTTAGTTCCTAAAACAAATACCCTGAGTTAGGAGATCACTTCAGTCTATGTCTATAACTTTGATGTCCCTGAGTACGGTACAATCTGTTAACTTGGTTCTGCTCTTAACCCTGAGATCTCTGCTTTCTGGTAGGGCCCTCATATTTGCAGTCTAGTTCTCAGCAAGGACAGTGGGGTATAGTCACACACATTTATTAGACCTGACCTTTCCATTTCCTATTGCAATAATAAATACCCTGATCTGTAGGTTCTAGCTGCACCAGCTGCTGTGTATTCCAATATCTGTCTCATCAGCTCAGTGAGGATGTCCTGACCTTGGGTTCTGTCTCCTATGCTCCTTAAGCAGGTGTCTGAAAATTATTCCAAGGCAGAGAGCCAAGGTGAAGACGAGGCTCACTTTTTGTATTTTTCTTTGCTCAGGGATTGCTGGTCTATGATGTATATTGTCCAATACCTGAAAACAGTTGCTATGTGCATGTTGTCTAATGTTAAGATTCTGTATAGCAAGATGAGAAACCCAGTACCAGCAATTCATCATTGTTTAGTAATGTCTTTTATGCCATGATTATATTTTTGCACTGAAATTTACCTTCTATTTTGTTAAAAATCACATTATCTGAAGAACGTGGAAACAAACAGCATTGACATAGAAAAATCCTTGCCAATTTTGTTATAAATTTCCTAGGAAATACCACAAAATATCAATTATTTACTCCAAATTAGGCATAAATATTTAATGCAAAGTTAAAAAGATAACCACTTACCCTGCAAGTGATAATGTAGAATACTTGTAAATTTGTTCTAGAAAAATCAAAAGGTAAATAACCTGAACATGAAATAAAATGAATACATGAAAAATAAATGCTAGATAACATTATTATAGTTGGCAATTTAAAATGGAAAAACTGGAAATCTTTTTTAAAACTAAATAAGGAATTTAAGTGCTTAATGAAATTCTTACAGAAAATTGGTTTCTTTCTCAAAGTTATTGTCAGTAACTGTGTTTATATTCATAATCATGGAAAAAAGACATTTTTAGAAAATTGTGAGGTCATATTTCCATATAAATGGTTAAGTAAAAAAAATAAGAGAAATCCATTTAACTAACATAAAAATAATCTACTTTTTGAATATGTAATAGCTTTTACTTGAAATTTCTTGGAAAATTGCCTTTTGATAGTACTTATTTTAAAATTATGTAATTGTATTTATTTATATGTGGATTCATTTTTTTCTGCTTGGCTTTGGATATGTATAACTTCCTAGTAAGTACTGCATCTATTTTTGTTACTTACTGGCACACAGTTAGGTGTGAATTGATCTTATGATTTTGGAATGTCTCTGTATTTGTGGTCATGCCTAATTTATTTTTTATATCATATAATTATTTACATGTATTCTTTTTTTGCTTGGTTAGCCTTTCCTCAGTTTAGCTGTGATAATGATTCTTACATTTATTGATTGATTGCAAACTTTTTTAGATTACTAATGTGGTAATTTATGTTTCATAATTATTATTTTCTGTTACTTTTTTGTATAATTCATTTTTTTTACATCTAAGTGATTATCATAGTTTTGTCTTTATTGCAAATTTTAAAAACTTTGCACAAATCATCATTCATTGTCATTCTTGGTGCTTTTTTCTTTGAATTATTCATGGTTGAAATATATGTGATCCCTGATTTCTTTGTGTTTTCATTTACTCGATTTTGGACAGATACTACTTTAACAATTATCTGTGATTTATTTTACTTTTACCTATGAATAAGGTGTATTTGAATTTGTTTCTAATCTAAATGTACTTATATTTAGAGCACATATATTTTGTCTCTGCTTCCATTTTATCTTATATCTTTTTTAAAAATTTGTTTTAACTTTAGATATTTTTTCTATGTCCAATGTTTAATATTTTGTTTTCTCCATCATTGTGATATAATACCAGATATTTTACTGCAAGTAGCACTTTTAAATTTTTAGATGTATTTATTAAGCCTGTATTTTGTCATTCTGTCATTTTTAAGGCTGAATTAGCAACTCTAAGATCTCAGATAATTTATGTAATCAAATAGTTTTACTTCCAGTCTTCCAAATCTTCTTTTCCCAAGTACTTATGAATCATTGAATATAAAACTAGGAGTGCCAGATTGAGATTATTCCTACTACATTAAGCAGTCTCTTCTAGAGTATCTCTTTTTAATTTTTACTTGTGCCTCATGCTTCAAAATTGATCTTAAAACATTCATTTTGAAGAGGTCTTTTCAGCTGCAGCACTGTTGGCATTTGGGGCCAGATGATTCTTTCTTTGTGGGAAGCTATCCTGGGCATTGTAGGATATTTATCAAACTTCACTTAGCTGTAGCAATCAAAGATGTCTGCAGACATTGCCAAATGTCTTCTGGGGGTAGGTAATATCACCCCAGTTGAAGACTATAGATTAACATTTAATTTTTATTTTAGTTAATTTTAGTTCTTAAGCACTTTAGTGTTTATCATTTCTGTTTTCTAAAATCCACATTTTATGTCATTTCAATATTTTCCAGGGGTAGCTTGTTGAATTTATGCCCTGCTCTTTGTTTATCTAACAATATTTTTTGTTATATTTATTCATGAAAGTTTATTTGTCTGGGTTTGCAATCTAAGGAGTTACTTTTTTTCCTTTCAAAGTCTGTAGATTTCATGACACTTTGTTCATGCATAAGAAGGTAAGACTGCTTGGTATAAGTTTTTAAGTGAACTTTTTCTAATTTTTTTTTTATTTGTCCAGAATTGTTACCTAAATAGGTATATTCTGGGTCTATTTTCATTAGTTTATTTTTGATTGTTTTTATTGAAGTTAGTTGATTTACAATATTAGTTTCAGGTGTAAAACATAGTGATTCAACATTTTTGTAGATTATACTCCATTTAAAGTTATAAAATTCCCTGTGCTGTGCTTTATATCCTTGTAGTTTATTTTATACATAGTAGTTTGTGCCTCTTAAACCCCTGCCCCTATGTTGCCCTTCCCCCCTTCCCTCTTCCCACTGGTAAACATTAGCTTCTTCTCTATGTCTGTGAGTCTGTTTCTGTTTTGTTATATTCATTTGTTTGTTTTATTTCTTAGATCCCACGTATATGACTCTATCTGAATCTCTGACATTTCACTAAGCATAATATCCTCTGAGTCCATCCATGTTGTTTCAAATGGCAAAATTTCATTTTTTTTCATGGCCTAGTAATATTCCATTATGTATATATACCACATCTTTTCATGTAGCTGTTGGCCATCTGTAAGTCTTCTTTGGAGAAATGTCTATTCGGGTGTTCTTATTTTTAATCATGTTGCTTGTTTTTCGATGTTGAGTTGTATGAACTGCTTATATATTTTGGATATTAACCTCTTAATGGTCATGCTACCTGCAAATATTTTCTCCATTTCTGTAGGTTGTCTTTTCATTTAGTTGATGGTTTCCTTTGCTATGCAAAAGCTTTTAAATTTAATTAGATCACATTTGTTTATTTTTCCCTTTGTTTCCTTTGCCTTAGGAGAAGGAGCCAAAACAATATTGCTACAATTTATGCCAGAGTGTTCTTCCTATATTTTCTTCTAGGAGTTTTATGGTTTCTAGTGTTACATTAGGCCTTTAATCCATTTTGAGTTTATTTTTTTGTATTGTGTGATAAAATGTTTTGATTTCATTCTTTTACATATAACTGTCCAGTTAACCCAGCATGACATATTGAAGAAACCCTTCCCCTTGTATAATCTTGATTCCTTTGTTGTGGATTAATTGACTGTAAGTGTGTGGGTTTATTTATGAGTTTTCTGTTCTATTCCATCATTCTATATGTCTGATTTAATGCCAGTATCTTACTGTTTTGATTACTGTAACTTTGTAGTATAGTCTGAAGTCAGAGAACATGATACCTCCAGCTTTGTTCTTTTTTTTTCAAGATTGCTTTGGGTTTTTGAGGTCTTTTGTGTTTCCATATAAATTTAAGGATTATTTATTCTAGTTCTGTGAATATGTCAACGGTGTTTTGAATAGAGATTGCATTGCATCTGTATATTGATTGTTTAGTATGGATATTTTAATAACATTAATTCTTCTAACCTATGAACACAGGATATCTTTCTATTTCTTTATTTCATTTTTAATTTTTTTCATCAGTGTTTCATAGTTTTCAGAGTATGGGTCTTGCACCTCCTTGAGTAAGTTTATACCTAGGTGTTTTGTTCTTTTTAATGTGATTTTAAAGGGGATGGTTTCCTTGATTTCTCTTTATTATAGTTCATTATTAATGTATTGAAAAGCAAAATATTTCTGTATATGTTTGCATTGATTTAGCTTGCTGCTAAAATTTTAAAAAAGTTATCAATAATAAGAACAACAAACACAATAACTTGCTATTTATTGAATTCAGATATGCTTTGTGTGTTAAAAACATTATCTTATTTAATCCTCAAAACAATCTCCATTGTCAGAAGACAAAAATACTTGAAGAAATTGAAAAGTAAGAATGAACATAAATATAGACACCAAGGGGGGTAAGGGGCAGTGGGATTAATTGAAAGATTGGGATTGACATATGTACACAAAATGTATAAAATAGATGACTTATGAGAACCTGTTGTATATACAGAGAATGCATGGGGTCAGAAGTGGGTACAGTAAGGAAGTAAGAAACTTTATGATGAGAACAGGCTCTATTGTGATTATACAACTAAATAATTACACAAGTTCATCAAAGTTTACTTAAATTGAGTGAATTTCATTGCATGTATTAAATAAGAATTGAATGAAAAAATAATCCTATTTAAGCTATTTATTCTCTCTGTGGCACTTTTTTTAAAGTTGATTGAGATGTATTTGACAAACAAATTCCAGACAGTCGCAGCATATATTTTGGTGGGTTTTGACTTACTTGTACAGTCATGAGATAAACACCATAATCTAGATAATGAATGACTTACCATACATGTTGTTAGGCCCCTTTGTTATACATTATCCCCATGATATCTCCAGGTAACCACTGGTCTGCTTTCCATCCCTGTAGATCAGTTGGTATTTCCTAGAATTCTATATAAATAGAATAACTGAGCATATGGTCTATTTTTTCCTGGTTTCTTTCATTCACTGTAAATGTTTTGAGATTCTTATAGGTGAATTCATAAACAATGTGTTCCTTTTTATTATTGAGAAATATTCCATTTTATCAATATACCAAGGTCTATTAATCTATTCAATTTTTAATGGGCATTTGTGTGATTTCCAATTAGGAGCTATTAAAAACTGCTATATATTTTTGTATAAATCTTTCTTCTCCCATTATAAATACCTAGGTGTTGAATGGCTGGAACATATGATAGATGAATATTTTAAATTTTAAGGAAACTACCAGCCTGTTCTCTAAAAAGCTCTACCATTTTGCATCTCTGTTAGTAGTAGATAAAAGTACTAGTCCACATCTTTGAAAACTTATGTTCGTTATTTGTTTTTCCTTTACTTTAAAAAATTTTTTTTGAACTGCATATATTTGGAATCATACAATATGTAATTTTTGTATTTGGCTCTTCACTTGGCATACTATAATGAGATTCATCCACATTATTATGTGTATTAGTATCATATTTCCTTTTATTTCTGAGTATTATTTTATAGTATGACTATGCTAGAATTTCTTTATCCATTTACCACTTAAAGGTTTGTATGCTTGCTTCCAGATTTTGGATATTATATGTCCATATCTTTGTGTAGATATATGTTTTTATTTGGGTAAATGGCTAGGAATGGAATTGCTGGATCATATGCGATGCATATGTTCACCTTTGTAAGATATTGCCAGAGTGATTGGACCACTTAGCATTTGCATCGCTAATCTACAAAATTTCCAGTTGGTCCACATGCTCACCTGCAGTTGGTATGTTAGTCTTTAACTATTCTAGTGGGTATGTACTAGTATCTCGTTGTTTTAATTTGCATTATATACATGTGTGTATATAAATATACATATATATGTATATAATTTAGAAGTATATGTTCAAATAATTTGACCATTTTTTTTTATTGGATTGTTTATCTTCTTATTGAGTTGCAAGACTTTTGTACGTATTCTGGATGCTCTTTTTCAGATAGGTTTTCAAAACATTTCTCCAAGTGCACTTGCCTTTTTGTTATTTTAATAATGTCTTCCAATGTGTAAATTATTTTACTTTGTTGAATTCCCTTTTATCATTTTTTTCTTTTGTAGCTTGTGCTTATTTTGCTATCTTTGAAAAATCTTTGCCTAACTCAATATCACAAAAATTTTCTCCTGTATTCTTCAAAAACAGGTTCTTCTTTATTTCTTGTTAATCTAGATCAATGATCAAAACTAGGATCTGTTGTAGTGTGGGGGCTTCATGCAACCTCTTTGTAAATCCAATTCTTTATAATGTGTTTATGGTGTGTCTACTTCATTTGCCCAGCCAATACCATGGTATTCATGATTACTCCATGAATACAGAAGAGTATTGGTCACGAATAGAGCCATGGGGCTACAGTCTCAACTCTAGAATACAAGACTCAAGCTTCTGTGACCCTGATGTGAACACAGGATGAGAGCAAGATTTGAAAAAATGAGAGCTCACACTGCAGGCAGGCCAGTACAAGAAAGAGGCTTAAAACTCAAAGGGTCAGAACCATACTTGAGTAGCTTCTTCTGCCTGGATTAAAAAAAATCAGATGTCAGTCCACCTCTATGGGTGAATAAAGGGTGGAGAAAAAGAGGAAATCTTGTGCCCAGTTAGTTCTCTGAGAGGGAAGTCTGTTTTACCAGCCCCTATTTTATTGGCTTGCAGGAAAAATAGGGAAGGGGTTCCCTGTGGCACATATTATTCAATTTTACTGTGTGCTTACTTACTTTTATTTCTTTTAAAAAATGTATTATTAGGAGACCCTGGTAATGTTAGCTATAGTACTGATGCATGACATATTTTTTTTCTGACCTAATTAATTCATTTGGAATGTTAGGCAACAGTGTCCTCTCTTCAATTTCTTTACTGTCTAAGCTGAGGAACGCCTAAGCCAATTACACTGTGTGCAGAACATGAGTGGCCTGCAATTTCTACTGATATTAGCATTAGCAGCATGTTTGTATTTTACAAGTGCCTACAATTCTTAACCTTTTTATTTTTAGTTGTTCTAGGACTAAAACTGCTGCTAGGTATGTTTTTGTAGTCTGTGTTATTTTTATTAAAATATAGTTGATTCACAATGTTGTGTAAGTTCCTGGTGTATAGCAAAGTGATTCAATTATACATATACATACACATATTTTTTCATACACTCTTCTATTATGCTTGTTATAGATATTGAATATAGTTCCCTGTGCCATACAGTAAGACTTTATTATTTACCTATTTTGTATATAGTATTGTATATCTGATAATCCCATCCTCCTAATTTACCCCTCCCCCTCCCCCTTTTCCCTTTGCTAACTATAAGTTGCTTTTCTATGTCTGTGAGTCTGTTTCTGTTTCATAAGTAAGTTCATTCATATCACATTTTAGATTCTTCATATAAGTGACATCATATGCTATTTGTCTTTCTCTTTCTGAGTTACTTCACTTAGTATGATAATCTCTTGCTCTACATGTTGGTGCAAATGGCATTATTTCCTTCTTTAGTATGGCTCAGTAGTATTCTATTGTGTGTGTGTATATATATATTGTGTGGTGTGTATATATATACCACATCTTATTTATCTATTCAACTGCCAATGGACATTTAGGTTGCTTCCATGTCTTAGTTATGGTAAATAGTGCTGCTATGAATATTTCAAATTATAACTTTATCTGGATATAAGCCAAGGAGTGGGATTGCTGGATCATGTGGCAACTCTATTTTTAGTTTTTTAAGGAACCTGCATGCTGTTTTCCATAGTGGTTGCAACAACTTACATTCCCAACAACAGTGTAGCAGGATTCCCTTTTCTCCACACCCTCTCCAAAATTTGTTTTTTTTTTAGACTTTTTAATGATTGCCATTCTGACCAGTGTGAAGTGTACCACATTGTAGAACTACTAGAACTGATAAATGAATTCAGCAAGGTAGCAGGTTACAAGATTAATATATAGAAATCTGTTGCATTTCTTTGTATTAACAATGATATAGCATAAAGGTAAGTAAAAAAATTCCCTTTTAAAATCATGTAAAAAAAAAATTAGGAATAAACCTGACCAAGGAGGTGAAAGATTTATATACTGAGAACTATAAAACATTGATAAAGGAAAATTTAGATGATTCAAAGAAATGGAAAGATATCCCTTGCTCTTGGACCAGATGAATTAATATTGTTAAAATGGCCATACTACTCAAAGTGATCTACAGATTTAATGTGATCCCTATCAAATTACCCATGACATTTGTCACAGAATTAGATCAAATAATTCTAAAATATATATGGAGCCATAAAAGACCCAGAATTGCCAAAGAAATCCTAAAGAAAAAGAACAAAGCTGAAGGCATAACCCTCCCAGACTTAAGACAATACTGCAAAGCTAAAGTAATCAAAACAGCATGGCATTTGCACACAAACAGACATATGGATCAATGGAACAGAATAGAAAGCCCAGAAATAAACACATAACTACAGTCGATTAATCTTTGACAAAGGAGGCAAGAATATACATGAAGAAAATAGTCTCTTCAGGAAGTGGTACTGGGAAAGCTGGACACCTACATGTAAATCATTGAAATTAGAACACACCCTCACATCCTACACAAAAATAAACTCAAAATGGCTGAAAGACTTAAATATAAGACCTGACACACCATGAAATTGCAAGAAGAGAAGATAGGCAAAACATTCTCTGACAGAAATATTACTAGTGTTTTCTTAGGTTAGTCTCCCCAGGCAATAGAAATAAAAGCAAAATTAAGTAAATGGGATCTAATGAAACATAAGCTTTTGCACAATAAAGGAAACCATAATCAAAATGAAAAGCCTACAGAATGGGAGAAAATATTTGTGAACAGTGTGACAAACAAAGGCTTATTTTTCAAAATATGCAAACAGCTCACACAGGTCAATAACAACAAACATGTAGGCAGAAGACCAAAATAGACATTTCTCCAAAGAAAACATCCAGATGGCCAATAGGCACATGAAGAGATGCTCAACATTATTAGAGAAATGTAGTGTCTGTCTTTTAAGATTATACTGTTGGCATTGGATTATCAAATTTGAGAGAGAATTCAGAGTTTCAGTGCATAACCATAGCAGTTGAAGTCATGAAAGTATGAGTGGGATTGCCAAATGACAAGAGTGTAATACTTGTGGAAATTGATATTATGGGAAGTGCAAATAAGAACTGTTGCCAGCAAAGAGAATGCAATAGGGTGGATTATAAAAATGGGAGAAAAATATGTATGTGGTATTGAAATGTAAGTGAGGAGAATTAGAGACTGAGAGAGAGGGGGAGAGAGAGAGAGGTGCTGCAAGTGGAAAAGAGCATATTTTAGAAAGTTGGATATGCAGTTTGAGTCATCACAGATGATCAATGCAAGTGAAATTTCAGGGACGTGGTGGTTGTTGACTCTAAATTATTAAGTATTGCAGAATGCCCTACAAGGAATTAAAGCTATGATGTAAATAATAATAGGAATCTACTCAGGTTTCCTCTATGATAAAAATTTAAATATTAGCTTTATGTTTCAGAAAATTTCAGACAGTTGTCAAATATTACAATGTAACCTTTTGGTGCTCATAGGGGACAAAGAATCAGCATCTCTATGTCATAAGTAATAGAGAACATATATGTTTGTCTTTGCTTTACTTTTGCAAAATTTTCACCATCTTTTTGCTCTCAGCATAGATTAGCTCCTGACCACATTGGGGCTGATCACCTTGTCTTGCCCATAGTTATACTAGCTTCAAATCCTTTCCACAAATAAGTTTTAAGCTCTGTTCTTTCTGCTGACATTTTCATACATTGATGTTCTACAGCAGATGGCTGAGGACTCTAATCAAGAGATTTTGTACAAATCAACAAAAATCTCTGGCCAGAATCTGTAGTTATTGTGGGGAAAAAAAAAGATTCCTGAACCATATGTTCCAGTATCCTGCATGCTACTCTGGTAGGAAGTTTGTACATCATTTAATCATCCTGTTCCATATTACAATGCAATCTTTCACTGTGTCAGCAGCTCTTTGCTTAATGCAACTAAAGTCAACCTCCTCTGGATTAAAGAACTGCATAGGTTTAAAAATATGTCATAGCTCTTCCTTTCAACTATGGTTGGTATGCCCTTAATGAAGGAAGATATATATGTGGTTTTCAAGTTTTATTCCTTGCATGAATTTAAGATAAACAAATCTCAACATGCATTATTTCCAAAGCATAAAATACAATGATGTTTTTGATAAAGCAAATGCATGATCCAGGTCAAATTCTAATATAAGCTGACCTGTAGACATATACAAGTTTTTTCTAAATCAAGATTAGTGCCTGAACATATATGAATACATCAGCAGCTTTAAATGAATTTGACTTTCTGAGTTTTAAATGCAGCTAAAACATATATCTTTGATTATAACTTAATTTGCATGTAAATTTATATAATTGCTGCATTGCAGTAAGACAGGGTTATTATACAGCAAATTGTCTGTGATAGTTTATATCTGCTCAAATAGCTCCAACACTTTTTTAAAAAGTGACCTTAAATAGAAGTCAATTTCAAAGCATTTATACATTGAGATTTGCATTTGAACCTGTTTTCCTCCTACATATCTTAACAACAAAACATAAATTAGCTACATGGAATCAAAAGCACACATCAATTTCAGTCTATACATAATCTATTCCTAGAATTTGCATTATGATTTAGTTCTTATAAAGCCAATGATGCTTTCCCATAAAGACAATTATAAAATTGCAGGAGTTTGCATTTCTCACAAATTTCTCTCTATAAAATTGTAGATAGTATCAATAACAACTCTTAAAGATACAGCACCTCTAGCTTTCTCAGGAATCTAGAATAACAAAATTTAGTATAAGCTCCATAGAATGAACATACATATATAATAAACTTCACTTATACAGGGTTTCCAATGTGCATGAAGGAAAAATATTATGCTTCTATCAGAATTTCGATCCATCAGATTACACATATTATGCTAGACATTAAAATGCAATTAACAATGCTTTTGTTCTCCTACAGAAGTCCTTTATAAAATTGTCCATATACAAATAAATGCTGTTCAAGGAAATTTGAACTGATTCCCCTTTTCCTCTAAGTAAATGTTCTTTTACTTGGAAGAAACATTTAAAATCTTTCAGTTGACCTTAAATTTACTTCAAGTTTCTCTAAAGTATTAAATAAATATTTTATGATTAGTCATATGGCTCACCTCCCCCCAAATATTTATAGGTACAGAAAAATTCAACATGTTTTTGCTTGAAATCCACTTCTTGATTTAGTTAAAACTTTTACTAAGGCTACTGTCAGAACAAATATAGGTCTTATAAGTACAACTGCTATTAAAAAGAAATGTTTTCTTTGTGTATGTATGTTTTTATATTTTTATTTACATAAATCTTTAGTTTTAAACAGTAAAAACATGACTTTCAAGTTAAAATCTCTCTTCACAGACATAACCCCTCCAAAAAAAACATGAAAAAGGTTACATTTTTCTACCTTTCATAAGACATGGCTGGTAAAAATTAAAGTCAAGGAAATTGATGCCAAATATGCTAATTTTGCCTCAGTAAAGATGGAGAAAGAGAAGAAATGAAGAGAAATAATTGCATACCCCAAACATTAGTCTCCCATAGGCTGAAAACAATTTTTTTTTAAGTCATATGGTTGGGGCAGTGCAACATTGGCTGAGAGCTTTGTAATGCCTGTTTGTGTGTGTGTGTGTGTGTGTGTGTGTGTGGCTTTTTGTTTGTTTTTGCAGAAATAAGAATAAATATAAAGAAAAAAAAAAAACTTCTCACACAAAAGACCAAGAATAAATCAACAGACAAAAAAAAAAAAAAAAAAAAGAACCTTGAAGGAAGCAGAGTAACAGGGAGGTGAACACTGGGTGTGGAACAATAGAATTATTAATCTTGTCAGACCTCAGATAAGTCAAGGATAAAAAAAATATAGAGGGAGAAGATGGTGCTGCAAAAAGGAACAATCAGAATTAGAGATATCCTTAAAGTGAAAAATATTATAAAAGGTAATATTTAACCAAAAGTTTTAGAAAATAACTTGTGCCGCATCTCCCAGAAGGTAAATTTTTTCTTAAAAGTGGAAATTTCTAGAGAAATTATATTTTTAAAAATTAGGTAGTCAGTCCAGCAATATAAGTGATAGATGGGTAAAGATGCAGAGAGGATGGACTTACAAGCATACCTTGAAGATATTGTGGGTTCAGTTCCAGACCATCACAATAAAGTGAGAATTGCAATAAAGCAAGTCATATGATTTTTTTAATTTCCTGGTGCATACGAAATTTATGCTTACACTGTACTATATTCTATAAAGTGCACAATAGTATTATGTCTAAAAAAAGTGCACACTTTAATTCAAAGTACCGTATTGATAAAAAATGCTAACCACCATGAGTCTTCAGCAAGTTGTAATTTTTTGCAATAGTAAGATCAAATGTCACTGTTCATATAAATATAATAATGAGAAAGTTTGAAATGTGAGAATTCCTTAAAAGTGATACTAGAGACGTAAAGTGAGAAAATGCTATTGAAAAAGTGGTGCCAACAGACTTGCTCAATGCAGGGTAATCACAGACCCTGTGGCCATTAATGTACACCAGAACTGCCCAGGGAAACCAAGGTGAATGATCACCAAATATATTAAATATCCATAATTAGATGATTTTCAGTTTTATTAACAGAAATGCTAGAAGCAAGAAAAAAGAAAATGCCTTCAAGATGTTGAGAGCAAATTATCTTAAATCTAATAGTCTATATTTTCTGAAAACGCACATAAGTGTGAGGGCAAAATTTGCAGAAAAGATTTTCATGATAGAAAAGGATCATTATTAAAGATTATTTTTGTTAAAGTGGAAGCTACATTGCAGTAAATAGCAAAGGAATTAAAAATAGAGCAATAGAGGATGATCAATACTTTAATTTCTAGAAGTTCTGTTATATGACAGAAAGAGAAACTGTTATAGCAATGGGGGTGGACATAAGATTGAGGAAGAATTGGAGGGATTACTTGTAGTAAATAAGAAGTTGATCATGCTTTTTATCCAAAAGGAAAAGAGAACAGTGAAAAAATAATAGCGTTAGAGGTGGCATAAGGAATGAAGGACTGATAGAGGAAAATTCATGAAGAAAACAAGAATATAATACTGAAAGTATATGAAGAGAAATTAGCATTGGACAGGTCAGGTGGCGTTTTATCTCTTTCACCTGAACAGCAAAAAATGAGGCACAAATTGAAAGGCTGAAGAATTTGAAGGTGAAGGTAAAAATTGTGGTGGTTCTTGCCTGATGGGCTCATTGGTATGACAACACATGAATTCAACTGCTTATAAAGATGTACATAGGGAAAAATGATAGGTTTTATCAGCCTGAATAATTTTCTTTTAAGATTTCTTTTAAGGAAGGTCTACAATCAACAAATGAACTCATGTTTCTTTCTTTTATGTGTAGAAATGTATTTATTTTGACTTAATTTTTGAAAAACAATTTTGCTGGGTACAAGATTCTGCTCTATGAATGTCATCCCACTACCTGTTGGACTCCATTGTTTCTGATGAGAAATTGGCTGTTCGTCTTACTGCGGCTTCCTTCTGTATGATGTGTCATTTTAATACTGCTGCTTTCAAGATTTTGTTTGGCTTTCAATTGGGTGATTATGTGTCTGGTGTGACTCTTTTGTGTTTACCCAATTTCCAGTTTATTAAGATTTTTGGATGTGTAGGTTAATGTTTTTCATCAAATGTAGCAAGCTTTCTGCTATTATATTTGGAAATATATTTTTTTCTGTCCTTTTCTCTATCTTACCTCCTGCTAGCACTCTCATTATGTATCAGTTATGTGCTTAGTGTCTTCACATATTTTTCTGTGGCTTTGTTTATTCTCCTTCATGCTTTATCTCTCTTTTTCTCAAGTTGTATAATTTCCATTGATCTATCTCAAGTTCATTTATTTATTTTTCTTTTATCAGCTCGGATCTATGTGTGAACGCTTCTCATGAATTTTTCATTTCAGTTATTGAACTTTTCAACTCCACAATTTCCATTTGGCTTTTTAAAAGTTTTTTTTCTTTATTGACAGTATCTATTTGATGAGTTATCTTCATCACTCTTCCCTTTAGGTACTGAAACATACTTTGAACTGACAAAGGATTAATCTCCAAAATATACAAGCAGCTTATGCAGCTTAATACCATAAAAGCAAATAACCCAATCCAAAAATGAGTGGAAGACCTAAATAGACATTTCTCTAAAGAAGACATGTAGATGGCTAACAAACACATGAAAAGATGCTCAACATCACTAATCGTTAGAGAAATGCAAGTCAAAGCCACAATAAGGTATCACCTCACACTAGTCAGAATGGCCATCATCAAAAAAAATCTAGAAACAATGCTGTAGAGGGTGCAGAGAAAAGGGAATCCTCCTGAACTGTTGGTGGGAATGTAAATTGATACAGCCACTATGGAAAACAGTATGGAAGTTCCTTAAAAAACTAAAAACAGAACTACCATATGACCCAGCAATTCCACTCCTGGGCATATACCCTGAGAAAACCATAATCCAAAAAGAAACAAGTACCGCACTATTTACAGTAACCAGGATGTGGAAGCAACCTAAATGCCCATCAACAGGTGAATGATAAAGAGGATGTGGCACATATATACAATGGAATATTACTCAGCCACATATATACAATGGAATATTACTCAGCCATACAAATTGAGATATTTGTAGTGAGGTGGATGGACCTAGAGACTGTCATACAGAGTGAAGTAAACCAGAAAGAGAAAAACAAATACCGTATGCTAACTCATATATATGGAATCTAAAAAAATGGTACTGACGAACCCAGTGACAGGGCAAGAATAAAGATGTAGATGTAAATAACAGCCTTGAGGATGTGGGGTGGGGGGGTGAGGGGGAAGCTGGGATGAAGTGAGAGCGTAGCATTGACATACATACACTACCACGTGTAAAATGGATAGCTAGTGGGAAACTGCTGCATAAAACAGGGAGATCAACTCAATAATGGGTGATGACTTAGAGGGTTGGGATAGGGCAGGTGGGAGGGAGTCGCGAGAGGGAGGGGATATAGTGATATATGTATAAATACAGCTGATTCACTTTGTTGTACAGCAAAAACTGGCACAACAGTGTAAAGCAATTATATTCCAATAAAGAGCTTTAAAAAAAACCTAAAAAAAATATACTTTGCTTTAGTTCTTTGAACATATTTATAATTGTTGCTTTGAAATCTTAGCTAATTCTGGCTTCCAAGTCCCTTAAAATTTCTTGTTCTCTCTCTCTCTTTCTGTCTGTCTCTCATATATGGGCCAGACTTTCCTGTTTCTTTGCATGTCTCAAAATTGTTTTCATTGTGTACTGAGCATTTTATATAATATAGCAACTTTGGAATCTAACCCACCCTACTTCTGATGTTGCTGTTTGTTTTTTCTTTTTTAATTGACTTCACTGGACTCATTCTGCCAAGTCTACTTCCCCTGCTTTGTCCTTCCTTTGATATCTCTGCTCAGGTATTTTTTCCTTGTTTTTATTTTTAAATCTGATTTCCATGGGGTTATTACTGGGCTGGCATAGCTTAGTGATTGGGCAGTAGGTGAGCTTAAGCTCTCTGTACCCATATAGTCTGCAACATTTACCATTGGATCTGTGTGTGGCCTGTGAACTGATTTCAAAATTCAGGAAACTTAATAGCTTTAGCACCTTTAGCACCATGGACTAATAAGTCAGAAGCAGTCTTTCTAGTAACTCTTGAAAGAGTTCAAACTTAGACATGTAAACAGTCTTCCAGATAACAGGATGAGTATGATTGTAACAGGGCCTTCCCTGACTGTCTCTTGCCCTTTTAAATTTCCGTCTATTTACATTTTGTGGCAACAGAGATGTTGGCTGACTCTGAATGTCAGTCACCCAAATGGGAAATGGTGAGACTGGGGAGAATGAACAACACAAATTTGCTTCTACTGCCCACGCAAACTGGATTCTCCACAACAGGGAGTTAAGACAGATGGGAGCTAGACTCAAGCTGAGTCCATTTTGAATACCTCTCACAATACAGACCTAGGGGGGAGGGACTCTACCAGTCTTTGGTTTTGCCCATCCCAACCAGAATAGGTTTCTGTAATAGGACGCTGTGGGAGATAGATGCTGCCCCTGGCACAATTGTCACAGCCTCCCACTGTTCGTACCAAGTAACTGTAGATTTTGTTAAGTAAATGCTTTGTGATTGTTATATGTTATTTGGCCAATTTCCAGAGCTTTAGATGATCATCTTAAATGTTTTTGACCAGGTTAATTGATGTTTCTTTGGGGGACAGCATTCACTCACCAAACTCATCATTACAGATATCCTAAATCCATGATAGGGGATTTGAGGAAAGAGAAGGGAATACGGACCTATCAAAGAGGGTAATAAGAGACAGAAATTCCAGGAACACATAACTAGACAAGAACTGAGCCATAAAGCAGAGCTTAAATTTGGAGATTATGAAATTTTGGTGAAACAATTCCAGATGATAGATTTGATTTTCCAGGAGTGATAAGTGTTTTTTGTGAAAGGATGCATCTGTAGGGTAGACAGATTAATCTTAATTAAAAAGGATGTAGATCTATCAAAAACTTCATGAAAATAAAATGGGGAATATAAATGTAAACAAATTAATGAACCAAGGTAGTAACTTTTATATGAAAGAACATAAAATAAGGAGGATGCTGAAACACTGAAAGGGAATAAACTTGTGAAGATATTTGCGATCTCTGAAATCTTAGTGTAATTATTTTGGAGGAATCCTAGTTCGTCTTCAGAGGTATTTCAGAAGGAGAGTGATTTTCAGTTAATGAGAAATCTTATACTTTGTTCTTCAGAGTAAGCAACTACTGCTGTAATTTAAGATGTCATTGTACATGAAATCATCAAGCAAATATACAGATAAGATTTTTCTAATGATTTTCCACAGATATTAAATCATCCAAGGGCCTAATGACCACCATTTCCTTCTCTGCATAGCAACACAGGTTCCTTAGATCACATCCTTTCTTCCCTCTCTCAAATCTTACTAGTGTAGCACCAAATCACGTGTACTATAATCAAGCAATTTGCAGGAAAGGTGTGTGCTGTGATGTCAGTTGTCATCTTAGCATGTCAGTTACTCACTTTGAAGATTTCCTCTGCATTGCATTGCAAAGAAGAGCGCAGAAACTTTATTTACCAGGTCCTTCTTCATTCTCTGGTTCCAGATGAGAGTTTGCCACTGAGAGTAACTCACAGAATATTTGGAAGTTGGGAAGAGAAAAAGCTATTTTTCTTGAGAGGTCACAGAACTAGCACAGGGGTTTCTCAGTCTTCTTTGTAAGCACTCTTTTTCTGAGACCTAGTAAAGTGAAAGTGGGATTTTCTCAACAGATTTTGGGAAGCTCCTTGAGTGTTTCATAATGAAGTCATCGATGAATATTTCCCTCCTTGACCTTCACTCTCCCAGCTCTTTACACATTTGTGTAAGTCCAACATTAGATGTATATTACACTCCTTTATTTCTGTAATACTTCAAATGGCTCTGTGTTCCTGGCAGGTCCCAGATTGATTCAAGGGATACTTACTGGCAGGGTGGTTGTATCAAAATATGTGCCCCATGTTAGCTTAATTATTTCAAATTGGTAGACTTGTGACTTGAGAGAATGGGAGATATGAATGTCAGAAATGATTAGGGCTACAAATTCAGCCTCTATATGGTTTTTAATTAAAACAACCAAAACAACTGAAAAAGTACTTATTCAATCTTGATCAAGTGAAGTACCTGGAAGATCTCAGTATGGCAGGGGCATAGAATTAATTTCCTAAAAGAAGGAAATCCTCCTAAGATAGATAAAGATGTACATGGTCATTAAAACAACATGCTTTCTTCTTAAGTAACACAATTGAGAGGCAAAAATAGTGGTTAAGAGTATGCACTCTGTAACCAGATGAACTAAGTTTGATTTTTGTCTTCATACTATTTTACGAGTTTTCTTAAACTTTGTTAGTTTCTTCATCTGTAAACCAGGGTAAATAATAGTACTTACCTCATAGGGTTATTGTAGAAAATAAAAAGTATATATAGACATACCTCATTTTATCATAATTTGCTTAATTGCACTTCACAGATACTACTTGTTTTACAAATTGAAGGTTTTTGGCAACTCTGAGCCCAGCAAGTCTATGGGCACCATTTTTCCAATAGCATTTGCTCACTTTGTATCCCAGTGTCACATTTGAATAATTCTTGCAATATTTAAAATTTTCAAATTATTATCTGTGATCAGTGATCTTTGATGTTACTATTACAAAAAGATTACCACTCACTGCAGGCTCAGATTATGGATAGCACTTTTTAGCAATAAAATATTTTTAAATTTATGTATATTGCTTAGATGTAATGCTGTAGACTACAGCATAGTGTGAACATAACTTTTGTATACATTGGGAAATCAAAAAACTTGATGTGACTGCTTTATTGCAGCATTCGTTTTATTGCAGTGGTCTGGAATCGAACCTGCAATATCCCCAAGGTCTGCCTGTGCATATATGATGTACTGACAATAGTACTTGGGGGCACAGTAAGGGCACAATAAGTTTTTAAAGCAAAAACTAGTATTTTAGTTAATATCTTTTTCAATCCATAGTCTCAAGTTTTCTTTTACTTACTTATGATCAGTGCAATTATGAAACTATTGCAGTAACATGACTTTTTTGTGTGTGTGGGATGCTCAATACTTAGCGTAGATCTTGTTTTAGACATTTAGAACTGATAATACAATTTTAATTTATACAAAGAATACCAGGATTTCCTGTGATACTTTTATTGGTTAAACTGCAGCCCTCCTACCACACCTCCACTGGATTCATGTATCATTAGAAATTAAATACATTCTAGCTAGCTGGAAACTTTTTGCAAATAGATAGCTGAGGTCCTAGTAAAATCCACAGGATGCATCTCAGTTACACAATCCTCTGACATTTTGAATATGTCATTATCTATTCTAGGATTTAACTATTTTTCTCTTTTTTACTTGCATTGCCTGATGTTCAAGCAGGAGAGAAAACACCAAGGCAAAAGTGTAACTGAGGTGACATTTATATTCATTCTCATTTTGGCTGGATTTAAACTTGCATGGACAGTGCAAAATGCGTCACAGTCTAGCCCTCTGGTGGCTGGCACATGTTTTTGACTTTTATTTTAAAATATGCCATAATTTCAAAACCTGTTAGAAAAGGAAATGCATATCTTAAAGTAAAAAAGGACAAAGATTTCACAATAATCTCGTTTGACTTCATAAACCATTTAAGCAAGAATTGTTTGGCAGAGGACAAAGCAGTGAATTGTGAGAATGAACTTGAAATATATTCTTATTCTATCATAACAATCTCCCAAAGGCAGGACCTCCAAATATCATCACATTTGAGGGTCACCACAGGAATTTTGAGGGGATACTGCCAGTCTGTGGCATGAATGTGTATCTATGAATTAGCATAGAAAAATATATAAAAGCCTCTAGGAAGAACTATTTTGTAATAAAAGTACTAAATCAGAGTTCATATGTTTGTAATTTGGACCTCAATGTAGACCTTAAGCGTGATGGACCAAATGTGTGTGTGCCCTTAAAATTCCTATGTTGAAACCCTAATTCTCAATTAGGGTTAGATTAAATTATTAGGTGGTTGTGGTGGGATTAACACACTTACAAAAACAGGAGGAGGAAAGGAATCTCTCTGTGTTCTCCACCATGTGAGGACACAGCAGAGAGAGAATGATCTGCAAACCAGGAAAGGAGGCCTCACTGGATTCTCACCCTACTGGCACCTTGATCTCAGACTTCCCAGCCTCCAAACTGTGAAAAATATAATACCGTGTTTCAGCCACCGGGTCTATGGCATTCTGTTATAACAGCCCAAACTAAGGCATTGAGTAATAATAAACACATGAGAATCTTAAATCAGACAGAAAACATTCGCCTTGTAACCTGAGACTGATCCTTTTTATAAGGCTCATCCTGGCCACATTTCATAATGTATTTTTAAAGAAACTTGGGACTCATCTTTGAAATCAGGTTTCAAAGATTGTATTTTTCAATTTTGTATTTTCTTAAAATGTGATCAGTTAGTGACTTTTTTTTCTTTCCATGAATCTTGAAAGAGGTTTATGAAATAGCCTTTTTATGGCTAATTCTTACTGAGTTCACTATCTAACATTATTATTTTAAAGAATTTATGTTACCTTATCCATTTTTAGAGTTAATGTTTCTTTTAGTTTCAGTGTTTAAGATATGTTTTTTTCAGTGCTTAAGATATACTTTTTTCTTTGGCATAACCATTTTCTCAAGTAAATAGCACGTTTCAGAGGGACATTTGCGAGCTTTTTTTTTTTTTGGTTAGAAAAATCAAAGAAGCATCAAAAGAGGCTTATCAGGAAAGAACACAGAATAAACACTAGTCTGTGAGGAAACCTGACAGAATGGGAGATAATCAGTAGCATACGGCCCACAGATTATTTTAATATTCTTGGCTGTGTCTCTGCTTATAGAAGCTAAATTATTTTGTTCTCAATAAATAATTTTGGTCTAGTGTTGCAGGGAATGTGTCATTCACTGAGAACTGTGATTCTTCCCTTCAACTCTGGGCTGAATGCTTCTGGAATGCAAAGCAAGAGTTCACAAAACTGACATTTCTGTTCTATTAATGTTTAATTATTGGGTATAATTTTGCAAAAGGAGGGAAACACTATTCCGAGAATGATGGTGGTGTTTAGGGGAAGAAAGAGATAATTTATCTTTTCAATGGACTATTTCTAAGAGCAATTCTATTTGTAGAAGCGATAGTTTGTGCCAGTTCATCACATGGTTTAGATGGAAATCTTTACCATGGTCTGTGCCCCTTGGTCTTCACAAGAAACACTACCATTAGTTATTAAAGTCATATCCTATGCATTTAGGTTACCACAGAAATTGATTTTTTTGAAGTGAGTTCATGTTTTCATCACTAATAATTATCTTTATTTTCTTGGAAAAATATAGCCATTATGGTATTGGTAGGATTACTGTTAGGTTTTGTCATTCATAATAAATTCCCCAAATAAAGCTTTTAAGAAAAATGATGTACTTCCTGAATTTGAGATAAAAAGCAATTTTACAACCATCATCGATTCTGTAGTGGAACTCTTAGTAGAGTTAAGATATAAAATTGAGACTTGATAAGCTTCCTAAAATAATGTGTATCCCTTCATAATAAGTGTAAAGAGTAAAATAGTCATTTAATCATCTCAAGGGAGTGTTCACTTGAAGTAACATAACATAATAAAGTATCGTGTATTTAGATATGTATGTTTACACACATGCAGATACACACACATGTATATATAACACAGAATTTTAATCAAGAAAATATTGAGAGAATATGACTAACTTCCACTGCTTTTAAGTCCTTCATCAGCCCCTGCACCCCTTACATTACTTCTGCCCTCTTATTGCTGCAACTTCAGTGTTCATTAGTGTCTACCAAGGAGGGATAAGAAACAAATACACATAAGCTTCAATGTGTCCCTTTTGCAAACACAAAGTATAGTGATTAATGGGAAAATGGGAATTATTTCATGGGAAAAATGAACTATTTATATGTGTGTGTGTGTATAAAAGTATATATAAATTATCCACCTTCCATTAAAATGACCAATTCAAGTGATTAAAAATAAGCTCTTTTGCTAGCGTGTTGATAAATAATAAATAAAATATATTAACAAAAAGTCATCATTTAATAGCAGTGAGGTAGCTCTATATGACCATGTGTGATAGCTCTCTTTCATATCACAACTACAATGATACCTGCTCTGCCTCCTTGTAGCAATGGGTCAATATAATGCAAACTCTGGGCACTCCTGGAATCTTAGCACTAATGTTTAGCCTCAGTGATTGAGATAGACACAAATATAGTATTTTTAATCAGTATCGTAGAAATGCCCTTACTAAAGTCCCTTTAAATCACTGGATAGGTAGACAACCATATCCATCTCCATTGTAAAATAAGCCTTTTGGTTTTCATCAGGTTCTAATTTTTAATGACCAGAAGGCCACTCCTTAATATTTATGCTGACACACGTTGCCCTGAAACCAAGAATGTGGTCCTTTAGATTCATTGTTTATTAATGCTAGTTGTATGTCATTGTCATATTTTTTAAGCTCATTATTGGAATATATTTGCTTTACTCTCTTGTACCAGTTTTTGAGGTACACCAAAGTGAATCAGCTGTATTTATACATATATGCCCATATCCCCTCCCTCCCATGACTTCCTCCTACCCTCCCTTTCCTGGCCCTCTAAAGCATCACCCATCATCGAGTTGATCTTCCTTTGTTATACAGCAACTTCCCACTAGCTATCTATTTTACATTTGGTAATGTATCTATGTCTATGCTACTCTCTCACTTCATCCCAGCTTCCCCTTCATCCCCCACCCCAGCCCCGTGTCCTCAAGTCCAGAGCTCAGAGGTAAACCCAAGCACATATGGGCAGCTTGTCTTTGACAAAGGAGGCAAGAACATATGATGGAAAAAAGACAGCCTCTTCAATAAATGCTGCTGGGAAAATTGGACAGCAACATGTAAAACAATGAAATTAGAACACTTCCTAACACCATACACAAAAATAAACTCCGAATGGATTAAAGACCTACATGTAAGGCCAGACACTATAGAACTCCTAGAGGAAAACATAGGCAGAACACTCTATGACATCCATCAAAGCAAGATCCTTTTTGACCCACCTCCTAGAATAAAGGAAATAAAATCAAGAATAAATAAATGGGACCGAATGAAACTTAAAAGCTTTTGCACAGCAAAAGAAACCATAAACAAGACAAGAAGAGAACCCTCAGAATGGGAGAAAATACTTGGCAATGAAGCAATGGACAAATGATTAATCTCCAAAATACACAAGCAGCTCATGCAGCTAAATACCAAAAAAACAAATAACCCAATCCACAAATGGGCGGAAGACCTAAACAGACATTTCTCCAAAGAAGACATGCAGATGATATAATATTTTTTAACAAATCATATATGAATATGAAAAGGAAGAAGTGTGCTTTAAGGATACTTACTTGAAAGCTGTAGAAATATCAAAATAAGTAGCTAAAAGTATCCTTTTTCTTACTAGATTACTGTAAGACTACTACAAAGTAGTGATGGGCATGATATATTTCTAAATAATTATCCCTTCAGATTACTTCATGAGAATTTTAAAGTTCTCACCTGAATTTAGAGAAATCCAGATTGGAAATCTGTCACTTAGAGAGAATTCACTATCCTTGGACAGGCCCATAATCAAAGGGTTCAGTTCCATGTCAAATGTTCAGCAAAGAAATTGCTACATAATTTGTTTTAAAGTAAAATCAAGTGTTTAAAATAGACACATGAAACTTTTAATGATTTCTTTTTTAACCACGTTTTAAGTTAGAAGGATTTCAGGTTTTTTGATTGCTTTAGTAAAGCTTTATAAGAGATGTTATAGTATAATAAAAATAACACTGAGTTAAGAGTGATATCTGTCCACTGACTGACTTTTTATTAATCATATTTCTTTTCTGAAATTCATCTTCCTCCTCTTTAAAACAGTTGCACTGGATTAAGTAATCCCCAGGAATATTTGTATAAATGACTATCAGATAATTGGAAAATGTCCAATTCTTTGATTCGTGCCTGCACAAAGAATGCTTTGGAGATTGATAAAACTTTAGGAGACTAAGAAATATCTTTGGAACATACCTGAGTCTTTATCAACAATGGGAGCTTTTGAAGAGCAAAAAATTATTGTATCCAGTCTCCAGAGTTTTATTTGTTTGGTTGATATTTAATTTTTGTCCTTGCAAATACTGAGTAAGAAACCAGCATTATACAGCTATTGTGATTCCCTGATGAACTATTAAAGAAATTCAACTTGTGAGTGAACAAAATTTAAATGACACAGTAACTTCATTTAAAACTAGACATTGCATCACTCCTGAAAATTAGTCTGAGTTACTATTTCCTGAAGAGTTTCTATCAAATTTTAACTCTAGTATAATGTGCATTAATTCAAATAATTTAGAACCAATATATTCTTCTACAACTTGGGAAATCATATAGGATTATCAATGAGCCTTGGCTTTATTAAGTGCTCTTTTCATTTTACTTATTTTGTTAAAATATGTTTTCTACTGGGAATTCTCATAATAACTGCCACAATATCATCAGCCCTTTAAGGATCTGCATACTATTTAAATATTCATTCATTCATTAATTCATTCTTCCATTCAGTTAAAATTTACTGAGCATTTATCATGTATCGGGCACCATTCTAGCCAGTGTGGACACAGCAGGGAACAAACAGACACAAATCCCTACCCATGTGGAGATTACATTCTGGTTGAAAAGACAATGGATGACATAATTAGGGAAAATACATAACATGGTAATTATGATCAGTGGAAAGGAGGAAACAAAGTCAGAGAAGAGGAGTGTGGGGTGGTACAGTTTCGTGTAGGTGGTCAGAGAAGGCTTAAGCGAGAAAATGACATTTAACAAAGCAAGGGAAGATCGATTTATCTATCTATATCTATCTATACCTATCTCTATCTATCTATCTATCTATCTATCTATCTATCTATCTATCTATCTATCATCTATCTATCTATCTATCAGGGAGAAGAGCTCTGTGAGCAGACACATCTGCAAGGTAAGGTCTGAGCAGAAATGAGCCTGCCCTCCTGGAGGAGATGCTAGCAGCACAGCTAGCAGATTGAGGAAGGGGCAGATGTAGGAAGTGAGGCCAAACAATTGAGAGTAGGAACAGACTACTTGCTGCAGGGCTGTTCAAAAAGTGACCCATGAATTAGTGCCAAGATGAATATAGACACTGAGAGAATGCATTTAGACCTTGTATAGCTATTTGACATTACTGTGACATCCATGTGTAAGATCACTGTTTAAATCTACATGCCTTTTTTAAAGTTTCTATTCATTTTTATTTATTTTTACGACAGTATTGGTTCATGAAAACATGGCGGGGCGGTGGAGAGGGAGGATGGTCCTTTGCTTCACAGGTCATTGGAAAAGAACTAATTTGAGACTGTCTCTTTCTTTGAATAAGATGGGGAGGAATTGGTATTTAAGAAGAGGAGAGACAGGATATGGCTTACTCATTAGAAGATCACAGTGGCTTCTGTACTGGGAAATGAGCAGAGAATGGACAGGGGCCTAAAGTTGGACCTGAGTTAGGTGGCTCTTGAAGGGACAGGTGAGGGAAGACAGTGCCCAAGCCAAAGTGAATGCAGTAGATACAGTAAGATGTGCTCAGGTCCTGGATCTATTTTTGAAGATAGAGGAAAGGAAAAAATGGAAGATTACATATGAAATGTGAGATAAAGAGAAGAATAAAGGGTGACTTAAAGTTCTGGTCTGAGCAAGTAGAAAAAATTGCCATTTACTCAGATGATATAGTTTGGGTAGAAAGCAGTCTTGGCTGGTGGAGGAGAAATAGATGCCAATAAGGAGGTCCGCTTGGGGCATATTCATTTTGAGAGACTTGTTATAGAGCCAAGAGAAGAACGTCATATAGGAATTGACTTTATTTTTTTGTTTTGTTTTACAGTAGGTCCTTGTTGGTTATCTATTTTAAATATAGTAGGATGTACATGTCAATCCCTATCTCCCTAACTGTCCCTGCCCCCACCCTTTCCACCTGGTAACCATAAGTTTGTTCTCTAAGTCTGTGAGTCTGTTTCTGTTTTGTAAATAAGTTCATTTGTATCATTATTTTGAGATTCCACATATAAGCAATATCATGGTATTTGTCTTTGTCTTTCTTACTTCACTTAGTATGATAATATCCAGGCCCACCCATGTTGCTGTAAATAAAATTATTTCATTCTATTTATGGCTGAATAATACTCCATTGCATATATGTACCACATCTTCTTTATCCATTCACCTGTCAATGAACACTTAGGTTGCTTCCATGTCTTGGCTATTGTAAGCAGTACAGAAACGAACATTGGGGTGCATGTATCCTTTAGAACCATGTTTTTCTCTGGATATATGCCTGGGAGTGTGATTGCTTCATCATATAGGAGCTCTATTTTTAGTTTTTTAAGGAGCCTCCATAGTGTTCTCCGTAGTGGCTCTACCAATTTACATTCGCACCAACAGTGTAGGAGGGTTCCCCTTTCTTCACACCCTCTTCGGCATTTGTTGTTTGTAGATTTTTTTGATAATGGCCATTCTAACTGGTGTGCATCTTTTCACGTGTTTTAGCCATCTGTGTATCATTTTTGGAGAAACGTCTCTGTAGCTTCTGCTCATCTTTTGATTGGGTGGTTTGCTTTTTTGGCTATTGAGTCACATGAGCTGTTTGTAATTTTTGGAGACTAATCCCTTGTCAGGAATTGACTTCAAGAAAGAGGGAAAATGAAGAAAGTGCTGAAATTTATATTTAGCAATGAAAGCATTCAAAGATGAAAACAAGTTAAAAGACTAGAATTTCAAACAAATGAAAGTCACCCTGGAGTGTTTATGTTCCATACCTTGGACCAGTTTTAATTGCTTTGACAGGCATTTTCAGATTTGAGTTGCACAGTAGTTCTTCCAAAGGGAGCATTATTTTTTTTTTCATTTGATATGGGAGACTGGTACTCAGAAGACTAACTTTTGCCAAAGAGAATGTATAAGATTAATAAATGAAAAGTAAAATACAACAGATAACTATATTGTCTTTATTAAATAACCATTAAAAACTACCATTATTATTTTATTTCAGAGGATAAAAGTTAGAACCAGGATGTTAAGTATCTTGCTTGAGCTCTCACAGTCGATAATTAGTAGAAACACAATCTCAATACTATCGGATAGACCCACAGAGACCAAGATAGTAAATAAATATAGTCAACTGCTTCCTCTGGGAGAGCAAGTATTGACAATTCAGTACTTTCTAGTCTAGCATTCAGGTATTTTCTACTATCCCAGCTGTTATCTTTTAAATTTATTTCTCAAAACTCAAGCATGCATCAGTATCACCTGGAGAGTTTATTACATACAGATTCTTGGGTCCTCTCCCCAGAAGTTCTGATTCACTTTGTCTGGGGGGTGGGTCAGTAATTTATATTTCTAACAAGCTCATTGGAGATGCTAAGGATGACACTTCTGTTTTGGAAAACGTATTTTAAGAACCATTGCTCTACTCTATGGAGTATTTACATACAATATTGTGAACTCCCAAAATAGTATACTAATATATGTAGTCTTTTGAAAGGAACTATATTTTAATATAATTATGCCAGGCCTCCCATATTCAAAGAGAGGCCACAAATCTTTGAGTGTGTTATCAACATGATTTTCTGGGTTGGCCACATTTAAGGTAGAGTATCTTTCCTGAAAGAGACAGGCAAAGCCACAATGGCAATTTTATAAGGAGAGAAATCATGCTGACAGCAGGCAGTTTCTTCCAAGCAGAAAAGGAGTGTCACACTCAATTAGCTCTATGGAACTGTGGTGAAAGGAGCCAGGTGAATAGCTGCGTTATGAACTGAGGGCTTTTTTTTTTTTTTCCCCTTGTAGTTCAAAAGATATATGATTGGAGAGACTACAATGAAGATGCCAATAAGAAAGTGAAATGCAAAGAATTTGAGGGACTACAGTAATAATGACAAAGGTGGGGAAAATTTAGCTTCTCCGTACATATATTTCTCAGTGCAATTTGTGCTTATCTGTCATCATTTGACATCTGATATACTAATTTTATAGTTACATGGTTTTCTGTAAATGGCACTTAATTATTCACCTTTTATTGTTTTCTTTTTCAAGTTTACCGATAAAATTTATAGTCAAATTTATAATTCACTTCATTACATCTGTAGTTAGTAACGTCATGGAAAGCTCTTAACGCACTTTCATCATTTGATATTTGGCTAAGTTTCCCACCTAGTAATTTCATCAGAATATTTAATAGTCTTGCAAACAAAAACATTGTTGGAGATGCTCATTTAAAGGAATATCTTTGAATTTCTTTCAGTAGCTATAAGTCCTACAATTTTATTCTTTCTTCCATTTTTTGACTTCTAGGACATAAGTGTGTAGAATGAATTTTCCAAGTACCTTAGTATACTATATGTTCTAATGCTGATTAGAAAGCTAAAATGTAAGTGACATGTCTGAATCGAAGTCACTGGAATGTGTTTTTAAAATTCTCAGTGTAAAAGGCTAGCATAAAATGTTCAAATTAATTAACAGCCCTGCAGATTATAATACACTGTGATGGCATTAAATGATCCAGGCTTCCAGCCATGTTTAAGGAGTAAATTCTCATTTTCACCCCTTGTTTCCCTCATTTCATTTCTTTTTGACACTTTTTCTCGCTGAAGTATTAGATAATAATAACACATAAATTCTCAAAGTTTAGTTAGGAGCAAAGGCTTTTTTCTCTCATTAATAAGTAATCTAAATAGTTACTATTATTTTTCCTTTTAAAATGAAAAATTATTCTAATTTTGACAATTTAATTTTTAGTGTGAAAAATTGTTC
Source organism: Hippopotamus amphibius kiboko (assembly GCF_030028045.1). NCBI lineage: Eukaryota > Metazoa > Chordata > Mammalia > Artiodactyla > Hippopotamidae > Hippopotamus > Hippopotamus amphibius. Next base: position 193,313,798 of record NC_080188.1, on the reverse strand, counting down.
TTTATAAGCCACATCCTTAATTTCTTTTGTAATGAACAGAATTATTTATGACATGGACCTGAACTGTAATGGACATATAAACAAATATTTTTTTGTTAAAAATCTTAAAGATGGTTTTGAAAATATGAAACCAATGCTTATTTAATAGTTGAACATTATATACATTGCATACTTTATATGTAAACCCTGCATATTGTATTTTGTAGTTTAAAATATTTACACAGGTTTTAGTTGATAATACTCATGTACAAAATTCACAAGTATTAAAATATACTTGCCTTGAATTTGATCCCTAAATCCTCAGTTTCCTTCACAGAGAAACCTGCTAATATCACTTTCTTTTTAACGTTTGAACTCCATTCCATACATTACACAATGCCTATGCATAATTATCTTTGTTGTTGTTTTGAGCAAGTTTTATCAAACTATATATGTTCTACATTTGCTACTTATACTTAATACTCTCCCTTGCAGATTTTCCTACACTAGGACACATGTAGTTTCCTCACATCCTTAATAATTATGGAGATATTTCATGGATGTATATGATGCATGGAGCTCTAGTCATTATAATGCTTCCAATGAAAATCCCCTATGAACCATATTATATATACATTATTTTGCAAATCTTCAATTATATCTTTAGGAAATTAACTAAATATGGAATTTCTAGATCAAAAGATACTATTTAGTTTTGATAAGAATTTTTTTATTTTTATTTTTATTGAAGTATAGTTAATGTACAATATTATATAAACTACAAGTGTAATCACAATTTTAAGGCTTGTACTCCACTTATAGTCCAAATATCCTTTTAGCTTATTTTATACATAATAGTTTGTACTTCTTAATTCCCTACCCCTGTTATGCCCCTCCTCCCCTTCCCTCTCCCCACTGGTAACCACTACTTTGTTCTTTATATCTGTAAGATTGCTTCTTTTTTGTTATATTCACAAGTTTGTTGCATTTTTTTTAGATTCCACATGTAAGTGATATACAGTATTTGTCTTTCTCTATCTGACTTTATTTGGCATAATACCCTCCAAATCCATCCATGTTGCTGCAAATTTTCATTCTTTTTTATGGCGGAGTAGTATTCCTCTCTGTGTGTGTGTGTGTATGTGTATATGTATACCACATCTTCTTTATCTGTTCATATGTTGACAGACACTTAAATTGCTTCCATATCTTGGCAATTGTAAATAAAGCTGCTATGAACATTGAGGTACGTGTCTTTGAATTAGTGTTTTTGGGTTTTTTTGGATATATATCCAGCAGTAGAATTGGTAGGTCATATGGTCATTCTATTTTTAGTTTTTTGAGAAACTTCCATACCATTTTTCACAGTAGCTGCACGAATTTCCATTCCCACCTCCAGTGTGTGAGGTTCCCTTTTCTCCACATCCTTGCCAACATTTGTAACTTGTATTCTTTTTGATGATAGCCATTCTGACAAGTGCGAGATGATATCTCATGGTTTTGATTTGCATTTTCCTGATGATTAGTGATGTTGAGCATCTTTTCACATGCCTGTAGGTCATCTGCATTTCCTCTTTGGAAAAAAATTCAGTTCTTCTGCCCATTTCTTAAGTGGGTTGTTTGTTTTTTGATGCTGAGTTGTATGAGCTGTGTATGTATATAATGTTGGATATTAACCCCTTATCTGTCATATCATCAGCAAATATTTTCTACCATTCAGTAAGTTTTTTCATTTTGTCAGTGGTTTCCTTTGCTCTACCAAATTTTTTAAGTTTAATTAGGTCCTATTTGCTTATTTTTGCTTTTAGTTTTGATAGAAATTCTTAATGACCGCTCAATTAGTTTGCAATTTCATTCCCACTAACATATGAAAAAAAAAACTCAGCAAAAGACTGTTATAATAATTTAGAATTTCTCTCATTGTGATTGAAATTGAGCATTTTTTTAATATTAAGAGTGATTTGTTTTATTTTTTCCATAAAAGGATTGCTAATCATTTCCTTTTATTTCCCTAATTACATTGTTGAACCTGATAATAATGACTTGCAGGACTATATATTCTTTAATACATAAATATTATATATATATTATGTGTATTATATACATTGTAATAAAATTATCAATATTTGATTCCTTGGCAATAAGAGAGATTTCATATGGATCACTCTAATAGTATTAAAATTGACAGTTGTAGAATGAGTTGAGGTTTTTTTTGAGTCTGGTTTATTTGCTTTGCCTTTGAAAACTGTGATTATAGTTTATTTGTGATTTTCCTTCGTCATGTAGACAGGTCAACACCTTGTAATCAAATTTTTTCCTTTTAACTATTTTTGGCCTTTCAATTTTAAGTTTCTCCCAAGACTTTTGCCATGAAAATTATTGTTATTAATTAAATTATCAAATTATTAAAACAACCACAAAAAAAACAGGACCTCTCCCAGTGTTTTTAAAAAGTATCACAATTTAACTTTCTGCTAGTGAATCTTTGGCATGTCTGTAAATGAGTCTAATAAAATATTTGGTAAGAGTCAAATTTTATTATTTCCCCAAGTTTCTAGCTAGAGGTATCAATAAAATATGTTGAAAAATTCATATTTCTTCTGCTCATTTGAAATGTCAAATTTCCTGTACTTTTGAACTTGCCTTTCTCCTGCCTACTGCTTTTTCTATTCATGCACCAGGATCACTCTGATCTAAATACTGTAATTTTATATGTTTAAATATTTAGAAAAACTGGCAGCCTATCCTTATACTTCCTTTCTGACCTTATCCTTTTACACCTGCCTACTTTTATATAACTTTAGACTGAACTTGGTTAGTTTGTGTTAGTATGTACATGTGTGTTTGTGCATACACACGTATATATTTTTTCAGCTTTTTAGTTATATATTGCCACATAGCAAAATTATGTGAACCTTCGTAGCATAAAACAACAAACACTTTTTATCCCAGTTGTCGTTTTCTGAGCACATGGAATTCATGAATGGCTTGACTGGGCTCTCACCAGGTTGCTGTTAAGCTGAGAGCCAGGGCCGCAGACATCTGAAGGCTCCACTAGGGCTGAAGACTTTACTTCTGAGCTCACTTAGGCAGCTGTTGGAGTCCTCAGTTCCCTGCTGGCTGGTGGCTTGAGGCTTCAGTTCCCTGGCAGTTGGGCCTCCCCATGGATTGCTCAAAACATAGCAACTTATTTCCCCAGAGTGAGTCACCTCAGGAAGAGAAACAGAGAGAATAGAAAAAAATAAGACAGAAGTCACAGCTTTTGATGACAATTTTGGAAGTGATGCAACATCAGTTTTGACATAGGTTGTTCAGGTAGAGCAACTCCGGTACAGTGTAGGCAAGACCTGCACAAGGGTGTGAAAACCAAGAAGAGGGGATCACACGGGTCTATGTGGAGGTTGGCTACCACTGTCTGTCCTCTGGTCCACAATGGCTTCATGTCCTTCCCATATGCAAAATGCACTCAGCTCTTCCTAAGATACACAGATATCTTGTTCCATAATTGCATCATCTCCAAGTCTAGAATCCTGTATCTAAATCAAGTCCAGTTGTGGCTGAGTGGTTAACTCCCTCAGTTAATCAATCAATCAGTTAGTAGGATTAATCTATGTCAGGTCCTGGGCCATTAGCTATGGGCCAGAAAGAAATAACTCAGTGCTTTTATTTTAAGGCACCACCAGATATTTTTCTTTCTGAAATAGAAAGCATGTGTTTGGACTTAAGAACTAGGGGAACATCATTTAAATTCTCTAAACCATAGATTTCTCTTCTGAGAATTTCATATATTAAGGCCTAATCACCTATATCATTCTGATATAGGGAAGATCAGGTTAAAATAATGAATCTCAAACTTTTTTCCTATGTTTTCTGTCTCCATAATCTTCACCTGTAACTCCCTTACATCAGTAATAATTCTTATTTGCATAATAATTGTTCAGATAGGAAGGCAAAAGGCTAGATATTGAGTAGACTAGAAAACCTCTTCATTAGGTAACAAATTTAATTGAATGATATTTGTAAATAAAAGTTAATAAAATGTAACATGCTATCTTTTTTTCTTCTTTGTTACAAATGTGTATCTCTCCATTTTATTCACATTTTCAAAGCCATATTTCAGGCACGAGTCAACTCACTGTATTTGCTACAATATATTCACTATTTCCTTTTTATTTTCCTGTGTCACTTCACTATAATTAGTACTATACTTGGTCACCAGATTAAAATGTTACTTTTCTCAAGTTACTGATTGTATTAAACTAAAACATCTCCTCCTGCTAAAATACATATATACACATACATACACACACCTCTCCTCATACCCTGGAACACGTGAACGCTACCGAATTTGGCCAAGCATTGCAGGTATGATTAAGTTAAACATCTCAAGATGTGGAGAGTATCCTGGATGACCCATGTGAGCCCTAAATTCTATCACACGTGTAAATCCTTATAAGAGGGAGGCAGAGAGAGGTTTCACATGCACACACATGCACACGTACATGAGAAGGTGATGTGAAGATGAAGTCGAAATATCCTTGAAGGTGCTGGCTTTGAGGCCTGGAGTGATGTGGCCCAGCTCAAAGAATGCTGGCAGACACCAAAGCTGAAAGAGGCAAGAAATAGGGTATTTTTTAGAACCTCTGGAGAGAGAGCAGCCTTGCGAAAACCTTCATTTTGGCCCCGTGATACTGAGTTTGGACTCCTGGCCTGCAGAACGATGAGAAAATAAATTTCTGTTGCTTCAAGCCACCAAGTTTGTGGTCATTTGTCCAGGAGCTACAGGGAACCAGTGTACTGATCAAAACCTTTCAGTGATCTACTTATCCAACGACTGAAACGAGTACTCCTTGCACTGCCCTAAAGCACTCATAATTTTGACCGGCTATAAACAGTTTGTATTTTATTCCAAGGCTTGGCAAACTGTCTGGAATAGACCAGACCAAACATATTCTGGGCTTTGTCAACCATATGGCCTTTGTCAAATTTACCCAACTCTGCCATTGTAGCAAGCAAGTAGCCATAGACAGCGTGTAAATGAATGCGTGTATCTGTGTGCCAATAAAACTTTATTTATAAAAACAGGTGGCGGCTTGGACCTGACCTCACAGGGCATATTTTTTGACCCTTCTTCTATATCATATACTTGCCTTCCCCCCCCCCAATAATTCCCCTTCCTTTGTTTCATACTATACAGTGACTAGATAGTATTCATTCTCATACCAGCCACAGAGATTATATATTGTGCATTTATTGTATTAACCATAAATATTTGTTGAATGAAAAAGTGAATAAAACTCTTATCTCCCGTCTTACTAATGTGTACTTTTCTTTCAATACATGGTGAGTGCATTTAAATTGCATCTCTTTGCTCCAACCAGGGCAGACTATTTCCCTTTTCCCTTCATCTACGGAAGTATTAATCACTCATCAGGATTAAGTTTAATAAGATCCTCTTCGTGAAAACTGCTTCAAACACTGTAACTTTTACTAACCTGCTACCATGTGTATCATCAGCATCCCTTATTTGGAATAACACATTCTACCTTCTGTTGAAAATATTGTAAGTACTTAACCTGGGTGATTTTCATAATTTCCTTCACAGCCACTGTTTTGGCACCGTACAACCATCACAGATTTCTGATAATGTGACTTAATCTTAGGGATATGTTTAGTTTTCTTTGCCTTTCAAAGGCAGTTTCTTTACATTCTGAGCAGCAAATATTCTATCTCTGCATAGGTAAACAGAAGGCTCTGTTTTCAGCTCTGCTTTATAAGTGTAGAAATTCTGTTTCTCTTCCAAATAAGTACTCATATTGATTTTCAGAACAATTTTTTAGAAATTTTACTACTTAATATTGATACTCATCTTGATCATAGTTGATGTTAAATTCTGCTGTTACAACCTTATAGCAAAATATGGTAAACACCAATAGACGATTACTCACATCGTTGTTTATATCATATGCCACCCACAAAATATCGTGTGCCAAGCACTATTGCATGCAAAACATTGTAAGGTGTGGTCCATTTAGTTAAGGGATCCTGTGGCAGACAAATGAATTCACATATTCATGATGAATAGAACAGAATCCAATTTCCTATATTAAATCAGGGAAGCAACATTTGAACTAGAGCGCTGAAAAGGCATGAGAGTGTATATAGAATATTGAATCTTTTCCCATATGTGCTCCTCAAATTAAAATGAATTCCATTGTCATTCCAATAAATAAATTATCTTCATTAAAATTATGATTTTAACGTTACTGAAGACACCAGAAGCATAACATTCCTGACCTCTGAAAAGCCATGATATATTTTAGCTGAATTTAGGAAAGCTCAGGAAAAATCTTTGGAAAGAATTCACTGATTTTTATGGTATTATTATTTTTCTTATATCTTTAATGATTCATTGCTTTGTTGTGTTCTAAACTCCCCCAGAAGATCACTTGAGAATTTTGAAAGCATATTTCCCCCATTTCTCTCTGATCGCACACAGTCCCCTAGAGAATGTTTTGCAAAGTATGGTAATCAGATATGCAAACACAAAGAGGAGAGTATTAAATTATTATAGTATTTTGAAATTTTTCTTTAAAAATAATGTATATACATAATCCTCACTAAATAGTATAGTAAAACTCATTTTTCTACAGAGCTTGTTTTCTCATTAAATTAAAAATGACTCCATAATTGGGACAGTATAAATTAATCAAAATCGTCATTGGTTCATTCATTTATTCAGGAAGCATTTATTGCAGGCCTACTATGGCATAATATTTTAATAGACTTCAATTTATTTATCACATTCTTTTTTTAAATCTTTATTGGAGTATAATTGCTTTAAAATATTGTGTTAGTTTCTCCTGTACAACAAAGTGAATCAGCCATATGTACACATATATCCCCATGTTCCCTCCTTCTTGAGCCTCCCTCCCACCCTCCCTATCCCACCCCTTTAGGTCTTCACAAAGCATCGAGCTTATCTCGCTGTGCTCTGCAGCAGCGTCACACTAGCTATCTATTTTACATTTGGTAGTGTGTGTGTCAATGCTACTCTCTCACTACCTCTCAACTTCCCCTCCCCACCCCACCATGTCCTCAAGTCCATTCTCCACATCTCTATCTTTATTCCTGCCCTGCCACTAGGCTCATTAGTACAATTTTTCTAGATTCTTTATATATGCATTACCACATAGTATCGGTTTTTCTCTTTCTGGCTTACTTCGCTCTGTACGACAGTCTCTAGGTCCAACCACCTCACTACAAATAACTCAATTTCATTCCTTTTTATGGCTGAGTAATATTCCATTGTATATATGTGCCACATCTTTATCCATTCATCTGTTGATGGGCATTTAGGTTGCTTCCATGTCCTGTCTATTATAAATAATGCTGCAGTGAATATTGTGTTACATGTATCTTTTTGAATTATGGTTTTCTCTGGGTATATGCTCAGGAGTGGGATTGCTGGGTCATATGGTAGTTCTACTTTTAGTTTTTCAAGGAACCTCCATACTATTCTCCATAGTGGCTGTATCAACTTACATTCCCACAAACAGTGCAGGATGGTTGCCTTTTCTCCACACCCTCTCCAGCATTTATTGTTTCTAGATTTTTTTGATGATGGCCATTCTGACTGGTGTGAGGTGATACCTCACTGTGGCTGTGATTTGCATTTCTCTAATGATTAGAGATGTTGAGCATCTTTTCACGTGTTTGTTTGCAATCTGTGTGTCTTCCTTGGAGAAGTGTCTGTTTAGGTCTCCCACCCATTTGTGGATTGGGTTGTTTGTTTTTTTGATATTGAGTTCCATGAGTTGCTTGTGTATTCTGGAGATTAATCCTTCGTCAGTTGTTTCATTTACAAATATTTTCTCCCATTCTGAGGGTTGTCTTTTTGTCATGTTTCTCGTTTTCTTTGCTGTGCAAAAGCTTTTAAGTTTCATTAGGTCCCACTTGTTTATTTTTTTTATTTCCATGATTCTGGGAGGTGGGTTAAAAATGATCTTGCTATGGTTTATGTCATAGAGTGTTCTGTCTATGTTTTCCTCAAAGAGTTTTATACTGTCTGGCCTTACATTTAGGTCTTTAATCCATTTTGAGTTTATTTTTGTGTATGATATTAGGGAGTGTTCTAATTTCATTCATTTGCATGTAGCTGTCCAGTTTTCCCAGCACCACTTATTGAAGAGGCTTTATAGAAGAACAGAAATTCTCCTTTTAATTTGTATAATTAACAACCCTAACTGCATGCCTTTGATATTACAAGAGAAAGCAGAATTTTCTCCTTAGTTTACTCTTCACTCTATTAATTGTCTTTTGCATGGGAGCCAGGTGTCTGTCTTTTCTTTATGTTGAGACAGATTTTAATTTTAAAATTCACTTAAAAAGAATTTTGCTTAAACTTGTAAAACAGTTATTCATTAAAATCTTAAGACTGACTTATCATTTATGTTTTGTTTTACTCTATTAGTTATACTCTTTGTTAACCTACCAATACAGTGTAAATTGCAAAATTTATGGTGTAATCATATTGTGTTGCATTTCTGAATCAAATACATATTAGTGTAATTTTAAAATTATCTTATGAAACATACAAAATTAAAAGCACCATAATTAGCAAATACAAATTTAGTCTGAATTTATTATAAATTGTTTTATAAAATACAACTTCCTTGAATTTCAGTAATATTTATTTTTCCTTCCTTCTGTTGAATTTTGTTGATTTGTACTTCATTAGAAAGAAAACACAAATCAAGGCATAGAATATAGTCTATGTTTTCTCTACCCAGGGTTTATTCACTTTCTTTACCTTTTCTAATAATGCCTAGGATCTCCTTTACAAACATTTTTCCTTTACCTTATTTTTTTTTTAATTTTTAATTTTTCTTTTATATTGGACTATAGTTGATTTACAATGTTGTGTTAATTTCAGATGTACAGCAAAGTATTTACTTATACATTTATCTATTCTTTTTAAGATTCTTTTCCCATGTAGGTTATTACAGAGTATCGAGTAGAGCTCCCTGTGCTATACAGTAGGTGCCTATTGATTATTTTATATATAGTTGTGTGTATACGTTAATCCCAACCTCCTAATTTATCCCTCCTCCCCACCCCTGGGCTTTCCCCTTTGGTAACCATAATTTTGTTTTCTAAGTCTGTGAGTCTGTTTTGTTTTGTAAATAAGTTCATATCATTTTTTTAGATTCCACATATAAGTAATATCACATGGTATTTGTCTTTTTCTGTCTGACATACTTCACTTAGTATGATAACCTCTAGGTCCATCCATGTTGCTGAAAATAGCATTATTTCATTCTTTTTTTATGGCTGAGTAATGTCCCAGTGTGTGTATGTGTGTGTGTATACATACAGCATCTTCTTTATCTATTTCTCTGTCAGTGGACACTTAGGTTGCTGCCACGTCCTGGCTATTGTGAATAGCGCTGCTGTGAACATTGGGGTGCATGTATCTTTTCAAAGTATGGTTTTCTCCAGATATAGGCCCAGAAGTGGGATTGCTGGATCATATGGGAGCTCTATTTTTAGTTTTTTGAGGAACCTTCATACTGTTCTCCAGTGTGGCTGCACAGATTTACATTCCCACCTCTACTTTATATTGCCATTGCAGTTGATTGGTTTTCTGCTGGAAGAAGCCATGAAGAGCACATCTTTCCCTCTAGCAGCCATGATTGCTCCAGATAACCAAACCCTAACTGATACTGTACATCCCCTCACAGGCCCTAAGGACTGGTCAGGGGTGACCCAGGTCAGTGTTGGAATCCCAGGACACATTCCCTCCAGGTTATTCCTGTGGCACAGGAATAGCCTAATCCAGTTTGCTATCAGGAGGACAAAAGTGGATACATGGCAGACAGTAGGACTCGGTGGTATTTAGTACAAATCACAGAAAACCTTGATTGAAACATATTTAAAGTATAATCCAGTTATTGCTTATGCCAGTTAAAACTGTGCTTTCTGTTACTTTCAAACCAAAGCATATGTTTTATATAAAATTCTTAACAGGAGATATAGTCAGTAGGACAAACAATAGATCATGAAGTGTAGGATTGGCTAAGTCAAGGAGGCAGAATAGAGGAAATGATGACACACTCTTCTGATAGGAGGTGTGGATATCCTGTGCTTTTTCTGCAATGATGAGATGGCTGCTGTTACCGTGGCCTGTTTTATACTGAGACTCAGATTATTTACCTGAAATATCTAGCATTTAGAAGCTTAAAAGAACAAAAATATATGGAGTCTAACATGTACTGGATATTTCTTAAAGCCACTGGTAATAATCGAAGAAAGAGGTGAACTGAAGTAAGTGGCTTGAAAACAGAAAGGAAAGAAACTGTACATTTTCTAAAAAAGGCCTTTTCTGTTTGCAGACTGAAATCCAAAATGGACCAGTCATAATCTGGAGATTGAGAAATTTAGAAAAATTAAATGACTGCCCCATGCCAAGGTTTGCATTACAGGGATATAGAGACAGGAATGAGTCAGACAAAGATTTCTCAAACAGGATAAGCCAATCTTCCCAGACCTTTCTCAGATACAACTGGTTAAACATTTAAAAGGAGTAACATGGTGAGCAGTGAGGGAGTGCTGGTTAGAGAAAGAAGAGATGAGAAAAAGATAATTTTTAAATTGCAGCAGATTTAGAGCTAGATATAAATTACAGATTTGGAGTGACTGCACTAAAGTGTTGGTTTTGCATTGCTTGTCCAGAAATGACAGCAGAGAACAAGGAGATGGGCTTAGGAGAAGGACAGAAAGAACGCAGGACACAGAAGTACCAAAATGCAAGTGAAATAATTAGGCCAGATTTATAGATCTCTAGAACTCTAGCTGATGAAGTCAACCAAAAGCAAATAAGCCTTGAAGCCTCCCACATATTTCAGGGACATGTGAGATGCCAGGGAAAATTCAGACACGGATAACAGTTTGGAATTGTCCAACCGTTTAGGAAATCCACAGGCATCCAACAGGAGTGAATAACAAAGGCACCCACCTGTGAATGTCTGCACTCTCTGGAAGTGTTTGCATTTCCTCCAAATGCCTACTGCAAGGTACAGCAATGGGAGGTAGCAAACTAGAGATCTTCTAGAAATTAGAACTTAAATATTCCTTTTGCCTGAGAAGGGTTGAGATTTCTTGATTTTTCTGTACAGCAAGATATGATAGGTACTATCAGTGGGTTACCACTTTTTGTTCTTTTCCAACTTTTCCTTTTCCAAATGGAAAATGCACTTGCCTCTCTAAGCAGAGAGACAGGTATGGAGTTGATTTCAGTTGTCTTGGAAGAAGTTATAAGGGGCTCAATGGAAATAACAATGGAAAAAGAAAGCAAGAAAGGGCTCTGAGAGGGATTTAGGGGTTCATTCTAAAGGACTTTGTAAAGTAAGATTCAGGCAGAAGGGGACGAGAACATTTGACTTACGGATATTGGAATTTCACTGAGCCTATATGCATTTTATCATGCAGGGATAATTAGGGAAAGCGTGTTTTGGAGGAAGATGATACATCTGTGTTTTGATTTGTTGATCACTCTACGACATCTATGTGAGGCTTCCCATAAATTGATGGACGTCGAGAAAAGAAAGCTTCAGAAACAAAGATGTGTTCAACTGTGTTAGAGGCTGTGACTGAAAAAAAAAAACACACAATGTGAGAATTGTGAGTTAAATTTTATTTGGGGTAGGGGACTATAGCCCGAGAGACAGCATTTTAGATAACTCTGAGAAACTGCTCCAAAGAGGCAGAGGGGAAGATCAGTGTACATGTGATTTTGGTAAAGGGGGAGTATATGCAATCAAGTACTTTTTTTTTCTTTGCAGAAGGTTTCTGCTAGTCTCACAAAAGCTGCTGCTCGTCATGAGGAGCAGATGTCACCGTGAAGGATTGTAGTGCTTTTCTAGATATGAGGAGAGGCAAGAATTGGGCTCATAAAATCTTCTCCTGAAGATATCTAATTATCTGAAGACCTGTTCTGCCAGTTTTTTCCAAAGCACAGAGTGCCTTATTCCTGACCTCCGTCCTGAACTCCTTTCAGGGGGGTTGAAGGTCAGCAGCTGCAGCAGCTCCTGATTTAATCCTTGTAGAGGCAGATGGCACGTGCCAGTTTATAGTTGGCAAGGCTAAAGAGCAAGACCACTAAGATGAGAAGTGTATCCGCTCAAAAACATATCACCCCCAAGAGAGCCATGAATCTGCCAATCAGCCTGGGTTGACACAATAAGATCTGTTTCCAATTCGTGTAAAACCCTCTGCAAGGCCAAGTAGTTTTCCAGCATGCACATCTCACATGCAGTGACTTGGTGATCATGATGCCTTTATACTGTGGCTCTGTATCTCAATACAGTGTATTCCACATGTTATTTGCAAAAGGAAACAAAGACTGGAGAACTGTGGAGGCTTCTTCACCACCTCAGCTCCAAAATGTCACACATCTCTTACACTCAGTTTATGTTGGGGGCCAGTCACAACCTTCCACAGAGACCCAGGAAGGGAAGAACTGGATATGGGTGAGAAGTAGAGTGACCTAACTCAGAAATTCGGGGGGGGGGGGGGGGGCGATGGGGACTCTGATATATCAGCTGTTGATATATAAGCCTAGGAAGAATACTTTCTTTATAATTTTTCAAATAAATGCAAAGAAAAGAAAAGAAAAGAAAAATCTAATGGATTGAGTTCGAGGAAAACTACAGATTCTTTTTTGTAATTTTTCTGTTGTTACATTTCAAAATCCTCTATATTTTATTGTAAACCTCATATTATATATAGCTCATATTGTGGGGCGTATAGTAATATTAATAAAAGACACTTTGTGAATATGTTACCTCTAAGAAAAATTGCAGTGAAGGGAAGGAAAGTGACAGCTTAAAGAGAAACACAAACTGGATGGGTAAGTGGTATTCTCAAATTATATTATTTGTGTTTATTTGTAAGATGTGAGGGAGTTTAGCTAAACTCTATGCTGAGAAGAAAGATCTAATGAAGAGACACAATATAAGCATACAGAATTCAGAGAAAGGAAACATTTGATTAAACAGATTCCTGGGAATATAGAATAGAATGGTATCCAGACTCCAGTGGGTGGAATTTTGCTTAAACAGAAAAGAAACCTCTGACACTAAAATAAGAATAAAGAAAGAGATCATGGTTATTTTTGTTTGGAAAAATAAAAAATTTTCTTTTTATAAGTTTACTTTGTGAAGTAAGAGACCTGGTAATTTCCAGAGAGAGAGAGAGAAAGATTGTGAGAGACAGAGAGAAAGATAAGTGTGTTCAAGACTAAGGTTGGTGCCAATTTTTTGCAATGCAACACCATGGAAAATATGAGATGAAATTGACCAAGGACATTTGAAAGGGTTCCAAAGAAAGAGAACAAATCTGAGACTGAAGACCATAAATTCAAATCATCTGTTGTGGTTATGCAGTATTTTCAAAAATAACCAGCAGTCTCCAAAAGGACTAAAAAATAAAGAATGATAAGATTAACAAAAGTTTAAGTACCATATACTATTACAGAATATAGCCAAAGTTTAAAGCAATAAGGTTTTTGAAAGTGCATGTAGAATTATGGTTGGAAAGAAAAACCATTTTGATAAGAAAATGATAGGGGCTGAGAATATAAAAGTGAAGGTGTTTAAAAGCTTAAGGAAAAGGAATAGAGAAATTGAGTGAAGGAACTAGAAGGGTAGAAACGATTATGAAGGGTTTTTTTTTAAATAAATTTATTTGTTTATTGTCTGTGTTGGGTCTTCTCATTGCTGTGCATGGACTTTCTCTAGCTGCGGTGAGTGGGGGCTAGTCTTCGTTGAGGTGTGTGGGCTTCTCATTGTGGTGGCTTCTCTTGTGGAGCACAAGCTCTAGGTGCACAGGCTTCAGTAGTTGTGGCACACGGGCTCTAGGGCACAGGCTTAGTAGTTGCGGTGCACAGTCTTAGTTGCTCTGTAGTGTGTGGGATCTTCCCAGATCAGGGATTGAACCTGCGTCCCCTGCATTGGCAGGCAGATTCTTAGCCACTGAGCCACCTGGAAGTCCTATGAAGGTATGGTAAATTGTTATTTGTTTAATTTGTTTGAAGAGTTCCAGATTATAAGAAGATCAAAAGTATTGTCTGAAGAATAAAGTGTAGGGAAGGTGTGGAAAGCAGGCCATAGAAATTAAATTGGTATTGATATTAAAAAACTAATGTTTTCTGGTCCTCTATGTAGATACAGAAGCCATCTAGGATTATGGTAGGAAAATAAATTGTGATCCAAAGCGCAAATTCTCAATTGATCTGGACTAGAGTCCATATGCTTAGGAAATCATGCTGGTGAAGACAAACTGAAGATGTAAATGGTAGCAAAAGGGGATGGTTGACAGCACCACATCACCCTGGACATTAGGAGCATGGACTACAAGAAAATTAGCAAACTTCCATCCATGGTGTTGCTGTAATAATGGCTGCTCTGTGCACTGAGGCCAAATAGAAATACGGAGACAGAGATTTTGGAGGAAGAGAGACATGTCTTTATTTTTCTACCAGGCAGGAGGGTAGACACAGTAGGCTAGTACCTGAAGAACTATGCCCCTCCCCGCTCCTCAGGAGTCAGGGAAGGTTTTTTACGTGGGGCTCGCAGTCTGGGAAAATGATAAGAGTCCAGGTGGTGGGGATCTTGCATTCCTTTCTTCTGCAAATTCATGGCCAAAGCTGGCATCAGCCAGCGCAGCAACTGGGTCTGGTGTCCCTGAAGTTATCAGCCTATGACCTTCTTTCTGAAATGAAAAGTGCTTCAAAGGAGTGTACAGCAAAGTGAATCAGTTCTATATATATATATACATATATCTATTGTTTTTCAAGTTCTTTTCTCAATTAGGTTATTACAGAATATTGAGCAGAGTTTCCTGTGCTATAGAGTAGGACCTTGTTGGTTTCTACTTTTTATTTTTAATTTTTTTTATAAATTTATTTATTTATTGGCTGTGTTGGGTCTTTTTTGCTGCATGTGGGCTTTCTCTAGTTGCGGCGAGCAGGAGCTACTCTTTGTTGTGGTGTGCAGGCTCCTCATTGCCATGGCTTCCCCTGTTGCGGAGTACAGGCTCTAGGTGTGTGGGCTTCAGTAGTTGCAGCACATGAGCTCAATAGTTGTGGCTTATGGGCCCTAAAGCACAGACTCAATAGTTGTGGCACACAGGCTTAGTTGCTCCACGGTACATGGGATCTTCCTGGTGCAGGGATCGAACCTGTGTCCCCTGCATTGGCTGGAGGATTCTTAACCACTGCACCACCTAGGAAGCCCCTTGTTGGTTTTTAAACATTTTTGTAGGTGTTATTAATTCTTGCTCCTTTTTTGGCTTCTGCAGTTGTTGAGAGTTGGATTGTTGAATTGCAGAATGGAAGAAGCAATTGCCCATACTACTACATTCTTCCTTATTTGTTGAAAACATACTGAGTCAGAGAATCAAATTTGGCTCTAGGTATCAATTATGTTACCCATTTTCAAACTTTTTGTTAATCATCCAAAAGATACATGTAAATATGCATTGCAATAAACTCTGATGGAATCTGGAAAACGTCCACACAGCTTCCTTGTCCTTGCTTGCTGTTTACTGCTCCGTATTTGAAACAACAGGTCCCTATGTGATGTGTGTGGAAAACATTTTACAGAAAGGGAGCTATTTTTGTCTTGAAACATCTCCATTTTCTACTACAATAACTACATAGGTGAATTTAAAATTTTCTATCAAACCATCTCCAGTGGAAATTAGGTGCATGGGCTGCAGGAAGGTTGCAGATTCTCTAGATGACATATGAGAAACAATGACCTAAGGGAAGATGCATATTTTAGTTCAGATGAAAGGGGGAGGAGCTCTTTTTTAAAGATGGGGGTGATTCTTTACACCAGAACCAAATGTAAGGGAGAAAAATGGAAATGACATGCTGTTATATGTTTAACAATTGGCTTCCTAGTTGTGGGGATGGTACAAAAGCCCTGATTTATAGTATATCCTAATCTTTTTGATGTAAATACATCGTAAATGATTTTAAGCTACCAATGTGGTATCACTGGATTTGGAGTAGGAAAGGGATGTACACAGTTGGTGCTCAAAGAACCAGTTTGAACCAACTCCAGCAGATCACTGGCCATGCCCCATAAATACATAAATTCCAGTTTGTTTATCACAAGAAGCCTGAATAGACCAGGAGCATCATGCTAAAAGCATCCCATCGATTAAGACTCTCCTTATCTTTCTCTATTAGAGCCTATTCAGCAGAATTGATTAGCATGTTTGCAAATCATTTTGAGAAAACAATTTTTTCATTTTCCTTTCTCCTTGGTATTATCAAAGTAAGGCTGATGGACTACATGCTAGCTGACAATCCTCTTCTTACCACTTGTAAATCTGCCTTTTCCTTTCAGTCTTAGAGATAGGTAAATGTACATATACACATTTTATATAGAAGTTACATATATATTTTTAATTCTCAATCAAGGCATGCTTAAAGTTTTCTCTTTAAAATTGAGATGACTGTATTTCTGTGTATATTGTTTAAATTGTTAGACTATCTTTTATTTTAATCCCACAATTTTCTTATGCAGTTCAATAGCTACTAGGAAACCAGAACTGTCAGTTTTCGACAATCTCTTTTTAGTTGTGCTTCTTTTAAATTGAATATTATATCTTGATATATTAAAGTATATTTGACAGAAAAGGAAACACAAATTTAGTTTAAAAGATAACAGATAAAATTTTTGTTATCAAAGGGAACTGCTAGTGAACATGTGGAAATTATGGCTGCAATTTGGAATTTTGTAATTTTTCAAAACAGAGACACAGAGAGGAAGCTGCTGTCAATTACTTTAAGAGCAGAAGAAGGTAGTAATAGACTTTCCAAAAATGTCATTAAAATGCTGACAATATATGTGAAAAAAAAAGGGCATAATAAAAAAGTGTAATTTGTTATAATTTGCATGTTTCAAACCATGTCATTAAGATTATGAGCTTTTTTTTTTGAGAGCCATATTCTATAATTATTTTCATTGAAATTACTTCAAAGAAAATAGGTGAGCATTTCACTGGCATATCAAAAATAACCATATTTTCAATAAAAAGAGAAAACTCATATTGTCTCTTGCTATTAGTATATTAGGTATTAATCCCTTTGCTCTTGTGAAAGGAAAGTGACATTCTACACTCTATATCTCAGCTGACTCCTGTTTCAAAAAACTTTTTATCAGAGTGGCTGAAGATCCATTTTGTTCTATTTATAATTCTTTCAATTTCCTCAGGTTTTGCAAAGTTTCAAGGTACTTATGAACCATAAATTTTCTTGTTAGTCTTGGTTTGGATGGAGCATATTGTAATTTTAACACAGGAACTTTCACCAATGTCCAAAATATTTTGGATATATTGGTTTAAAAACAATATACAATTAAAATGAATGTTAGCTGTTTCTTCAAAGTGTGCGTATGTGTGTCTGCTACACTGTTTTTTAAGTATGGTTGTATTATATTTCTGTTAGGTAATGCTTGGGTAGAGTCTAACCATGAGCGTGGGAAGACAAAAAAGATGGAGGAAAAGATTATTCGATCTGTGGAGTTTAGAAATGCTGGGAAAATTACTGTGTGGAAAATGTATTTGTTCAGTAAAATCACAATATCTATGGTGGACCAAAAGATAGTAAATCAGATACTCAAGTTATGACAGTTGTCACTAGGCAACAGCTAAAAGGTGAGCAAGTAGAGTGGGAAAAAATGAGAAAATGTTCTTCAAAGGATTTGAGGTCCTGTAAAATGGAATAAAAGTTGTTGTGGAAGTGGGGATGGTAACTTTCCGTATACTCATATTACTAATATTCCTATTTTAGTGTGTTTCACAGCTAAGGGCTGGTTTTTCTAAACAATAGCTCTCAATAAAAGGATCATTTAAAAAGTAGCTTCAAATAAAGAAGACTCCACATGTATTTTACATAATAGAAGAATAAGACACTGACCAATGCTGTACCTATCTAGTATCTTAGGTTAAATTTTACTGCCACCAGTATGCACATAATTTTTAAAATTTCAGCTCATGCATAAGTGTCCATCATATCAATATGAAAAGTTTCAGTGGTTAGAATGAAAAATAAATAATTGGAAAAATATCAAGGCTGTGGAGTGTGGCCATGCAAGTTAAATCCTACATGAATGGTGCCTACTGGATTTGGAGAGTGTACAAAACTAGTCTCATTTTGCAAAGCTAAGAAGGGAGTTATGTTATGAGTATAATGCAGCAGATGGTATAAATGCAAAAGTGCTTTTCATTCTTTTTGCTTTCATTTTGAGAGGATTTTAAAATTATGTGTGTGTTTGTATGTTAGAGAGTATCATTAAAATCAGCCAAACAGACTTTAAGTAGCATTTATTGGTACTGAGCCCATCACTTAAAACCATTTCCATGATAAGTTTATGGAAAGATATTTAATATTTTTATTAAATGACCAGTGTGCACAAATATTGCTACCATTCACTTACAACAGAATTTTATGAGTTTTAGGGTAATGGGTGTGTATTGTAGGCAATTTAATAAAAGAAAATAGGAACTTAGAAATCTATTAATCTTCTTGTTACATAGGGAATATTATAGAAGGGATATTTTCCATTCTTTATAACTTTTGACTGGTTCCTAACTCTAGTTGCCTACATCTATTATAATATCAAGCTGTTCAGATGGGGGTTACAATGCTTTTCTATCTTTCCTGCTTTATGAAGCTAAGGTTCTGAATGAAAAGGGTATGTGTTTTAATGGAATTCTCCCCTGGGGCACATCAAGTCATTTTATACAATGACACACTAAGAAAGGCAATTTATGATGTGTGACTGACTCTAATGTGACTTTTTCATCATTTCATTTGTTTTCCATTAGTCAGAACAAGACATATGAACTACATAGAAATCTTTTTATTGTACTCCACAGGGGGTTTGTAGTATGTTAGAAATCTGGTGGAACACAGTGTTTTATAAAGCTTATGAAAAAAATGGATGTTTAAAAACATTTTTATCTTCAAATCTCTAGCAGGAATCTCTAAAACATTCTCAAAGGGCATTAAAATTTTTAAAAGATGGCAAATGCCTTACAAAATAGATTTTAAAAGATAAATGTTTGCTGAGAACTTTAATCAGTACTTTTAAACAATTTACAATTATTATAATTGAGGTTTCTGAAAATTTTGTCACTCAAATGTAAATTAAATAAAATCATGGCTGATAGCTCTGGGTGTATAATTTAAATTAATAAAGCCCTATTTTTAGTTACCTGCTTTCAACCATAATTTTTGGTTCCTCTGTTTGGGTTTCTAATAAATTATCAGCTAAAAGCATATAAATATATGTGTGACTAAAATATTATTTATCACCATATATAAAACATTTAGACTATTTGCATAACATTATCAATCTAGCTGTTTTTTTTTTTTTTTTTTTTGCTTAAGGTACGTCCATCATTATTTTCCCTTTCCACCCTCTGATTTCATGTCATGTGTTTAAGTGTTATTTTCGTTAGATTTTTACTTTTATTTCCACCAGTTCTCCCATTTTTTTCTTGCCCTTCATTTATCCTCTTCACATGTCTACTTCTTTGTGTCATTTCAGGTAAGCACTAAATCTCAGCTCTTTCATTGAATGTGGTGACTCATTCAGATTCTCGGAATTCAGCCGGAACGTGCAGGAAGGAATGAATAACCCTACCCATATGGTGTAGTTTATGGGCAAAACTAAAATATAAAATAATGACCTATGAAAACTAAAAATGTGCTTTGGAGTTCATAGTATATCTGGCATTGAAAGTCAGATAACAGCAAAACAATGTAAGAGAAGGGGTGAATGGTTTTAAGCTATTGAAAATTCCCTACTATGTTGGGAAGTGGTAAAGCACCTTACATAGTATAATCTAAAAGCCAATTATGCATGTTGTAATCTCTAATGTAACTATTAAAGGATGCTATAATAAAGTAGAGAGAGAGGAATGACCTTAAAATATTTAATTTATCCTAAAGAAGGCATGAAAGTGCAGTGGAAAGAACAAGAAAAAATGGAATGAATAGAATAAATACTTTTATGGTAACTTTCTTTTCAGATATGTTAGAAAACTAAACATAGGACTAAATATTTTCATTATAAATAAGAATTGTCAAACCAGATATTTATAAAGAAGTAGAGCAAAATAGTAGAAAAAACATGATATGAATAAAGGATAATTGCTGAACAAATGAAAAGTGGTCCAAATTAGACATCCTGCATTACGAGACTGAATCCAAAGAATCTGAACCTGGGATTATTTTAGTTGTTTCTGAAGATCTCTCTCTAATATATATTTTCCTACAGGTTTTTGGTAATAATTTTTTTTATTTTTTCTGAAATGTTTTATATCTTACCATTACTCTTTCCCAAGATAGAGATTAAATTTTTGCCCCTCATCATCTTTAAATAAATTTTTTATTTGAGGTCATTGTAGATTTAAATGCAGTTGTAAGAAATAATATATGAGTGACTCAAAGATTATCTGCACTCTGGCTGTAGAATTTATTTTAATTAAGTTTTAGAAAAGACAAATACATCATTTTTCAACATAATCTCCTTGCTTTTCAATACACTTTGTCCATCTGTCAACAAGCTTTCCTATTCCCTCATTAAAAAATGTTTTATGCTGATCTGTGAGCCATGAATGAACCACTGTCTTCACTTCTTCATCAGAAATGAATCTTTGTCCTCATCAGGCTGCTTTCAGGGGACCAAATAGGTGAAAGTCTGATGGAGCAAGATCAGGACTATGGGGAGGATGTTTTAACACCTCAAGTTTTTGCAGAGTGTCGACAGTGTGGGCAGCAGTGTGTAGACATGCACACCCTTAGACCACAAAAAATGAATCACTGCATGCTGTTCTTCTTTCATACAAATCACAAGTGGAACATCCATTTTTGTTCATACTGTTGTTACAAATGAACTGATGTAAGACTTTCATACCAGCACAGCAGTGACTGGGGAGACAGTAGCCTTGAATGGAAAGTGCTGATAAGACAGTGCAACCAATAGAAGTTTTAATATTACTGGAGTGCAGGTAATTTTTGACTCACCCTCATAGATTCCCATGTACCTTGTACTAGTTTTCTCCAATGGAAATATCTTGCAAAACCATAGTACAATATCACAGCCTGATATTGACATTGATTGATAGATTGAAGATTTAGAACATTTCCATCATGAAAAAGATCACTCAATTCCTTCTCAACTGTTCTTCATTCCTACAGTTTTATCATCTCAAGAATGCTTTTGGGATAAGTATTTTTTTTCCTACTCAGCGTAACTCTCTGGAGATCATCAGAGTTGTTATGTGTATGTATATTTCATTTTGCTTTATTGTTGAGTACTATTCTGTAGTGTGGATGTACCACAGATGGTTTTACCTATCACCTGTTGAAGGGCATCTGGGTTATTTCCAGTTTGGGGATATTATTTTTAAAAAAGCTGTTATAAGCAGGCATGTATAAATTTTGTGTGAAAATAGGTGATAATAAGTTTTTATTTCTTTGGGATAAATGCCTAGGAGTGTAACTGCTGGGTCATATGGTAATTGAATGTTTAGTTTTTTAAAGAAACTGCAAAACATGTTTGTTTTCTTTTAACAATCCAACTAGCAATGCATGAGTAATCCAGTTCCTCTGCTCTCTCTCTAGCATTTGGTGTCACTATATATATTTTTCAAAATTATAGACTTTCTGGTAAATGTAACGATAGCTCATTGTTTTGTTTTATTGTCATTGTAGTTTTAATTAATATTTCCCAAGTAGCTGTTTTTATGTGTTTATTGTTTATATATCCTCCTTAGCCAACTGTTTCTTCCTATATTTTGCCATTTTCTAATTGTATTATATGACAAGAAGTCCCAAGGTCTGCAGTTGGCAAACTGGAGGTACACGAGAGCCAATGTCTCATCTCAGTCTTGAGTTCAAAGGCCTGAGAACTTGGAGAGTCAATGCGGTTAAATCCATTCAGAAAGTTTGCAGGATCAAGCCCAAGAAAGGCCAGTATTTCAATTTGAGTTCAAAGCTAGGAAAAGATTGATGTCCCAGCTCGACCGTCAAGCAGGGGAAGTTTCCTCTTACTCAACATTTTGCTCTGTTAAGATCTTCAGCTGATTGGATGAGGCCCACCCAGGATAAGGAGAGCAATCTGCTCTACTCCATCTTCCCATTCAAATGTTGATCTCAGCCAGGAACACCCAGAATAATGTTGGGCAAACCCATACCCACTCCAGATGATATAAAAGGAACCTTTCCAGTTATGTGGCATATCTTTTCATTCTGTTAACTGGGTCTTTTTATAATGCAAATCTTTTAATTTTGATGAGTTATTTTTTATTTCTTTAATGGACCAAGCATTTGGTGTCAAGTATAGCAATGCTTTGTTTAAAGCCAGCTTATTTTTCTTCCTAATTTATTGCATTGGCTAGAACTTTCAGTACCGTGTTGAACAGAGTGATGGAAGTGGTGAAAAGTTTTATCTTATTCCTGATCTTAGGTAGAAAATGTTCAGTGGGTTTTAAGAAATTATTATTAGTATGAAGACTTTATTTTGTAAAGCAGTTTCAAGATCACAACAAAACTAAGGTGAAGGTGCTGAGACTTCGCATATAATCCCTGCCCTCTCATATGAATAACCTCCCAGAAGGCACATTTGTTACAATTGATGAACTTACAATGACACATCATAATCACCCAGAATCCATAGTTTATTTATGGTTCACACTTTGTACAGTATTGTACATTCTGTAGGTCTGAACAGATGTGTAATGACATGTATCCATTATTACATTATCATATAGAGTATTTTACTGCCCTTAAAATTCTGTGAGCTCCACTTATTTATCTATCCCCTCTGAAAAAAGTGCCCAGGTAATCACTGAACTCTTTTTTTTTCCTTTTAGGCCTTTATCTGTGAAGGAAAAAAAAGTATAAAATATATGTTTTAATAAGCATACGACCTCACTAATATTTCCAATTCAAAATCAGAGAGGGTTTTCTTTCTTATGTTCTTTTTTTTAAGCTCTTTATTATCATATAATTGCTTTACACTGTTGTGCCAGTTTCTGCTGTACAAGTGAACTTCTTACTGTTTCCATAGTTTTGCCTTTTACAGAATGCCATATACTTGGAATCCTATCATATATAGCTTTTTCAAATTGTCCTTTTTCTTTAAGTTTAACATCTTATTTTTTTTAGCTCTTTATTGGAATATAATTGCTTTACCCTTTTGTGCCAATTTTTGCTGTACAACAAAGTGAATCAGCTGTATTTATACATATATCCCCATATCCCCTTCCTCCCGCGACTCCTTCCCACCCTCCCTATCCCAGCCCTCTAAGTTTCCTCTATTTTTCATGGGTTAATAGCTCATTTCTTTTTAGCATTGAGCTTGTCTCTCAAGTTTTGGCAATTATGAGTAGATTTTCCATAAATATCCATGTGCAGGTTTTTATGTGGACATAAGTCTCCAACTCCTTTGAGCAAAACCAAGGAATGTGGTTGCTGGGTTGTGTCGTAACAGTAGGTTTAGTTTTGTAAGAACCAGCCAAGCTGCCTTCCAAGGTGGCTGTACTATACAAGCAAAGAATAAAATTTCTTGTTGTTCAAAATCCTTGTCAGCATTTGGTGTTGTTGATATTTTGCATTTTGGTCATTGTAATCAGTGTGTAGTGATACCTCATTATTATTTTAATTTGTATGTACCTGATGTGGAGTATCTTTCCATTTGCTTATTTCTGATTTGTTTATCTTTGATGAGGTGTCTGTTAAGGACTTTGGCTCATTTTTTAATTGTGTTTTCTTATTTTTGAGTTTTAAGAATTCTTTGTATATTTTTTATAATAGTCCTTTATCAGATGTATCTTTTGCAAATATTTTCTTTCAGTATGTGGCTTGTCTTCTCATTCTCTTGATACTGTCTTTTGCAGAGCAGAAGTTTTTAATTTTAATGAAGTCCAGCTTATTCATCATTTCTTTCTTAGTGCCATTAGTGCTGTATCTAAAAGTCATTGCTATACTCAAGGTCATCTGGGTTTTCTCTATGTTATAGTCTAGTAGTTTTATAGTTTTGTATTTTACTTCTAGGCCATGATCCACTTTGAGTTAATTTTTGTGAAGGGTTTAGGTCTAGATTCTTTTTTATTTGTCAATTCTTTCATATTTTTATATAGATGATGATGTCATCTGTGAACAATGATAGTTTTATTTCTTCCTTCCCGATATGTATACATTTAACACCTTTTCATGTCTTATTGCATTAGGTAGAATTTCTGGTATGATGTTGAAAAAGAGTGAAAGGGACATTCATATTTTATAACCTGATCTTAGTGGGAAAGCTTTGAGTTTCTCACTATTAACTATGCTGTTAGTTGCAGCTTTTTTTTTTTAAAGATTACTCTTCATCAAGGAATTGAGGAAGTTCCCCTCTATGTCTAGTTTACTGAGAATTTTTATGATGAATGGGTGTTGGATTTTGTCAAATGCTTTTTCTGCATCTTTTGATGTGATTATGTGATATGTTTTATTTTTTAACCTGTTGAATGTGAAGGATTACATTAATTGATTTTCGAACGTTGAATCAGCCTCGCATACCTGGGACACATCTCACTTGGTGAATAACTCTTTTTGTATGCCCTTGGAGTCCATTTCCTGATACTTTGTTGAGGAATTTTGCATCTGTGTTCATGAGAGAGATTTGTCTGAAGTTTTCTTTTTTGTATTGCTGTTGTCTGGTTTTAGTGAAAGGGTAATGCTGGCCAAGTAGAATGAGTTAGGGAATATGTTCTCTACTTATATCCTCTGAAAATATTGTAGAGACAGTATAATTTGTCCCATAAATGTTCTATGGAATTCATCAATCAACCCAACTGATCCTGGTACTTTCTGCTTTGGCATACTGTTAATTATTGATTCGATTTCTAATAAACTACTTCATAATGCCAGAATAGTTCATGTTATTCTAAAATGTGAAAGGATGTGAGACAATAATGCTTCTAGTTCTTAATGGTTTTTACAACAAAATAATTCTATTGTAAAAAGCACTTTGTAAAGGTAATATTTGCTTTAAAAAGCCATGGACTATTTAACCAAATATGCTTTCATTAATAAGAATTCAGTGCACTGGTTAGTCTTTTAAAGGGAATGGTTTTACAAATCTTTGCTGTTTTACGACACTCACCCAGTTAGACTCTGCTTCAGCATCACCTCTGTAATCGATGTCCAGAGATGTAGATGGCCTAAGAGTTTGAAAGCCTGTCATTTAGTTTCTGCTTTTGCTTTCTGGAAGTACTAATCCTATGCAAATCAAAGTAGACCTTTATTGAATGTGGTATATGACTACACTCTGTGTTCTGTGATAACCCATTTTAAAACACATGCACAGCTGCAACAAGAACTGGCACCTGCGGCCCGTGTAAACTTAGTAGAATGAAATACAGTCAAATAGCTGTGTCCAAAGGGTGAAACAAAGAGTGAAGGAGCACTATTTCAGAATGCAAATGAACCTGCGATCACAACGGAAAGTGACTTATTTTAGACAGGCAAATCCAAGGCCTAGAATTAAAATAATTAGCCTTTCTGAAGAATGGCCCTAATTCCATGTAACAGTCACAGCTTTAATCTGTTAATGTGTTAACAGTTAAATACCATTTCGGAGCTGACATATATGGAAAAAAATACTGTATTTATGTAGAATAACTGAGCCTTAAGATGCCACTGTATTTTTTTAATAAATTTATTTATTTATTAGCTGTGTTGGGTCTTCATTGCTGCTCATGTGCTTTGACTAGTTGTGGTGAGTGGGGGCTACTCTTCGTTGTTTTGCATGGGCTTCTCATTGTGGAAGGTTCTCTTGTTGTAGAGCACGGGCTCTAGGTGCACTGGCTTCAGTAGTTGTGGCACATGGGCTCAATCGTTGTGGCTTGCAGGCTCTAGAGCGCAGGCTCTGTAGTTGTAGCGCATGGGCTTAGTTGCTCCGCGACACATGGGATCTTCCCTGCCCAGGGATAGAACCCGTGTCCCCTGTATTGGCAGGCAGATTCTCAACCACTGCACCACCAGGGAAGCCCCAAGATGCCGCTGTATTTATTATATTGATTGGCCCATATTTGGAACAATAAATTAGAAAACTAATACATATAATTTGAAGAGGTATATTTTGAAATTGATGGTTCTTCTTTGGGCATATGTCCAGTTACTTGTTTGGCTTACTTCATTTATTCAGAAATGTGCACATTAAAATCATGTCTCTATGTGTATGTGTTTGAATTTTGGGGGAAGCAGCATTATTTTGATTCTGTTATTAAGTACCCCCTCTTTTAGACACTATATAAACCTTATTAATAATTCTTATAATACAAAATGTACAGTGTAAGTATTATATTACAAATGTGGAAATAAAGGCTCTGAAATTAGGTAATAGAAGCTAGTATGCTAGGGTTGAGAACTCATGTCTGTTTGCATGGAGGTCTTTTCTTTTTTTAAATAAAACACTTAATGTTTCATTGCTGCAAACTTTTTTGAGTTTAAATAAGAGTATAGTTTATAAGATTCAAAGTAAAATTCCTTCCTGCACACTTAATTGCCATTTGAAATGCTTACTAAGATTTCATTTTAAAGAAGAAATTACTAAATGTTTATTATGCAATTTTTTAATCTCACCAAAATTTAATGTATAAATTTTAAAAGTAATAGTCAGGGCAAGTATAGGTTTTCCACAGTGAATTTGTGGTAGTATATGTTCTCATCAGAACAGTATACAATAAGTTGGATTAGGAAGTATTCTCTGAGTAGGCAGCTTAAATTATTTCTTTAAGTACATACCCACATTTGAGAGCAAATATCTTAATAAGTCTCCTACTTATCAAGTTTCTAGATTCTGGAAGGACTTGCATCAAGTTTCAAGAGAAACTAATTCTTACGATGGAGAAAGAAACCTGGAGAGGGAGAGAGAAAGGAGAAGCAAAGTGGCAGAATGCTGGTACTTATGTGAAATGAGCCCTCTCTGTTTCTCCAAAATGTTCAGTAAAATCTATAATAGGGGAGAAACATGTCTTACATAGAAGGTTTCTTAAAAAACAAGTGAAAGGCAGAGTCATTGATGTGGGTTAAATAGGCACAAAAGAGAACATTTTGGAGAGAGGGGAAACCATTTGCAGATAGCAGATTGGTTGGAAATAATTCACAGTGGGCTTTACAGGAAATTGGCAACTTGAGAGCATTGGCTACGAGGTCATTTGTAATCTAGGCCATATTTAAACCTTCTATTTTCTTTTAGTCTTCATATTGAACACTAGACATAAAATCTGTCTTTTTGAGAAAGTGCCTTATTCTTTTATGCATCCATGGCTTTGTACAGAACCTCCCTCTTCTGAAATTCTACATCCCCTCCCAACCCCTTTCACCATCTCTTCCCCAGAATAACTTTGAATTATCTTTCTAATTTCAGCTTTTCCTAAGTGCTAAGTTATTGACTCAAATTCATTTTGAAGGGCCCTGTCACACCCTGTGGTTTAATATCTATCATCCAATTTTTAACATATTTTTTATCATCTGTCTACTAATCTATTTCCTGACTTAAAAGTAAAGCTCAAAATCAGGGCCCTGTGTTGTTCCTTATTCAACTATGAATTGACATAGTAGGAACTTAAAAAATGTGGGAATAAAAGAAAGAGTAACTTAAACAATTAGTTATTTTTTCCTTGAGAACTTAACAATGCAGTTATTTACCCATCAGAAAAAATATATGGTATGCCAGTGAATAAACCTGTCAAAAATAAAAAAAAGCAATACCCTTTATGGTATAATTCCTCATTTTGTTACAGTGTTATAATTCTCAATATTATAGTCCATTTCTTTATGCAATTGAGAACATAACTCATAGGACTTTTGAAGTCTTAAGCTGGGGCATTCACAAGGACAATGAAACCAAATCAGTATGATTTCTTTTGGCAACATTTCACAAACAGATATGTATAAAAACTCCAGAATGAAGAGGTCTTTGTTTTGTATGCCTTGAGGGGCGCATACAAAATATGGTTTCAATGGCTTGTACTGACTTTGATATGATCCACAGTTTTTCTGTAAGTGCTCTATGTAAATGTGCTTATCATACCTAAGTTGTTTCCTCCTGCACTATAGGAAACATTGGGGAAAGAGAGAGAAATTTCTCTATTATATATTTACAGTGTGATGGCATGGTCTTTAAGTAAATCCCAAGGACGCAGTTATCGTAAGATTTATTTTAGTTTTTTTCTGTTTCTTTATTTGCTCCAAGGTTCCAGTCCCTCCCAGTTTGTCCTTCTTTTCTTAGTTGATTGGAAGGGAAGTATGGGCACGTTTAGAGACAGAACTCCTTGGAAGGCTGTGTAAGGGAGTAACGCTGAAGTGTAGAGAACAGAGCAAGCAATGGTCGCATCAAATGTTGTTTTCCAGTGTGTTTACGAATGTAATAGGGGCTGAATTTATTCAATCATATGTTGGTCTCTAAGTCTCTGAGAAGCTTTTTACCTTTCAAGAAGGGTGATTGCTTCTTTGACGCCGGCATCTGCTGCCTCAGGCTCCTATGATATACCTCACAGTGTTTTGGGACAGGGGTTGGAGGGTGTCTCAAAATCTGGTCCACTGGACATTTGTACCTGAATTGCCTAGAGAGTTTGTTATAAATGCAAATTTGGAGGCTTAGAGCAATTAAATGACAATCGCTGGATTTCAACTCCAGAATGTATCTTTTTAACAAGCTGTTTGGTGACTGTTGTGTGGTTTGAAAACTAGTGGTTTACCAGAAGCTTGGCATGAGTTTAATCAGTACCTTTTTATTTGCCTGCTCTTTGCTCATGACCAAGCTTTTATCACTTAGTTTCAAGTTAATGTCATTATGTAACTATAAAATTCTCCTAATATAATGAAAGTATGTGATATAGTTTGTAAATGATTTTAAAAGTAAAAAAAAAAGAAAGAAAAAAAATAAGACTGCAAAATGTTAAGTTATGACATCTTCATGTTAAATTTCAAATAAGTTTTAAATACCCAACAGCAACAATGCCCCCAGTGGGCCTGGTATGTGGGCCCCAACCTCAGCATAGAACTGGATTGACAGGCACTCCATAGATACTAAGTTCTCCTTATGACACCATAGCTATTTTATTCATCAACTCTTCCCAGCCTGCAGATACAAACTTCCTTAAAACCCAGTCCCAAAATGGATTATTTAGAGTCGTTTTTCTGCCTACCACTAGAACCCACCGGTACCATTCACTTCATACCCACCAGCCTACACAATCCCTCCATCCCTTCAACAGTTCTCTCTGGGTGTCTAGGGGCACACTGTGTTCAGGACAAACCATCACCTGCTGGAACCTGTGACAATTCACCCCAGGTCCCCTCTAAAATTAAACGTTTGTGAAAAGCAAAATTTTCTAATAACATCAACCACTTTGCAGAATCATTCCTTTGACTTTTTTGCTCTTTCTGAAACTAGGCTTTCTCCTCCACTCCCACCCATTTTGGCAGTCAAGGATCCCTGTGGCTCACTCAATAAAGTCATTTTATGTTATTTTCTCTAATCTCTACTAGTCCTGAATAAGGGTGGGTGTTTTTCTTGCTCTGAAGTATCACTTCCAGATACTTCTGTGATGCGTAACATTACAGGGAAGAAAGGTCTTGGAATTAGATTCCACACATTCCTTACGGTCAGTGCCTCTAACTCACAGCACCTGGCTTCCCATTGCTCTCTCCAGTACTAGTACCGGTACCATATGTGGTGACCTACAAATCCATATAGGGAATCTTGCCTCACCTCTAGCTTATCAGTCTCCTAGGTTCCTCACTTCCAATGATGATGCCCTCTCCTCCACTTCAGCCACTCTATCCTGGAAGATCGCATGTAAAATCATGACTATCATACATGCTTTAAAACTATCATCACCATCTCTTCCCTCTTCTCCAATCCTTGCCGTCATCAGGAAACAGGCAGAATGGATTGAATGAAATGTCTACTTATTCAGTAAAATGTTAGTAGCAACATTTCCATGAAGTTTAATTAATGACATTTCATAGATTAATGTCCATTTTTAATAATTTTCTATTATAAATGTTTTTAAATGTGTAAGTTTTGCCTTTGCAAGTAAATTATAGATGCATATATATACTTTTTCATAGCATTTAATTATAATGGATTTATTGATAATGTGTTTCATGTAGGATGCTCCAACTCATCTCAAACATTAATAAAATTTTTTTTCATAATTCTATTTCTTCTCATTGATATTTATCATCAAAGAAGTGAAATCAAGAACCAGATGAATACTGTCTAGACTGCCACTTCTGGCTACAATGAACTAGCAAGGATGAGATTTACCTGCCAACCTGAAATAAACAAAAATCAGTGAAATACATGAAACAATGGTATTTTAGATGCTGGGCATTGGGCAACATAGGAAATAAAGCCCTGAGAAAAGGGAAATTTATGATGTTAGACCTACAGTTACCCAGATTATTGTTTTGAAAGAGTTTTCAGGACTTACCTTAGGGAGGGGGAAATCCTAGTGAAGCTCAAGCTGGTTTCTATGAGCTGAGGAGACACAGCTAGGACTCCAGGGAGACCAAGGTGGCCAGAGTTTGCACAACAGAATATCAGAGAGGAAACAGCTGTGCAAAGAGAGAACCGTAGAGATCTTGGGAGGCCATACCTCAAAGATACAGCATGTATGCAACTGATCTCACATGCGTGTGATGAAGAGCTGGGGTAAGAAGAGTCTGAGAGGATTAAAGGGAGCAGTGCCCAGAGCTGTGCCAGGAATAGTGCCTGTTCTCACCGCCCACACTAGCAAAACACGATTCACAGCATGTTGGGGAAGGTATTCAAGAAGATCTTGCATCAATTGTAGGTAATAATTAGCCCTAGACTGAGCACTTCTCTGGAACTGCCTAAAAAAATCCCCATGAAATCAAGATGCAAAAGGAACAGTTTCCCAGTAACTGAACTGTAAGAAGAAATAAGCCCAAGATTTATAGGAATCAGCTGTGCTGTCCAAATGGCCTCAGAGGTCACTTAGCATCTCTTCCACTGTACTCTGTTGGTTGAAGTAATAATAAACTTAAAGGGAGGAGTGTCGAGGAATTTGGAGGGCATATTTTTAAACTACCTCAGTTATACCTCAAGTTCACTTTGTTGTTCCTGCATGAATGTTGCCACTAGATTTACTCAACAAATTACAGAAACCACTTCATGAATTCATGATTCAGAGGAAAAAGGGGTATTATGGTAGGCAGAAACAAATGGAAAGCATTGAGGATGGAGGATTCCACTACATAACAAACAAAAATTTTTGTAAAGTATATTTTTTATTCATTTAAATTATATATGCGTATGAAATTAGTGAAACTTCAGCTCAAATTATGTTTGAGATGTGGATATGACTATTCCCATTACTTCCATATTTAATTACCCAGTTTGGCCTGTGGAAAAATCTAGGAAAATTTGATAAAATGCTGAAAACTAATTAGCAGCTGTGGTTGTAGCTTCTGTTCCTATTCTAGTATTCCTATTGGATCAAAGTAATATACTCATGGCAATTAGTATGCAACGAGTCAAGCTGAAATACTTTTTCTATGATTTTCTACATTGACCACAAAAATTATGTCATTGTTCCAGTCGACTATTGGTTAATTCTAAATGATAAAACCAAATTCATATGAAATAGATGCTTATACCACAGTCACCTATAGCAAGAAATGTCTAAGAATTGAGAAGATGATTTATATGCTTTGATCATTCTGGAGTTATTTTTGTATACAATCTAGTTCTAAATATTTTCTGTTTTTACCCTACACAGATAATTAAACTGTATTGAGAATTGTTACATATTCCTTTTGGTTTGAGTGAATGCATTTGCAAATTAATGTAACACAGTGGTAAATTTCCTGCTTTTAGAATCCAAAGGCCATGAAAATATCATTTTATTGAAATATTACTGTATCATAGAAAAACCAAATTAATAGCTAGGAGCATTCTCTTTTAGATCAGTAGAGATACTATATGGATAAATAAACATGTATTTGATTTTAAAACCTTTTAAATGGGTTTATAAATTTAAGGTAATATAGTAGCAGAAATGCCATGAAATGGTAGTGTCTTTCTCTTTTATTTCCATTTAGAATAGACAGCCTTCCATTAAAAACCTTACATATTTTTCTTTGAGAAAAACAAGATAATTTATAACCTTAAGGTAACATGATCTTACCAATACGGAATGTAGTTTCAAATATTTATTAATAACATTTGCATTATTGATTAAAAATTTTAAATGCTCATTTTAAGTCATTTGTATTCATCTTGATGTTGATTTTGATCTTTCTAATATGGCAACTTCAATTCCATCTATAACTACAGTATCGTTCTTTGATGCAAGGCTAGTCAGATTTTCTGATTCAGCCTGACTGATTCAAGTTGTCCCAGATAGTGAGTCCAAAATGTGTGAAGACCAGAAGTGGGACAGAAAAATCATGCAGACATCTAAAGTGTGCAGTGTTGAAACTCATGGCATATTCCTGTAAGCAGGTTAAATTTTTCCCTGAGTCTTTCTAGAAGAGCTTACAATGAACTCATTGCTAATAATCATACTCTACAAAGAGCAAGGTATTCAGATGACTCCTTTGAATAGAATATATTTCATTAACTATGAAACGCAGCCAATTATGTGTCATTGTTCACATACATTACAAAAGGAAACGCACCGCTGCTTAAACTACGTAATGATGCTTTGTCACTATTTATATATTTTCTTTATTTGATTTACATTGGATGTGGTCTTTTCTTTAAGCTATTCAGGGTTTTCTGCAAAAATATAAAGAAAATAAACATTAATTATTTCTAAAAGGCATGTGCAAAGTGCATCTCTTTCAAGATACCAGCTTCTGTGCCATCAAGAGCATTGGTGATGCCACATGTATTGAAAGTGGTGCTTTTCTCTTTAGGATTTTCTTCTAGGTGACAAGGGAGTAGCTAAAAGATCACTGGATTGAGTTTCAGTTATAGGTTGTCCATCAAGCTCACACTCGACTTTCCCAACAATAATTATCAGAAATTTCACAGAACAGGGAGCAGAGTAGCACACACAGCAACAGGACCATGGAGCCCACATGCACATAAACACAGTTCCCATTGTCATTGTCACCAAATTTGGCATTGTTTCCATGGTCTAATTAGATCTGCAATTCATGTCTTTTGTATTGTTATTTAGACTATTTTTATTTAGATGTATTCACATCTATTTTGAGTTGTTTCCCTTATCTCAGTTTCTTGAGGTATTAATCTTTCTTGTGTCTGCACACTGTCACTCATAATAGGCTTTAAAGAAATTTGATAATAGTCCATTAAAATGTTCTAGTGTTTTCTAGTAGGGGTAGAACAATGAAAGTTTTAAACCAGAGAATCAAGTTACCAAAACTAGGAATGATTCATTGCTTTTTAACCCAATATCAAACCCTCATGAGATATAATTATTTCTGTCCCTCACAGTTGTGTACTAAATTACTAACATGTAAAACAGCAATTTTTAGGCAGTACCTTATTTATAGGGTTTCTCTCTGGCCCTGCTACTCTTTGTGTCTTCAACTCCGGTATAAAACTCTGAGGGTCCAGGAATTCCAAACCCTATCCTTGCCTTCCAGGTTGTTATGGAAGTGTAATTTTCAAGGTAGGATGGTAGAACATATTTCATATAATGTTTTGAGGTCTTGATTTATGTATTTTAAATATTTAGACACATGGTAGGTGGGCCTTCGTTTTTATACTAAGTCAACCCTGCAGATGTTAGAGGCTGGTCGTATTTCAGGGTTCAGTAAATGCAAACACCCAACGTACTCACATTTTCCTTTACGTTGATTTGATGCAAATAAAATGGATTACGTGTTTCTGTATTTATAAATTATTAGAATAATATTTTCTCCAACTTTCTCTTCCTTCTAATGCTGCAGTTGCTCATACCTTTTTTGGCTGAGAAATAATGTGTAATAAAACTGGATCAATTATGCATGAAAAGTTTTTTCAACTTTTCTCCTTCAACTCATTCCTTTCTCTTGGTAGTAAAATGTAGTGTGCCAATGTGTAAAAATGCAATTAACACTATTTATTTATTCAGATTGTCACAATTTTCACCTCCTAAAATTAATGAGAATTTTGGGCTACTTCCTTGCAGATTTCTCCCAGGAGTGGATGTGTTAATAACATCTGTAATACCTCACGCTGAGGCAGGGAAATAATGAGGTCTCAAGCTCAGACACACTATTGTCTCTTAAGCCATGATTTCTAAATAAAACACCTGGAATTTTCTTTAGTAAATTTGAGTTTGGGAAGCTTATAAAAGGAAATTATTCACTGATTATTTCTTGCATTTTCTTTTTTTTTCTTTTTTTTTTAAATTTTATTTATTTATTATTTTTTTGGGGGTACACCAAGTTCAATCATCTGTTTTTATACACATATCCCCATAGTCCCTCCCTTCCTTGACTCCCCCCCGCTCAAGTCCCCCCCACTCTCCCCATCCCAGTCCTCTAAGGCATCTTCCATCCTCGAGTTGGACTCCCTTTGTTATACAACTTCCCACTATCTATTTTACAGTTGGTAGTGTATATATGTCTGTGCTACTCTCTCTCTTCATCTCAGCTTCCCCTTCACCCCCCACCCCCTCCAAAACCTCGAGTTCTCCAGTCCATTCTCTGTATCTGCATCCTTGTTCTTGTCACTGAGTTCATCAGTACCATTTTTAGATTCCATATATATGAGTTAGCATATAATATTTGTCTTTCTCTTTCTGACTTACGTCACTCTGTATGACAGACTCTAGGTCTATCCACCTCATTACATATAGCTCCATCTCATCCCTTTTTATAGCTGAGTAATATTCCATTGTATATATATGCCACATCTTCTGTATCCATTCATTTGTTGATGGGCATTTAGGTTGCTTCCATGTCCTGGCTATTGTAAAGAGTGCTGCAATAAACATTATGGTACAAGTTTCTTTTGAGATTATGGTTTTCTTTGGGTATATGCCCAGTAGTGGGATTACTTCTTGCATTTTCTTTTATCTAACAAACTGATAATGTAATCTGTGGATATAACAATTAAATCACCTATTGTGTTAATAATTTTAAACAAGTGTTTCTATTCAAAAATAAATTTAAAATATAATAAAGCTTATTACTGAATATTATTTTAGATTGAAGGTTTCTGGTAAATTTCAGAACGTAAAGCCTTATTTCAATACTTTGGTGGTCATTTTAAATGAATATATAGCTTATCATTTCTCTGTATATAATTGAAATTCTCAGTTGAATTGATTAGCATTGAAGAGGAGTAATCAAATTGGGATGATCATTTTAATCTAGAAGTTCTTATATCTGCATTATCAATGTTCACCCAAATTTTGCCTTATGCAGTTTCTTCAACCATAGTGAATAAAATCACAGTCAATTTGTAACATAATAATTAAAAACTATAAGGAAGAAGATCATATGTAAAAAATAACTTAAAGTGATTTCGGTAAGCTTAAAGGTATACTGGCCTTATAACTTTTTCAGTAGGGCTTAATGGAAGGAGAAGATAGTCCTCTCTGTTTCTCAGTTTGGGGGGCCCCTCCTGAATGTTGTCTTATATTTTTCTTGTCTTCTAAGATAAATACACTTCATACTCTTTCAAAGATCATGTTTTGTAAATGTGTTTAGTGTAAGCAATACAAGGAAGAAGATTATATTTGGAACTTTTGATTTAATAGCACATATAGTCTATAAAATTAAAATTCTGACACTTTCTGTTAGAAATTTGTCAATGTGAATATGATGGATGATGTAATGTATTGTTTAGTCAATTTTTTCCTAAGGTTTTAATCAGATTACTTTAAAATATACAACAGTGAGAATTTCTGAATATTTTATTAAAGTGATAAAATTGTCTTTCCCAAGGACAAACTCTAGGTACTAAATAGCATTTAATTGAAATTATTTTTGCTCTTATGCTTAAAACATTAAGTGACTTTTATTTTCCCAGTTTGTGAATCATTTGTTCAATTTTGGATAAAAGAAAAGATCAGTAGCACAAATACACTCATATTTACTGTATTTTGTAGATTTATGTTTGATAGCTGGAGGGTGTTTTATACTTTTATATCTTCTGTATATATAAAACAGTGAGCTAAAGTTTTGAACTCCTGACATACCACAAGATAATCTTTTCCCTCAATCTTTAAATTTGAGATAAATGCAGATATTTTTCTTCATCTTAATTGATATATCTTTTACTCTATCATGATGAAGAACTTCGTTCTCCTTCATTTTAATTTACAATACAGACAGAAAAATCAATATTTGCTGAAAAACTTGTAATTAATTTTCTTCTTTATTATAACTTTTGCAATGGACAAAAAGTAATTTTGCATTGAATTTGAGAGTTCTTATAATAGAATTTTGCATGAAAAGAACTTTCTTTATGTAACACATTATTATAATGTGCAAAGCAGTCTTTCTTTTACAGTCCTATGAGTTAATTACTCTTTTTTTTTTCACAGATGCAGAAAATTAGGTTCAGATAGAACAGATATTGGGACTGTAATTCAAATTTTAAATATTTGTCTGTAGACTATAAAAGTATTTCTTTTGTGCAGTAGCTACCTTTGCAGAGTCTGGAAACAATCTTCAGGTACTTCAGGTGGCTGTTAAAAAGTTATGGAACATATAATCGGGGGTGTTACTGAGCAGAATAGAGGTTTATTAAAAGGATACTAGGTAACTTCTTTTTTATTACTTTTTAAAAATTGGAATCTAGTTGATATACAAAGTTGTGTTAGTTTCAGGTGTACAGCAAAATGAATCTATTATACATATATATATACACACATATATGTACATATATATATATATCTTCACTCTTTTTTTAGATTCTTTTCCCATTTAGGCCATTAGAGAGTATTGGTTAGAGTTCCCTGTGCTATACAGTAGGTCCTTATTAGTTACCTATTTTATATACAGTAGTGTGTATGCATCAATCCCAGTCTTCCAATTTATCCGTCCCCCCTGCACCCTCTGGTAACCATAAGTTCATTTTCTACACCTATAACTCTATTTCTATTTTGTAGATAAGTTCACTTGTACCCCTTTTGTTTTTAGATTCCACATATAAGTGATATCATATGATATTTGTCTTTCTCTGACTTACTTCACTCAGTATGACAGTCTTCTAGGCCCATCCATGTTGCTGCAAATGGTATTATTTCATTCTTTTTTATGAAGATTGAGAACCAGGCTCAATACATTCTGATCAGGAACAAAACCCAAGAACAAAAACAACAACAATAAAACTTGTAGGACTGTTCTGATGAGGAAACCACTGCCCTTCCACTGAGCACTGAGTGCTACAGTTTGCTCCCTGCTGGAAACACAACCTACAGACTTTTCTGCTACCATGGAAGAGGCAAGAGCTCCACTACACAGATTCCTTTCATCAAGAGCTCTAGGACGAGGGAAATCTATGTGAATTATAGCTCCTGGAGTGTTCAGAATTGAGATCCCTTTTAGCTCCAAAATCAGACTTAGGTCTGATTGGCAAAGCCTTGACACATTAACTTGAACTCCTTAGCTATAAGGGCCGAGGAGGGAGTGTATAGCGTTTTCACATCCTATGGTGAGTCAGATCTGTAACTGAGATCATAAGATGTAGACAGAGGTGGGTCCAGTTGTTATTGCTAGAGTTTCTTGACTACTAATAATAATAATATAAAATTAGGTGTAGGACCTTTAGATGGGTCTGAATAGAAGTGGTTAAAGAGGAAGTCTTTGCCTAGATATGGATTGTAGGAGAAAGAGATTGTCTTTTGAGTTTGTTTGGTGTTAACTGTAGATATTTGTAGTTTTTCTTTGTCAGATTGAAAAAGTTCCCTTCTATTTCAAGTTTGCTGAGAATTTTGTTTTAAATCATGAATGGATGTTGAACATTGTCAGATATTTTTCCTCACCTATTGCTGTGATGCTATGCTTTTGTTTGTTTACTCTCTTAAGATTATGAATTACATTATTGGTTTTCAAAGTTGAACTAACCTTGCATTCCTAATATAACTCTACTGATTGTGATGTTTTTATATATTACTTTAATCTGCTAGTATTGCATTAAGAAATTTTACCTCTATTTTTACAAGTCAGATTGGTCATTTTATTATTATTATTTCTGTCTGGTGTGTCAAAAGATGCTAGCCTCCTAAAGTGAAATGAGAAGGGCTGTTTTCTCTTAAATTTTCTGGAAGACATTTTTAAGAACTGGTATTAATTCTTCCTTAAATGTTTGGTATAATTCACCAGTGAAGCCATCTAGGCCTGACATTTTCTTTTTCAGAAAGATTTTAACCACATATTTAGTACTACTCTTGTTATCTATTTCTTCTAGGGTGAGTTTTGGTAATTTGAGTCTTTCAAGGAATTGGTCCAGTTCATTTAAGTTGTCAAATAATAATACTATACATTTCCCTCCAATCTTGATTTAAGTATATTCTTCAGATTTGATAGGTTGTCTTCATTTTCATTTAGTTCAGAATGTTATATATTTTTCTTTGAGACTTCTGCTTTGATCCATGTAATATTTCATAGAGTCTTGCTTGCTTTTTAAATATTTGTAGGTGTATCAGATATCCTTCTGCTATTTATGTTTAATTCTCTTTTTTGTCAGAATATTGTTTGAGTAATTTTGATTCTCTGCAATTCAATAAGATTTGTTTAGTGACCCAGAATGTGATCTATCTTGGTAGATGAGGGCATTGCTGAATCATGTGGGTCAAATCTTCATTGTGTTTTTTTGTTTTGTTTTGTTTTGGAGTATAATTGCTTTACAGTGCTGTGTTTTGCTGTACAATGAAGTGAATCAGCTATATGTATACATATATCCCCTTCCTCCCCCCCATCCCACCCATCTCACCCATCTAGGTCATCACAGAACATCAAGCTTAGCTCCCTGTGCTATATAGCAGGTTCCCGCTAGCTATTTATTTTACACATGATAGTGTGCATTGGAGGATATCTAGACTCTGGGTATTCTGTTTACTAAATGCCAGTAGTTTATGACAATTATTTTGCAACCTAATTTCCCTCAGAAAATTTTAGATGCCTGTTGGGGGCAGCAACACCTCCTATTGAGAATAACTGATTTAAAGAAACATGAATACTACAATTATTTCATAAATTAGGTATTTTAGATTTACTTGTTCTCAATCCTATTTTAATCATCATACAATGTGAAAATTATTAATTCATTTTACTTTACTCAAATGTCAAAGTACATTCAGGATAAAATTTCTTAGTAAATTGGTGTTTTAATGTAGTTTTCTTTCTCTGCATGTCTATATATGTGTGTGTGTACATGTTAACCATGGTCCACACTGGATATTTTGTTTTTTCTTTCACTATATTCATCTATATTTACAGCATTAATAACATGCACACAAACATTACAAAAAATTCCTTTTCATATTTATAACTTTTATTATGATGAAATTGATGTGGATTCTTGAAAGGAAATAATTACTTAGTTTTTATCTGAGGGAATGTGGCTTTAGCAAGTGTCTTTTGATTTGTGGTAGTGGACCAAGTGTGAACCCTTTGATAATCACTTAATAATGATAGCTTTAGAGGCAGCAATTTAGACCAGCTGCACTGGACCGTCTGGACCCATCATTATTTCTGCTCTGCGAAATAGGTTGTCATTATGGTTCACACAAACAGATTTCTGTTTTTTCATAACTAGAACAGTTCACCTGGGACAACAAAAAAGGAGAAATCTACTGTACCAAAATCCTTCATGCTGAGAGGGTAGCTTGATTAAATATTATTATTAATGGAATTTTAAAAAATTTCTCTTATTTTTCTGTCCAATAAATTGCATTCCTATTTCCTTTATTGACGTGGATGACAATGATTTGAAAATCATAAACAGTTCATCCCTTGGTTGACACCTTCATAATTTGTATCAACTTTGTACTTGTAGAGTGGATAATAACTGTTTATAACTGACTGATAATAAGTAGTAAAATTTATTTTGTAACTTTCTCAAATTTAAACTACATAGAGTAGTGTGAGAATAAAGTCCCTAGTGAATATATAAATTATTTTTTAAAAATAGATTCAGTTGAACCACTTTTTCTCAACTTCTCTAATAAATCAGACAACCCAAATCAACATAATAGCAAATTCTGCTTTGCATGCCAATAAACATGAGCACATTTCACAAAACCAATTAGCAGTAATAGTATTACTCCTACTAAAATGTACTTTCTTGGGGACTTGCTTTGTGCTAGATACAATGCTTTCTTATCTAATTTAATTTAATCTTCCTGATAAAACATGGGTTGATGCTATTTCTAGCAAATGGAAGACCTAGAAACTGATGGTCACAAAAGCTTCCATTCTCCAATAATTCTATTTTACTCTCTAAGAGTAGAAATTGGTCTAGTTCAGTAATCAAGAGTATGAAAAGTCTATCCAAGGACATGATAAGAGAATGTGCAAAGTATGAAGGCAGCCTGGCATTTTTACTGGTCCATAAGGAGATCTATATATGGTTAGAGGATAAAATTCAAAGAACACAGTTATAAAGAGTGAACCTGTGTTGATACTTAGGGGCAAAATCAGGGAGGACCTTGCAAATGACGTTGGGCAGTCTGGACTTACCACATCAGGAAATCATTGAAGGATTTAAAGCAGACAAATAATATCCTTATAATACTTAAGAAACTTTTATCTTGCTTTTGTGCTTGATGTATTATAAGGCTGTAAAGCTGGAACAGAATGACCATTTATGAAATTGATTCTATATTAAAGTTGCTTGATGGCCATGTCCTACATTTGAGTCATAGAATCCCAGCATCTGGTTTACTTGAAAATAAAATTTAAGAATAACACCCCAGTTTCTGGATAGGAGATATGACAATTTTTGTTCACTGCTTTGATAAGGGCTTAAGTAACCTGAGAAAAATTTGGAGGGCACAGCAGTTTGAAGACTTCAGATACATGTATCAACATTATACTTCTTCCTCTTGTGAAGAACTCTAGCCTGTGTGTACAGCTTTCTTTAAAAATGTCTTTCCCTACCAGAACTTAACTATATGAAAGCCCAGTTTTCCTCTGGGTCTGTTCCCCCATTTCTTTAAGGAAGAAAATCTTTCCCACTCTCCTATCCACTTCCTGCTTGGGGAAGGCAGCAGGCAAACCCTACTTCTTCCAGGACCGTTGCTTGTGTAAGTGTGTCTGTTCTATAGCATAAAAGAATTCTAGTGTTATCCCTGTATCTGCCTGTGCTTTTTCTGTTCTCAACACATGACCACACCTGTCAAGCCTGCATATTAATGGAATTCTTATAAATGCTTTCCAAGTATTTTTCTGGGGAATTGCTCTTTATCAGAATGGGAAAATTGTCAGTCAGTCTTGGCATTGTTTTTTTAGCCCTGTCTGATGTATACCATGTAAAATGCAGCTAGTTTCAAGCAACTGTGCAGATTTGCCCACCTTTTATGCATGATGTGATTCATTTCAAATGGAGATAGGAATTTAAGAGGTATAACTAGCACTTAAAGCCAAGGCATTACATTATTCAGAACTATTTTTCCTATACTTTCAATGTCTTTTCCACTGGTTTCTTCTGTTCAGCTCACAAACATATATAAAATTTCTCTATCTGAAAATTCTAGTTCTGTGTTGGCCTTGTGATACTACTTTTCCATCTTTCTTCATTACTTCATCACCAAGATTCTTCAAAACATAGTGTCAATTCCATACATAATTTAAATGATCTCATCTTCATTTTTCCACCCACAAATACCAGAAATCTACCCAATAATTTCATTGAACGCTATCCCCAAGGCAACCATGGCATCCACTTCTTGTTTTTGTTCAACCTGATTCATGTGAAATTGACTTTTCAGGCCCTGGGATTTCTCCAGCACTTACTTATATAATCTGTCTTGCCATTTAATCACATTCCATTGTTCTTACTTTTTCGTAAGTGACCGATAATCAAATTGCTTAATCAGGTGATAAGTTAGTCTTCTGCAATGATGGAGTTTCTTGTACTTTTATGATACTTTATTGATGATCAAAGGGATCTATTTAATCTCATAGAGACTTAGCAAATCAATAAGATGTTAGAGGATTCTAGCCTAAATAAAAAATCTCAAGCATCCTCTTCACACAGAATTTCACTTTCAAATGTCTTAATCACAGCTGCCATTATTGCCTGTGGTTTGCTCAGCAGATATCTTGAGAGGTTTTAAATTTGTATTTATAAAGCACTGTCATTATTTGGCTTCTGGTACAACACATTCTCCTATTATCTCTCATCATTAATTTACAATCCCTGGATTGAAAACTTAACTGAATATGCTTTGTTTGTTTGCTTCTTTTATGTCACTATACCCCATGTTCCTCCCTAAAACCTTTTTCTTATCCTGTTCTAATGTGCCCTTCACTTTAGAACTTGTTCTCCCCCATGATATCAAATATCATCTCTTTGTAGGTGATTTTAGATTATTTATTTAGCCCATAGCATCTTCAAAAGTTTTGTCCTCTATATCCAAGTGCTTACATGACAACTCCACTAAAAAATCTGTAGATATCTCTCTACTATTCCTATATTTCTTTTCTTAATTACAGATACTTTTTCTCCATTCAATCATTCAGGACATAAACTTAGGAGTTATCTTTTAATCTTTACTTTGCTTTACCCCTGTTCCCACAAGTTCTAAGATTTGGATTTTTGTGCCTTTTGTTCATTTATTTGGTTCCAGTTCTACAGCCAATGCCTTAGTTCAGACTCTCATTTTTTTCTTCTCTCAACTATTGTCATATTTTCCAAGTTTGCTCCTCTGCCTCCTAAATTTCTCCATTTTTCCTCTCCGTGGCTGTCAGGGTAATCTTTCTAAAATGCAAGATTTACTGTATTACTCCATTGCTCAAATATCTCCAATGGGTCACAGTTTCTTATAGCATAAAATTCAGAATTGTTAGTGCATTGTACCCTCCAGGACCTGATGTTCCAAGCACCAGAACTTTTCTTGCTTTACCCTGAACCTCTCCAATTGTATCTTATCAAAATATTATAGTTCTGCAAGGCACTGTATTTTGTAGTTCAGGGACCTTTGTGGGGTTATTCTTAATTTCACAAATGACTTTATTTACTGGCCAGCAACTACTCATCCATCATCATTCAACTCATTTGCTACCATTCCTGAACTCTTCAGATGAGATGATTAATTTCTCCTTTGTGACCTCACCATTTCCTACACATTCTACCGCTAAAACATCTAACAAATTTATTTATTTTCCTATCTGTCTCATTCTACTCAGTCAAATGAGTTCAGGCAGTTATCAAATATTTAATGAGAATTTTCTTTGATAGGATTA
Organism: Hippopotamus amphibius kiboko; assembly: GCF_030028045.1. Lineage (NCBI taxonomy): Eukaryota > Metazoa > Chordata > Mammalia > Artiodactyla > Hippopotamidae > Hippopotamus > Hippopotamus amphibius. Next base: position 193,270,330 of record NC_080188.1, on the reverse strand, counting down.
GGGTCTAAGAAGACAAGTGAGACAAGCGTTTGGGAATCATAATCTTAAAGTACCCCCCCCCCAACTATTCACAGGATCAAACACAAGATTGTAGCAGACTTTAGAAACATTATATCTATATCTATCTATCTAACTCTATGTGGAAGATTCAGTAAAACTGATTAAATTGGTAAATAATTAGATGATTTATTGGCAAATAATTATATTCATAAATAAAATAACATGCTCCCAATATCTCTATGTATACCTTAATCTTGTCCACTATTTAAGGTTAATTCCCACCATGGAACTTTCCTCAGTTACTTCACAGGGTCTGGAATCGGCTTCTATTAACATTTCCAGCTTTTTGGGTAGCAATCCTCATTTCGCAGGCTTATTGTGTAGACATGGGAAGATAACTGTATGTAAATCCTAGTTCATGTTAGGTGCACAATGCATTTTTTGTTTATTTAGCACCAAATTATAAATGATAAGGTGTTTTTTCCACCCATGAGGCCTGTAACAATATTTTGCTACTCTTTTACTTTTGAGTATGTCTTAGTCCTCTTAAAAGCAAATTTACTCCTAAAATGAGTAACTTTTATTTCTTTACTGTTGCCATTGTCTCACACAGTGCCTTATATTTCAAAGTTGCTTAAATCGTTTATTTGTGGAATGAACATATATAATGAGTGTATTTAGTTTACATATGCTAGCCCCTTCGCCTTACAAAATACAAACACTCCTCTCATGGGTACACTCAGACACAACTCACACATGTGAGGGTCCTGAATAAAGGATTCTTCCACTGGATAGTGAAAGTATCTAGAAAGCATTTAAATATTTTTAAATGCTTTTTTGTTGCTGTTGTTGTGAATAGAAATGGAAAAAGTCTGTTCACAAAAATGAAAAAAAAATCCAGAAAAATGTAATCAGAAACAACAGGAATTACACAAGTAATATATAAAATTTTATTAAAATTATAAAATAAAAATAGAGCAAATGGAAAGATATACTATGTTCCTATATGAGGATGTAGATTACCATAAATATGCAGTTGTTTACATCCAGATAGGATGATGGGAGTTGGAGAAATAGGGAATTCTCATCAATTATTAATATTGTTATACACTGTTTCACCTCTTAACTTTATTTTCTAAAAAGAATAATTATGGAATATGCTGGGTTGTAATGCAGTACATTATGAAAGTCCTCAAATAGAAGCTAAGCAGCAAACCCCTGGAGATGTAATAGTAGAAAAGACAGCACAGGGCTGAATGGGACCACATCACCCTCAAAACTTCTCTCAAAGAAAGTAATACTGTGATTTTATCAGGACTCAAAGATTGTTCTACGAGCCAACACCATTGTTATCTAAACTTTTATCTTTTCCTACAAGTTTATACCAGTGAAAACTAAGTTTAAATTTCTCAAACATGAAAGATGAAAGTACTTTGCTTTGCAAAGAACTGTCCCTTGTACATTTAATTTTTTGTGTAACTAATAAAACTCCAGTCTCAAGGAGTAAGTCATTCCCAAGTATAATATTACATAATTTGGTATCTTTTTAGCCATGCCACACATTTTCTAAACTTTTATATGTAGAGGCTGAAGAGAACTACTTTTTGCTTCAGTATCTCACTTTAAATTTTTGACCCAATGAAACTTGTTTAAGAAGAGAGAAGCTAAAATATATTTCCCACATATGACAAGTTTAGAAGAACTAGGATATTGTTCCAAGGACACTGTTGTTTCCAGCTTAGAATTAACAGAGCATGTAACAATATGATCAATCTCCAATAAAATTAATACAGTATATTTTTCTTCTTAGATGAAACATTTCCATTCTTTGGTTCCTGATAAGCAGATTCTGCCCTCTGAGCAGTTCTGTTTCACTTCACTAGGAAGCTGAGTGGTCCCTTCACACCCGCACTTTGGGTTTTCAGCCATCACGGTCCCCAGGTCCTAAGGCAGCACTTGGGCAGTTCCTTGAAAGCTAATGAACCTCAAGCATATTTATAACAGTTCCAACAAAGTCCCATGAATCCACTGACACTGCTTATATGACACACTTTTAATTTTATTTATTTATTTATTTATTTATTTATTTATTTATTTATTTATTTATTTTATTGGCTGTGTTGGGTCTTTTTTGATGTGCGCGGGCTTTCTTTTTAGTTGCGGTGGGTGGAGGCTACTCTTCTTTGTGGTGCGCAGGCTCCTCATTGCCATGGCTTTTCTTGTTGCAGAGCACAGGCTCTAGGTGCATGGGCTTCAGTAGTTGCAGCACACGGGGCTCAATAGCTGTGGCTCATGGGCTCTAAAGCGCAGGCTCAATAGTTGTGGCGCATGGGCTTAGTTGCTCCGCGGCATGTGGGATCTTCCTGGAGCGGGGATCGAACCCCCTGTTTCCTGCATTGGCAGGCGGATTCTCAACCACTGCACCACCTAGGAAGCCTGAGACACACTTTTAAAAGGAGCACTTATTTTTAGTGTGTGGAACTCCTCTTTTGCAAAGGGTCCATATCAAAATGGTTGGAACTAGATGAGCAAGAGCTTTCTCCTCCCCCCAACTGCACACTCCATGTGGATGCAACACCACAAAAATTGTTTTAAAAATGTTTTTAAAGTACACTTTATGAGGATTGAATATAAAAGTTTCTTTTTTCCACATTGCTAAGTCACACCACTACTGTTGCTCCTATTTAATGACTATTAGAATAAATACAACTACTGATGCATTTAGTGTGTGTCTGACCCCACTGGACACTACTATCATTAGTCATCATTGTAAAGACTGATAAGCTGAGACAATGTGGTTAAGGAAGATAAAGGGAAAAGATTACACAAAACTGGTACACAGCATCTCTTCAAATCAAGAGAGAATCAGAAAACATGATACAGAGATTGGCTTTTTACTTTGGCTCTTCATTCAGGTTGTCCATTCTTAGTATAAATATCACTGGAGAACCAGCTTGCTTCCTGGTTTCCAAATGCATTCAACCTCTCCAATGTGCAGTTTGGGGTACTGACACTCTACTAGTGCCACCAGTGTAACTGTGTTGTGTACAATCTCCCATTTAAGTCAAGATGAGCTTTTTATTTGGGGGAGAGAGAGAGGGAGAAAAGGATCTCCAAAATAGTCTGAATCAGTAAATCCTATTAATAGTACTGTTTCAAAAATAATTATGTACTTTAATATCTATGAATACTATGTTCCAGTTCAAAAAGCAGAAAAGAAAGAAATGCATCTTCCTAGCATTTAGAAATCACTAGATGTTGCCATGCATTTCACTTTGGAATAGTAGGTACCAAAAACTAAGTGTTACAAAAACTAAGACCAATAAATATCTACAAACTAAAAAGGATGTTTGGTTTCATATTATAAATAATAATGCCGTATTAGCAAAGATATTTTTTACAGCCAGTGATGAGTGTATACAGATTCAAAATATATTGGTACAGAAATTAATTCATTTTTAGAAGTGTTTTAAGAAATCTGATCACAAAGTGGCTAAGGCTGAGTGATTTCAATGTAGATTACATGTAAATCACAGTTCTAACTTACTACCTGGATAAACTGTGATAAAATACTATACCTCTCTAAAATGGGGGTCCTATACACTGGATCACAGTGTTGTTTTAAATATCATGTGAACTAATTTATGTAAAACAAGGCACATTTTACTGAACACCATAAGAACTAAATTAATGTCAACGTATAATTTTAACAATATTTTACTGTATAATACTTTTCAATTAAAACTTTTAATTAATTTATTTAATTTATTCAAAGAGAATTGGCAAAATTCAATGAAAAGTTTTCCTTCTGTGTTACATTCAAGGAAGCCTAAAATAATAATTTTGGATATACAGAAACAGTTTCTTCACAGATTCTCTCAAAAATAGTAGCCTAGGTATGCTAGTTTTATCCATACACCCAACAGTTATTTTACAGCTATGTTCCAGGTACTGTGCTAGGCTACTGATAAAGATTGGTGAGGCAGAAAAAAATACTCTCTGCCCCATGGTATCAATAGGCCATTGTTTGGGTCCAATTATATGGTAAAACTAAAGACCATTTTGTGAGTTATGTTGGTAATAGGAATCTAGTTACAACAACAACAAAACAGATAATAACAATGCCATGAAGTAAAACAATAAAGGCTCTGATTATTTTCAATAAGTTCCTACAAGTTACAGCTAGGGATAAAATAAAGGTTCCAGAATTTAACAATTATTTCATTCCCAATTGAGCATATGACAATATGAATGCAAAGGGCCTCTTAAGAATGGCAAAATAAATTGTAGGGGTAAAAGAACAGATAATGAGATAAGCAAGAAAAGAAACATACGGCCTTAGAATTAAGCCTCTTTCCAGAAACCATAGAAGAGCCTAAAGAATTATTATAATAAAATAATAGCTAATATTTTGTAGTTGCTTACTGCATGCCATAAAACATGCAAAGCACTATGTATGTTTTATATCATTTAATGATCTCAAATAATATTATTGCCACCTTACATATGAGAACATTAGAATTTAGGTAGTGTTGGTAATTTGTCCAAAGTCACAGAACAAGTCATTGCCAGGAGACTGGATTCAAACCCAGATCTTCATGTCTCCAAATTTTGACCACTCATCTGCTATAGTCTATGGACAGTGATTGAAAAATTCTGGATCCTAAACCCTCTATCTCTTTTAAATTAAGCATTCTCTGGTGCTTTTCTTTGTTTTGTCTGGATGATAACTAGCTCAGACTCAGGAGACTGAATTAATTTATGAACATGATAAAATTGAGAAAAGGACATGAATTAAATGACAGGAAAAACAGCAATCATATGATGAAGCAAGCACCACTTATTTTATTTCTGAGTAATTTTATTACCTTTATTAAAAAAAAAAAAAAACAGGAAACTCTACTAGAAAATTACCAAAAGAGCTTGTGACAATTAACTATCATTTAATTATGTTCATATTTCATGAATATTATTGATATTAACCAGTGTTTAAAATTAAAGTAAAATATGTAGAATTAAAATTTTAAAATTGATTTTTGTATAATATAGGGAATACAGAAAAATGTATGAAAACCACATAAAATAGCATATTTAATAATTTCTTCTACCCAATCAGAAATCTGTTATCAATTATAACTTAGTTTTCAATTTCGTTTCAACCTTAATTAGAATTAGGCTGTTGAAGAAATAATTATACATCAAACACAAAATTACAGCAACATGCTATGCCATGTACAATGATTATGCTTTTTTGAATGATTGTAAGGATTTGTGAGACTCAACAAAGCAAACATAAATGCAAAGGATACTTACTATTCAGGAGAAGGAGAAAAGAACAGGCAATCATCCAGCAAGACTGAGACATTCAAGAACAGATTTCAAATTGTTACCCCAGTGGCACAGAACACCCTTTATCTCTAAATCACCAAGATAGATGTCAGTCATGTTGGTCTCAGAAGCCACAGCCTCATCTGAGAATGGGTATGATATATGCTATGCAGTTATACAGTCAATGTCTGGCTGCATGATCTGACTCAACAACTAAAACAAGATAAATTAACAGAAACCAGAGGCAAACCATTGATCTGAAATGTGTATAATACTATATATGTTTGTATGAATGTATGTTTGTATTTACAAGATAGATGCAAGCTGCCACATGATGTGTTTCAAACTCTAGCGCAGAACTGTGTAAATCACTAACCAGCACAATTAATCTTCGATTGGCCAAGGATCAGCACTGTGGCTTCAGACATGTTTAGAGATAAACTCAGGTTTGCAAAACACAACTGAGAATAACCCTGTGTGTATATATGCCCTTAAAAAATGCTGATATGGATTTTAATCTAGTACAACATAAAACACTCATGTGCTGTTGGTGGGAATGTAAATTGGTGCAGCCACCATGGAAAACAGTATGGAGGTTCCACGTGATCCAGCATTTCCAGCTCCTGAGTATTTACCCCCAGACAACGAAAACACTAATTAGAAAAGATATACACACCCCTATGTTCACTACAGCATTATTAACAATAGCCAAGATATGGAAGCAACTTAAGTGCCTATCAATAAATAGATGGATAAAGAAGGTGCAGTACATACACACATACACACAAACACACACAGAGAAATATTAGCCATAAAAAAGATTGAAATCTTGCCATTTGAGACAACGGGAATGGATATAGAGGGTATTATGCTAAATGAAATTAGACAGAGAAAGACAACTACTGTATGATTTCACATATATGGAATCTAAAAACCAAATGAACAAACGTAACAAAACAGAAGCAGAGCCATAGATACAGAGAACAAGTAGGTGGTCACCAATAGGGAAATGGGTTGGGGTATGCATTAAATAGGTGGGGGAGATTAAGAGGTAGAGACTTGCAGTTACAAAACAAATGAGCCACAGGTACAAAATATACAATGTGGTGAATATAGTCAATTATGTAATATCTGTGACAGATGACAACTAGACTTAATAAGGTGATCAGTTTGAAATGTATAGAAATATCAAATCACTACGTTTTATACCAGGAACTAACACAGGGTGGTAAGTCAAGTATACTAAAAAACAAACCAATAAACTCATAGAAAAATGGTCAGATTTGTGGTTACCAGAGGTAGGAGGTGGGGGGAGGGGTAATTGGATAAAGATGGTAAAAAGTCAAAAGTGTAAAATAAAAAAATCCTGCCACTGTGAATTTTAATCTAATTCAAAACAAAAGCAGTTAAATTATTTAAATGGCCATTTTGTCATATTTACACACAAGTGTTAGTTGCTCTAAAATTTAGGTGGAATAAACCATTTAAAATAATGTCTATAAAAATAATAGACATTATTAGACATTAAAACAGAATTCCAAAAAATGGAAGGCCTTACAATAGCACATTCCTACAATGAGGAGAAAATATTTGGAAGGGATGGGTCAGCCTTGTACTGTGTTGAATACCACCACTCGGAAGTAGGTTTATCTGGACGTGCAAATGCTTTTACATATGAATCTTAGCTTACTTCCTTCAAGAAACAAAAGTATATAAGCAAAATCCCAAATAATGCAACCTTCCCAAATAATGCAACATAGCTCTTATAGACCTCCTCTTTGGAAATACTCAAAAGTTGCTTCGGTAAAATCCTGGGAAGAGTCAGTATAATTTCTCTGTGTAACTAGGACACATGAAGTGATGTATGTATCACACACAAACCTTTTTGGATTTTCTTATCTCACTCAGGCTACAACCTCCTCTTCCTAAACCTGCCTTTAATTCACCTTATTTTTCTAAAAATTGTCTTGCTTATGTTAATATTTATCTCCTTGACTAAGAATTCCAGGGGAGAGGAAGGCCAAAGATTTCAAGCTGCTTCTGAGAATCTGAAAATTAATAGACATTATTACATTTATTATAGAAACTGAGATCACTATGCTTAGAATTTCAAGTCTTTCTCAGAAGAAAATGATTTGATTGTGGCATGAATACTGCTGAAAAAAGGGAAGATTAGTGTATGTGATTATAAGTCTTATAAGAGAATCAATGCCTTTAAATAAATTCAAATGGATAGAAAAAGATGTTTCTTTGTGAATATTAATAACATACATACATTCAAATTAATAACATATATACATTCAAATACTTAATAATATGATAGGTGTGGAGACTATTTGCAGAGTAAAAAATTCCATTTGATTACCGATATAAATCTGCTATTCGTTGCCCAATATTCTTTGAATATCCTTTTAATATTTTCATACATTTCAACTTTAGGAATTATGACTTTCTCAGGTAAAAATAAAACAAAAACACCACCTTTCATGGTGTAATCTGCATTTTGTAGTATCTATTGAAGTTGAAAGTGGACAGACTCTATAACCTAGCAACACCATGCAGTAATGAAAATGGCTAATTTCTAGCCACACCAACAAACTGGATGAAACTTATAAACATGTTTAGTTAAAAAAAAAAAACCCAGGAAAAAACTACAGATTTCCAGTTATATATAGTTTAAAAAATGAGAAACTATGGAGTTAGAAGTCAAAGCAGAAGTTAAATTAGGGAAAGAGAAGTGGAAGAATAGTGGGGAGAGGGTAGAATGAGGCTTGTGAGGTGATGGAGATTTTAGAATTGTTGATGGAGATGTTGTACTTCATACTCTAGTGGTATTTACCTAGTTGTGTCCATGTGGTAATATTTCTTCAAGCTGTAAAATTGTAAACTATGTACTTTTTTTCTATTTTTATACTTCAATATAAATTTCATAAAATTTTAAGAGAAAAATCTCTAATCTTTGGTGAAGGAAAAAAGAAAAGCATTTTCCCACTCAGTAAACTGCTGTTCAGCCAAGCTGAGAACACACATATAGTATAGATAAGGAAGGAATAATGCCAAGGCCTTCCGATAATGTAGGAGCGAAAGCACCTGGGCCTTTTGGGACATCCCTGGTGGAGCTCAGACAAGCCTGGACTACTGTGCTGGTGATGTTTTGCTGCATTCCTCCTGATTATTTAATAGTCAAGGTTGGTTCTGAGCTCTTTCCAGGGATTTTGTGACCCTCCAACATCCTTTACAAATCCATTTTTTATTTTAAATAATTTTTTATGGTTTATATATTTATTTTTAGCTGCATTGGGTCTTTGTTGCTGTGAATGAGCTTTTTCTAGTTGCAGCAAGTGAGGGCTACTCTTCGTTGTGGTGTGCAGGCTTCTCACTACAGTGGCTTCTCTTATTGCAAAACATGGGCTCTAGGTACATGGGCTTTAGTAGTTGTGGCACATGGGCTCAGTAGTTGTGGTAAACATGATTAGTTTCTGCATGGATTGTGGGATCTTCCTGGGCCAGGGATCGAACCTGTGTTCCCTGCATTGGCAAGCAGATTCTTAACTACTGTGCCACTAAGGAAGTCCCTATAAATCCATTTCTGCAGAAACTTGCTAGAATGGATTCTGATGCTTGTAGCTAAGCAACTTGTTTATTTAAAAAATTACTTTGATAATCAAATTGATGATCCTCTGAAGGTTTCTAGCTGCTTTAAAATTGTTAAATGAACATTCCTGTCCTGCTTTTTCTCCCAACTCAACCCGTAAAACCTGTGACCATTTGATACCATTGAGAAGTGAATCCTGAGGCATTGGATAGCTGCCGTTCTTATGAAGAAGGAGCTATTTCGAGCCGCCCAGTGTCTAGTGCGGAGTGTGTGTGGGGGCGGGAATCTGCAACTGCGTGGCTGAGAGAAGGGCCTTTCTCTCCCGCAGAGGCTGAAACAAGGCTGCAGAATAAGTGTTGCGCGTGAGGAACAAAGATGCAAAACAGGAATAGGCAAAGTAACTAAAATAAGTATAAATATATTTGCCAATCCAAACATTAAAAAATAGGAATGGAATACCTTAATACTGAGCTTGGGACAGAGAGTGCTAGAGGTGTAAAGAAAACAAAAGGTATTTAAAATAACTCAAACTAATCTGCTGCAGTTGGGACATTACAAAAATAACCAGATCCAAATGAATATACATTTCGCTATGAACCAATCATAACTTCATTTTAAACAAAGGAGTATTTGAAATGTATGATTAATGTTTACCATATATTTTAATTCATTGATGCTCAGATGAGCTATTGTATGGTTTACACCTTGACAGAATTATGGTTATTGCATAATCAGAGAATCGTGTTCAGATCAATAGCAAAAGTTCTTTATCCACCAAATGCAATTTTGTTTGAGTGTTATGCCTTCTAGGATGTTTAGTTAATATGGAATTCCTGAGGGTGTTATTAAATATACTTAAGTGTATCTCTATTTCATGATGTAGTATTACTTTATAACTTATATCTGTAGAATATAACTTTAGAAATTCATTCAAGCCATAAAATTGAAAACTAGAGGTAATGAATACAAATGACTTTAAGTGCTTCCATCACATGGTACAAACTGCAATCTGTGTATATTACATTAAATTACTATTATGGCAATAAATTTTATGTAGCTTATTAATTTTAAATCCTGTCTCATAAAATATTCTGATTCAACCCAATGGAGTAGAAATTTAACACACATTTGTCTCCCAACACTGAAATAAACATATAGTAGATTAAAAAACAGAGAATGAGGGCTTGGGGTGTCACTAGAAATATAGATTGAAACAAATTTTGTGATGAGAAGGTAACAAAATCAGAAAGGAAATGGATCACATCAGCAGAGGATTGACAATGTAGAATCGGGATATAGCTGGGGAGGAGGCTGATTGTAACAATTACAAATGTTCATTTCTTCAACTCAGATACTGAATATTCTATGTTGTACAGGATATTTCTATTTAATAACACATTTTTGTACCCCAAATGCTTTTATTACCTTCATTGAGAAAGCTGTTAGGGTCTTTGAGGTAAGCATGTTTATTGTGGACACCGCTGCTGACATTTGTTCACTGCGATAAGCACATTAGTAAATTGTTTCTCTGTTGACATTTGTTCTCAATGAAAGTTTTTGATTTTTTTTTCTAACGGACAATGTCCTCAAAGTGTCCACTCGATATTAAAATTGTGTCTTTTGAAGCTGGCAAAGTGGTTGTTTACACTTAGAAAGTAAAGTGTCTCTCATGTTCAAGGGCTTCTTACTAACACTCTTTTGGTACTCCAACAGTATGTATAGGTTTCTACTCAGTTGGATATTATCTAGCTTATAATTATTATAATATTATTTAAATCAATAGAGTAGTGTGTTGAAATAGCTCACAGCCCTCCTGGAAACATTAATTAATTTCACTTCATTGTGCTCTCTTTTCTCAGCAGGTCATGCATTCAAACTTTTCTTTGAAAACACAAAATAAGAAGAGTTTACCTACGTAAGAGTATCGCATGATTACTTTTAACCAAATGATTTTTTTTAAATTAAGGTAGGTACATTGTTTTTTTAGACATAATGCTATTGCATACTTAATAGACTACAGTGTAGTGCAAATGTAACTTTTTATATCCACTGGGGAACCAAAAGATTCATGTGATTCCCTTTGTTGTAGTACTTGCTTTATTGTGGTGGTCTGCAAGGGAAACTGAGAGATTCCTGAAGTATGTTGCATCTATACATAGAACTGATTACTATAGTCAAGTTAATTCACATATCAACTCTTCACATAGTTACAATTTTTGTGTGGGATGAGAGCACCTGAAATCTACAGTCTTAGCAAGTTTCCAGTATTAAAAACAGTACTATTAACTATAGCCAACATGTTGTAGTTTAGGTATCTAGATGTATTCATATTACGCAACTGCAACTTTTTTAAACTTTTGCCAGCATCTCCCTATTTTCCCCACCTCCCTGCCTCCAGTAGCAACTGTTCTACTCTCTAATTCTATGTGTATTTGTAGATTCTACACATAGTGTGAGATCTCACAGCTTTTTTTTTTTTTTTTTTTTTTTTTTCTGTATCTGGCTTACTACACTTACCATAATTTCCTGCAGGTTCATCCATTTTGTTGCAAATGACTGACAGTTTATTTCCATATCTTGAAAATTGTAAATAATGCTTCATACCAGTGAACGTAGGTATGAAGATATCTCACCTCAGCAGTGATTTCATTTCCTTTGGGTATACACCCACCAGTGGAATTGCTGGATCATTTGATGGTCCTATTTTCAGTTTTTTTGAGAAACCTCCATACTGTTTTCCATAATGGTTATACCAATTTAAATTTCCACTAACAGTGCATGAGGGTTTCTTTCTCTCTACATCTGCTCCAACACTTGTTGTATCTTGTCTTTTTGACAATGGCCATTCTAACAGGTGATAGGTAATATCACATTGTAGTTCTGATTTGCATTTCCCTGATTATTGGTGATGTTGATCACCTTTTCATGAACCTGTTGGCCTTTGTATGTCTTCTTTGGAAAAATGTATATTGAGGGCCTTTATCCAATTTTTAATCCAATTATTTGGTTTTTCTTGCTATTTAGCGGTATGAAATCCTCATATATTTTGGATATTAGCCTCTTATCAAATGTGTGGTTTAAGAATATGTTCTCCCATTCTGTAGGTTGCCTTTTCATTTTGTAGATTGTTTCCTTTGCTGTGCAAAAACTTTTTAGTTTGATATTGTCCCACTTGCTTAGTTTTGCTTTTGTTGCCTAAAGTTTCAGTCTCAAATCCAAAAAATAATTGTGAAGACCATGCTGAAGAGTTTTTTCCTATGTTTTCTAGGAGTCTTATAGTTTCATATTTGCTGAATATTTTTTTTTCAGGAGCAAAAGAATACCTATTTTTCCCAAAACCATTGCCTGAATTCACTATCCTTTCCCCACTGTGTATTCTTGGTGCCTTTGTCAAAAGTTGACAGTATTATGTGGGTTTAATTTTGGACTCTGTATTCTGTTCCATTGGCCTGTATGTCTACGTGTACTATATGTGTGTCTGTATGTGTTTTTATACCACTACCATACTATTCTGATTAATATAGTTTTAAATCAGGAAGTATAATACCTCCAGCTTTGTTCTTTCGCAGTGTTACTTTGGTTATTGGGGTCTTTTGTGGTTCCATACAAATTTTAGAATTGGTTTTTCTATTTCTGTGAAAAATGTCATTGGGATTTTGATAGGGATTGAGTTGAATCTGTGTATCACACTGGGTAGTAGAGACATTTTACCAATATTAGTTCTTCCAATTCATGAACACAGAATGCCTTTCTGCTTATTTGTGTCCTCTTCAATTTCTTTCATCAACGCCTTACAGTTTTCACTTATCAGAAATTTCAGCTTCTTGATTAAATTTATTTCTAACCACTTTATTCCTTTTAGTACTATCATACATGGGATTTTCCTTTTTCTTTTTTTTTAAAGGTAAGTCAAGTGAAGCAGTGTGAGTGGAGAAACAAAGAAATCTGTAATTGGCTGTGATCAATTAATTGTAAATATTATTGCACTTGGACCAGCTGCGATTGTTTTCTTGCTTTCCTTTTTAAATATGTTGTTTTTGATGTAAATAAGTACAACTGATTTTTCTTTGTTGATTTTATATTTTGCAAGTTTACTAAATTCATTTATTTTAAGGGTTTTTGTTGTTGTTGTTGTTGTTGTTTTGTGGAGCCTCTAGGGTTTTCTACTTATAGGATATGTCACTTGCAAACAAAGATACTTTTACTGATTTCTTTCTAATTTGAATCCCTTGTATTTCTTTTCCTTTCCTTGTCTGATTGCTCTGGCTAGTACTTCCAGTACTTTGTTAAATAGAGGTAGTGAAAATGAGTATCTTTGCTTTGTACAAATTTTAGAGGAAAAGCTTTCAGTTTCTCTCCATTGGTTTTCATATTAGTTATGGGCTTTTTATAAATGGTCTTATTGTGTTGAGGAAATTTCCTTTTATAGCCATTTCGTTGAGAATTTTTTTTTATCATTCTTTGATATTGAACTTTTCAAGAGAATGTTATGCATCTATTGAGATGATATTTTATATTTCATTCTTTTAATGTGATTCTGTTGATTGGTTAGTATATATCAAGCCAATCTTTTATCCTAAGGATAAATCCCACTTGGATGTGGTACATAATCTTTTTGATGTGTTGTTGAATTGTGTCTTAGTATTTTATTGAGGATTTTTCACTTACGGTCATCAGAAACAGTCACTTGTAGTTTTCTTGTGGTGTTTTTGTCTGAGTTTGGTATGAGGGTAGTGCTGGCCTCATAAAATGAATTTGGAAGTATTTTCACTGCTTCTACTTTTTGGAAATTTTTGTAGATTGTCATTAATTCTTCTTGGAATATTTGGTAGAATTTAGCCGTAAACACATCTGTTCCTGAGTTTTTCTTTGTTGGGTGATATTTTTTAAGTGACTTTCTTATTTATTTATTTATTTATTTATTTAAGTATTTATGTATTTATTTTTTTATTTGCTGTGTTGGGTCTTCATTGCTGCATGTGGGCTTTAGTTGTGACGAGAGGGAGCTACTCTTCATTGTGGTGTGCGGGCTTCTTATTGCAGTGGATTCTCTTATTGTGGAGCATGGGCTCTAGGCTTGTGGGCTTCAGTAGTTGTGGCACGTGAACTCAATACTTGTGGCTCGTAGGCTCTAGCACACAGGCTCTATAGTTGTGACGCACAGGCTTAGTAGCTCCACTGCATGTGGGATCTTCCTGGACCAGGGCTCAAACCCATGTCCCCTGCATTGGCAGGTGGATTCTTAACCACTGCACCACCAGGAAAGCCCTGAGTGATTTTTAATTACTACTTTAATCTCCTTATTTGTTATTGGTCTGTTCAGACTTTCTATTTCCTCTTAATTCAGTCTTGGTAAATTGTATGTGTCTAGGAATTTATCTTCTTTTTCTAGACTACCCATTTAATTCTTCATAATAGTACATTATGATCCTTTTTATTGATATTTATGAGGAATCCATTGTAATGTTTCCTCTTTCATTTTTTATTTTTTTGTCTTCTCTCAATTTTTTTTAGTTAATCTACCTAAAGATTAGTTGATTCTGTTTCTTAAAAAAAAAAAAGAGTAAGAGTCTTTCAACCAGTTTCCAGACTTCTCTTAAAGGGAATTAATCCATATATAACTGTGTATTTGGTGTGTTCATGGGAGGAAAGAAAGCCAGGAGCCTTCTATTTTGCCATCTTGCATAGAACTCTGATATCACTTATTTTGAATACATATTATATATAAGATGTAAGTTACTTCTTTATCTTAAAAATATAGCCTGTATCATGTTTCAAGATAAAAAGAAAGAAAAAACTTTACTGAATAGATGAATAAAATGAAGTAAATTGCCTGTATTCAAAAGCGAAGGAAGTGGTATCATAGTAGTAATAAAATGCTTCATTTATTTTCTACATAAAGAATTAAATGTTCTTATATATATTTTGAAGAAACATGAAATAATCATAAGCATGTAGATCATTAGTTATTCCTTAATAACCAATGCATTATAGGAGTGACACGTACTAGTTATTTATCTTAATATTAAAGTTTGAATTGGTTTCCAAAACAAAAAGGTCATTTGTTGATATAAAACAAACTAGTAAATTAAAGATATCTGTTCTTTCATCTTTGCTTTTTCTTATACTAGTATTTACAAATTGCCTTTATTATAATTCTTAAAGATTTTTATAATCCATTAAAAAAGCAAAAAATAAAATTATTTTTTAAAATAACAAAAAAATAGTAAAACAACAACTGTTGTCTTCGTTTCATGAGATTAAACAAAGACTATCAATTTTAACCCAATGTGAAGTGTATATTTTCAACATTTTCCTTCAATAGCAGCTCTTTGCTTAAACCTATCCTTACGATTTTTTATGTAAAATTGCAATTACAATTTTCCAAATTAAGTTCTATTGTATGATAATTTCTTTTCTGTAAGAAAGATGAGAGAATAATGAGTCCAGAATATTAACTACATATGTGCAGAAAGCAGAGGCCCTTTCTGAACTCACAGGCTGTTACTTGGCTCACTGCATCTATAATTAGATGATTGAATAAAAATGGAACCTCAGAGACTGTACTGGAGTAATTTTTAAAGTGCAAAATATACAGTCAGATAAGGAACAAGAAGCTATGCATCCTTAAAGCTTTAGTTGTGAGCACAATTCACTGTGGCTCTATGAAACTTTCATTATTACTAATAGTAGGGCAAATTTGTAGCAATTTTTACATGAAATTCAGACCTGAACAAAAAAATACAAAACTGTTGGCTGTTTACAAGGTCTTTGAATATTTAGCTTAGCACTTAAAATACAAAGTTATTATTTTTATGTTTAAAGATGATTTAAGTCATAGAATGTATGTCTTTATTTATCAAAATATTTATGGAATAGCTGCTACATAGCCTACTGTTTGACAACCGTGTGTGTGTGTGTGTGTGTGTGTGTGTGTGTGTGTGTGTGTGTGTGTATGTGTATGTTTACAGCAGTGTCCCACTTAGGCACTGAAGATGTATACAATAAAATATTTTTTTTATTCAGAAAGATCATGACCTAGTAGTACAAGTATCAAGCAAGTTAAGTCCCAACAGAAAATTTATAGACCAGAGAAGTAAATTGAACTGAAAAGTGAGAACTGGATTTGGGAGCTCGAACAATGACAGCAAGTCCAGTACTTCATGTGAAAGACTCTTCAGCTTAAGAGCTAATTGAGAAAGAAGACTCTTCCCCCATCATTTCCTCAAATGTTCCAATTTCTACTGTAAGGTATGAAAAGGAATTCAATTTTCCATTTTTTATACTTATTTATGCCCAAATCTGGGACACACTTCTTATCCAGAATAGTTGAATGAGGGCTTCCCTGGTGGCGCAGTGGTTGAGAATCCACCTGCCAATGCAGGGGACACGGGTTCGATCCCTGCTCCAGGAAGGTCCCACATGCTGTGGAGCGACAAAGCCCGTGCGCCACAACAACAGAATAGTTGAATGAGGCTGTGATTTCTGTAGCTGTATCTTTTTTTTTTCCCCTTTTTGCAACTGAGACCTACAGGAAGTTAAGAATTCAAATTGGAAGGACTGCCTTTCTCAGAGAGCTGCTTGACCACAAATTCTCACATCAAATTGCTGCATAATGAGAAATGCACTTTTATCTTGTGATGTCCCTGATTTTTTTATGAAAGAAAATGCTTACATACTTTTAGTAATATGATAATAAGCATTTTATTATACCATCATTTTATCACATATGGGATAATTATTTTAACATTTCATATAACAAGCTCAACAAATAACTAAGCACTCACATTACAAAGTATTGTTTGTAGGGAAAAGTTCACTAAATTCAATACTAACTTCTTGTAAACACTTTTATTTGCTTTTGTGGTGTATTACCCATTTAGTAAATGAAAAAAAAATGCAAATTATACAAAGTAAGTTTTTAATGATATACAGTTTATATTTCATTTTGATATTATTCTGCTTAGATATTACCTTTAATAATAAATATTTAATGCAATGTATGCTAATAGGTAGATTTACTATGCTAATAACAAAAATATTACTATAAATTGTTACTATTATCTAGATAAAATGCTAATAATTAACATATTTGAATTAAAAACACATTGCTTTTATTTTCTCAAATACGATTCTTCCTGACATTTGCAGGAAGTGTCAATGTAGCCCTTTTGTAAACAGCTACAATACCTGGTATCCAGTTGACTTTAAAGGTACCTTGAACTCTATAAAATAGCCTCAAAGTTTTAAAATTGAATAAAACCAGTAAATCTACAGATTCAATGCAATTCCTATCAAATTGTGAATTACATTTTTCATAGAACTAGAATAAAAAATTTAAATTTGTATGGAAACACAAAAGACCCCAAATAGCCAAAGCAATTCTGAGGAAGAAAAACAGAGCTAGAGGAATCAGACTCCCTGACTTCAGACTATACTACAAAGCTACAGTAATCAAAGCAGTATGGTAGTGGCACAAAGACAGACATATAGATCAATGGAACAGGATAGAAAGCCCAGAAATAAACCCACACGCATATGGTCAATTAATCTACAACAAAGGAGGCAAGAATATACAATGGAGAAAAGACAGTCTCTTCAATAAATGGTGCTGGTAAAACTGGACAGCTACCTGTAAAAGAATGAAATGAGAACATTCTCTAACACCATATATAAAAATAAACTCAAAATGGATTAAAGACCTAAATGTAAGACAGTATACTATAAAACTCCTAGAAGAAAACATAGGCAGGACACTCTTTGACATAAATCATAACAATATGTTTCTGGATCCATCTCCTAGAGTAATGGAAATAAAAACAAAAATAAACAAATGGACCTAATTAAATGTAAGAGGTTTTGCACAGCAAAGGAAACTATCAACAAAACAAAAAGACAACCTACAGAATGGGAGAAAATATTTGCAAACAATGCAACTGACAAGGGCTTAATTTCCAAAATCTACAAACAGCTCATACAGCTCAATATCAAAAAAACAAACAACCCAATCAAAAAATAGGCAGAAGATCTGAAAAGACATTTCTCTGAAGAAGACATACAGATGGCCAAAAGATACTCACAGTCACTAATTGTTAGAGAAATGCAAATCAAAACTACACTAAGATCTCACCTCACACTGTGTGAGGTGATATCTTATGATGGTTAAAATGGCCATCATCAAAATGTCTACAAATAATAAATTCTGGAGATGGTGTGGATAAAAAGAACCCTCCTACACTATTGGTGGGAATGTAAATTGATACAGCTACTATGGAGAACAGTATGAAGATCCTTAAAAAACTAAAAATAGAGCTACCATATGATACTGCAATCCCACTGCCAGGCATATATCCAGAGGAAAACAAAATTTGAAAATATACATGCACCCCAATGTTCATAGCAGCACTATTTATAATAGCCAAGACATGGAGGCAATGACAGATGAATGGATAAAGATGTGGTGTGTATATATATATACAATGAAATACTACTCAGCCATAAAAATAATGAAATAATTCCATTTCAGTGACATGAATGAACCTAGAGACTATCATTCTAAGTGAAATAATCCAGACAGAGGTTTATTATCATATCAAGTGATATCATATTATGATATGATATGATATCACATATATGGAATCTAAAAAAAGGATACAAATGAATTTATTTACAAAACAGAAATAGACTTTCAGACAGAGTAAACAAACCTATGATAACGAAAGAGAGGTTAGAGGGATAAATTAGGAGTTTGGGATTAAAATATATACAATAGTAAATATAAAATAGATAAGCAATAAGGGCCTACTGTATAGCACAGGGAACTATACTCAATATCTTGTAATAACCTATAACAGAATAGAATGTAAAAAAGAATATATATATATATGTTTATATATACATGTATATATATAACTGAATCACTTTGTTATACACCTGAAACTAATACAACATTGTACATCGATTATATTTCAATAAAAAATAAAAAATGTATGTATCAAAAATAATTAAAATTGATAGGCAAGAATAGATTGTACATAATCAGCTTTGTTCCTTAAGGAATTTAATTCTGAGAGTAAATGTTCACATTAAAAAACATCTTTCTCTTCAATATAAAAACTAAAATAAAATTGAATTAAACCATAAGTGTATAAACATTGTTAACAGGACTAAGATGTTACACAATTAGAATTTCATAAAGGTGAAGTTATTGCCTGTATCTCAAGATCCAATCTGCTGTTAAAGCCCAGTTTCTTTTCCAAAGACCAGTACTTTCAATGGCATTACCTTAGAAGCCAGCTAAGGCCTTTGGAAGAGTTGGTCAATGTTCTGAGAGTGTGTAAAGAGAAGAGGGATTTATCTTCCTTGATTCTTTACAAGAGCCATTTAGTAAGGTATGCTATAAAGCAATAGAAATTGAAATTAGTAAAGGCAAACATTTCATAGAAAAATCATCCAATGTATAAGGAGAAAATAGAAGTATCATTTGTTTATTATCCACTGTGTACTGATTTCTAATAAATAAAATCTCATTTATTTCTGTATGTTAGTTATTATCACCTCATTTTATAGAAGAGACTTGGAGAAATCCAACCTAATATGCTAAAAATGTTGGGTCTGAGATGAGAATGCAATTTCTGTGATCTTGCCTCTGTATTATTATTATTTTTTTTTGATATTTCATTTTTTTAATTATGAAAAATACCTTCTATTGAAATGAAAAAGGGATGCAACTTAAAACAGATACTAACGTTAGGACATAAGTCAAAGAGGTTCCACCAAATACATAAGCCGTAAGCATATGAAATTGCCTCTGTATTATTTAATGGGATAAATATAGGTTGAGAATGTGGAAAAGGTGGGCTGAAAAAAAAAATGTCAGGCTGATTACAATGTTTATATAAAGTTTGTTTCAAATTATATAATAATATATTATAGATATATATCCTCATAATATGCCATTTGATGGAAAGATATTTGGAGGTTTATCTCCTTTCGATAGATGCTGCATGACTTAATAGTATTCAATATTCCTGCCAAAGGTTAATAATACCCAAGTACTAAATGGTAAGCAAGTTTACCATTTAGTAAGAGGGATGACTGATAATTTATAAAGAAGGTATGTTAGGATTTAAGTTTTAATTTCTAGAAAAATAGCACCAAAATCCCCAAACCAGAAGGGCAAACCCCAAATCTCAATCTTGATTTAAAACAAAAAAATCTAGAAATCTTCATCAAAAGATTAGCTAGAAAAATATGGGGACTCTCTGCGTAATAAAGTTTTTGAAGTTCTGCTGAAATCCTTTAATCACAGGGAATTTAGTTAACTCCTCAGTCATTGAAGAGGCAATTACTTCAGCACAGGTTGTCCTGAATATGACAAAGCAATGAGAGAAAATATTCCACGTTTTCATGAATTAATTTATATGCTAACCATGAAGGCATTCAAATCACTCTAATGATTCAATAAACAGAAGATAAGATTGTCCTTAAAAGAAAGTGGGAACTTGTATGTTTGCTTGGATGGCACAAAACTGAATTCAAATATATATATATAATATATATATATATATATATACATAAATGACACAAAAATATTTTAGTATTTAATCTTCTCTGCTTTGGAAGCATTCCCTGAGAGGGGAATGAAACTGGCTCTAAAGGCCCCGGGTTGTAAATTTTGCCAATGTACATGTGGTGTTTGGATATATCCACGGCAGTATTTTGAAATTCTAGCTTTTATTCAGAAGTTTAATGACTAGACAAGCTTATTTTGCACAACAAGGCTGAATCTGAACTCTGCATGGGAGCCTGAGCCCTGGGGGCTGTTATCAATTCCAATTTGCTTTACTCACTATGAGCGATGACCAAGCAGGTAAGGTTCCTGTTCCAGCTCATGTTATCAGGCTGATTCCTTAACATTTTCCAAATCTGCACATTCCCATTTTACCAACGGTGTGCTCCTATAAATATATCATTTTTGCAATATTAATCTTTTCCAAGTGGTACATCAGACGCATCTTTATCTGGTTATATTTTATACTTAATTTGCTAAGATTTACCTTTTCATCTAGAACATTGTAGCATATTTGCATTTTGTTGTTTCAGTCATAATACTCTTCCCAATTATCTGCTTAGCATACTTTTCTTTTAGCCCTATGATCTACAGTCATTTATGAAAAATTTAGTCTCGTCACCTGATATAAATAATTTCTTTCTCTGGCACTTATTACTCTTTACCCTATTTCATTTTGCTTCCTTGCACTTGCAACCTGTTATTTGTACATTTATTTGTATATTTTACTGCTCCCCTATTAAATTGTAGACTCCAGGAGCTCAATGATTAGCGTGTATGGGCGTATGGTTTCAGTATGCCCACAGTCTATAACAGTGCCTGCCATGCTGGAGTAGTAGTATTCAACAGATATTTGTTAGATAAGGGAAAGAATGAGTAAATTCTTGGAGGCAACAGGAAAACATCCCTCTTGAATTTCTATGAGAGACTGCTTCTTGTTAGCTACCAACAGTTTAGAATTGTGTATCTATCAGCAAAATATTTAAACTTAAGTAGAAATATTTTGTCCATTTATTTAATTCATTCCACTTTCTACCTTTTTGGCTTCAGAAGAAAAAAATTTAAAACCTTGCCTTGATATTTTGTAGCAAGTTTCATCCTTTTATTGAAGAATATAACTATTATTTCCATATAAATGTATACTTATGGTAGCGAAGTGCTTGCAAAATTGGAAAGATTTATTTTCACCATGTAACTTCACAGCAGATTTATGGAAAACATTTCTTATGAGTCAAAAAAAAAATAATAGTTGTAAATTCTTTTATCCAATTAAAAGCATTAACTTTTAATATTATATTTTAACCTCTATAAAAACTGAATTAAATTTGTGATTGTTAAGTAAATACAATTTAAACAATTGAAAAGCTATTGCTCCATCTAAAGGCAACTTTCTCAAAAGTATAGGTACATTAATTTTTATCATTCATACTTTTTGTTATAAAATTTTTACAGCGTAGATTAAAAAGCAATGAAAAATAATGTTTTTTTCTTGGAAAAATAACACACCATTTACCAATATATTATATTTTGCATATAATATTTTGGTTTTCAAGCTTTATGTATGACACTATGTGTAAAGTAAATTTAAATCTTTTTCTTTTGCTACTAGTATATTTAATTATAGATATGTATACACCATATACAAAATTTTTTCCTGCCATTTATAATGATAGAATATGCCATGTAGGAAAGATACATCTATATGATATGAAATAACTATTTCTAAATTAATACAGCCTATTTTATTAATACCATTTATTAAAACATTATACCAATTGTAAAGAACCATTCTGTTAATTATGTCATTATCCCAAAGTTTAGAATTTTTAAGTTGAGTCGTATTAGTCAACATTTAACAGCAGCTTTGTAACATTCACTTAACTATGCCTTAAATATTTTTAATGAAGTTAAATACATTTCCAAGAGGAAGGCAACATGATATCATAAATCCTTTTTTCTGTGGCTCTCCAGGATTCCTAAACATTGCATGATTACATGCAATCCACACACAACGCACTTTTTAAAAAAAATTAAATGGTTGAGCAATTAAGTTTTACACGGCCTGAAAAGCAGTATGTGTTTTTTTTATGTAAGATTATTAGACAATTTTTAAATGATTTTGTGTAACAATATGGCCTATTGTTTTAACTAAAGAATGAATGTCTACTTGATTATCAAATTTTTCCTTGGTATTCTTTCTTCCTTTAGAATACTAGATATTTTTTGCTGTGGTCTATTGGATGGAGGTGTTCTGGAGGGCAGTCCTAATGAAAACTTAATATGTTTCCTTTGCAAATCTGTGGCTATATTTTTTCCTCAGTTTTAAATTTAAATGTTTTGCCCCATTATGTATAAATGTTTGTATTTTTTCATGTACTTTGCCTGCTCTTCAGTGAGTTTTTTGATCTACAAACACAGGACTTTATTCAGCTTAGTACAGGTTTATTCTAGTATTAGATCTTTTATTATTAGCACTGCTACATTTGTCCTGGTCTCTTGTTCAGAAAACTAATCTATAGGTTGAGTTAATTTATGTATTTGTTCAACAGATAGTGGATTATATTGAATATTTAATCCTTTTTGAATTATGTTAATTATAGTTCTAATGTCAGTTCATATTTTGGGCTTCACTTTTTAGTAGTTTTTTGTTTTTTGTTTTAATTTGTGCTAAATTGATACTGCCAGGAAACTCAGCATAGGAGCAGAGCTTTGGAGAGGCATGAGAGGTAACTGCTTGTGTGTTAATAAAACTCACTGATAAGAAAAACAATTAAAGCACACCATAGCCTATGAAATGGGTTAATTTATACTCAAATCAATTACACTTAAAAATATAAATTCTTTAGGAATAGATTATTTTCCCCAAATGCTGCATCATTGAGTCTGCGGACTTGGAAGTCCAAATAGTTTCTCCTCCATTTTTTATTATCACGCCCTGTGAACTTCAAGTAGGAAACACTACTTATTTTCATGGTCCTTGTGGTCTTTGTGACTATGCAGATATTTTTTTTTTCTTTTTTCTTTTATCTTAATCTTCCACACTGAAAAAAATTTAAGGATGGAGCTGCATTTGTATTCATGATTTAAAATTGAGACACAAGCTCTGTCGATACACAAAACTAAATGTTTCTAGGTTCTCATCTTGTGTCTTTTCATAAGGACACAAGTCCCATCATGGGGGACACATCCTCATGACCTCATCTAAACTAATTACCTCCCAAAGGCCCCACCTCCAAGTACCATCACACTCTGGTTTGTGCTCTGACATATGAATTTTGGGGAGCTGCAAACATTTAATCTGTAACAAGTCTGCCAGTTCTCAATGTTCCTAAGTTATCTGCTGTACTTTCAGGTATCGGATGCAGGTATGACTATGTCAGGCAAAAGTAAAAGAAGCTTTTCTACCCTAGCACCTCTTTTGAATTAGAGAAAAAACAAAAACAAAAAACCTGACTCATGCTCTTCATCAGACTTCCCCTTGCTGGCCAGTATTTTGCCACATCCTTTTCTCTAAAATTTCAACCAGTCAACATAAAGGAAATGGAATTACCATGATGTATTAACTTAATTAAGAATCATTGCCTGGGTTTGGCGAAAGGCTTATTTTTCTCTGAAACACAATTTAGTTGGGTTTATATTAGTAAGGGATGTAGTGGGGGAAATGGATATTTTTCAGCAAGACTGAGTGTCTAACATAGTCATTGGCTGCCTGAGTAACCTGGGGACGTCAATTAATCCTTCTCGCTCTCAGTTTCTTTATAAACTAGGTATGAATTGTATTAGTTTCTACTGATGCATAAAAAGTATCCCCAAATGTAGGAGCTTAAGCAACAGACCTTTACAATCTCACGGTTTCTGAAGGTCAGGAATACAGGAGCAGCTCAGCCTGTGGTTTTGACTCAGGGTCTTTTTTGAGGTGAAAACCTATCAGGTAGCTGCAGTCATCTGAGACTCCACTGAGGCAGAAAGATCCACTGGTGAGTTTTGGCCAGGCTTCCATTCTGTCTGGTGTCAGCTGGAAACTCCAGGTTCTCACCATGAAGCCTTTTCATAGAGATGCTCAAATACGGCAGCTTGCTTTCCCCAGAGAGTGTGATCTAAGAGATGGAATGAAAACACGCCCAGGATGGAGGCTGCAATGTTTTATAAATCAGTGAGATGATAGGAATGAGAATATGTATGAATAAGAAAACTTGTGTAACTCTGAGAATGATATATTTTCATTCATGAAAGCTTTCCTAACTTCCCTCAAAGAATGCCACACAGATGCAAATTGTATCTGGGCTGAAGATAACATTTTCCCGAAGGGAAAGTATTTATAAAAGAATCTGGCATGAATCACATATTGTCAAGGAAAAGACAAACCTGACCCTCCAAAGAATACTGAGGCTTGAAAATATCCATTATTTTTTTAATGTGGGCTCATTTCTCCTCACCCGTCCCCATCTTCCCCCTTAGGATTTCCAAAATAATTTTACTAATCTCATTTTTTTAAGTTCTATATTGGAATATAATTGCTTTACACCGTTGTGCCAGTTTTTTCTGTACCCCAAAGTGAATCAGCTGTATTTACGCATATATCCCCATATGCCCTCCCTGCCGTCACTCCCTCCCACCCTGTCTATCCCAGCCCTCTAAGTCATCATCCATCGAGTTGATCTCCCTGTGTAATGCAGCAGCTTCTGACTAGCTATCTGTTTTACATGTGATTGTGTATATATGTCAGTGCTACTCTCTCACTTCGTCCCAGATATCCCTTCGCCACTGCCGCTGCCCCTCCACCCACCCCACCCAGTGTCCTCAAGTCTGTTCTCTATATCTGCAACTTTATTCTTGCCCTGTCACTGGGTTCATCAGTACCATTTTTTTTTATATTCCATATATATGAGTTAGCATATGATATTTGTTTTTCTCTTTCTGGCTTACTTTGCTCTGTATGACAGTCTTTAGGTCCATCCACTTCACTACAGATAACTCAATTGCATTCTTCTTTATGGTTGAGTAATATTCCATTGTATATATGTGCCACATCTTCTTTATCCATTCATCTGATGATGGACATTTAGGTTGCTTCCATGTCCTGACTATTGTAAATAGTGCTGCAATAAACATTATGGTACATGATTCTTTTTGGATTATGACTTTCTCTGCATATATACCCAGTAGTGGGATTGCTGGGTCACATGATAGTTACATTTTTAGTTTTTTAAGGAACCTCCATACTGTTTTCCATAGTGGCTGTACCAATCTACATTGCCACCAACAGTGCAGGAGGGTTCTCTTTTCTCTGCACCCTCTCTAGCATTTATCATTTCTAGATTTTTTGACGATGGCCATTCTGACAGGTGTTAGATGATAACTCATTGTGGCACTGACTTGCATTTCTCTAATGATTAGTGATATTGAACATCTTTTCATGTGTTTGTCAGCCATCTGCATGTATTCTTTGGAGAAATGTCTATTTAAGTCATCAACCCATTTGTAGATTACGTTATTTGCTTTTTTGGTATTAAGCTCTATGAGCTGCTTATATATTTTGGATATTAATCCTTTGTCAGTTACTTCTTTAGCAAATATTTTCTCCCATTCTGAGAGTTGTCTTCTTGTCTTGTTTATGGTTTCTTTCACTGTGCAAAAGCTTTTAAGTTTCATTAGGTCCCGTTTGTTTATTCTTGATTTTATTTCCATTATTCTAGAAGGTGGGTCCAAAAGGATCTTGCTTTGATTTATGTCATAGAATGTTCTGCCTATGTTTTCCTCTAGGAGTTTTATAGTGTCTGGCTTTACATTTAAGTCTTTAATCCATTTCAGGTTTATTTTTGTGTATGGTGTTAGGGAGTGTTCTAATTTCATTCTTTTACATGTTGCTGTCCAATTTTCCAGCACCACTTATTGAAGGGGCTGTTTTTTTTCAATTGTATATTCGTGCCTCCTTTGTCAAAGATAAGGTGCTCATATGTGGTTGGGCTTACCTTTGAGTTCTCTATTCTATTCCATTGATCTTCCTTTCTGTTTTTGTGCCAGTACCATACTGTCTTGATCACTATGGCCTTGTAGCATAGTTTGAAGTCAGGAAGCCTAATCCCACCAACTCCATCTTTCCTTCTCCAGATTGCTTTGGCTATTTAGGGTCTTTTGCATTTCCATACAAATCATAAGATTTCTTGTTCTAGTTCTGTGAAAAATGCCATTGGTAATTTGATCGGGATTGCTTTGAATCTGTAAATTGCTTTGGGTAGTACAGTCATTTTCACAATGTTGATTCTTCCAATCCAAGAACATGGTATGTCCCTCCATCTGTTTGTATCGTCTTTGATTTCATTCATCAGTGTCTTATAGTTTTCTGCATACAGGTCTTTTGCTTCCTCAGGTAGGTTTATTCCTAGGTATTATATTCTTTTTGTTGCATTGGTAATAGGGAGAGTTTCCTTAATTTCTCTTTCTGCCTTTTCATTGTTATTGTATAGGAATGCAAGAGATTTCTATGCATTAATTTTGTATCCTGCTACTTTACTAAATTCATCAATTAATGCTAGCAGTTTTCTGGTAGAGTCTTTAGGGTTTTCTACGTGTAATATCATGTCATCTGCAAAGAGTGACAATTTTACTTCTTTTCCAATTTGGATTCCTTTTATTTCATTTTCTTCTCTGATTGCTGTGGCTAAAAATTCCAAAATGATGTTGAATAATAATGGTGAGAATGGACACCCTTGTCTTGTTCCTGTTCTTAGAGGGAATGCTTTCAGGTTTTCACCATTTAGAACAATATTGGCTGTTGGTTTGTCATATATAGCTTTTATTATGTTGAGGTAATTTCCTTCTATGCCCATTTTCTGGAGAGGTTTTATCATAAATGGATGTTGAATTTTGTCAAAAGCTTTTTCTGCATTTACTGAGATTATCATATATTTTTTATCCTTCAATTTGTTAATATGATGTATCACATTGATCGATTTGCATATATTGAAGAACTCTTGCATCCCAGGGATAAACCCCACTTGATCATGGTGTATTATCTTTTTAATGTATTGTTGGATTCTGTTTGCTAGTATTTTGTTGAGGATGTTTGCATCTATATTCATCAGTGATATTGGCCTGTGATTTTCTTTTTTTGTGACAACTCTGGCTGGTTTTGGTATCAGAATGGTGATGGCCTTATAAAATGATTTTGGGAGTGTTCCTTCTTCTGCTATATTTTGGAAGAGTTTGAGAAGGATAGGTGTTAGCTCTTCTCTAAATGTTTGATAGATTTCGCCTGTGAAGCCATCTGGTCCTGGGCTTTTGTTTGTTGGGAGATTTTTAATCACACTTTCAATTTCCGTACTTGTGACTGGGCTGTTCATATTTTCCATTTCTTCCTGGTTCAGTCTTGGAAGACTGTACTTTTCTACGAATTTATCCATTTCTTCCAGGTTATCCAATTTATTGGCATAGAGTTGCTTGTAGTAGTTCTCATGATCTTTTGTATTTCTGCAGTGTCAGTTGTTACTTCTCCTTTTTCATTTCTAATTCTGTTGATTTGTATTTTCTCCCTTCTTTTCCTGATGAGTCTGGCTAATGGTTTATCAATTTTGTTTATCTTCTCAAAGAACCAGCTTTTAGTTTAATTGATCTTTGCTCTTGTTTCCTTCATTTCTTTTTCATTTATTTCTGATCTGATCTTTATGATTTCTTTCCTTCTGCTCACCTTGGGGCTTTTCTGTTCTTGTTTCTCTAATTGTTTTAGGTGTAAGGTTAGGTTGTTTATTCGATATTTTTCTTGTTTCTTGAGGTAGGACTGTATTGCTATAAACTTCCCTCTTAAAGCTGCTTTTGCTGTGTCCCATAGCTTTTGGTTTGTTGTGTTTTCATTGTCATTTGTTTCTAGGTACATTTTGATTTCCTCTTTGATTTCTTCAGTGATTTCTTGGTTGTATAATAATGTATTGTTTAGCCTCCATGTGTTTGTATTTTTTACAGTTTTTTTTCATGTAATTTATATCCAGTGTCATGGCGTTGTGGTCTGAGAAGACACTTGATATGACTTCAATTTTCCTGAATTTACCGAGGCTTGATTGTGACCCAAGATGTGATCTATCCTGGAGAATGTTCCATGTGCACTTGAGAAGAAAGTGTATTTTGTAGTTTTTGGATGAAATGTCTTATAAGTATCAATTAAGCCAAGATGGTCTAATGTGTCATTTAAAGCTTGTATTTCCTTACTTAGTTTCTGTTTGGATGATCTGTCCATTGATGTAAGTGGGGTGTTAAAATCTTCTACTATTATTGTCTTACTGTCTACTTCCCCTTTTATGGCTGTTAGCTTTGCCTTATGTAGTGAGGTACTCCTATGTTTGGTGCATAGATATTTACAATTGTTCTGTTTTCTTCTTGGATTGATCCCTTGATCATGATGTAGTGTCCTTCCTTGTCTCTTGTAATAGTTTTCATTTTAAAGTCTAATTTGTCTGATATGAGTATTGCTACTCCAGCTTTCTTTTGACGTCTCTGTGCTTCTTGGACTTGATTACTTATTTCCTTTCCCATGTTGGGGAAGTTTTCCACTATAACCTCTTGAAATATTTTCTCAGACCCTTTCTTTTTTTTTCTTCTTCTTCTTGGATGCCTATTATTCTAATGTTGGTGTGCTTATTGTTTTCACTAAGGTTTCTGAGACTTTCTTCCATTCTTTTTATTCTTTTTTCTTTTTCCTGCTCTGTGGCACTTATTTCCACCATCTATCTTCAAACTCATTTACTCATTCTTCTGTCTCAGTTATTTTGCTGTTTATACTATCTAGAGTATTTTTAATTTCAGTTATTGTGTTGTTCATTATTGTTTGTTTGCTCTTTAGTTCTTCTAGGTCCTTATTAAAGGTTTCTTGTATTTTCTCTATTTTGTTGTCGAGATTTTGGATCATCTTTACTATCATTACTCTGAATTCTTTTTCAGGCAATTTTACTATTTCCTCTTCATTTATTTGTTCTTATAGGTGTTTATCTTGCTTCTTTGCCTGCAAGGGGTTTCTTTGTTTTCTCATTTTGTCTAATTTATAGGATTTGCTGTCTCCTTTCCTTATGCTGCCTAGTAGTAATTCCTCTTGTTTCTGCTCTCTGCCCTCTGTGGTGGGGTTGGTCCAGTGTCTTGAGTAGGTTTCCTGGTGGGAGGATCTGGTGCCTGTTTTCTGGTGTGTGGATCTGAGTCTTTTCTCTCTGATGAGCAGGGCCATGTCAAGTGGTGTGTTTTAGGGCATCTGTGAGGTTAATATGGCTTTAGGTAGTCTGTGTGCTGATGGATGGCTTTGTGTTCCTGTCTTGTTTGTAATTTGGTGTGAGGTATCCAGCACTGGCAGTTGCAGAGAGTCGGGTAAAGCTGGGTCTTAGACTCTGATAGAGGCCTCCATGAGAATTCTCTGCAGTTATTCTTCCCTGTGGCTGAGGACTCTCTAGTGGTCTAGCATCCTGGATTTGGTGCTCCCTCCCCAGAACCTCTAACTTGACCTCTGGTAGAGAAATCCAGACTCCAGAGGTTGCTTGTCCTGGCAATAAAGGGGATTAAAAAAGACTATCCAAACCCCAGACTAATGGCAAAGGGTTAAGTTAAACAAATACTAAATCAAGGAAACACATACACACACAAGAAACACAAATACCGAACCCAATAGAACATAAAGCACTAGAACAACCTGATAGAAGAACCCCAGAATGCAATCAATCAAAGAGAAAACCAACAAAAATTCAAAACCAAAAAGAAAAAAAAAAAAAAAACACACACACACAAAACCAGGGAAATTGTGAAAATGAGAATCAAATATAATGAAGAACAACAAAGAGAACAACATGACAGACTGAAGATCCCCCAAAAGAAATCAAACAATTATAATTAGAACTAAGATAAACACAAAACTTAATAACAAAAACCAAAGCAGTGTGTCATCTGAAGAGTAAAGCAAGGAAACAAAGCAGACCAATAATATTGATTAAAAGTATAATAAGATAAAATAAACTAAAAAAGGATAGAACACAGAGCAACAGAAGAGTGTTATATGACTGGAAATATATAGAGAAAAAGAAAGAACATAGAAATATATAAAAGATAAAGAAGAAAAGATGGGAGATAAACTCGGCACTACAAAAAAGCTAGCTGGAAATAGAAATATATAAAAAGACTAAAGATAAAAATAGAAGTTAAAAATAGAATAAAAAATGTTATAAAACAGGTAGATCCCTTATCACTAAGATCATAATTAGAAAAAAAAGAAGGAAAGAAAAAACACTAAAACTGACCACTGAATGGATCAGATCAATAGAATTCATGATAATAATTCCGTTTCCTTGGGATCTCAGCTGTAAGTGTCCTTGTACCCACCTTAGGCCTCAGGCCATCTTCACCTCCCAAAGAGGCCCTCTTCTGCCTCTGGGTTGGACTCTGGATCTGCTGTAGGTCCTATGGGGTCCACTTAGTCTCTGACCTTTCCCAATTCCTGTGTGTTCTTGCTCCCACAGTCCACAGCTGCCAGAGTTAGACCTTTTTCATTTGTGGGAAAATTCATTGTTTACTCAGATATTCCAAAGACATAGGGTCTACCTAGCTGATCACGGGGATTTGGTCTGCAGCGTGTATATCTGATGGGAAGATTTTAGAACCTCTTCCTTAATCCCCCTATCCCTGGTGTTCAGCTTTGGTTTTGTCCCTGCTTCTGTGTGAGGTGTAACTAAAACTGCCAGAGTCTGGTCCTGAGGCTGCCTTGAAGCTCTTTGGGTCTGCCTTATTGAGGGTTTCCTTTATTGTTCATCTGCAAATGCAGGGTGTGTGGGGAGAGTGGCTCCTCTCCCTGCGTATGACTCAACAGTAGCATCCTGCTTGGATCACAGGTGCCCCAGAGCTGACACCAAATGCGCAGGGATGCTGGCGGCATGGGTATAGGAAATCAGGCCTTAGTGTGGTTCTTTGCTGGTACCCGGTACAAGGCGCCTGATAGGCAGCCCTCGGGGGCTTCTTGTATTACTCTGCAACCAGCAGAGCTTCCTTTATTGTTTGTCTGTAGGCGCTGGTGTGTGTCAAGAGAGAGGGTACAATAGTGGCTCCTTACACTAGGAATGAGTGAACAGTAGCACCCTGCCTGGGTCACAGGAGCCCTGGAGGCAGTGGTGGTGCCTATTGCAGAGGGAAGCTGGTAGGCTTGGGTGTAAGCAGAATGTTTCCTGAGCTGGGCCACTCTGCAGACTTCTGGCTCTTAGCTGCAGGCTCACAAGGCCAGCCCCATTAAGGGTCTTTTTCTATCCCTTGTCGACTGCAGCAGCTAGGCCCATGGGGGGGCTTCCCTTTGTTCATCGCAGGTGCCTAGAGGAAGGCCACAACCATGGCTCCTACCCTCTGCTTGTGAATCAGCAGTAGCAAGCTGCCACCACGGCTGCCCAGCTTTCCCCAGTAGGCATCCTCCACTGTAGATTTCTTCCCTCGTCCCCTCAGTCCACCTCCCCACAGCCAACAATGTTTCTCACCTGAACCAGTTATCCTGTTCCCACATTCCATGTCCCAGACCCCTTGTTCAGCTGTGAACCCATGTCTCAGTCCAGGACATGCAGAGCCATGGTACGGACCCTCTTGTGTTTCTCACTCTTTCCTGTCTGCCACAGATTGGCTGCTTCACCCTCTTTGGACATCCTCAAATGCCTCCCTTCTGACCCAACCCATTTCCCCCTTGGAGAGGGGGTTTCCCCATCAGGTAAGGGAGATTTCCCCAAATTCGGCAATCTCTCCTCTGTTTCAGCTCCCCTGCCCCAGGGTGTAGGACCTGTCCCTTTCCTTTCTTCTCCCCTTTCTCCATTTTTTTTTCCCCCTCTGTCCTACCAAGCTATGTCAGGATCTTTGCAGTCCTTTCTGGTGTCCAAGGTCTTCTGCTGGTATTCAGCCAGTTTTCTATGGGAATTATTACATCTTTTGATGTATTCCTGATGCATCTGTGGAGCGGGATGCATTCCACATCCTTCTACTTCACTGCCATCTTTTCCCCCCTACTAATCCCATTTTAGCAGTCTGAAAACACAAATATTTGCCTTTAGTGAATAAATTTAGAATTCACTAGAAAATACAGACTTTCATGAAGAGAAAAGAGAAAGAGAAGAGGAAAAAGAGAAAAGCCTACTCATCATCAAGATCTATGATAAGAAATTACTTCTTCTTCCTGCTCAGGTGAGATTTATAGCACTACTCAGTGTTTGACAAAGGTTTAGATATTGCCAAACCATTGGAAGACTTTACAGATAAAGTATTCATGGTATTGTGGTATACCATTATATTTCATGGCTCTTTGTTTTTTTTTAATGTGAAAAGAGTCGATCAATTGGCTATAGTTATGGTCCAATGGATAGAACATAGTATGACTTAAAATCCCAGTCAGTTAGTTTGATTATCTCTTCATTTTGGTTCATATATAGTCATAATGAAATTAAGGGTATAGAAAGATTTAAACAATTTAAGATTTTTTCTCTATAAACAATTTGATTAATATCATAGAAAAATATCTCATATACAATTATACTGTTCTCTCTGCACTGCTAATTTCTGAGTTTATGAATTTTTTTATAAACTTTTGATTCTTCAAGTCAGAAAAGATAGAAGGGAGGTAACTACAAAACTGTGTCATTTTTGTAAGATTATCTTATTGGTGAGATTATTACCTGTGTCTATGTAATGTAATAATTATATTTAATACAATTTAAGACAAACCAAAGCTCAGTTTTTGTTTAATAATTATTAATTTTATTTGTCAATGATATTGCCTAAGTAGTTAATTTGTCTCCATTTTCCTAATAAAAGAAATAGCCTTATAAATTAAAAAAGTTTTGAACACTATTTACAATTGGTGTTTATTTTATTCATTATGGCTATTACAAAAATGTATTGTACAAAATAGCTATTATAAGAGATATGTCTTACACATGATAGTAATTAAAATTGCAAAATAAAATAATTTTGCTGATAGGCCCCACTAGATATCTACTTTTAGATAATCAATATTAATAGAGTTTCTCTATTTACATAGATATGGTTTAAATTATTTGCAGAATAAATGAACTCAAGTGAACTCTTTGTTCATTCATAATTCAGTGTTTTTTTTAATGTGTCACTGTACATCTTTTCTGATCTTCTTGGGAAATAAATGTACTCTTGGGGCTTATTAATATAACATATTCTGTAACATAAATTAGCATATATGTGTTACTCTAGAGTAGTACATTTTTCCAGTTTCTAATCTAGACTTTTATAAAAAATGGAATTGCTATGTTAGTTTTGATATGTCTTAAGACTCTTGGTAACATTTAGATTTGTTAATTTAATTTCATTCTGTTTAGGCTATTTGAAACTAGTTTATACTCCCTGGATAAACAGAGGACAGAGGGAAAAAAAATATTCTGCATTTGTGCTTCTGGCCGCCATGTAGTAGTAGAGGCTGGAATTGCCTTCTCCTTTAAACAGACAATCGCAAAAAGGTATGGTAAACAGTTTCAAAGACTAGAAAACAGGGAAACAGGAAGTTGATTCTGAAGAAGAGGGACATGAAGTTGGCGAACCCTCCATTGGTCCAGGTTATTGCCTAAAGAGAATTTCTGTGTTACAAAATGAAGAGGGAAAACTCACACCAAGCTTGGTGGGCTTGCTGAGTTGAGGAGACAGAGTTCAGAGAAGCTTAGATGGGTGGCATTAGAGGGCAAGGTACTGGAGACAAGGGTGCTGCAGAAAGAGGCATACTCAGGAGATCTGCAGCTAACTGCCTCGTGAGCCCTGAGCAGAGTTCTCCACTGTGCAGGGATGGAAAGAAATTTCCTCAGCGAGAAAGGAACCGCAGAGAACAAGTAGGCAGGATAGTCCTCGGAGCTCACGCAAATTGGTGACTGGGTCATGCGCCAATCAGCCAGAGAGAAAAACCTCCCCAGTCACGTGGTACCTCAGAGAATGTTCAGAATATTTTTACTTGAGGTATAAAATTAGCACTCGGGTCAAGGCTGCTCCGGATCTGCCCTAACAAAGCTTAACGGGAGCTCTCTAAAGAATTAAATATCATGATATCACTCATATGTGGAATCTTTAAGAAAAAAAGGTACAAATGAACTTATTTACAACACAGAAGTCATGGATATAGAAAACAGACTTATTGTTATCAGGGGCTGGGGTGGGCTCTATTGGGAGATTGGAATTGACATGTACACACTACTCTATATAAAATAGATATCTAATAAGAACCTACTGTATAGCATAGGGAACTCCACTCAATACTCTGTAATGGCCTATATGGGAAAAGAATCTAAAAAAAAAAAAAAAATAGTGGCTATATGTATAACTGACTCACTTTGCTATACACCTGAAACTAACACAATTGTAAATCAACTATACTCCAATAAAACTTAAAAATAATTAAATATATTAAAAGTAAATTAACTAAACCTGAATAAAGTCAATGATATTTAAAGAAGTATAACAAAATTTAGCACCAACCAGAGTAAAATTTAAAATGGCTAGCACCCAATAAAAAATCACCAGTCATCTACAGAAGTAGACAAATAAACTGATACCCAGGATAAAAATCAACAGAAACAGACATATTTAGAAATAACCCTGATGATAGAAGACACAGACATGGATATTAACACCCCTGTTGTAAGTATATGCCATATGTTTAAGAAAGCAGACAGAAACATGAACGTGCTGAGGAGAGACATGAAACTACTAGTAGTGAAAAATATAATATCTTAATTGAAAAGTACACTGAACGGGGTAACGGCAAATTGAACACTATAGAAGAAAAGATTATTGTGCTTAAAGGACATCACAAAAGAAAACTACCCAATAGACCACAGAGAAGTAACAGACTAAAACAAAGAAAAAGGAACAGTGAACTGAGCACCGGTGAGTTGTGGGTTAATATCAGTTGGACTAAGATCGTACAGTTGCAGTCCTGGAAGAAGAGGAGAGAGTTGGAGGAGGAAGGTAGAGAATATATTTGAATTAATACTGAATATGCTATTTGAAGACAAACGGATATATTTTTGGAAAAATATAAACCCGCTGTATTAATTTCACATTGCTGCTGTAATAAATTATCACAACTTAGTGGCTTAAAGTGACACACATTTTTTATCTTGAATTTGTAGTGATCTGAATTCCAAAACTGGCCTCACTGGGCTAATATCAAGGTGTAAGCAGTAACACATTGTTTTCTGGAGGCTCTAGGATTAGGTTATTTTTGCCTTTTCCGGCTTCTACAGACTGCATGCATTCCTGGAGTGGTGCCCCTCTTCCATCTTTAAAGCCACCAATGGCCAATGAAGGTTTTTCACATTGTATCACTCTGATAACTGACTCTTCTGTCTCCAGCTTCCACTTTTAAGGACTCATAATTACTGCATCAAATCCAGAAATAGTAAAAAATAAAGCCACTAAACTAATAAAAGGATTAAGGGTTAACTGTGCATGTAAGAAGAGTTCACAAACTGGGAACTTTTGAAAATAAAAACTGCTTTGAAACTCTGAGACATGAAGTTACAGGATGGCTATAAAGTGAAAATGAGGAAGTTGTGTACTCTTTACAATGATTGGCTATTCTGATGGGGGTTTCCAGATGGCAGGGGACTGGTTAAACATGATAATCTTATACCAGTTTTAGGGAGATGACTAAAATTGTTTTTATGATTATTAGAGATATTTACAAGAAATAACATCAGTTAAGTGTCATTTATGTTCATGAAATAAACTAGATTTAGTTTTGCTTACATGGCTTAAATAGTTTTGTCTGCTCAGGAAATTCTTAAATGTGTTCTCCATTGTGATTTTAATGTTAACATTACCATGGACTTTTCAGGATGTTCTTTGGTAATCTCCCTACCTTGAAGTCAGATTATTAGCAGCCTTAATTCCATCTGCCACCTTAATTCCCTTTTCCATGTAACATATTAATAGTTTCTGTGGGTTTGGACTTGGATATCTTTGGGGGCTCATTATTCTATCAAACCTACACATTCAATTAGTTCAACAAACTCCAAGCAGAAGAAACATGAAGAAAAGCACATGAAGACACACCATAATTAAATTGCTAGAATCAGAGGAAAAGATCAAAACTAAAAAGCAACCAGAGATTTAAGGCATAGAACACTGTAAATGATGTTTCTTCCAATTTAACTATAAAGACAAACATAAAATCTATAAAATCACAAATTATCCTTTTTTTTTTTTTTTTTTTTTTTTTGTTTAAACAACAGAAAATTTTCTCACAGTTCTGGAGGATAGAAGGCCAGGATCATGGATTGGGTTTTTGTGAGGCCTCTCTTCTTGGCTTAGAGTGTTTTCACGTGGTCTTTCCTTTTTGTCTGCCTGTCTCTGGATATAACTTATCTTGAGCACATCAGAAAGTTGACTTCAGAGGACAGTGGAAAACCCTGACTTCCAAAGAGGGAAAAGTCGTTGAGAAAGTGTCAGGGTACATTTCAGTTTTGCCAGAGCAAAGTGAAAAAGGGAGAAAGTGATATTTATCTTAAAAGCCGATTAGAAGAAATCAGTTAAAATTTTAAAAACACGTTAAAGCCAAAGTTGAACTGTCACATGACTTTGCAAAAATTGGCATGTGTCATGTACAAGATGAGAGTTGGAAACCCTCACAAAGCTCTTTCCTGTGGGTTTCCATGGAGTGCTCATGAAAAAGACTGGGCAGCAGGAGGCTACACAGAGCCTCCCTGGGTGGCACAGTTGTTTGGTAGGTGATGGGTGGTCCCTAGAGGGTGAGCAAAAGCCCCACTCATACCCCTGTGACCTTTTCTTCTAAGAAGTAAAATTCTTAAGCTGTGGAGGGAGAAGCTGCAAATTCTGTCTTTCAAAACTCAGCAGTGAAAACAAAAAACAAAAAAAAAAAAAACATAATTGATTCTTGGAGATGAATAAAAATAAACTGATCAACTTCTGTAGGACAAGTAGGCAAACCTCTGGCTCTTAGGATATAGTCAAATTTCATTTGAAGCTCAGAGAAAGAAAGAAAAGAAAATGCCTCTCGTGGGGAAAGGAGAGCAAAGGATCTTAGACAAAGGATCCTGTACTTAAACCAAGCAGGGGTCTTCTCTCCTTGTAGGAGGGGCCAGGATCTTATGCCCATGGCCAAGAAGAAATACAGTGAAGAGTTTGACTGCCTTGGGCTGAAGGAAGGAGAAGCTCAAAATTATGTCAGTCCCAAGAACTGGGACTCCACCTAAGACTGTAGCTGTACCGTGACAACAGAGAACACCCGTCTCCATCATAGGCTTTGCATCAAGTAGCAAACAGCACTGAATCTACCTGTGGAGAAGGGCCATAGCATGAAGAGAGACCCTGTCTGTGGTCAGATGAAAACTGAGGGGCAGCAGTCAAATGGACAGAAACCCCCAGGACCCCAGGTCCTACCCTAAACACAAGGCAAGAACAGCTGACCATCAGAAGGCATTGGAATAAGAGATTGGGATTGACATATATACACTAATATGTGACATATATACACATATATAACTAATGAGAACCTGCTGTATGGCACAGGGAGCTCCACTTTGCTATACGTAGAAACTAACACAACATTGCAAAACAGCTATACCCCAATAAAAAAAAAAGCATGAAAAAGTATATATATGTATAATTGAATCACTTGGCTATACAGTAGAAATTAATACAACATTGTAAATCAACTATACTTCAATAAAATTCATTTTTTAAAAATCTTTATTGCAGTATAATTGCTTTACGGTATTATGTCAGTTTCTGCTGCACAACAAAGTGAAAGAGTCACATGTATACATATATCCCCATATGCCCTCCCTCTTGAGCCTTCCTCTCAACTTCCCTATCCCACCCCTTTAAGTCTTCACAAAGCATCAAGCTGGTCTCCCTGTGCTCTGTAGTAGCTTCCCACTAGCCATCTATTTTACATTTGGTAGTGTGTATATCTTGATGCTACTCTCTCACTACTTCCCAGCCTCCCCTCCCCCTGGTGTCCTCAAGTCCGTTCTCTATGTCTGCATCTCTATTCCTACCCTGCCGCTAGGTTCACCAGTACCATTTTTCTAGATTCCGTAAATATGTGTTAGCATGTGGTATTTCTTTTTCTCTTTCTGACTTACTTCACTCTGTATGACAGACTCTAGGTCCATCCACCTCACTACGAATAGCTCAATTTCATCCCTTCTTATGACTGAGTAATATTCTTGTATATATGTGCCATATCTTCTTTATTCATTCATCTGTCGATGGACATTTAGGTTGCTTCCATGTCTTGGCTATTGTAAATAATGCTGAAATGAACATTGTGGTACATGGTTCTTTTTGAATTATGGTTTTCTCCAGGTATATGCCCAGTAGTGGGATTGCTGGGTCATATGGTAGTTCTATTTTTAGTTTTTTAAGGAACCTCCATACTGTTTTCCATAGTGGCTGTATCAATTTACATTCCTACCAACAGGGCAGGAGGGTTCCCTTTTTTCCACACCCTCTCCAGTGTTTATTGTTTGTAGAATATTTGATGATGACCATTCTGACTGGTGTAAGGTGATACCTCATTGTGGTTTTGATTTGCATTTCTCTAATGATTAGTGATGTTGAGCATCTTTTCATGTGTCTGTTGCCCATCTTTATGTCTTCCTTGGAGAAATGTCTATTTAGGTCCTCTGCCCATTTTTGGATTGGGTTGTTTGTTTTTTCAATATTGAGCTGCATGAGCTGCTTGTGTATTTTGGAGATTAATCCTTTGTCAGTTGCTTCATTTACAAATATTTTCTCCCATTCTGAGGTTGTCTTTTTGTCTTGTTTATGCTTTCCTTTGCTGTGGAAAAGCTTTTAAGTTTCATTAGGTCCCATTTGTTTATTTTTTTATTTCCATTATTCTGGGAGGTAGGTCAAAAAGGATCTTGCTATGATTGATGTCATAGAGTTTTCTGCCTATGTCTTCCTCTAAGAGTTTTATAGTGTCTGGTCTTACATTTAGGTCTTTAATCCATTTTCAGTTTATTTTTGTGTATGGTGTTAGGGAGTGTTCTAGTTTCATTCTTTTACATGTAGCTGTCCAGTTTTCCCAGCACCACTTATTGAAGAGGCTGTCTTTTCTCCATTGTATGTTCTTGCCTCTTTTGTCATATATTAGGTGACCATATGTGTGTGTTTATCTCTGGGTTTTCTATTCTATACCATTGATCTATATTTCTGGTTTTGTGCCAGTACCATACTATCTTGATTATTGGAGCTTGTGGTATAGTCTGATATTGGGGAGCCTGATTCCTCTGGCTCCGTTTTTCTTTCTCAAGATTGCTTTGGCTATTTGGAGTCTTTTGTGTTTCCAACACAATTAGAACAATAAAAATACATTTTTTCCAAAAAAAAAAAAAAAAAAGCAGCACTGAAGGTACTGATAGTGACAACACAATAGAAACACAGGACATCTGATTATAGTGAACGTCACCCTAACAACCTGATAGACATGCCTGCATGCAGATATAAAGATATTTACCTCGCTGAGGTCCCATATGAAGTATGGTTAGTATGATAAATTAAAGAAGTATATCATAAATACTAGGAAAACCAACGTAAATCATTTAATCATTTAAAAATATTTACAATATGTACTTACAAACAGGCTAATGGTATAAGAATAAATCTATTTGTGATGAGGAAAATGTTAAGAATTGATACATTTAATGAAATTGTCCTCTATGTAGGCAAGTCCTGAACTAGGATTTTTGAGTTTTTCTCTAACTTTGATTTTATTATTAGAGGATACAACTCATCTCAGTTGTTTTTACTTGTGAATATAAGGTATTTATTTACATAACAATAAAAATAACCATAACTGTACTTGTAAAGTTATTCGTCTTGATTATTATTGCAGTGTTCAGTTTTGCTTGATTAAATCATTTGATTAGAGCTCAGAGTTGAAAATCACTACTTATACATTTTCCTTAATTTCAATCATTAAAAACAATGAAAAATAATAAAATGGAGAATGAATAGTATATAAAAACACATATTTGCTGAGCTATCATTCATTGTGGGTTGGAAATCTAGCTATTTGAAAAACCAAAGTTCACAGTTACATTCACTTTTTGCCCTTAAGATAATCTAGTTATATTTTAAAAGCATGTTCTTTTTATTTATGGAAATGAGGCAGACAACCTTTTGGCTAGAGAACCTGACAAAGGGCAAAATGGCTAGCCTTTATGGAAATCAAATCTCAACATTAAATTTAAGCAACACACAAAAAGAGGAGTCATTCAGTTCAGCACCTATGTTAGGATATACAGATAGCAAGGTGGGTCACTTAATACATTTAAATTGTCTCATTGAATTTATCATGACTTTCATAATGTAGCTGCTTTTTTTCAATGGCCATGCTGTAAACATTTCAAGATCTGAGAATCCATGGATTTCTGCATATCATTAGATAAAAATTGCACAAATGTTCCCGTCTAACTCTACATTAATCTAATGGGGCAGATAAGGTGTTAACACTTCCACTTATACTCTTTAGACATAACCCTGAATTAAGTTTCTCATTGTTAAATTAAAGTATACTTACAAGGTCATTTTCATAGGCGTATGGAAATAAAGACATGGGGCCAATTATTTTTACTTTTTGGAAAACACAAAAGCCGAAAAAGGAAATATGAACTCTCATTGCTTGTAAACTCTTCTCATCACATAATCACATATTTCAGTTGAAAATAAATATCTACTGTGATTAGGAAAGCCAGTTCATTCTTAAGACAATGGCAAGTTCCAGTAATCCTGTAAGTATAAATTCAGTGAAAAATTAAAAATTTCTTTAGGTTTGTATGTAAATGAAAAACTTATTTGTGTTTGTGAGTAAGCATGTAGGTATTTGTGTGTTTGTAAGCTGGGTCATACCTATTTGTAATACTCCTTATGAAACATCGCTTACAAAGGTAAAAAGTAAAGCTTTCCTGATTTGCTTACATGGAGCATTAGAAATTTCACTAGGTTTTTTTTTTTTTTAATTTTATTGAAGTAGAATTGATTTACAATGTTGAATTAGTTTCAGGTGTACAGCAAAGTGAATCAGTTATACATATATCCACTCTTTTTTAGATTCTTTTCCTATATACGGCATTACAGAGCATTTAGTAGAGTTCCCTGTGCTATACAGTAGGTCCTTACTAGTTATCTATTTTATATACAGTAGTGTTTATATGTCAATCCCTATCTTCCAAATTATACCTCCTCCCCCTGCCCCTTGGAAACCATAAGTTTGTTTTCTACATCTGTAACTCTATTTCTGTTTTGTACAATATATGTTTATTTCTACCCTGTTTTTAGATTCCACATATAAATGATATTATATATTTGTCTTTCTCCATCTGACTTGCTTCACTCAGTTTGACAATCTCTAGGTCATGTTGCTGCAAATGGCATTATTTCATACTTTTTTTTTTTTGGCTGAGTAATATTCCATGGTATATATGTATCACATCTTCTTTATCCACTCCTCTGTTGATGGACATTTAGGTTGCTTCCATGTCCTGGCTATTACAAATAGTGCTGCAATGAACATTGGGGTACATGTGTCTTTCCGAATTATGGTTTTCTCTGGATATATGCCCAGGAGTGGGAATTTTACTTTAAATTCTTTGACTCTCCTTCTCCCCCTCCCTCTAGAAAAAGCTTCAGATTCATGCTGTGAAGTGGGTATATGCCCAGGAGTGGGGTTGCTGGGTCATATGGTAGTTCTAGTTTTAGTTTTTTAAGGAACCTCCATACTCTTCTCCATAGTGGCTGTATCAGTTTACATTTCGACCAGCACTGTGAGGGAGGGTTCCCTTTTCTCCACACCCCCTCCAGAATGTACTGTTTGTAGAATATTTGATGATGGCCATTCTGACTGCTGTGAGGTGATACCTCATTGTAGTTTTGATTTGCATTTTTCTAATAAATAGTGATGTTGAGCATCTTTTCATGTGCTTTTAGCCACCTGTATGTCTTCTTTGGAGAAATATCTATTTAGATCTGCTGCCCATTTTTTGATTGGGTTGTTTGGTTTTTTTGATATTGAACTGCATGAGCTGCTTGTATATTTTGGAGATTAATCCCTTGTCAGTTCCTTTGTTTGCATATATTTTCTCCCATTCTGAGGGTTGTCTTTTAGTTTTGTTTATGGTTTACTTTCCTGCGCAAAAACTTTTAAGTTTAGGATTTTATTTTATAAAAAGGATTTACCCTTAATTAATGGGGAAATATTTTGAAAATAGTAAAAAGGAATGGCTTTTTAAGAATGGATGAATATGCATTTTTGTGAAAATTATATAGTTTGCTAAAATGTGCTTGTGTAAAAAACGTATGCAACAAACCATAGATATTATCTAAGACAGTTACTGTATTAGATAAATAACTTTAGTTTGAATTAAGGCCTAAAAGTCAGTGACTAAAGTTAACAAAAATTTATTTCTTTTCTCATGTAAAATCTAATCTTTTGTTCTTGATTTGCTTGTGGCAATTTGCACAGTCATTCAGGGACCCATATTCCCTCCAACTCGGGCTTGGCCATCACGTGGAACTTCAGAGCCCTCTGCTAGGACTAGATACTCTGCATCTAGGTACTAGATACTCTGCCTCTGGCAAAAGATGGGGCCATAAAACATGACAGAATTGACAAAAGGTTTGTATGGGCTAGAACCCAGCATGGAGCACATCAGCAACATTCACAATTGTATTACTCCTAACTCAGTCACACAGTCAGACCTCACCTTGCAAGGTAGGCAACCAAAAGTGATGTAGCTATATGTCTGGGAGAAGAGAGAGGAAAGAGGTCTTGGGAATGCCAGGTAGTCTGGGTCACACATGTGACAATAATCACTGGTCTTAAATAGGGTTTGTTGAATCTGATCATGTTACTTCAGTTTCCAGAGATGCTTATTTCTTTAATTTAGTAGTAAGTTATTCAACAAATGTTTATTGATTGCCTTTTATGTACCTTGAACATTTATTAACAGTGCTGTGTAAATAGAGTAACCAACTACCTGATTTGTCTAGAGCTGATGAGGTTTCTTGGGCCTTGAAGTGCTAAAACTGGAATAATCTTAGGCAAACCAAGAAAGTGAATGCCCTAAAAATATACATTGGCTAAATTACCATTAGGAACACATCCTATCAGTTTCTAATAGTATTCCATGCTTACTGTAAAATATTAGAAAATGGGGTTAAAATGGAAATCTGTATGTAGACAAGTGTTAATATTTGGGTACATAATGCTGTAATTACTTTATATAAATGGACTCATAAAACACATACTAGTTTTCTAATAGTGTGTAGAATTTGATTTTACTTAAAATCCAATGAGTATGTCTCTAACATTATTTTAATATGTTAAATGCTTTATAAAGCATTTTAATGAATGAATGAATGCATGGTTATTTATCATATTAGCTTTTCACTGTCAGACATTCATTTCAGTTTTTGACAGCTAGAAGCACTGATTGAATTAACATGTTGGTATATACATTTGGGGATATTTGTGTCTTGCAAACAGTAGTAGATGGTTATATAGCATATAATCCAGGTGTAGCTTTTATTGGGAGAGTCTTACAGGGACAGGAGCAGTAGCAGGTACCCCATTGTGTCTGGGAAATACCCAGCATTCTACCTCAGGCTGACAGGTTTTTAATCTACTTGATGGTGACAGCTTCACTTGCTTCTCTCATGTTTCAAGGACTGGGGTTCTTGGCTAGAAGGTGCCACTATTTGGCCTCTTAGAATCTTAGTCCTCCAATTCTGCTTTACCACCCCACATTCTATCAAAATTGTTGACAATCAGGGCAGCCTAAGTCTTCATACCTGGTGGGTTTCAGATCCTGACTGGTCTCGCCTGTGCTCTGCAAGGCTTGGCTTAGCAATTCAGCCTCAGACAAGTTCCTCTTTTCCTTCCATCTGTATAAATGGGTCAGAGCACACAGCACTAGC
The DNA here is from genome assembly GCF_030028045.1 of Hippopotamus amphibius kiboko. Classification (NCBI taxonomy): domain Eukaryota; kingdom Metazoa; phylum Chordata; class Mammalia; order Artiodactyla; family Hippopotamidae; genus Hippopotamus; species Hippopotamus amphibius. The sequence goes on along the minus strand of NC_080188.1, from coordinate 193,225,883 downwards.
ACTACACAATGCAAATACAGAATAGGTTTATTTGCAAAAGAGATATTACTAGTAATAAATCGGTAGAGCACACACAAATTCCCAGATTTTCATTACTCACAGGTGGTCTGCGGGGACCATGACCAGTATCCCAACTGAGAGACACTCTGCTCCATAATCATCTACTTATGTATACACATCGGAGTAGGAGACATTAGGAATCACATAACAGTGGAAGTCCTGGTCCAGGAAGTAACCTCCTGGAAATTAAGGATTCTCCTGAGCTCAGCCACTGCAGTCAGCCTGATCTCCTCTTGATTTGGCTCAAACCTGCTGAACAATTTCTCCACTAAACTACTAAAAAGGGACAGAAAAACAAACCAGCAAAATTGGCTAGATTTGTCTCTCCTCCCTCTCAAGAGGTTTAAGAATTTAAATAACGTTGGGGGAAAAATTAAAAATAAAAAAATAACATTGGCGATATCTTTGATTGAATGTGTGATAGAACATGACTTTAAAATACTTTGCATGTAAGACCTTTTTGGAGATACTTTGCCAACTTTTATGATCGTCACTGTACTTATTGAAGAGAATGGAGATTGACGATGATGCTGTATTTGTCATGATTAGACAAGGTGAAATATCTGAAAAAAATTCACTTTATTAATAAACAAATATTCCAATAGAAGAAGAAATACAGTTGGGTGGTGATGAACAGTGAGTGTCTAGAGTCATGGTGATATTTTTTTAAGTATATTATTGTCTTGCAAAACCACTAAGAAAAAACTGAAGAGCTGTGTGTGCTGAGAAAACCTGAGGGAAGAAGGACCTTCTGATTCACAATGTCAGCTGTCTTCTTTGCCACCACTACTGTGGTGTTCTTTCTTGCCATCCTTTATTAAAAACAAAAACCACAACACAAAACAAGGACAAAAAAAATCATCAATGTGTACACATAAAAGGAAAACATACAAGATGGAAAAGTATTTTTTAAATTAGAAATAGAATAAAATGGTGAAAAATTATAGAAAAAAGCAGGATAAAAAATCTTTAAAGATTAAAACGGCATTACTTATAAAAGCATTAGTCTTTTTTTTTTAATTATAGTTGATTTACAATGTTGCATTAGTTTCAGGTGTACAACACAGTGATTCAGTTTTATATATGTATGCACATAGTGTATGTATATATATTCTTTTTTAGATTCTTTTACCATATATGTTATTACAAAATTTTGAGTATAATTCCCCATGCTATATGGTAAGTCCTTGTTGGTTATATATTTTATGTATAGTAGTGTGTATATATTAATTGAATACTCCTAATTTACCCCCCCTTCCCCTTTATTAACCATTAGTTTGTTTTCTTTGTCTGTGGGTATATTTCTGCTTTGCAAATAAGTTCACTTGTATTTTTTTTTAAGTTTCCACATATAAGCAATTGCATATGATATTTCTCTTTCTCTGTCTGGCTTACTTCACTTACTATGATAGTCTCCAGGTCCGTCCATGTTGCTGTAAATGGCATTATTTCATTCCTTTTTATGGCTGAGTAATATTCCATTGTATGTATTTACCACATCTTCTTTATCCATTCATCTGTTGATGGACACTTAGATTGCTTCCATGTCTTGGTAAATAGTGCTGCAGTGAATATTGGGGTACATGGCTCTTTGAATTATAAATTTCTCCACATTAATATTTTAATAGGGATTAAATTTTAATTTTTAAAAATAATATGAGATTTAAAATTAATTCAAAAGCTTAAAGTTAAAGGATGTAACATTCAGAGAAGATATATCAGTGTTGAAAACTTCATGTTAAAAGTGATGTTTAAGATTTTTTGACAACTTGTGATACTTTAAGATATTTTTAAAGAGAAATTTGATGAGTATATGTACAAGTAACATAGTAGGAATGGAGAGGTAAGATATAAAACACTCTGTATACTTTTGTAGCTTCTGCCTCCAAATAAGCCTTTTTTGTGTGAGGATTGTCATGTCCCTAGGATCAGAGAGATTTCCCCCAGCTACAGTCAAGTTAGATCCTATTTTCAGTGTGCTTCTTAATAAATCCGTAATAGCAGGTACAGGGGAGGGAATAAAGGAGAGGAAATACTAGCACAAGGGCAAACAGTACATGAGCAGCAAAGTGTGTGACAGGATCTGTCTTCTCAGGGAGGGTGTTACCGTTCTTAAGTGGTGCTGGTCCCAAGAGAGTGATGTGACAAGAGAAAAAACAATAACAACAAAAGATGATTCTTCATTTTAATATGATTACTCTTTATCTTCAGTGGACCTTGTGATACCCCTGAGAGCTTGTGCAAATGCAGATTTCAGATCCCTCCCTGGAATAAAAATTTCAGTCAGTCAGTATGGTTATTGTCAGAGAATCTTCGTTTTTTTATTCTCCTCGACTTAACCTAAAGTTTAAGAAATACCACTATATTCTTTCAAGGAGAGCCTGCAATTCCAGGGAATCCCATGTCTCCATTTATTAAGCAGAAATGGAAGGTCTGTATGGTGTTTTAAAAGTGTATTTTCTATTGTCAAAATTTTTTAATTTTCACAACAATTGGTACTTGATGGAAGAGCAGTAAACATTTCTCCCAATACCAAGAAAATATGAAGAATATTTTATTGGTCGATTTAGTTATTACAAGATCTGGGATTTAATTATTTGAGATTGAAAATTACAAGGCTAATGAGTAAACTAAAAATAAATTTCTTATTTAAAACAATTAATAAATACAAATTCCTACAAGGACATGCATATAAACATCGTCATTTATATTAAAAACATTGATTCCAGTTCTTTCAAGCAATCTGCTACTGAAAATTCTGTGACTTTTGGTTTCAATTTTAATATTAAGTGTATCTGAATTTAAAAGTATGGTTTCATAAATTTCAACTTCTATATGCCATGACTATAACACTTCGAAACTAGATCAAATAAAGTCTCAAAAATCACAAATCACATCCATTTTTGGCAGGGGAAGGATCTTTTTTATAAACTAGGTATATGTACCCAATTAATATACACAGATATAAATGAAATAAGAACAGAGTATGGTATAGGTATATTTTTCTTTTCCCACTCTTCATCATATCATCATTATTTTGAGGCCTCTGAGTTGTGAAAAGACTTAGACCTGAACTTTCAAAAAAATTTCATTTGGGAGCCAGAAGGACTTTTAAAACCAGCAGGATGAATTTTCTGGGAGAGCAAAACAGTGACTTTTATGGTGTGTTTATTCAAAAGGCGGCTTATTAAAATACTCTGCCCTATCCAATTTGAAGTTGAGCTGTCTAAATCAAAAGTGGAAAAGCATCTGAGTTATCTTATGAAATTTCATATTGTACTGTGTTAAGTGCTTTTAAATATAATAACCGTATTGTCAATTCCTTTTTAATTATTCATAGAGCCATAGAGTCATCATCACCCTGAAGCTAGAGTAAGAACCTGAGACTAGAAAAATAATTTAAAAAAATAAACAGGCAGGCAAAAAAGAAGAAATGTGGTCAAGTAGAGTATTACTGTGAAGGGGGTGTGAGGATTGCTCTATGCGTTAAGCATTTATTTACCCCTTGAAAGTAGATAAATATTTTAATAAAAATATAATCACTTCATTACATATTTTTATCCTGTTTTTGTAATTCATCATGTAACATTAATAGGACAATGTACATTTTATTAAATGAGGAAAATATAAATTCACACACAAATCCTCTTAAGCCCAATACTTTTCTTCCACTTTGGGTGATACAGTATCTCAGTGCTAGAAAGAATTTTTTTGTGCTTTAGCACAATATAATGAAAATAAGAACTTTTCAAAACTGTTTACCAATAATAGCCACAGGGTTTCTGTCACTCCTTGTTTATGTATCCCGAATAAATGCTCCAAGCAAATGGTAGCTGACATTTATAAATATGGACTGATGTCACATTGTTTTAAGTAGCTGTCTCCTGCTGGTATTTTTAAAAGAATTTCTTCAGAAACTATCTGAATCATGAGAAACCAAAAGGAATACTGTTTACTATTTGGTTGGAAATTGCAGAAAACCACCTTTAAAAAAAAAATCTCTCCTGTCCGGAGATGACTCTTCTGTGGCTGGTTATGGCAGTTACACAAGGTTGTCAAAGAACCAAGAACTTTCTACCCTCCAGTTCTGTCCTAACTAAGCTCTGGCAGTTTTATGCTGATGCTTCAGAATGACCGTGACAGCTCCCGGCTTCATGCCCACCCTCAGCCATCAGGAAGTCAGAGAGGGAAGGGGAGGGCATTACCCCAGGTTTTAAGTATGCTTCCTGGAAGTTACATCAATTCCACTCACGTACGATTGGCCAGAACTTTGTCACATGACTATATCCAGCTGCTAAGAAAACTAAGAAATGGATTCTTATTTTGGGCAACCACATACCCACAAAAATTTTTGAGGTTTTTTCAATAGAAAAAAAAAGGGCAAATATTGTGAACCAATTATCTCTCTCTGCCCTAGCCTGTCTATTTGGATACCATAAATGCCTATTCTCACCTCCCTAAGGAAGACACACAATCCAGTTACTGCTTTCAGCTCAAAGTTCATGATCTTAGAATTATACTTAGTCTTCTCATCAAAAGGTGTAACTCTTCATGGTCTTGTGACCTATAATAAAGGACATGTTGTTGTCCCTCATACGAAGAAAAAAGAAAAAAGCTGCTCCTGGAAAGACCTATTTGGAGGAGAGGAATGTGGGAAACAGTGGTCAGGGATCCCTAAGCACTTATCCGATCCCGTTGAGCTGAAATCATAAAGATCCCTTTCTGTGCAGGGGACGAAGTCCCTCGTTTAGCCCGTTTGGCACTGCCTGCTTCTTTTTGGGGAAGAAATCCCTTCAGCAACATCCTCCGGAGACCATGACTCTGCTTTCGGGAAGGTCTTTGTTGCTCAGTTATCTCCACACAGAATCGGAAGTGGGCGTTGAGCACCTGTCTTGGTGGCTACAAAGCCTTGCAGCCTCCGTCCTGCTGGTATATTTTTCAGAGCCTAAGAGTTTCTTCAGGGATTGAACAACTACAGAATAGTTCAGGTTAGACTTTATCTCTGTGGCAATAAGCTCACACAAAATTAATAGACTTCACTTTCTTTGCCTCTGGGCAGTTCTGCACACAGGCAGCCACAGGCAAATACTGTGCAGACGTAAAGCCTGAAGACCCTGGTCTTTTATTGACTGGGCTTTGTCGTGCGGCCCCCACCACTGCCTGACTGGTAGCTCTTCTGTGGCCATCTGAGGCAAATGACACTCTTAATCAGGTCTTTGCTGCTATGCAGGGCCTGGTGCCTGGTATGGGACTATTTATGAAGGTGCTTAAAAAACGTATGGGGTACTATGATGTTAAGGATGCCGTTATGAACAACTGATGATCATCGTTTCTCTTTGGAATATGGAAGGTTTTAAAATAGCAAGACTTACTCAGATTGTAGAACAGAGCAAGACTTACCCTGAGCAGACATACTCCTTTCATCTCTGCTTATAAACTATTTCTGGGAGTTTGTAAAAATAGAGTAGAAGCAGCCAACGTGAAGACCAGAGCACCATGGTATTGCTGACTAAAGTTTTGATCAAATATTTTTCTACAGTGCAATAAAGATTATCAGTTTATCAGCTTACAGATTTAAGTCCTCAATACCTACTGTTATTTTTATTAAGTGAAGCATTTTTAATGTACACTATAGTCATTTATAATAAGCTGTGTCCAGGTATGGAATTCTATATTAATTAGGATTCAGTTTGGCTGTGAGTGAAAAAATAAAAGTTCAAATAACAGAAATTTAAACTGATAAGGTTTAAGTCCCTCAGTTAAAAGTTTAGAAGTCAGCTGTCCAGGGCTGGTATAGAATAAGTCACCAGGGACTTAAGTTCTTGACAGTTTGCCATTCTTCCATCCCTAGGGAGTAAACCGTCACTTTTTCATGTTTCGGTCGTCATTTTTATAGTTTTCCTGCATGTATTCTGACATTACTATGGTGTAAAAGTGAATTTTTTTCGTGTTTTATTTGTATCGTTTTCATCCCTCTATTTTAAGTAATTTTTATTGTCAAAGAAGAAAGGTAACATCATAGTATCATTTTTAAATTACTTATGCTTTTATTTTTATTTTATCCAAGTAACATGTGTGTGTATACACATACACACCATAGTATTTTCTTTTCATTTTATAACATTGCTTTATGGAATACATACAATTTCCTAGAACCATCAGACCAGAGTTGCTGGATCCCAGAGGATGGAAAACCCAGCTGTTGCCAGCAGAAGCACTCATCCTGACTTTAACCCTGGCAATTTCAGGTCTCAGGATAATATAGAGTAGAGAGACATGATTGGGCTCGAACGACTTCAGGATGTATTATTGCCTACATTCCAAGCTACCAAACCATGGATGTCAAGCAATGCCCAGTACAAATTAGTCTCAGAGAGGCACACTTACACATACTTTTTGTTAACTATGAAATCTTCTCCAGTTTTATTCTCCAGGCAACCCCAAAATAAAAACTGCCTCAGGAAAGATGTCTAATGTTTAGCCTGTCCAGAGGTCCTTTCTTGTGTGCTGACATTTCACTCTAGCTGGATCACTATTTGCCATATTCTATCCATTAAAAAAGCCTAAATAATCTAGATTTTACTTGGTAACTAGTGCAGTGGTCCTCCATGGGGCTGGGAATCACCTGAGGTCATGTTGGAAAGGGTGTCCATTTTTGGTTACAATGATTGGGGGTCCTTATTGATATTCAGTTGGCAAGGGCCAGGAGTTCCAGCCTTCCTGAAGCGCTCAGGAGAGTCGTATACTTATCAAAAATATATGCCTATTTTCTACGCAGGTGAAAAACGGTTTATAATTATTTGATCCTAAATCCTAACCTCATTTAACCTATAGAAACAACATTTTTTGCATGGTTTTAACATGCACTTAATTTTCCAGGAATGCATTTATGTTGAAATAAGTTTGTACTTTGATTTGGATCTTCATCAGAAGTCGTTCTTAATTTAGGGAAAAGTATCACATCACGGATGACGCTATCACCCATGACAGAATGTTAAGTGTATCAGGCTGCATTCCATGTTAGGGCAGTTTATATAAATACCACACTTTATATATTTCTGTGACATTTCTTTTGTATAGTATGACAATATGTAAATATACAGTAATTTAATTTTCTGTTCTTTTCTAGACAATTCACTGTTTCCAAAGTTTGCTATTATTTAAAAAAATAACACACCACTAAACATATTTTTGGACATCTCTATGTGCTGTAGTCTGAATGTTTGTGTCTCCCCAAAATTCATATGTTGATATCCTCACCCTCAAGATGATGGTATAGGAAGTGAAGTCTTTGGGATCTGATTAGGGTATGAGGGGGGAGCTCTCACGGATAGGATTAGTGCCCCTGTAGGTGAGACCTGAAAGAACTCCTTCCTCCCTTCCACCATGTGAGCTTACAACTAGAAGGTGCTGTCTATGAACCAGGAATCCGGTTCTCACCAGAACCTGCCCATGCTGCCACCCTGATATTGGACTGCCAGCCTCTAGAATTATGAGAAATAAATTCTGTTTATAAGCTACATAGTCTATGGTATTTTTGTTATAGCATCCAAGATGGACTATGACACAGCTTTAGACAATGGCAAGACTTTACAGATATGCACCTGGGAATGGATTTCCTCTTATAAAGTTTGGGCAGGAATGGCATTAAGAATATTTAACCACTGTAATGTCACGGGCAGCGCCCTATTAGCATTCAGGCCAGCAATCAACAACTTACTAGGCTGTACAAATGTGGACCCACAGACTGATATTCATGGGTATAAATGTTTTTATAATTATTAAAAAAATTCCAGACTGTATCCAAACGGGTTCTACTTGTTAATATTACCACCGACAGAAAATGAGGGCTCTCTTTGCTCCACCTAGTGTTATCAGACTTGGATATTTTTTTGTGAGAAAGTAATGAACACATCAAAATGTTTTTTCATTGCATTTCCTTAATGATTAATAACATTTTTCTAAATTAATGCTTTTTTGCTTCATCTTTTCAAAATTTCTGTTCTTTTCCTTTTGTGTTCTAGTGGATTGTTTATATGCTTTTACTAATTCAGACAATACAGCTATTCTTTATATTTCACTCTGGTGTTCCTAATGGCCTCTCCAAGTTTGTTGCTTGTCTCTATCAGGTCTTTGATTATTAAGAACTATTATATAAAATGCAGTTTATATTTACAATGTCAAATATTCCCTTTATTATATCCATGTCTTATGTGTCACTTAAGAAATACTCTCCTACCTGAAATCACATTCTTTCCTAAAATTCTTTTTTGTGGATTCTGTGCGATCAGGGTTCACGCTTTCTTTGTATGGAAAATAAGTTGCCCCAGCAAATTTATTGAAATGCTTATCCTTTCTACACTTGTCTGTGATGAAATATGTATCATAAAGAGTTTACATATAAGTATACATCAGGTTCTTTGCTCTACATTCTGTTATTTTAATCAGTTTATCAACATCTGCACAAAATCAGAACTGACTTAATATCTATAATTTTCATTGCATGTTTCGTATCTAAGGAGGCAAGTTTTTCTCCCCACCTTTGTTCTTTGGAATTGTCATTTTTGGCTAGGTTTAGTCTTTGGATTTTCTCTAAGTAGTTTAGAATTAGTTTATGACAAAATATACCAAAATAATACTTGCTGTATTTTTGAATAAAAATATGAGCTTTCTCCCTCAACCATTGTAAATCATCTGGAATACTTTTTTGTGGGCATTCAACCTATTTTGGACATCTCTGAAATACAGTGTAGACAACTATCTTAATTCTATTACTGAATTAGTGAAATGTATTCTTGAGTCACCTGAAAAACTTCAATTATTTCTTACACATGCAATGCTCCTTCACAACTAATGTCTCTGCTTCAATTGTTCCATGGCCTAGATAATTTCCTTCTAGTTTTCAGCTAATAAAATTCTACACATCTTTGATAAACACCTTAAAATGTCTTGTCCTATATTGTATTTTATGATACAGAAATATAATCAGATGCATTTCTTGTTATATTATACCACTATATAATACATATAATTTTATGTTATTTTTCAACTTGTCTATTTCCTTTATTAATTTGCCTGTTTAATAATATAAGAAAACAGATAATATTAACATTTGATTCCAAATACTTAACACAGTGCTTAGATCTACTAAAAACTATATTTTGTCTTAAATTGATTCATTAAATTCTTTTCAAATTTACACTTCTTCTAAGTTAAATATTACCCTGTCAGAAAAATAATTTATTTGGTATATAAGACCAATTGTTAAATTATATCACATTTGCATGTAAAATAAATTTAGACAGATATTCATTAGGAGAAAAGTAATTACTAAATTTTATGGATATATTATAGCTTTAAGAATTACAATTAATGACTTCTTAGTGTCTCAAAATTTCATTGTTTACACCATTTAATCAGTTTTTAACATGTAAATCTATTGTTTTCTTATATTTATTCCAGGCTTCTGAATAGAATCATAAAGTATTCATAATAGAAGAGAACTTTATCATCTGTTTCTTTGTTTTACATTTAGCAGATAACTTGCCTTTACTGAGAAAAGAAAGATTGTCTTATTTTTTATGATTTTACTTAGAGCATGTTTTGGTTCAAAGCAAAAACTGACAGAAAAAATTAAGAGATGTCTCATTCTTTCTTAGGATTTCCATTTCTGCTTACATCATGCATCTGTTCTCGCAGTGCTGTCCACTTTATCTGTCAGAGTCCTGAGGATACTAATAATAGTTGTTTTATATTTCAGTCTGATATTTCCAACATCCCTGCTACATCTGGTTCTGGTGCTTGCTCTGTCTCTTCAAATTGTTTTCTGCCCTTTCATGTGCCTTGTAATTTTTTTTCTTGATAGTGGGCCACGATGCCTAAAGAACTGCTGTAAATAGCCTCTGGTAATGATGTGGGGCAGGGAGGGACAGCATCCTATAGTCCTGGGATTAGGTCTCAGCCTCTCAGTGAGTGTATGCCTCCAGACTGTGAGTTTCCCAGGGGTTTCTCAGTTTTTCCTCCTGCGTTAGGTGGGACAGGATGGCTGGAGCTGACTGAAGCTGGGTACAGTCATCCCTTAGTATTCGTGGGGAATTGGTTTCAGGATACTACCCCCCCCCCCCGCCCCCGCCCTGAGCCTCACCCCAAGGACACCAAAACCTGCAAATGTTCAAGTCCCTTACATAAAATGGCAAAGTACAATAGGTCCTCTGCATCCATGGGCTTTGCCTTCCTGCATACAGAGGACCTGCTATATTTCTCTTCCCCAGGTCAGTTAGGCTCTGATAATATGCAGCTGGTTAGGCTCTCATTAACTAGTTTCCCCTGATGGCAGGCCTTATTAAGAAGAGCAGAGAGCTCTGGCGTCTTTCAAAATGGTTCCATTTCCCTTCCACTTGCTGGAAGTACAAGGGGATTTTTCTCCAATATTTACTGTGAGAACCTGGTGGAGCGCCTGTAGATAAATGTTACATATGTGTGGGGCCCCGTAACTGGGTCCCCCTGAAGATTTTAACTCTCAGAGTCACCTGCAAGGAACTTGCAGCACGTGGTCATTTACAGTGTAGGTTTTCCTGGCCCAGGTCTGTTTGCCCAGCGATCTCCATTGCTGAGTCTCTCCTCTGGTAAGCTGACTTCTATATTCTCCTGTCTCTCCAATCTTAGAGACTGTGGTTTGTCGTGTTCTTACCTCTTATATGGACCCAGAAAAGTTGTCAGTTTATCAGTCTGTTCAGTTCTTTACTTGTGAGGGTGAAATGGTGATTTCCAATCTCCTTACATGCAGAACTAAAAATCCAAAGTCCCAAGATTACCTTGCTTTATACTTTCGTTTTGTAGATAATACTGTATTTTCTGTATGCTAGGAAGCAAATTCTACTTGGTTTTTAAACTGAAGATGTGCGTGTTAAGTATGTAGATTATAAACGTTCATTTGGGTGTATTTTTAAAGCAAAATCATCCTGTAAAGCTCAGAGAAACATATCCTAAAAAAATGGTACATTATGAGAGACTATAGAATTATTTCTCCAACTGAAATAACCTGTTTTGAAAGACTGCTCAAAAGATTGGCTTAAGTTTTAGATTAATATTGTGTATTTTATTTTTTAAGATTTGATGTTAAAAAAAAATACCACAAGGAATGTTACCATACTGGTATAGTATATAGCCTTTAATAATCACTCAAAATCTGAAAAAAAAAAAAAAAAAAGCTTTGATGTGGATGATTTGTAGACATAAATATTTGCATTGTTTAATAGTAATCAAGGATTTAACTGTAAGTTTAAATCATCAAAATTATTTTCCAAAGATACATGCTTCCAACTTATTCCATTTACAGATTGCAAATTGTTTAAAGTAATGATGTTTTTTTCCTAGTTACCTGCAGTTTGTTAAACTCTTATCTTAAATCATTCTTTTTCTCTCATTTGAAGATGCTTTTATTTGCATTAAATACTGTGCTTCATAATACTTTTTTTTAATTTAGAGAAAACTTGACACCTGCAATTTTATTCTTAGGTCTGGTTCCCCAGCGATTTCCATTGCTGAGTCTCTGCTCTGGTAAGTGGACTTCTTTATTTGGCTGTCTCTCCATCTTTTTTTTTTTTGACCTGTGTTGGGTCATCTTTGCTGCACACGGCTCTCTCTAGTTGTGGCGAGTGGGGACTACTCTGTGTTGCGGTCTATGGGCTTCTCAGTGCAGTGGCTTCTCTTGTTGCAGAGCATGGGGTCTAGGCGTGCTGGCTTCAGTAGTTGTGACACATGGGCTCAGTAGTTATGGCTCTCAGGCTCTAGAGCACAGGCTCAGTAGTTGTAGCACACGGGCTTAGTTGCTCTGCAGCATGTGGGATCTTCCTGGACCAGGAATCGAACTCTTGTCCCCTGCATTGGCAGGTGGATTCCTAACCTCTGCACCACCAGGGAAGTCCCCCGTCTCTCCAATCTGAGAGACTGTGGTTTGCTGTGTTCTTACTACTGATGTAGCCATCTAGCTCCTTTGTTTTCCATTAGTAACAGGGGTAGATATTTATTTGTAAAACAAGGTAAACAGATATCTTATGGATATTCACACATATTTTGTTTTATATTCTATTCAAACATTTTGTCCCATCATCTCTGAGGCAATAGAATATATTTAGGAAGAAAGAAAAATTATCAGTGATGTAAACTCAATGTTCATATAAATGAGAGCTATCCAATATTACTTCAAGCAGGGTATATGACGTTTGATGTGGAATAGAGATAATGCCTGAACTTATGATTGCTGGAAACTGTTTTGATTTACACAAATCTAAAATAAGAATTTAATCCTCTTCAATTTGATTTGCTTGTGTATTTTTAGTTAATTGTTAAAAATGTTAAGGTAATCGTAGATTTACAGGCAGTTGTAAGAAATAATACGCAGAGATCCTGAGTCCTCAGGATATAACATAATATATCTGTGCCAGTGAATAAATGCATTTCTACTTAGTTCCCTGTAATGATAACTTGCAAAACTATTGGACAACATCACAAGCAGGATATTGACAGTGATTTGGTTAAGATGAAGAGTATTTCCATCACCACAAGGATTCCTCATGTTGCTTTTTTATCTGTCTCTACTCCCACACCTCCACCACCTACTTAAATGCTGACAACCACTAATATGTTTTATTTCTATAATTTTGCCATTTCAAAGATGCTGTATAATGGAATGATATAGAATGTGACGTTTGAGGTTTGTCCTTTCTCACTCAGCATAATCCTCTGGAGTTTCATCCAGGTTGTTGCATGTATGCATAATTTGTACTCTTTTACTGCTTCATTATACTTCGTTGTAAGGCTATAAAACAGTTATTTTAATGCTTTCTCTTTTCTTCATTTATATAAATAATCTTTTCCAAGACTTGGTTCCCAATTCTTTTCCCTAAATAATTCAGCCTTATTAACCCCCTCCGTTATAAACACTTCAGTACCGTATTCCCTAGGCAATTATAGGTATTTGTATAACAGTATATTTGCACCAGTGAATAAATGCATTTGTAATTGCTCCCTTGTTACTTTATATATTTCATTAACTGCTGCTTGTAAATTTAGTGAAGTAAATCATAATAACTAGTTGTCACTGGATGCATATGATGATCAGTTTTTATGCTAAGCATCTCATATGCACATGTAACAATTCTCACAGCAACTATATGAAGTATTGAAATATTAGTGGTCCATTTTACAGGTAATAAAACTAATCATTATCAAAGAACATCCATACCCTTTGCATTAGATTGTTTTGTACTTTGTGTTACTCTTTTTTTTTTTGAGATATAATTGACTTATATACATTGTGTAAGTTTAAGGTGTGCAACATGTTGATTTGATACATTTATATATTGCAGTATGATTACCTCTGTAGTGTTAGGTGACACCTCTGTCATGTCACATAATGATTCATTATTTTTGTGGTGAGAACATTTAAAATCTAGTCTCTTAGCAACTTTTGAAGTATATAATATTGTTGACTCTAATTACTATGATGTGCATTAGGTCTCCAGAACTTATTCATCTTCTAGTTGCAAGCCTGTACCTGTTAACAATCTCCCCAATTCACCACCTTTCCTCTTTCACCTACAAGATAACTACCGTTCTATTCTGTTGCTACTTGTTCAGTTTGTTTTTCTTTACTTTCCATGTATTAGTGAGTGCATACAGTTTTTGTCCTTCTCTGTCTGGGTAATCTCAGTATAATGCATTCATCTGTGTTGTTGAAAATGTCAGGATTTCCTTCTTTCTCGTGGTTGAATAATATTCCATTGTATGTATATACCATAACATCTTTAACCGTTCATTCATTGACAGACACTTAGGTTGTTTCTATATATTGGCTATTGTGAATAATGCTACAGTAAACAAGGGAATGCAGCTATCTTTGATATCCTGTTTTCATTTCCTTTGGCTATATCCCCAGAAGTGGGATTGCTGGACCTTATGGTAGCTCTATTTTTAATTGATGGAGGAAGCACCATACTGTTTTCAATGGAGGCTTCACCAATTTACATTCCCACCCATAGGGCACGAGGGTTTGCTTTTCTCCACACCTTTGTCAGTACTTATCATCTCTTGTCTTCTTGATGATGGACATTCTGACAGGTATCAGATAATATCTCATTATGGTTTTAATTTCCATTTCCCTGGTGATTAGTGATGTTGAAATTTTTTCTCATTCTATAGGCTGCCTTTTCATTTTGTTGATGGTTTCCTTTGCTGTGCAGAAGCTTTTCAGTTTGATGTAGTACCACTTGTTGATTTTTGCTTTCATTGCTTGTGCTTTTGGAGTCATATCAAAAAAAGTCATTGACAAGACTGATGTAAAGAAACTTTGTTCTTATGTTTTCTTGTGGGAATTTTGTAGTATCATGTCTTATGTTGAAGCATTTAATTTCAAGTTAATTTTTGTGATGGTGTATTATAGGGGTCCAGTTACATTATTTTGCATGTGGCTCTCCTGTTTTCCCAACATTATTTGCTGAAGAGAATATCCTTTTTCCTTTGAGTCTTCTTGGATCCCTTGTCAAATAAAATATTAGTTGACCATATGTGTGTGGGTTTATGTCTGGTCTTTCTATTCTGTTCTCTTGGTCTATGTATCTATTTTTATGCAAGTATCATACTGTTTTAATTCTATAGCTTCCTAGCATAGTTTTAAATCAGAAAGGGTAACACCCCTGATTTTGTTCTTCTTTCTTGTGATTGCTTTTGATAATAGGGGTCTTTTGTAGATTCATAAAAATGTGAGGATTAGTTTTCCTATTTTTGTGAAAAATGCCGTTGAAATTTTGATATGAAATGCACTGAATCTATAGACAGATTTGGGTGGTATGGATATTTTAACAATATTCTTATGATCCATGAGCATGGGATATCTTTCCATTTGCTTGTCATCTTCAATTTATTTAATCAAAGTCTTGCTAGTTTCATTGTACAGATCTTTCACTTCCTTAGTTAAATTTATTCTTAAGTATTTGATTATTTTGATGGTATTGTGAATGGCATAGTTCTCTTTGTATCTTTTTCAGAAGTTTCATTGTTAGTGTTTAGACCCACAACTGATTTCTGTATGTTAATTTTATATCCTGCAATTTTAATGAATTGGTTAATTAGTTCCAACAGTTTTTTGTTGAATTTTAATGATTGTATATAAGATCATCTGCAAATTTTACTCTTTTTCTTCCTATTTGAATGCTCTTTATTTTTTTATCTTGCCTGATTACTTTAACTAGAATTTCCAGTAAAATGTCCAATATAAGTGGTGAGAGTGGGCAACCTTTTCATATTACTGGTCTTTAAGAAAAAGATTTCAGCCTTTCATCATTGAGTATGATGCTAGCTGTGAGTTTGCCATAAATGCCTTTTATTATTTCAAGGTCTGATCCTTTTTACCCAGTTTAAGTGTTTTTATCATGAAAGGATATAACATTTTGTCAAAGGCTTTTTCTGCATCTGTGAAGATGATGATATGATTTTCATCTTTCATTCTATTAATGTGGTATAGCACACATTGATTTTTGTGTTTTGAACCAGCCTTGCATCCACAGGATAAATTCCACTTAGTCATAGTAAATAATCCTTTTAATGTGTTGTTGAAATGTTTTGTAGAATTCACCAGTGAAACCATCAGTTTCTGGACTTTTCTGCATTGGGAAGTTTTTGGTTACTAATTCAATTCCTTACTCATTGCAAGTCTGTTCAGATTTTCTATTTCATCATGATTTTTGTCCTGGTACATTGAATGTTTCTAAAAATTTATTGATTTCTTCTAGGTTATCAAATTTGTTGGCACATAATTTATAGTAGTCTCTTGTGACTCTGTGTACTTCTGTGGTCATAGTACCGTATCAGTCATAATGTCTCCTCTCACATTTCTGATTTTGAGTCTTTTTTCTTAGTCTAGATAAAGATTGGTCAATTTTATTTATCTTTTAAAATAAATTAGCTCTTTGTTTCACTGATCTTTTAAAATTGTTTTTTCTGGTCTCTATTATAGTTGTTTCTGCTCTGATATTTTTTTATTTCCTCCTTTCTAATAACTTTGGGCTTAATTTGTTTTTCATTTTTTAGTTTCTTAAGCAGTAAGATTAGGTTGTTTGAGTTATTTATGTTTTCCTAATATATGCATTTATTGCTATAAACTTCTTGCTAAGAAGTGCTTTTGCAGTATCCCATAGGTTTTGGTGTGTGATGTGTCCATTTTCATTTATTTCTTAACATTTTTTGATTCCCCTTTTGATTTCTTCTTTGGCCCATTGGTTATTCAGGAGTCTGTTGTTTAATTTCAACATGTTTGTAAATTTTCCAGCTTTCCTCTAAGTTTCATATCATTGTGGTTGGAGAAGTTACTTGGTATGATTTCAATCTTTCTGTATGCACTACGGCTTCTTTTGGGGCCTGTCTTATGATCTATCATGGAGAATGTTCCACATGCACTTGAGAAGAATCTGTATTCTGCTGCTGTTGGATGAGTGTGTGTGTGCATGTCTATACATATATATATGTGTGTGTGTGTGTGTGTATATATATATGAGATCCATTTGGTCTAAAGTATGGTTTAAGTCCAACATTTCCTTGTTGATTTTCTGTCTGGATGATCTATCCATTGTTGAAAGGGAGGTATTGAAATCCCCACTTAGTAATGTATCATTTACTATCCTTTCAGTTCTGGTAGTATTGACTTAATATAAAAGGTGCTCTGATGTTGGGTGTGCATATATTTGAAATTGTTATATTTTTGATGAGTTGAACTTTTACACGGAATAACTTTTTCCATCCCCTCACTTTGATTCTCTGTTTTCCTTAAAGCTGAGTATGTCTCTTGTAGATGTCCTATAGTTGAGTTTTCTCTGTCACCTCCTCTGATCTTTACTAGTTGCCTTCAGGTGGGAGATACTTGCCATTACACCTAGGGTTTTCTCCTACCTTGTTTGGATACACTTGCTCAATGCTTCTTGTTCCCTCTTGTAACATACATCTTAAGCTTGTGTATTTTCTCCGGATCTTACTACACACCAGATGACCTGCTGGAAGCCTCTCTTTTGTTTTCCTGAAGGTGGCACTTCAGTTCCATTTGTGGTTTCTCCCTTGACCATAGACCCTGGCCTTTTTTCAGTGTGCACTCCCTTTCTACCAAGACTCGTTCTCAATGCAGCCCTCAAGAGCACACAAAAAGAGTCAGTCTCAGAGTGGGAGCTGGTGTGGATTTGGCAACTAGTGCATTGTGGTTGCCATGAGGGCCTGGTAAGGGTATCCTTGGGTGAGGATTTTCCAGTGACTATGGATGGGTTTCCTGCTAGAGTTTAGAACATAACAGGAGCCACATCCATTTAATACCCTATAGTATTCTTATCTGCCTCTTTCAGGATCCCCTTCCTCCTCCTAGTTATGGGAGTCCCACCTTAAAACTTGGTGCTATGGGAGAGAAATGGATTTCTCTAGCAGTGTCCTGCAAACTAGGGAAGCCAGGAGTTCACTCATGTTCTCCTTTCCCCCAGGGCAAAAGTCAACCACTGCCTAGTTCATCCTCACACTGTGTCTCCTTAGGGGAGGGACAGTCTTGGCAGAGTTCCACTTACCCTCTCCAATGTGCCCAAACTTGTATAAATTTTTGTTCCAGTGGAGTGCTGGAAGCTGTCATCAGTAATCCTGGACTTCTACAAAGGTTCTTTTATCTGTGGGTATCTGGCCAAGTCAGCACTCTCTAGTTGTCCCTGACTGTGGCCAAGAGAGATTGAGCTGGTTCACAGGTTCCTACTGGTTCTGTATCTTATACGAGGTCTGTCGGCCCATTACTTGATGCACAGATGGCTGAGACTCCTCCCAGGTCCTTTGGCATATGGTGTTGGATTCAACATCTCCCACGGAGGTACCTTTGTTCAGGGATGAATGCTGAATTTTAGCTTTTAAACAGGGGCACAAATAGGAGGGACTCCTCATACTGCCATGATGCTGACATCACTCCCTTAACTATTTATTCATTGAGAGATGTCTGGGTTGTTTCCAGTTTTTGACTATTATGCATAAAGCTGCAATAAACATTTTATGTTCAAGTTTTTATGTTGACATATGTTTTTATTTCTCTAGGAATAAAGTCCCAGAGTGCAATTATTGGATTGTATGATAGTTGCATGCTAAGTTATTTAAGAAGCTACTAAACTGTTTTCCTGAAAGTCCCATGTTTCACATTCCTACCAGCAATGTTTGAGTAATCCAGTTTCTATCCATTCTTACCACCATTTGGTATTGTCATTATTTTTTTAAGCTCTTTATTAGAATATAATTGTTTTACACTGTTATGCCATCTTTGCTGTATCACAAGTGAATCAGCTGTATTCATACATATATCTCCATATCCCCTCCCTCCCATGACTCCTTCACATCTTCCCTATCCAGCCCTCTAAGTCATCATCCATCATCAAGTTGATCTCCCTGTGTTATGCAGCAGCTTCCCACTAGCTATCTGTTTTACATTTGGTAGTGTATATAGGTCAATGTTACTCTCTCATTTCATCCCGCTTCCCCTTTGCCCCCCACCCCCCCAGCCTGTGTCCTAAAATCCATTCTCTACATCTGCATCTTTATTCCTGCCCTGTCACTGGGTTCATCTGTACCATTTTTCTAGATTCCATATATATGAGTTGGCATATGGTATTTGTTTTTCTCTTTCTGGCTTACTTTGTTCTGTATGACAGACTCTAGGTCCATCAACCTCACTACAGATAACTCGACTTCATTCCTTCTTATGACTCAGTAATATTCCATTGTATATATGTGTC
The DNA here is from genome assembly GCF_030028045.1 of Hippopotamus amphibius kiboko. NCBI lineage: Eukaryota > Metazoa > Chordata > Mammalia > Artiodactyla > Hippopotamidae > Hippopotamus > Hippopotamus amphibius. The sequence goes on along the minus strand of NC_080188.1, from coordinate 193,207,026 downwards.
ACATCTTCTTTATCCATATGACCCAGCAATCACACTACTGGGCATATACCCTGAGAAAACCATAATCCAAAGAGAAACATGTACCACAGTGTTCATTGCAGCACTATTTACAATAGCCAGGACATGGAAGCAACCTAAATGCCCATCAGCAGATGAATGGATAATGTCATTATTTTTTAAATACCATTTTGATAGATAGGATATCCATTGTGGTTTTAATTTGCATTTTCCTAAAGGCTAATGAAGTTGAACATGTTTTCATGTACTCATTTGCCATCTGTATATCATCTGTAGGGATATGTCCCTTCTTATCCTTTACCCATTTTCTAATTGGATTGTTTTCAACTGTTGAGTTTTGACAACTCTTTACACAATCTAGATACTATCCTTTGTTAGATATGTAGTTTGTACATATTTTCTCCCTGTGTGTAGTTTTAATTTTAATTGTTATCTGTCTTTTCACAGAGCAAATGCTTTTAAGTTGGAAGTACAATATATCAGTATTTTTGTAAATTGTACTTTTGGTGTCAAGTTTAATATGAGGATTAAAAGAATCTATGCCTTGCTCTAAATCCCAAAGATACTCCTATATATTTTTTCTAAAATGAGATCACATTTGGAGGGGGTATATAAGAAAGGAAATCAGAGTGTGAAAAATTTTAAAGATAAAGTTAAGCAACCTGCACCAAACAAGGCTGCACAAGAAACATGCCACAATTCACTTTTCAATTGCTGAATAGGGTCATAATCTTGGATCTGAGCTTCCTCTCCAAAAAGCAAGGAAGAAAACCCTCAATATGGATTTACTGTCTGTAATATTTACTATATTTACTAATATTTGCTTTAACATGAGCAACTCAAACTCTTTTTTTTTTAAAGTGAAGTGAAAAATTTAGGTTATTTTTGCTATAGGTACAATATAATTTACAAATATGTGCATATCTCTGTACATAGATCCAAATTTTCATTCTATCATTATATCATGATACATGGTGAAATATTTCATCCTGTTTGTAATTTGTTTAATGTGACAATGATATCAATTCTGTAGTCAGACTTATTAGGATTTAAAACCTGAATTTGGCAATTAATAGCTGGTCAACCTTACTTCTGCTCTGATTTTCTCAAACTAGAAAATGAGGTTTAAAGTGAGAAAAATCATATATTCAAATTTCCTAGCAAAAAATATAATATCAATATTTTATTACCTAAGGGTAAAAAATGTTTATCCTTTATATTATTTTTTATCATTTTCTGATTATTTTTCTCAAATCTGTGAGGGACAGAAAATCTCAAATCTGTGATGGTGAGAAAAAGAAGGTCTGGGGTAAAAGTAAGAAGAGAATATAATATTATTCATCAGTGCCTAACGGATTTGCAGAAACTGTGGATAAACTTGTTTGTAGCTTTCCATATAAAATTAATGAGTTATAAAATGAAGATCATAATAGCCTGATCATGAAAAACTGCTCTTGAAGTGTATTTATACCCATAATAGCGTAGACCTGAGGTGAAAATGTATTAGCGAATGACCACTTTGGGTTGCATCTCAGGGTTTTTGTTTTCCTGTAATAGATAGCCTCTGATACGCTAATCTTCTCAGATTTTCCTCAAAGTATCACACTTAGTAGAATCCTTGTACTCTGCCCCAATTATAAAATTCCTAGGAGTCCCTCTTCTGAAGTGCATTGAACTGTTTCTAAACACAGTTAACCAGTGATCAGTGGAGGGCCACCTACTGTTAAGCAGTACATCAAAAGATAGCACTATGAAGGCAATTTATTTTCTTGCTATTATGTTTGCCACCCCACAGAGGGAAGTGCAATACCTGGTACTTGACTTCTCTGCATTTGTAGAGATAATGCAGTGCAAGTAAAATGATCTCAGACACAGTCCCTCAAAGAACGATACTCTCTCCAAACTGCCCTGAGTACTCACTGTTTAGAGAATTTGAAATTGTCTTCTGTGTAGCCCCATACAAATAGATCATAATATTTCTTTTCTCTATTAGTACAGAAACATCCATGGAGAATCAGATGAGAGGTTCATTTTTTTAAATTTAAATTATACAAATGCCAAAAATGTATACTCTTTTTATATTTTATATAATATATAGTAAACATTTTTTCCAGTGATTCAAATTTTCTTATGAATTTTAATATCACAATTTAAATTTTAATCTTATTTTATATTTTTAAAATTTTATATTTTATATAATATGTAGTAACGACTTTGCTCAATGACTCAAATTTTGTTGTGAATTTTAATTGTATATTTTAAATATAATTAACAATTATAGAACCAATTTGAACAGTATATATGATTTTCTTATAGTTATTATTTATAGTTTACCATTTATGTTAATGTGTAATTTTTTAAAAGAAAATATTGGGGGAGAAAGAGACCTGTTTGTAATCAGATAGATAACTTGTCAGTGACAAAGCCATGATTAGAAATTATATCCCCTGAATTTTGTCCAAGAATCTGTTCCTATATACTATGCAATTTTTCACCTGTCCTTAAATAATAAGTCTGTGGCTGTCACAGTACTTCTCAGTATCATGAACAAAGGAATTACAACAAAAAAGTTGAACTAATAATGTTCTGGTAATGTTTAGCTTGAAATAGTCTAAGCTGAATATTTCACTTTAGAAATGTCATTTTTTTCCTGCTTCCTGGCTAATTTGTTTTATTTCACTGCCTAAGAGACACCTAGAGTATAAATTATTGTACTGCAGCATGGGACTGATAATTATCAGAGCTTTATTAGACTTATTATTACAAATTCCCAGTGAAACTACATAAATATGCTGTGTCATTAGCTACAACAAAAATAAAATAGAAATCTAGATAATACTATCATGATTTCCTTAAATTATATAAGGGGATTAGAGGCCAACAATAATATTAATCTTTAACAATTTTACCTCAATTTTAGTGATGATTTATCTGCACTCAAATATGCCATTACTCCAAATTCTCATTTATACATTTAATTTCATAATATTATTTACCTTTTAAGGTAGGAAGCAGATTGTACTCTATTTCAAAAATCAAGGGAACATAGGAGACTGCTATTTTAGGTTATTTTTTGCTATAGTACAGAAATCACCAATAGCTCGGTCACTTATAAATGCAATTTTTTCTTTGCTCACTTTACATAAAGGATAGGAGTCAACTACACCTCTTTTTCGGGTCTCTTCTTGTTTTTCTGGGCGTGGCTGGACTCAGCTCTACATGAGTTTTCACCCTGAAACAAAATTTGAGGGTGCAGCAGTGACTACCTAGGTCATCTTGTTTTTATGGTGAAAGGCAGAAGAAAGAAGTTCAACAAACTGTAAAATACATTAAGGCCTTTCACTCAGAGACAACAAATGTCACATCTTTTATACCTCACTAGCCTAAGCATGTCAAATGTTCAAGAGCTGCAACTCAGTGGTTTGGGAAAGTATATTATACCTACAGAGAAGCATGACAAAGAATAAGAGGGAATGAATGATCGTGAACAGATAATACAAATTACTGTGATTATCCTCAAGTCCCAACTTTGCCTACCTATTTTTATGCCTTTATAGTCCTGATATTTGCAGGTTGTATAACTGTTAACATTTTATCCCTGATGTCTTAAAGGAAAATCCCCTTTCAGGTGAAAACATTTTGATCAACTAATATTTGGTTATTTCACTTCACGTTAAAGCATCTCAATAGTTCAGAATCCTAGTTTCCAGGCTGATAAGTATAAGCAGGAAGATAAAAAGGGTTATCTATTCAAAAATAAGAGATTGTATGAGGTATCGCATAGCATAATAACCCTGTATTTTGTTTAATAGCTTAAAGTTTGTTTTTTTCCAGCACTTTCCTCCATAAACACAAATGAAAATATATTTAAATTGGAATTAGTTTCCCTTACTATAATACTAAGTTTGATAAAATTGATATTTGCTAAAATGCATATTTGAAATCAGTACAGTTAAAGAAGAAGAGACAGAGAAAAAAAAGAAAAACCTGCCACTCGGACAATACGTTTAGCAATCGGTGGCATGAATTCCCATAATGGTGGGTGATTCCCAGAATTAGAACATAAGTATAAAACTGGACAAAAATACTACTACGTGACACTAGAAAATGACCAAAGATAGATATTTAGAGAAGTGTTTCCTCATGATGGAGAGGCATTGCCTCAAGTAACAGTGATTGCATTTGTGGGCTTCTTGTCTCAGGCCATTTCCGCACTCGTAGAAATGGATGTCTTGATCCAGAGTATATGGCAGAGAAAAGAGAATGTTTATGGAGAGATTCTGAAAGTGAGAAAGCTATAGAAAGTTAAAGGTTAACAGCAAGACAGCACTAGCAGCAACAGCAACTCTTGCCATTTCCTCAATGACTGCTGAACAGGAAAAGTAGGTAAGGGACCCCAGAGGATACTGGGGAAAACTGAAGATCTGGGGAGCCTGCAAATTTAATGCACCTTTGAATGCTTTTCTCAAGGAACACAGAGATTGAGCAGCCTAAGGTGGAAACTTTTGAGTCTTGAGGTGAATATCCCCTTTGTGAATATTGGGTGACTTTTAAACTGTGCAAGTATGGAGAAGACCACTAGGGAGCCAGGGAAAAAGTGATATCTGTGGCTATACCTTGCAGTGAAGACAAAATAATTGCCTACTCAGATAAATACCAACAGTTCTCAGAAGAGCAAATTACAATCTGAGTCAAACAATAATTTACCTACAATGTCGAATTTGTAAACAAAAAATAGTAGAAGGGGGGCTAAATTAGGAGTTGGGAATTATAATATGCACACTACTATGTATAAAATAGGTAATCAACAAAGACCTACTGTATAGCACAGGAAACTATACTCAATATTTTGTAATAACCTATAAGGGAAAAGAATCTGAAAAAGATATATATATATTCATATATATATATATATATATATATATATATATCTGAATCACTGTGCTGTACACCTGAAACTAACACAACATTGTAAATCAACTATATTTCAATTAAAAAATTAAAAAACAAAGTAGACATGTACAGAAACTGAAATGTAAAACTCAGGAAGAAAAGCAGTGATCAGAAATTGATTTTGAATGGGGCCAGACAATAATTTAGTGAAGAAAAGTCTTCAAAGAAAATATTATAAATGTGTCCAAAAGAAAATTATTCCATTATTGAGTTAACAAATAGAGAAAAATAGCAGAAAAATAGAAACTTTAAGAAAGAACGGCGTGGAAAAGTTATAATAATAGCAATGTAAATTTCACAAGGTAGAATCAACAGCAAATCTGAGATTGTAGAAGAAAGAAGTAGAGAACTTGCTTATAGATCAGTTATGTCTTCTGGAGAACAAAGTAAGACTGAGAGAAAATGAACAAAATCTCACAAATCTCTTGGAACGTATCAAGTGTTCCAATCTTTGTGAAATTATAGTTTCAAAAGAGAAAAAGAAGTAGAAACAATGCTCAAAATAATAATGGCTAAAAATCCTTAGATTTGTTTAAAACTTTGATTTACAGCCCCATGAGAATCAATGAATTCAAAGTAAAATACAATCAGCAAACCACATTGCGGTACTCTAGATATAATACTCCCTAAAGATTTTCATGTCCTAACCTTCAGAATCATGAATGTGTTACTTTACATGGCAGAAGTGCTTGAATTAGGCATTTTGAGATGTAAAGATTATTTTACATTATACATGATGGCCCCATGCAATCATAAGGACTCTTATAAGAGGAAGGTTGAAGGGCCAAAGGAAGAAAAAGGGTATGTGGCAATAGAAGCAGAGCTGGAGTGAGCTGCTTTGAAGATGGAAGAAAGAACCACAAACCAAGGACTGCAGGTGGATTCTATAAACTGGGAAAAAAGGAAACAGGTTCTCCCCTGGAGCCTTGAGAAGGAACAGAGCGCCACCAACACCTTGACTTCAGCCTAGTAAGGACTCATTTCAGACTTAGGACCTCAGGAGCTATAAGTCAGTTAATTTCTGTTGTTTTTAGCCATTCAGTTTGTGGAATTTTGTTACATGCAGCAGCAGTAGAAAATTAATATGCATATATACACACATCATAGTAAAATTGGCAAAAGTCAAAAATAAGGAAAAATAGTTAAAATAGCTAGAGGAAAACAACCTATTACAGCATTGGGAGCAATACTAGTAACAGCTGACTTCAAATCAGGAAAAGTAGAGGCCAGAAGACAACAGAATGACATATTCAGTGTGCTAGGTAAAGAGTCCTGACAAAAAACTTAGACAGCAGGACCTTAGATTTTAAAGGTCCAGTCATGCTCAACCTCTTTAAGGCTGTTTCTGCTACCCTTGATGTTCAGACCTTGGCTCTCTGTTTAGAGACTGGTGCCTTGAAATTCTTCCTTGTTCCTGTGATTGCTTCATTTATTTAGTTACTAAAATGTTGTCAGGCAAAAAAGATAAATATGTGAGGTAATGAAAGTATCGATATTAATTAATCAAATGGGAGGAATCCTTTCATAATGTCTATCAAGTGACCATGATGTACACTTCGAACATCTCACAATTTTGTATGTCACTTATACCTGAATAAAGCCGAACAAAAAAGAAACCAGGTGTTCCCTGACCTTTTCTAAGGCTCATTTATAAAGAGGCAACAATCTCTGTAGTTTAAACAGGTCATAAATGATGTCATTCCCAACCCCTTATACAAGGGTAAGCATGTAATTATAAGCAAAGATAACCCAAATGTTCCTTGGATTTAATGCATAGACTTTACAAAAGGTCATTTCTATTTTAGGTTAGGAGTTTTATAGAAAGAGTAATGTCAATCTCATGACAGCCATCTTTCACTCCATTTAAAGAGAATCTATCATCAAATTCATACAATAAATGCAAAGGGCACCCATAAAATAGAGAGGTAAAGCTCTAATATGATTGCTTGAGCTCCCAGATCTAGCCATACCTGATGAGGCTTTAGCATAACCTACTGTTACATAAACATATATTCCATTATTGACATTAATAAAAAATCACTTTTATGTCACATTTGATGCACAAGTCCTTCAGAATACTGAAATTAGATCTCAGAGTAGGCCATTGTAAATGGCAGACCATAAAGTCTGGAATGGACTGAATTTAAATCGGGCAGAAGATATTGAAGATGTTGTTATTCTCTTATTTTAAATTGGTACTCTGTTCATTCTACTATAATATAGCCCTCAGTTGTAAATATTATAAATTGTATTCTCAGGCTGGGCTAAGGAGAAAAAAAACACTAATTTACTCTCTAACCATTGTAGAAGGAGCACATCTGTCAACAGCAGGAAGAATTTTTTTTTTAATAAGGTCCATATTAAAAATACGAATGGGTAGCTATTGTCATTGCAGTTACTAGTTCTGCATTATTTGAAAAGATGCACAGCTAATGAAACCTTTAGAAATTATTGACAAGAAAATTGACAAACAGGAGTTTATGATTTCTCATCCTCTGACTGCAACTCAGTTCTTGTAACTGTGAAAAAAAAAAGGCTCGTTGTTAATACCATCCAGCTCTGGAAAGTCAAGTCCTCTTCTACATTCCTTTTAGATATAAACATGGGGGGAAGGGCAAAAAATATTCACTCAGAGAAAATTACAAAGAGTGGATAGATTTCTGATGAAAGCATTCACTTCATAGTTAGAAGACCTTGGCATTTCACTCTAGCACAGCGCAGTATATGCTATGGAGCTCTGCCCACTTTTTGTTCCTTTTTTCAGATGTGTGCCGTTTTTTCTTTTTTATGATGAAAAAGTTTACATTTAGAATTAGCCACCTGAATTCAGTTTAATTTTTTCCTCTTTTTAAATTAATTTAATTTTTATTTAACATTGGAGTATAGTTGATTTATAAAAGTGTTAGTTTCCGGTGACAGCAAAGTGATTCAGTTATACATGTACATATATCTATTCTTTGCCAGAATCCTTTCCCATATAGATTATTACAGAGTATTGAGTTCCCAGTGCTATATAGTAGGCCCTTGTTGTTTACCTATTTTAAATATAGTAGTTGTGTATACGTTAATCCCAAACTCCTAATTTGTCTCCTCGCACCTTTCCACTTTAGTAACCATAAGTTTGTTTTTGAAGTCTGTGAGTCTGTTTCTGTTCTGTAAATAAGTTTAGAAGAACCTAATTTTGTTGGCCACATCCAAAGCGTCAGTCAGGACCATCAGAAGGAACATATGCCTTCTTCTCTCTATTGAACTTGTTTGGGGTATTGACCTTGGCCACGTCCATGTCACAGAGCTTCTCCACGGCTTGCTGGATCTGGTGCTCTTGGGGTTGACATTATGATGAACACAAGTGTGCTGTTGGTTGCTGTCTTCTACCTTCTACGTGGCTGACTTAGTTGTCAGGGGGAGTTGATGGTGGCATTGTGGTCAAGTTTCTTTCTCCTGGGGGCACTCTTCCAAGGATATTTGGGCTGCCTTAGAGCTGCAGTGTCTTGGGTCTCTAGGAGGTGGGTGACGTGTGGGTCTTCCACTTTTGTGTGGCCGTGGATGCCTTTGAGCACTGCCTTCTTGGCTTTCAAAGCCTTTGCTTTGGCTTCAGCTTTGGGAGGGTCAGGAGTTTCCTTCTTTACTTTCAGCAACATCTTTGTGAAAAGCTTGTCCTTTTTTTAAATGAGAATGTTTATTATGATTATTCAGTAATTCTTCTTTTTGTGCTGTGTATTGGAGTTTATTAAACATAACACAGTCTAAAGACTGTAAAAAGTCTAAATTAGGATTACAATGACAGTAAAGGAGAAATAAATGTTATCTGGGAAATAGGAACTCAGAGAAAAACTGACTTATATAATCATCTCTAGATGTAATAACTGCACACGACTTTAGGTTGTTTTCTAAAGTCAAAAAGATGAATGCGTTTTCAGTTTAATGTGGCATTTTCATTTACATAAAACAATACCTTGTATTTTAAATAAGGCTTCTTTGATATGTGGAGGCAAGAGCCATGGCCACAGTTATAATTTATAAAGAATCTCCTTGTAAGCAACTGTTTCAACTAGAATTTACCTTTGGTTGTAAGTTAAAGAGAATCCAATTAAGGGTGACTAGGACATACTGGTATTTATGTGACTCCTGCAATTAGAAGTCTCTGAGTATGTGAGCAGGCAGGTCAGGTCTGGTCCTGCACTTATAGAGTTTGCTTTAATCGTCTAGGTTTCTACTATAATCCTGTTCGCACAATACCCATTCTCAAAGTATCAAGAGACCCTCAGCTTCTCCAAGTTTTGCATGTACAGTCCAGGAAAAAATGAAATTAAATTGCCAAAAAACAGAGTCTGTGCCAAAAAATCTACTCTTTCAGATGTTTTCTTCAAAGCTTCTCCTTGTTACACTTCCATAGTTTGGCTAGAACAGTATCATAAGATCGTCTCTAGTTGCAAGTAGAATCTGGAAAGATATTGCTAACTACAAAAATTTCAACCTATAAATCCAGTTTTCTTTTTTAAATAAGAGGGAAGTAGAGAGTTACAATTTAGTAGAAGACTATTCATAATTGCCTATTCAGGAAATGAAATCATTGAGTTCCAATTAATGACAGGACACTTCTATAAGTGATCATTTATTACCATGATAAGACTTCTAAATTACTGATAATCATTGCAAAATTATTCTTTGATGGAGTTTTACAATGGAGGATCACTTGCTTAAGGATCTGTCTTCCCCTCACCTGGGAATTGGAACTTCGTTGCTATTTACAGAACTACTGTTAGGGCTGCAGTGTTTTTATGTGGACCTCTCTCTCTGGGCACAGTGGGCTGTTCTGTGTGTGTGCATTCTGTGTATTGAAAGCCAAACAGTTGATAGTGTTGAGCTGTATCAGCTGAGATAACCTAGGTTACATTGCAGTAATTAACAGTCAATATTCTTAGTGGCTTATAACCATGAGTGTTTTCATCCTATTGATTCCTCTCAGACTGGCACAAAGTCTGCCCCCCACTGTTTTCATGCTGGGATCCAGGCTGACTGAATGACCTTTATCTGCAATTTCACTGGTCTCATGGAAAGCGGAAAGATGTATGGCTGTTCCTGGGCTAGCTCTTAAAACTTTTGATTGGAAACAGCAGATGACATTTTTACTCAAATTCCTTAACCAAGGCAAGTTATAGGACCCCTCCTAAATTCAAGAGGGTGGGGGATCAGTGAATATTTTGAGCAATAATAGAATATTTTCAAGAGTGACTCTAGACACTGCATAGGTTAAATTCTGACTGTCATTTAACAACAATGTTACTTTAGGCAAGTTAGAAAACGTCTCTTCATTGAAAAGTAAACATAATTCTGGTTCCAACTTCCACAGAATTGACCTGAGGATTCAATAAAATAATGGCTAGAAAATGCATAGCACAGTATCTGGCTCCAAAACATCAACTCTAAAAAAGATCATATTATATTGGATTCAACTTTTGATTCAAAACATTCAAGTTGACTTTGATAAAAATAACGTGTGTGCTCTAATTCTAACCTATCTTCCTTTAATGAAATTGGTACCCAAAGATCATAAGGCTAAATGCCTCTGTCAGTAGTAAATTGCTTGCCTGGGGCTTTCATTGTCCATTCTTTGTTCTGTAGTAGCCTTCAATCTTTTCACTTATTTTCATAAGAGACACTTTGATTAAGATTGACTCATCAGCTGCTCTTAAGATGTAACAGAAAACTGAATGTAATAACCCTTTTTACAGATGTAAATAATAAAAACACAAGCTGTTACCATGGAAGCAGTCTAACCAAATATCAAACAATTGCCACGATTCATTTTAGTAACTGTCCGCTCTGCGATGCAGAAGTCCATGGCATTGGTGTTGCTAGTTAGGAGTTCACCTGTATTTTACACTCTGGAACCTTAGATTAGTTTTGTATTTATCCTTCTCAGAGTCAAACATTGTCATGTTTACCGGGTTTATTAGTTCTCAGAGCATAGTTCAGCCTTTGCACCAAGGAAACTAAAGTTCTACCCGAGAGGGACTTCACAGAACATTTTCTCTGAAGCCAAAGGGAAACTGTCCTTTTGCTGTTGTCAGTTTCTGGCCTTTTAGGATCTTGCCAGCTGAGTTTGGGGCTTCTGCTGCCTGTGGGACAAAAGGACAGTATTTTCTCCTGCTTTGTAAAAAAAGACTTAGCTTCATACTTTGATCACTCCTTCAGAGTGACTTGGACAAAGATAGTTGCCATTTTCAATTGCTTTTCCTGACCCCTATGCAGCATACAACAGCATTACCAGAGGCCAGTTGTTTATATTTTATGCTCAATGACCTTCCAAATATTGATATCATTTTCCCAAAATCATAAAAAATAGGAAAATATGTTTAGGCATTACATTTTATTTGAATTTAAAGCAGGGATTCACACTGGACAATCTGCTACAATCCTATATTTTATACATCTATGAATATGGATTTATATTATATCTATAAGTTAATATGAGGGATAACTTTGATACCTTAAATTTTGTTTAAAATTTAAAGGAAACTATTTCTGTGGTCACAGGGGAGTAAGAGACCTCATTTAAGATCAAATAACAGTAAGTTCATGTTTATAACATCTTTGAGAGATACAAAACGTATGCCTTTATTTTATAAGTCATGGTTAACTGAGGCCCGTCTAGTATATCTCTGCAAAGTATCCATGTAGTAAAACTAGCTAGAAAATCAAATAAAATGAATAGTAATTCAACAAAAAGACATCTTCAGCATTAAGTTACATTATGACAAATATTAATCATGAAGTTTCTCTTTCATACTTCATGAGAATTAGAATTGAGTTGTGCAGTTGACATTCAATTTTATTTTCTATTATTGTTACACATTATTACTTGTGTACATAAAGTAGATTAGAATTATACAGAGAATCTCATTTATTTATTTTTATTATTGAGGGAAAGAGCCTGCAACTTTCTTGCTTCTTCATTCTGTTCATGGATGTCTTAAATAACAGGATTTAACGTGTGTAGGGCTGGAAGCTAGGGCATTCAGCAAGAAGGCATTAGAGTTTAAGAGAAGACTGGCTAGGAGAACTGATTGAAAGATAGATTAAAAAATAGAAAAAGAAAAGGAGCAAAGATAAGCAGTAGCTATCCAATAAAAAACATTAAAGATAATATTTGACCCATCAATCAAGTCTATATGAATATTTTTTAAAAGGAAATGACAATTAAAAAACTACTTAGAACAGCCAACATTATCTAATTTCCCAATGAAAATATGAGAGAGACAATGACCACTGCAGATTGCCTTTCAGAAATTTCACCAACTCAAGTCAGGATACACTGCATTTCCAGTTCAGGATAAAGCATTTTAAAGTTCATGCTGGCATTTTAGATAAGGTTCTTAGTGGTAGATAAGATAAAGTATAACTGAAGCCAAGTAAAGTATTTGCTTCATTTTTAATAGATATGAAGTGTTGGCCCCCTACAGAGAAATTTGGTTACCTGTGATGAAATGGGAAAAAATAATAAATTTGCAAAGAATACTCTTTTTACTTAATGTGAAGATAATTATACATGAAACAATTTTGGATAAAATATGTGAAATTTATTTCAATGAATATAATACTGAGAGTTTTAATTTACTATTATTAAATCACTGATTATCCCTATTGTCTATATTTAACAAATATTATTTAAATGATGTGAAGATTCTTTCTTCAAATCCATACAGTTAGTTGCAATCCAGATGTAGCAGGAGACTGATGTTATTTCAGCCAGAAGCATAGCGGGACTTCATAGCTGTTCCTTACCCATGTTGTCGAGACCCCAACTCAACATCTAAAATAAAAAGCCAACACTGAATTCATTGCTTACACTACTTAGGAAGAGCTATGCTACTTTAAGCAGAGCAGGTGGCATTTTACATAAGAATTTCGGCACATATAGAGTGCAGACGTTGTTGACTTTTAGAGGTGTGAGTTGGCCTCATCTCTAGATGTGTGGTTACTCTGGTGAGACTTTTTATTCACTCGTTGGTACTCGGAGACTTGTTCATTGGTGTGACTCTATTACTTACTGACATTCAAAAGTGAGAGACTGATATTGCAAAGTAATTCACTGAGGCAAGTTGTCATTATTTATTGAACTACATGGGGCTACGTGTTACCATGCATACAGAACAATCAGTCTTTTCCTAAGTTTATAAGAACTTCTTCAAGCTCACTGATGAAGAGACAGTAGAACACATCAGTGGGAGCCTGCTTCTCTGCATGTGAACCAGAAAAGATGATCTCATTCAGATAACCTAAATTGTACCCAGAACACAGAACCGGATTACCAAACTGTCTTAGCAATAAAGCATTTGCCCTATTAGGTCTTGTGATGTGGTAGATTAATTACATGAATGACTAAAATTCATTACCACTTACAATATGGCTACAGAGTAGCCCCCTGGAGGATGGAGCACATAGAGGAAAAGTGAGTCACTTTAGTTGTTCCATTTGAGGCAGGCAGCCCAGCATGGGGAAGACTAGCCAACCACCAGACAGGTGACTGAACTCCCCCCACCCAGGTGAGCAGAGTCACCTTAAAGACCTGCATGTGTGTAGACGCATGAACAAGAAGTTAGCCAAGCCCAGCCCAGAGAAGAACACATTTGTGAGCAAAATCAATTCTCATTACTGTATACCACTGAGGTTTTGTGATTGTTTGCTTTACATTATTGAGGCAATAAAATCATACATGGGAAACAGAAAGGACAGGTGAGGATACCAAGTGCCATTACTATGATTTACCACAAATGTGAAATTAAATATTGGATTCTTCCCATCTGGTTGAGCCACTGGGAATGGCTCCACAATAGCAATAGAATTTTAAATAGAGTCCAAATCATAGGTAGAAATTTGATGGACATATGGATTAGAATATGAAGTGAAAGGAGCAGTGGCATATATTAATGTAAATAAAATATCTAAAGGACAAGGACTAGGGGCGTTTGACTTGAGTTTAGAGTAAGTGCATAGTTTTGACATTCAAACTGATGAACTTTTGTCTTGGGCTCCAGGAAGGGACAGCAGGTAACAGTATCGTGAAGATAGAAACTGTGGGTCTTGGCAATTCACTGGATGTGAGTGAGGCTTACAGAACATGTAAGAGACAGAAATGATTTCAAAAGCATATGTGACTTAGAAAGTAATGTCAACAAAAATAAGCAAGCGTAAGAAAACAGATTGCTAAAGAAAAGACGACTTACAGGTTTTTAATATGATATACGTACAGTTGAGCCTTGAAGAAGGTGGAGGTTGGGGAGCCAACACGTGCACATCCAAAGACTCAACCGACCGCAGATGGTGTGCAGCACTGTAGGGTTTACTATCAAATTCCATTATACATGTGCATCTCATATACGTGGATGCACACAGTCCAGACCCGAGTTGTTCCAGGCTTGGCTGTACATGTTTATCAAATTAGACTATGTTAAAATTTGCTTCACAAATGATCCTACATCCCCATTGTTCTGAAATTTTTTGAGGGAAACGTACAGATAAAAGAGAGTAAACCCTTTCCAGTCAGCCTGGCCAGAGATTCTGAGAGGACTGGTTGGTGGGGACCATAGGCAGGCTGGTTGACCTGGGTCTGCGGGCAGAAACTTCTGGAGGTGGTGGATTTGTTTATGGTGTAACCATGGTGATGGTTTCCCAGACATATGCTTATCTCTAAACCCATCAGGTTGTAGAGTTTACTAGGGATAGCTTTTACTTTCTTTTTTTTTTAAGCCCTTTATTGGAATATAATTGCTTTACACTGTTGTGCCAGTTTCTGCTGTACAACAAAGTGAATCATCTGTATTTATATATATATCCCCATATTCCCTCCCTCCAGAGCCTTCCTCCCACCCTCCCCATTCCACCCCTCAAAGTCATCACCAATTATCAAGTTGATCTCCCTGTGTTATGGAGCAGCCTCCCACTAGCTATTTATTTTACATTTGGTAGTGTATATATCAGACAGCTTTTTTTTGTGGTGACTATATCACAATAAAGTGGTTTAAACTCAAAAAAAAAAAGGCTAAGCAACATGCAGTGTTTAACATGGATACAATTTTTTTACTTTTCTTGATATCCTTAAAAAATAATTCAGCAAGTTATTTGTTGATTAGGTACCAAATAAATTATATTTTGTAAGAGCGAAAACAAAATACATGGAATGAAGTTCATTTGTTCAATCTGATAGGGTAGGTAAGGCTTCAATTTGCCATTTAATAATACAAAGTAATATGTAATTAATGGCAAAAAGTTTGGGACACATGAAAAATGCAATCTGAGGTCAGATAAAGGTAGAATATTATAGTTTAATTTTATAAAAGTTGGGGATAATTAAAGTAATATTCAAATAAGAACTTGAAGGTTGTATTTGATTAAGCAGAGGGTCACAGATAGACATTCAAGACAGACATTCAAGAAAGGCTTAGATTCAAATATACCATCTTTAAAGGGTAAATTGAAAGAGTTGGAAAGGTGGCTTTATTTTAGGAACTAGTGAGAGATTGGTTAAGAAGAGTGGATTTGATTTGGAGAGCATTAATTGATGTGCTAAGTATTTTGACTGTTGGTTTTCTTTGTAACAGATAGACATTGATATTGTTTAAGCAGAGAAATGACAGGATGCAATAAGCATATTAGAATGGATTTTTGAGGGAGAGGCTAAAGAAAAATAAATTAGAAAACAGTTGTTTAGTATACATATTTATTAAGATGCTACAGTGAATGTGGACAGGAATAGCAGGTTGATATACTATGCTGTTCAGAAAGATGTTGGATGTGAAGGAAGGGTGGAGTTGACGTATTGCAAAGTGTAGTTCATAGGAGGATTGGGTTTATGAGAGTGCTTGGTTTATAGCGAAAACTGAGAAATTGCTATCTTGAGATAGGGAAACTTGGAAGAAGATAAGATACTGAAGAGGAAGATGGTAGGCAAAAGTTGGTTGTATCAACTGAGAAGTGATGAAAATTATCCAGGTGAAGGAGTCTTATAAGAGGAATAAAGGAGGAGAACAGCATTTGTCTTAAAGATTGAAGCTTAAAAATTAAATTTTGTTTTATAAATTTATCTTCTTAATCACCTTTGCTTCAACTGGAAAGAAGACTAATTCTCTTACTAATGTCTTTAAGATATTTAACTTTGTTCACTGATTAATTTGAAAAAGCAGTCTATGCAGTAATTTTGCATGTATGATATGTGGATAATATCTATCTTTAATAAATGACTTATTTTCTAAAGGGTGTAGTATGATACCTGCATGTAGCATTCAGTATCTGCCAAACTGTTAATTAAATCCTATAATTCTGTTATTTCAACATTTTTTAAACTCTGTTTCTCAGAATCATTCAGAACATGCCTGATTTCCTTCCTGTACACTAAACATTCTCCCCTGCCAGCCTAAACATTGTTTATTCTTTCAGTTTTTCCTCGTGTATCATGGATCAGTAGTAGATTGAAACATGAAATTTACTTACTCATTAAACAAACAATAACAAGCAGCAGCAGAGGGGAGAGAGCTTACATTTTGATTAGAAGTGAACTAAAGTTGTAGAAGGGAAGGCAAACTGAAGCTGTCACAGATAAATTAGTAAAGAGTTTGAGAAGTTTTCACTGCAAAGCAGAGTAGATGGCACTTTTAAGAAAAAAGAAACTTAGAACATAGGTTTCTATGTTGCAAGTAAGGGACCTATATCTAATATGTCTTATTACACAGTAAATGATCAGCTGTCTCTTAAATTCAGTGTCTCCTCTAACTTCAGGGAATTATAGGAAACACATTAGGATAATTGACAGGTAACTCATCTGTAAACCTGTCTCCATCATACCCCTTTCCACTGTGTGTAAGTACCTTGGGGCCCATGTCCCCGCTCCACTGCAGAATGAACATTTGAGCAAAGAGCACTGAGATTTTGCTGTACTATGTCTGCCAACCTCTCATGAGGACTCAAAAAAAATGTTGAATAAGTTAATATACAAATGAAAAAATAGTTGAAGATATAAAGGACATTTCTAACCCAGATCCCTTAAAATTATTAAATGTATTTTTTCCTTTCAGAAGAGTTCTCCCTGCTTTTTCAATAGAAACTATTAACATATGCTATATTACTGCTTTTATTTCATGTCTCTGTTAAAAAAGTCAGCCCTTTCTCTGAATTCAAAAACAAATCGTTCAGCCTTTTTTAAAATTAGTTTAACAGTCTCAAGCAACTTCATTATTTTTCTTCTTAATCTCTTCTAATCTCTTGGAACAATTTTAGTCTAATTATTTTTTCATTGATAGTTTCGAGCCCAGCAACTTATACACACCTCCCCCTCCACCACTCCCAACCACCACACAGGAGTTAGCAAAAAGGAAAATCAATAGTTTAGGTGAGTAATAACCATGTACAAGTATTGCTTTGCTCTATCGTCCCTCATTGAAGATTTTCACACGTTTATTGAGTGGGAAAGCTGGGTCTGGAAAGAAATAGAAAGTGTAAAGCAGGAAGATAAATGAGATAGAGAGCTTTAAAGGAGATTAAGAGGAATAATGGCAAATCACTTTATAGGATTTTATGAGAGAGTTTACAGGAGAAGAATTAAATAAAAAGCTATAAAAATACCAAAAAGAGAGATAAATAATTAAAATGAACTGCTTACATTACATCATTTTAGACTCTTACAAAGCCAGATTCCCATACATCTCCCAAACTGTCCAAGGTATAAACAATGCCTCTGCTTCTACATCACTTTCTGAATAGTGTAAACTGTTCTTGACATCATGAAACTTGAAAGAAAAGGCAAGAATATTATGGATACACCCACTGAGAGAAGAGTAGTTTTAAAGACTAACGTATATCTTTCATAAAACGTTCCCACAAGGTACTGAACTAGAAGTTACATATTTTTGCTTTAATCCGAGCTTTGGGGAGCTACCTGATTTGTGGAAAGCTACCTGATACCTCTGACTTTGATATCCTCATCATACTATAAATTTGGTTGAATAATTAAAGGTCCTTCATTGTTTCCTTGTCCTAAACTTTTTTTCTTTTTTCTTTTTTAAGAACTTTTATTGAGATACAGTTAACATACAATAAACTGCATATATTTAGAGTGTACAATTTGGTATCCCAATCTCCCAATTCATTCCCCTCCCAACCCTCCCCACCTTCCCCACTTGGTGTCTGTATGTTTGTTCTCTACATCTGTGTCTCTATTTCTGCCTTGCAAACCGGTTGATCTGTACCATTTTTCTATAGTCCACATATATGTGTTAATATACGATATTTGTTTTTCTTTTTCTGACTCACTTCACTCTGTATGACAGTCTCTAGGTCCATCCACGTCTCTAAAAACGTCCCAGTTTCATTGTTTTACAGCTGAGTAATATTCCATTGTATATATGTACCACATCTTTTTTATCCACTCATCTGTTGATGGACATTTAGGTAGCTTCCATGTCCTGGCTATTGTAAATAGTGCTGCAATGAACATTGGAGTGCATGTGTCTTTTTGAATAATGGTGTTCTCTGGGTATATGCCCAGCAGTGGGATTGCTGGGTTAAACTTTTTATTTGGAGGAAATCATATGTGAGGATAGGCAGAAAATATCTAAAATAGATTTTTTAAAATGAAAGCATCATTTTCTGTGTCTAGCTAAGGAAGAAATGAGGTCTTATCTATTCAGCTCCCTTTGTCCCTGGGAATTCATAGAGAGCACTCCATAATGCTAGAGGGAGGCTACACTAGGTAATCTCCAACTCTAGAAATGTGTTATCTACAATTGCTTTTCTATAATTACGTGAATCATTCTAACCCACTGCCTGTATGCAGTTTTTTTTAGAAAAATTATAGTAAGATGGGTGAAATTATTTGAAAACAAATATTAATTTTTGCCTACCTAATCTCAGTGTGTTTGACTAGTCATCTTTTAACAAATGTTGGGTTAATATAAATCTCATATATTTCAAGTATATAACTTGATTATCCTCATCAAATTCTGAATATTTTTCAGAATTCATACTAAGGCATTTTTACTGCCTTTTGTTACATAATATTAATTTTGTTTATAAAATTAGAGATTCTCTGCAATGTGATGTGAGCCCTTTTGAGATATTTCTTTACCTGTACTCATTATTTGGTTTTTAATTATTTTACAGATTTGCTAGACTCACATATCCATATCTAAATTTTTTTATCTCCCCATTTTGCTAGCTATTTAATCATTAGTTTACAAAAGAAAAAAAATAAGTTCTTAGTCATCTTAAAAAAAAAAACTCTTTAGTATAAAATTGAACCTTGAAATGCATTTATATTTTTCCAGTGAACTAGTTGCTCACAATCCTCAAATATTATGCTGTTCTTATCCATTAGCCTCCAGAATATCTCAACCAAGGACATACTTCAAGGGAGTTCTCACCTTTCAGTAATGCAAAGTTCAGGTTATTAGTTCAGTGGTATCATAAATACACCAGATTACAATGAAAATAGTTTAACAACAACTTGTGACATTCATGTGGCTCTCATGAATTTACAGTGTGTCAGAATATATGCTAATTGAATTAGCAGGAACTACTGTTCCAGTGTATTGAAAACACTTATCTGAACAGGAGAAAAAAAAAAGTGTCTTTGCCAGAGAACCCTATGAGAATGAAGAAACTGAGTATAAAATCTGTGTATCCCAGGAAACACCGCATGATGTGATTTAGCCAAACAACAACAGAACACTACATACATTAAAAAGTTAACATTTATTATAAAAATAGTACAAAATATTTTATAAATGTAGAAAAGTATTTTCATGGGATTAATTGTAAATTATGACAGTTTTATTTTATCTAAGATCTATTCAGTCCTTTGTTCAAAAAATTGTTACCGAGGCTCCTGTATCTTCCAGATACTTGACTAGGATGTAGAAAAGAGAAGAAAAACATGGTTCTTACATTCAAGATGTAATTGTGTCATCATAAGACAGATATCTAAGAGAAAAAAAAAAGTACTGCATTGTAAAAGGCTATAGTTGATATATACACAGTAAATTACGTATATCCCGTGATTGCACAGGAAAGCTGTGCCTAAATCTGGAGGCAAGATCAGGGGATTTTTTCACAGGTAGAGCTCTTCACATTGGATGGCCAGATTGACAAAGCAGAAGGAAAAACATTTGTAATGATACAGAATAACTGAAGTAGCTCAGGGCTACTTACCCTAAATATGTGTGTGTGTGTGTGTGTATGTGTGTGTGTATGCACAAATGTGTAAGATGTGGAAGGAAGAGAAAAGTCTCAGGCAGAATCTGTAGGCAAGTCAGGATCACAGAGTATTTCATGTTCCATTACGATGAATTTAGGAACCATCCTGTGAAATCCAGGGAGCTATTGGATACTTGAGATCACAAGATCAGTGTGTTCAGATTGGTGTTCCAGATAGATATCTTCAGCAGCACCCTGAGGTTGGATTTTAGGATAAAAGACTTTGAATAAGGAGGGTGAAATGACATGGAGACGATTGAAGAAGACAGAAAGAAATGTGCTTAGACAATACCAACAGTGGTCTTGATTAAGAGCACCAACCCGAAATAAGGCACAAGTGACAAAACTTAGTGATTTGTCTGGGGCATAAGAGAGAGAGAACATCTTCAATATGTCACCAGCTCCTGACTAAGGTCAAGAATAGATAATGGGTCCACTCACTAAGTTTGGGTATAAAAAAGATAATTTATTTGCAGAACAGCTGACTTTGCGAGGCTAGTAGGGCTCATCACTAAAAATATCCAGGAACTGTTGCATGTGTATACATGCCCAGGGGTTGAAGAGCATTCTGGAATAGAAATATGGATTTATATATATATATATAAATATAGATTTAGAAAATAGGTGAGAATTAAACTCATTTACATGGATGAAGTTTTCCAGAAAACGTGTTCAGAAAATAGAGCATGGTCCACCAAGGAAAACCAACATTTAGGGGCTGAAAGAAGAAAGAGAAAACCACAAAACATCCTGAGAATAACCACTTTTAAAATTGGAAATAAGACAGGGAAGAGTGGGGCTATGGAAAAAAATAGGAAGGAGATATTTTTAAAATGCAGCAGTCAGGAAAATTGTAGAGAAAGAAAAATGTTTTGGTTTTTTTTTTTTTTTTTTGTCTTCCAGTTTTACTGAGACTTCACTGACATACAGCACTGTATAAGTTTAAGGTTACAGCATCACGATTTGACTTACATGCATCATGAAATGATTACAAGTTTGGTCCATACATCACTTATATACATACAAAATTTAAAAATAAAATAATTTTCCTTGTGATAAGAACTCTTAGGATTTACTCTCTTAACAACTTTCATTTGTAACATACAGCAGTGTTAATTATATTAATACTGTTGCACATTACATTCCTATTACTTATTTTTCTTATAATTGGAAGTTTCTACCTTTTGACTACTGTTGTCTCCATACACAGATACTACATTGTCAGTGACTATATTCCGCACAGTGTACATTTCATCCCAGTGACATTTATTTTGTAGTTGAAAGTTTGTGCTTCTTAATCTCCCTCATCTGTTTCACTCATCCCCCCACGCCCTCCCCTTTGGCAACCACCTGCTTGTTCTCTGTATCTATGATTGTTTCTGTTTTGTCTGTTCATTTGTTTTGTTGTTTAGATTCCACATATAAGTGACATCATGTAGTATCTGTCTCTCTCTGTCTTATTTCACTTAGCACAATATATTCTAGGTCCATCCATATTTTCAAAAATGCAAGATTTCATCCTTTTTTATGGTTGAGCAATATTCCATTATATATATATCATATATATCAATATCTGAAAAGATACATATACATATATCACATCTTCTTTATCCTTTCATCTGTTGACGGGCACTTAGGCTGCTTCCATATCTTGGCTATTGTGAATAATGCTGCCATGAACATGTAGGTGAATATATATGTTTTTAAATTAGTGCCTTTTTTTTTTCCCTTTGGAAAAATGCCCAGAAGTGGAATTGCTGGATCATTTGGTAGTTCTATCTTAATTTTTTGAGGAACCTCCATACTGTTTTCCACAGTGGCTGCTCCAGTTTATATTCCCACCAACAGTGCAAGAGGGTTCCCTTTGCTCCACATCCTTACCAACACTTGTTTTCTGTTGTCTTTTTGATAATTGCCATTCTGAGCAGATGTGAGGTGATATCTCATTCTAGTTTTTATTTGCAATTCCCTGATAATTAGCAATATTGAGCATCTTTTCATGTGTCTGTTGGCCATCTGTATTTCTTCTTTGGAAAAATGCCTTTTCAGGTCCTCTGCCTATTTTTTACTTGGGTTGTTTTTATAAATAGACTGAAATATAGAATAAATTTAACTTAAATCTACAAGCCAGCAACATAGACTAAAGCTCTGAATCTTAGAATTTGTAAGTGTGTAACGTGAACCAATCTTAATTTGAAAATTCTATATACTGAAAGGCCAGGTTCAACTGGAACTTTAGTCTTGATTCAATACTTGATGGAGTCAAGAAGAATTGGGTATCTACAATGTTCACAAAATAGGGATAGCAACACGATATTTTCTATTCTAGGTACACAGAGGATGATGTGTATTTTAAACATTGGTCTTCAATTTCCTGGATGACAACTCTTTTGCAAATACCAATATTTTTGCTAAGTTTCCAGGGTTCTTTTTCCCCTTAACATTTGTGGCACCATTTTTCTACACTCTCAAATTTACCACACAGATTATTTTTATGAACATAAATATATAATTAGAAACTATCTGCATTATCAATAATTTGAAAGCTATCAAGTGAATGAATAGCTTTGAGAATTTTTATAGAACCCAAAAATATCATCTTATGATAGCCAGGTAGATTTGGGAAATTACTTTGTGAAGTTAGAGTGCATTCTCCTTCAACTTTGGGTATAGATCTCAAACACGGATGTTAGTGTCAGAGACAGCAGAAAATGGCACAAGGAGGTCCTGGATGGTCCACTGGTCCATGTGCTGTTCAGGGTGATAGATGTTGTTGAGGGTGATAGATGTTAAAGGTGGTATATCCCACCTTTATGAAGATGGTATTGTTATCAGGTATATACAGACCATAAACACTGACATTATAAAACTCCCCACCTACAAAGACTGGTTTCAGGTGTAGAGGAAACCAGCATCAGATGGGCTTCAGCCTCGCTCCTGAGCATGACCTCACTCAGACCATGACCCTCTCAGCAGTCTTTCTCTCTAAGGTCACTTCTCTGGTCTAATGTCCTTTGCATTAAGCTATCATCTCATTTGCTGGTGCTGCTTCTCTCTCTCTGACATATTCCTATCTACACCACCATTATGTTTCTTGTTTGTTGGTTTTGTACAAATCCTTTGTGGACAACAAGGAAAAAGCTCAATTGAACTTTAAGTGTCTAGAGGCCACATATGAAACATCTAACAACATTTAAAAAGAATCAGCTCTTCCCTTCCTTTTGGGCAAGAATGGATCTTGTTGAGGTTTTTCAAAAACAAAAAGAACTAATGTTTGCTTCCTACAGATGATGGCTATGAAGCAGATAAGTTAATTCCTTGGAGAAACCTGACTTTATCCCCAAAATATGGCCATTATTTTATTATATTTTTCACAAGAAATTTTTATTCAGTACCTATTATGTATATACAAGCTCTTGTAGGTCATACAGATACAGTAGACAACAAAATGAAGAATATTGGAGAAATTTACCTTTTTGAAGGAAAGAATGTCTGTCTGGGGTACGGCTTATAGAATTACAAGTTCTGTTTCCAAATTTTTAACTCAACCAGATTATCTTAAAGTGCTCTCTTGATTTATTCATTGGTAAAAAGGATAATCGTGGCATGCACTTCACAGGATTTTGGGAGAATTGAATCATCGTTTATGTAGATCCATGGTAGAATGTGCTATATGTGGAAATTGTGGTCCTTCTCACTTCCTCTTCTTTCACATCTTTTTCTTTCACATCTCCTCTTCCTCCCTCCCTGTTTTCCACCACCATCTCCTGCTCCTCCTCATTATTATTATTGCCAATATTATGATTGGTATGACAGACACGTCAGGATGGTTGGGGATCTCATTTATTTAGCAATGTGTATCAGGAACCATCAGAAACAAAGTGTTACACTTGGTCATGAATTTTAAAAGAAGAAGAGACACAGGACAAAAATTATCAGTGTCTAAGGAAAGGCCTAAAAACATATTCCTTCATCACTTCTCTGTTTAGAGACATAGATGTAATCCCTTTATCTGAATTAATACTAGGAGTTTCTAAATAAAAATGTGGCCCCTTGGTTGGGGAGGGGATGCTTTCATTAGTGGTTCCACCAAAGGTATCTCCCAAGAGGAATGGTGACCACATTCTTGTTCATCTCTCCTGGAATGTCTTTCCTACTTTTAGATCTTTCTCAAGTTCTGGTCCCATCCTTATTTTTTTCTCCAGAGAATCAACTTTGACCATTTAGCTAAATTAAAATCCTTGTTGCCATTAAACCCCTATCATTTTAAACAAAAGTCACACAAATCATTCATGTGTTTGTTATAAACTATCTTCTATTTTCACTGATTTGTTCTATAAAATTTAGGACCATATCCCCAACTAGCCTTAGGAAGCAGGGGTTGTATATTTCCAAAGTACCAAATTCTCTTCTGGGCTTTGTAATTGGTGTTCAATTATTATTTACTGTATAATTCCAAATCACAATGATATGAGCTCATACAGAAATGATATTTATGCAAATGAAACATCCTTTGTGCAATCTTTAATTATAGGCTTCATATTTCTAACCAAGTCAATTTTGTCTTGCATAGACTTTGACAGGTTGTTTGCATGTCAACTCTAAGGGTTAGAAGTGTATTTTCTAGGTGGTAAGAAGTTTTTTTTTTTTTTTCCTAGGTGGTAAGAAGTTTTATAACTGTTTTTCTGGTTTTATTTCATAGTTTTTCTGTGAATCCTTTTATTATTTACAGATTTATGTATATAATATTAAAATCAAAACAAAATCTCTCTCAAACACACTTTGATGCAAAATTTTTCATGGAAAGTTAAATTATATATAATTTTACCCAGTGGTCACTTGGCATGTATTGTCAGTAGAAGTGCCTACAATACTATATATAGTCATACATGTTAAATGATATTTGATGTGTGGAGTTTTCTATATTAAAGTGACAATGTTAATTTTTCAACTCAGAGAAAAAGGCATTATTATAAGAGACAGGCAGAGAGGTGTGATATTAATGTCATTACAGAGCAAATAGAGTAAGAAGCGTCAGAAATTAGATAATGTTATGTGAACACTCAATATTAGCAAGAACGTGCCTGACCTTAATTTTTTGCTGAACACTTGTATTCTTGCTTCCTCTGCTCTTTCTCAGATATTCACAGAAACATCTCTTTCCTTATAAAATGTTCTCCTTTTTGCACTTCATCTGTGAAACAAATTCCAGTGAGCAGAATGTACTCTCAAGAAAAAACCAGCAGACAGTCCTGTTGAAGACCCAAGCTGCTGGTGGAAATAAAACTGAAGAGACTTATAGTCATCTAATTAAAACACCTATTCAGAAAATATAGAGCTGTTTTAGAAGCACGCACTTAAGTTAAGGAACTTTGGGGAGGTTTTATTTTTAATTTTTTTCTATAAAATTTAGAGTAGCTTCAGTAATTTTCCTTATAGTGTAGGGACTGGGGAGAATATTGAAAAGTCCATGAAAAGAAGTTTTAGTAAAAGAAATATTTGCAGCAAGATATTTTAAGATATTTTTTCTATGGTACGTGTCTGTTGTTTTAGTCAATTTTGTTTGTTTTGTTTACTTTTATTATGCATTACTTTTTGTTTTGAGGAATGGTAAACAGACGAATATTAAATTGACTATGGACTTGACAAGGGCAGTGATTAAAATCAGTAGTTTAAAATGCATGAAAATGGTATCACTGTTGCCAAGTTATGACAAAAAAAATCATGGAAAATCAACTCACATATTTAAACCCAGCTATATTTTATATAAATTCAATAGTATTAACCTTCAAAGTTTATATGATAAAGATTGCAATATGATATGATGGATGGTAGAAATAATAATTGTTTTCAATTCTACCGTGACAGAAAATCTAAAGAGAAGATTATCCAATTGGCATGTATTGGAAAGGCTATTTAGAAACTGAAGTATAAACTGAGGTAATGAATATACAGAGGATTTGTTCAGAAGAAACAACTTTAGCAAGTTGGTAAAAGCTTGCAAATACCAAGGCCAGAGATTAACTGGACTTTTCCTTGTACATCCTGGAATAAGTTGTGTTTTTCCAGGAAAAGAGGCAGTGTGTGTCACTCATAGGTAATATTCGATGGCTGGACAGTGTGGAAATATTCCTTAACTGCTTTAGAGAGGTCACCCAATCTGCGCAGAACTAATTAAAACCAGATATGTGCAAGTTATTAAAGTTATGACCCAATAGTCTTTTTCCACTAAGTAGCCTGCTGAATCCATATTGCTCGGGGGCCCTGACATCTGCTTTACCATTTTCTTCTTCAGTTGCTACTGATGTAGCTGCAGTAGAGTGAGAATGAATGTCATTCTGCCTTTCAAGCTTTGAAAGTTAATTTGTTTTTAAACTTCAGATTTCAACTCCATGAACCAGAAGTGTCAGAGATAAGTATACATTTGTATATTCTGGTGATGATTCAATGCATCAATGCTGTGCATAAACATGTAGGATGAATCCTCAAAAATGACTGACTTCTCAATTTATTTTACATAGTGCCAAACAGTAAAAAGAAAAGAACCTACACTTTTTAGTAATCTAGGGATTTCCAAAACTCGGTTGCTTTGACATTATAAACAAAATAACCTAATGAATAAGAAATATCTTTTTTTAAAGTATGCTATTGAAGATAAGGCAAATGCATTATTTTAAAATTTATATATATAAAATATATATATATATATATATGACTGCACTTTGTGTATATTAGACTGCTGATATATGTGATCTCTTCTACACAATTGTGTGAAAGGACGTTAATAAATGTAGCGGATGAGGAAGGGGCCTCTTCCCATGCCCATGACAGTTGTGGCTAAACTCACATTGAAAATCAGGAAACTTTTTGACCAGTACCAACCAGTAGAAGTTGGGAAATCCCAAGGAACTTTGTCATCCAACTAGTATATCTAATCACAAACCAAATTTTCTAAGAAATGTTTTCTATATTAACAACCTGATGTAAAAGTTCAGTGACCACTAAAACATCTTTTTCAGTTAACTCTTTCTAGTAATAAAAATCAGTACAAATCCTTAAAAAAGTAAGCCTTTGAGAAATTTATAATTCGAAGAATCAAAGTTGACATCTTAAATCATGCTATAGGTAAAATTTGTTTCTATCAAGAAGTTAATTTTTTACATGCTCTATCAATTTCTAACATATGAAATAGCTATCAAAAAATAAAACAATTCCCACTTTACAATAGTCACCTTGTTACATGCTTAGAAAAACCTTAATATTTTATAAAATACAATATTTTATTACCAATAGATTTTTAAAAATATTATACAGTATTTTTGGTGTGTGTTATCAATGCGTGCATCAGAATGGGGTTACAATATCCGACTGATTTACACATCTTTCCAAGTATTGTCCTTGCACAATATTCATTTATTCTCTCAAATATATCTTGAATATCTATTGACTATCAGGCACCATTCTAGGTTCAACAGCAATGAAAATAAAGTGCTTATAATTAATGGACTTTCTATTACATGGGCGAGGAGGCAGACAATATACACATATATAGAAAAATGATGGTAATTGCTCTGGAGTCAAACAAAGCAGAGTAAATTAGGTTAAAAATAACCATATGGGTCAAGATTGGTATATAATGTAGTCAAGAAAAGTCTTTCTGCTTAGGAGACAGAAACCACACAGTAATTGGAACAGGAAAGGCACAACTTTAAGAATTATTAGCTATGAAAAGGGATTGGGGTAACAGGAATCGGCTGCTGGAAAGGAAGTAAAGAAAACTAGAGAATACAGGGATTGTAGATGAGTGTGTAGCAGCCTCGCCTCGCCTCCCCCCCTCCCCCCCATCCCCCAGGGCTGAGATGGAGCACAAAAGGGGCTTCTCTTTCCTTAGACAGGACTGTGATCCAGTACCTGATGGGGAGGTTATGCTGATGGCTCATTGCGTGGCAAACAAGTCACCTTGGTGTCACACAGTGGAATTTCCTTGAAATCTGTCCCCTAGAGTGCTGGGGGAAATGTCACCAGAGGTATTGGGTTGGCCAAAAAGTTCATTCGGGTGTTTTCCATATTACAGAAAAGCTGGACCGAACTTTTGGGTCAACCCAGTGCTTTACTACAGAATCACCTTAGGGAAGCTCTGGAGGAAGGTGCTGGCTGCTGAGTGCTGCTCTCCACCAAGCTGGTGTAGGGAAGACGCTGCATGCTCTGTGCAAGCCACAAGCTTTGGCACGCAGTGCTCCAGCATCAGGAAGCAGTAAAGGAGCACAACAGAACTAGAAAGAAAATCTCCGTTCCTCGCTGTCTCTCCAGGGCTCTTTATTAACAAAGCTTAGCAGACTTACTGAGTAGACGAGGACAAATATTTAAGGGGCCCAGATCCATTTTCATACACCAAGCAGTAAATGATGGTTTGGAGTTTATAGATAATCAGTGGTAACTGGCACATAGAAAAGAGGGAGGGAAGGATTCTCCAATAAGGCAGAGAACTTGAAGGAAGTAAGGGAGTAGGTCATCCAAATGTCTAGCAAAATAACATCCAGACACATGGAATAAGTGCAAAAAACCTGACTCTACCACATGCTCCACATATTACAAAGTAACAAGGATGCCAACTTGTCTGGAGCAGGCAAAGGGAGGGGGTATGCAGTAAAACATGTCAGTAAATTAGCAGGGGCAGAAAGATGGCCACATAAGGACTGCCTTTTACTCTCCTTGAAATAGAAAGCAATGAAACAGTTTTGAACTGAGAATTAATATGATCTGATATCTGTTGGTAAGGATAACTCTGCTTGATTTGTTGAACAGAGAGAATAAAAGTTAAGAGTAGAGAAAAGAATATTGGTAATAAATCCATGGTGGTAATCCAATGAGACTTACTGGTTAACCTGTCTAGAACATTAATCTTACAAGTGGTGAGAAGTGGTTGATAGCACACCTACACACATACACAACACACACATCTATAAACACATACAAATTTAAAGACACAGAGTTACAGTGTTGAATAAAAGAACGTAAGTGTTAAAGAGGACTTTAAGTTTTGGACTTAGTAAATGAAAGAATAAAGTTGTCATTTCTAAAGTGGGAAAGACTGCAGGAAGACCATGTTTTGAATAAATAATCAGGTTTTCCCTTTTGGATACTTCATGTTTGAGATGCCTCTTTTATTTTTTTTATATCTTTAAATTTTTAGTGAAATATAGTTGATTCACAATATTTTTTGTATTTTTAATTTAAAAAATTTTTATTTTATATTGGAGTATACTTGATTTATAATGTATTAGTTTCAGGTACAGCAGAGTGATTCAGTTATACATATATATGTATCTATTCTTTTTCAAGTTATTTTCTCCTTTAGGTTATTACAGAATATTGAGCAGAATTCCCTGTGCTAAACAATAGGTATTGTTGGTTTTCTATTTTAAATATAGTAGTATGTATATGTCAATGCCAAACTTCCAATTTATTCCCCCCCTCAATCTTTCCCCTTTGGAAACCATAAGTGTGTTTTCTAAGTCAGTGAGTCTGTTTCTGTTTTGTAAATAAGATCATGTACATTGTTTTTTCTTTTGATCCTACAGATAAGCAATATCATATGATATTTGTATTTCTCTGTCTGACTTACATCACTTAGTATGATCATCTCCAGATTCAACCATGTTGCTGCAAATGGTATTATTTCATTCTTTTTAATGGCTGGGTAATATTCCATTGCATATATATACCACTTCTTCTTTATCTATTCCTCTGTTGATGGACATTAAGGTTGCTTCCAAGTCTTGGCTATTGTAAACACCACTGCAGCGAACACAGGGGTGCATATATCCTTTCAAATGTTAGTTTTCTCTGGATAGATGCCCAGGAGAGGGATTGCTTGATCATATGGTAGCTTTATTTTTAGTTTTTTAAGGTCTCTCAATACTGTTCTCCATAGTGGCTATACCAATTTACATTCTTACAAACAGTGTAGGAGGGTTCCTTTTTCTCCACACCCTCTCCAACATTTATTGTTTGTAGATTTTTTGATGATGGCCATTATGAGCAGTGTGAAGTTATATCTCATTGTAGTTTTGATTTGCATTTCTCTAATAATTAGTGATGATGAACATCTTTTCATGTGCCTCTTGGTGATCTGTATTTCTTCTTTGGAGAAATGTTTATATAGGTCTTCTCATTTTTTTAATTTTTTTTTATATTGAGCTGCATCAGCTGTTTATAAATTTTGGACATTAATCTCATGTCAATCTCATGATTTGCAAATATTTTCTTCCATAATGTGGGTTGTCTTTGTTTTGTTCATGGTTTCTTTTGCTGTGCAAAAGCTTTTGAGTTTAATTAGGTCCCATTTGTTTATTTTTATTTTTATTTCTATTACCCTAGGAGACAGATTGAGAAAATATTGCTGCAATTTATGTCAAAGAGTGTTCTGCCTATATTTTCCTCTAAGAGTTTTACAGTATCCAGTCTTACATTTAGGTCTTTAACCCATTTTGAGTTTATTTTTGAGTATGGTGTTAGAGAATGTTCTACTTTAATTCTTTTACATGTAGCTGTCCAGTTTTCCCAGCACCACTCATTGAAGAAATTGTCTTTTCTCAATTGTATATTCTGGCTTCCTTTGTTATAGATTAATTGACCATAGGTGTGTGGGCTTATTTCTGGGCTTCCTATCCTGTTCCATTGATCTATAAGTCTGTCACTGTGCCAGTACCATACTGTTTTGATGACCATAGTTTTGTATTATAACCTGAAGTTAGGGACCCTGAGTGCTGCATTTCTGTACTTCTTTCTCAAGATTTCTTTGGCTATTTGGGTTCTTCTGTGTTTCCATATAAATTGTGCAATTTTTAGTTCTAGTTCTGTGAAAAATGCCATTGGTACTTTGATAGGGATTTCATTGAATCTGTAGATTGCCTTAGGTAGTATGGTGATTTTAATGTGATTGATTCTTCTAATCAGAGAACACAGTATATCTTTCCATCTGTTTTTGCTATCTTTGATTTCTTTCATCAGCGTCTTATATTTTAGGGGAAAAGGTTTTTCCCTCCTTGGGCAGGTTTTTCCTAGGTATTCTTCATGATGTGATAGTAAATGGAATTGTTGGCTTATTTCTCTTTCTAATCTTTTGTTGTTAGTGTATAGAAATGCAGCAGATTTCTGTGTCTTAATTTTGTATCCTGCAACCTTACTGAATTCATTGATGAGCTCTATTAGTTTTCTGATAGCATCTTTAGGATTTTTTCTGCAGTGACAGTATTACTTCTTCTTCATCAATTTAGATTCATTTTATTTATTTTTCTTCTCTGATTGCCATGGCTAGAACTTCCAAAACTATGTTGAATAACACTGGTGAGAATGGACATCCTTGTCTTATTCCTGATCTTAGAAGAAATGCTGTCACCTTTTTACTGTTGGGTATGATGTTAGCTTTGGGTTTGTCACACACAGCCTTAAATATATTGAGGTAGGTTCCCTCTATGCCCACTTTCTGGAGAGTTTTTATCATAGATGGGTGTTGAGTTCTGTCAAAAGCTTTTTCTGCATCTATTGAAATGATCACATCACTTTTATGCTTCAATTTTAATGTAGTGTATCACACTGATGGATTTGTGGATATTGAAAACTCCTTGCACCCCTGGGATAAATTCCCACTTGATCATGGTATATGATCCTTGTAATGTATTGTTGGATCTGGTTTGCTAATATTTTGTTGAGGATTTTTGCATCTATGTTTATCAGTGATATTAACCTTTAATTTTCTGGTTTTTTTTTTTTTTTTTTTTTTGGTATCTTTGTCTGGGTTTGTTATCAGTGATGGTGGCCTTATAGAATGAGTTCAGAAGTGTTCCTTCCTCTGCACTTCTTTGGAATAGTTTCAGAAGGATAGGTGTTAACTCATCTCTAAATGTTGGACAGAATTAGCCTGTGAAGCCATCTGGTCCTGGACTTTTGTTTCTTGGGAGTTTTTAAATCACAGTTTAAATTCAGTGCTTGTGATTGGTCTGTTCATATTTTCTGTTGCTTTCTGATTCAGTCTTGGAAGATAGTACCTTTCTAAGAATTTATCCATTTCTTCTAGGTTGTTCATTTTATTGGCAGCATATAGTTAATTGCTTGTAGTAGCCTCTTATGAGACTTTTTATTTCTGTCGTGTCGTAACTTCTCCTTTTTCATTTCTGATTTTATTGATTTGAGCCCTCTCCCTTTCTTTCTTGATAAGTCTGGCTAAAGGTTTATGAATTTTATCTTTTCAAAGAACCAGCTATTAGTTTCATTGATCTTTTCTGTTATTTTCTTCAGCTCTATTTCATTCATTTCTGCTCTGATTTTAATGACTTCTTTCCTTCTCCTAATTTTATGTTTTGTTTGTTCTTCTTTATCTAGTTGCTTTACATGAAAGGTTAAGTTGTTTGAGATTTTTCTTCTTTCCTGAGGTAAGAATTGTATTGCTGTAAACTTTCCTCATGGAACTGCTTTTGCTGCATCCTGTAGGTTTTGGATTATCATGCTTTTGTTTTCATTTGTCTCCAGGTATTTTTTTGATTTCCTCTTTGATTCTTCACTTATCCATTGGTTGTTTATTAGCATATTGTTTAGCTTCCATGTGTTTGTGTTTTTTACAGATTTTTTTTTCTTGTAGTTGATTTCATATCTCATAGTTTGATCATAAAAGATACTTGATATGATTTCAATTTTCTTAAATTTACCAAGGCTTGCTTTGTGGCCTAGCATATGATCAGTCCTGGAGAATATAGCATGTGGGCTTGGAAAGAATGTGTATTCTGCTGCTTTTGAGTGGAATGCTCTATAAATATCAAAAAAATTCAACTAGTCTAATGTGTCATTTAAGGCCTTATTGTGTTCCCTTACTGATTTTCTGTCTGAATGATCTGTGCATTGATGAGAGTGGGCTGTTAAAGGTCCCCACTATTGTGTTACTGTCAATTTCTTCTTTTATGGCTGTTAGCATTTGATTTATACATTGAGGTGGTCTTATGTTGGGTGGATATATATTTACAATTGCTATATCTTCTTCACGGATTGATCCTTTGATCATTATATAGTGTGCTTCCTTGTCTCTTGTAACAGTCTTTCTTTTAAATTCTATTTTGTCTGATATGAGTATTGCTACTCCAGCTTTCTTTTGATTTCCATTTGCATGGAGTACCTTTCTACATCTCTTCACATTCAGTCTGTATGTGACCCTAGATCTGAGGTGGGCCTCTGGTAGGCAGCATATATATGGGTCTTGTTTTGTATCCATTCAGCCAGTCTGTGTCTTTTGGTTGGAGCATTTAATCTGTTTATGTTTAAGGTATTTATCAAAATGTATATTCTTATTGCCATTTTGTTACTTGTTTTGGTTTTGTTTTGTAGGTCTTTTCCTCCCCTTTTGTTCTCTTATCTTGTTATTTGATGACTAACTTTAGTGTTATATTTGGATTGCTTTTACTTTTTTGTGTGTATCTGTTGTATATTTTCAGTTTTCAGTTACCATGAATTTTTGATATAGCAGTCTATATGTAAACAAGATTATTTTAACTTGCTGGCCTTTTAATTTCAAATGCATTTCCAATATCCTGCATTTGTTCTCTCCTCTTCTCACAATTGCTGGTTTTAATATCATATTTGTGTTTGGTATGTTTGCCTTTAACAGTGAACATTTAGTTTCAGTATGCAGCAAAGTGATTCACATATACCTATTTTTTTTTTTCAGATTCTCTTCCTTTATAGGTTATTACAAGATACTGAGTATAGTTCCCAGTGCTATACAGTAAGTCTTTGTTGGTTTTCTATTTTATATATAGTAGTGTGTATATTTAATCCCAAACTCCTAATTTATCCCTACCCTTTCCCCTTTAGTAACTATGTTTGTTTTCTATGTCTGTGAGTTTATTTCTGCTCTGTAAGTTCATTTGTATCATTTTTTTAGATTCCACATATAAATGATAACATGATGTTTGTCTTTCTCTGTCTGACTTACTTCAATTAAGATGATAAACTATAAGTCCATCCATGTTGCTGTAAATGGTATTGTTTCATTCTTTTTTATAGCTGAGTAATATCTCATTGTGTGTGTATACCATATCTTGTCTATTCCTCTATCAGTGGACACTTAGGTTGCTTTCATGTCTTAGCTATTGTAAATAGTGCTGCTATGAATATTGGGGTGCATGTATCTTTCCAAATTAGAGTTTTCTCCAGATATATGACCAGGAGTCAGATCTCTGGATCATATGCAACTCTATTTTTAATCTTTTAAGGAACCTCCATACTGTTTTCTATAGTGGCTGTACCAATTTACATTCCCACTGATTGTGTAGGAGGTTTTCTTTTCCTCCCCATCCTCTCCAGCACTGATTATTCATAGACTTTTTGATGATGTTCATTCTGACAGGAGTGAAGTGATACCGTATCGTAGTTTTGAGTTGCATTTCTCTAATAATTTAGTGATGTTGAATGAGATGCCTCATTTAGATTTGAGTGGAGACATCTATGGGCATTTCCATATGTTGATAGGAAGTTCACAGGAAAAGTATGGACTAAAGGTAAATATTTGAGACCCATGGGCATAAGATCATGTTTTAAGCTATCCTAATGTACAGTAACATATATGGTAGAGGTATAGTTACAGAAGTCACAACTGAATTCCAACCTCAGAGAGGTGAAGAGAAACCAGTCAAAATAACATAAAAATGGCATTAAAGTAAGAGGAAAAAAATCAAAACAAGGTGGAAACTAATGAATATATTTTAAGATGACAGGAGTAATCAACTGTGGTTAATTATTCTGTTAAGTCCAGTAAGATGTATCTTAATGACTGACCATTGAATTTAGCAATATTATGATCATAGGTAACTTTTAAAAAATTATATTGTTGAACAGGAGGGGAGTAAATTTAAGGTACATTTCAGGGGGAAGAATATATTGCAGACAGTAATTTAGCAACTGTCTAACTGTAAATAGGGAGAGTAGTTCTCAATTATAATGATGGACCAGAGGAGATCAAGTAGGTAAATAAGAGCAAAAGGATTTAAGTGGAGGTAGAGAAAAAAAATCAAAGATGATTGAGTCAATAGATTGATTGTCCCAGTGCCCCCGATTAATTTTTGACGTAAAAGGAAGAGAGGGGTGATCTGGAAGGGCAGATGATACTAGTCAAATGGGGAGATACTAGAAATCGATATTATGGAGAAGGTATAATTACAGATAATAACAAGACTTCATGTATGACCAGAGTGTTGGCTAAGTCAGACAGAACACATAATTATTGGATAAGAGAACATAAAGAATACATATTGAAACCATCAAAAATTATGAAAAAAATGTTTTGAGATCTGGAATATAAAATCTTCAAGTAATAGGTTGTTGATTATATGTTTTGCATATAATTATGTTACAGAAATGTTATATAATTAATATTACAAATATAGATTTTGCTGGAAGTGAAGAATGAGAATTTACCTTTTTAATATATATCTTAAATGATTAATATGTAAACCAATGGCATTCCAGTGTACATAATTCCATAATAATTGCTGAATTACTTTAAATCAATCAAAATTTGGGCAATGCTGCAGTGTCAAGACAAATTTATTTTATGTCACATTACAGATACAGATGAACACACATGGAAGAACAGAGAAGTTCTTTGATTTTGTTGTCATTACATAGAATTAATTTTCCATTTGTTATAGTTTCTTTGGAAAGTTAATACCCATCAAAATGTTTAGTGAAAGTGGAAACAAGGGAGAGGAAGGATTCTGTGCCAGAATTTCTGCCTAAAATGGCCCTTCAGTTTACATTTCCTGAATTTCTTCCTTTTAACTTGTACATTTTTTCTTCTACAGAATAGTTTTTCCACTTAAAATTTTTCATTTAAACTTAGAATCTTAAGTCCAAAATACATTTTTTTTGCCATTAACTTGGAAACATGAGAGGAATTATGTGATGGTAGGAAAGCTAACCAAAACTGTAATACATGTAAAGTCCTTTTTAGAATGTAAATGCAAAAATCTTATCATTATAGAACCCACATTTTCATAATGCTGAATTTAATATTTTTTTTTATAATTCAAGGGAAAAAATATAAATAATATTTGTTACCAATTAAAAATGTGCAGAGCACTGATCAGTCATGCATTAGCAAGTGTTGTCTTCTTTAATCTTAGTAACAATTGGGCCAGGTTATCTGAGTTGGAAAACTCTTCATTACCTACTATATCACATCAGGCAGTTACCTCTCTTTGGTTTAGTTTTACCATCTATAAGATGAAAATGCAAATTGTTTTCCATCTCATTGACTTGTTGTGAGGAATGTTAAAACGTAAAACATTTAGATTGCTAGTAATAATGCTGTTAACTATTATTTTATTAGCATTAATTTTCACAACAACTTTGCCAGTTGGATATTTATTTTCTCCTTTGTAAATATTGTGTAGTGGAGGAAATAACTTTACCTGGTATTAAAAGAATTTATACATACTGCCACATAACTAAATGAGAAACAAGATTCAAGTTTGAATTCTGCCTGACTCCATCCCTGCTCTTTTCACTGCAGCACCTCATTCCCAATGTCCCAAATTTGTAATATAATTTTACTCAGATTGTAGCTCAAATCTGAAAAATAAAATTGTTGTATTGTGTTTAGGTGATTGTAAGAACATGAAGAAAATTCTTGAAAAATTTAAAAAATAAGAATATCTTAAGTACAGATTTAGAAATTTTAGTGTGATATTTAGATTAGGAACAGACGGTACATATATGTTAATAAGTTTTAAACATTGAATAGTGTTATTGAAGTTACTGGTGAAATGTGCCAGATAAATCTTTGATTTATAAGATACAAGGAGGAGAAGGGATCTTAAGAAATAAATGAATAAAAAAATGAACTCTTAAACACTCAATTCTTTTAAAACAGTTTTGAGGACATATCCGTTAAAAGGAATTTATGAAATTGTATTTTGAGGAGGAGCCTACAGCCTCAAAATTCTAAAAAGATCCTTTTGGTATAATGCTTGAAGATCTCAACAATTTATCTAAATTTAAGAAGTATTCTTATGTTTTAAAAACAAGTAGTTTAAAAATAAAAAACAGAAATATGAATAAATTAAATATGTAAATATGAAAATATTCCTCTGGGAAAATAGTCATTAACTTTATATAACAGAGGTAATACATTACCAAATTCAATGTTTTATCAAATAATAAGAAAACTAGCAAGAAGAATGTTTTAGGATCATAAACAGAGGACAATAGTTTAAATATAACATATAGATTGTTCCTTTTTATCAACAACAATAACAACCCCCAACAAATTAGAATGCTTATTTAATAGTGTATAGTAACATACAGTATAAATAAAGAGTAGGAGCAGCATTGCGATCAATCAAATTTTTCTAATTTATTACTTAAAAAAAGTGTCTAAATGAAATTTTTGAGGTACATTACCTCCTGTCATGGGCTTTTGAAAAGAATGACCCTTTTTTACCCAGATATCTGCTGGTTTTTAACAAGTTGTAATTCTTTCAATTATGATAAAAATAAGGTATTTTGATATTATTTAAATTGTTTATATAGTACAATATATCATCATGATAAACATGCTATTTATTTTCTCATGCTCACTATTTATACTCAATATTCTTATTTGTAATTTTATGTTAAAAAAAGACAACAATGTCTTGTTGGAAAGTCACTTCTTGCACTTAAGCTAGAAAGTCTCATCGCTGGATTTCTTCTGGTTCTTCCTCTAATAAGAAAGTGGGTTTATAAAGAATCTAAATTAGGATTTCTGTTCCTGCCCAGCGGGCGATTAGATAGTGTTGGAGTTCCTCCCATTAAATTACAGTTAAAATTTTCATCAAATAAAACATCTTGTTACTTGTAATTTACAAAGTAAGGTGAATCTCTTAGAGGGCAAGCAAATAAACAGAATTGAAAGCAACAAACTTTATCTTAAATATAAATGATTATATTATTTATCTAATAGGAGAACTTAACTTTTGTGTCATTGGCAAGGTAGGGAAGCTGACCTAAAACTAATTTTAAAATTTGATAAACTTCTTGATTGAAATATTTTTATGAGTTAAATAATTTTGCTTTGTGAATATAGCACATTTGTAAGACAGATTTTCCAAGTATTCTTGGATTAGTCTCTGAGGTCTTCATTCTCTTTGATCTTTCCATTTGTTCTTTGATATGACACTTCAAAGTATTTTCATGTTTTGCATCTGCCTATCCACAAGTAAGTAATTCTCACAGACACACTCAGGTGACACTCTAATACTCAATGATAATGTGTCCACTCTACAAAATTAATATTGACTCTCCTGTGCAAATCCCTTCATGTGTGATTCAGGAAAGTGTAATTAACACATTAATTTATTATGTAGATAACCATCTAAATGCCAAAACCTTTTTAAATTCAACTCATTTCATCTGACTTTTAAATCAGAAGAGACATATGGCTCTAAATGTATATTAAACACCATAAAATGAGAACTCCATAAAATGAGAAGCATTTTATTTCAGAAACATTTTAACTCTTTTGAAAACTTGTCACTGTTTATTATGAACAAGGGACAAGGTTAAGATTTTAATTATTTTGATCAATCAGGATTTTATTTAAGCATTGAAAGTGATTTATAAATTATTTCAGACAACTATTCACACTCAAACATTTTCAGAATTAGAAAAAGACATGTAAATATCTACTGATAATGTCACTGTACTAATCATGGCTCTTTCCTTCCTGGTCCCATCTCTACTGCTGGTGCTGGGTCCATACTCTGTTAGCTTAGTATCTGGTGTTTCACAGCCAGTTCTGAGTATGCCTGGCATTGAGTTAGGCCTGGGATATATCTGGCTTACCATGAGGCTTCTGGGTGTTCACCAGTGTTTTTCTAACTTTAGAGACGTAAAAGGAAATACTATTATGACCTTTGTTGAAACAATAAGGCTGCCTTTATTCTGGGACATTATTGTGATAGCTAAGGGGCTTTTGCCATAGGGGAGAAGATTGGGCTCAACTTGGATTTCCTTCCTCAAGAGGGAAAACTAGGAATGTATATCCATGGAGCAGGATAGTTAGGTGGGAGTTGAAGGGTTGCTGGATGATGCATAGATGGAAATTACTGAGAGGAGACATCAGGGGTAAGGAGGGATCCTGTCTAACCTGACCTAACAGGATTCCTAATGAGGGTAGGCCAGAGTGATTAGACATCACCTGTGTCAGCTGAAAACAACACATAACCTAAAACTCAAAACTCATGTTTTGTTTGGCCCACAAAATTGAGGACTTAAGCCCAGAAGACAGCCTCTCAGATAGCTCTGAGGGACTGCTCCAAAGAGGTAAGGGAGGAGCCAGAATATAGAGGGGCTTTTGCAACAAAAACCAGGTAGTTGGAACATCAAAAGATTACAGTTAAAGAAAAGCAGACATCTCAAGTTAATGAATTTAGCACTTTTCTATGTATGGGAAAATGCAAGAGTCTGGGCTCATGGAAATCATTTTTTTGATATGCACCTTAGGTATCAAGGGCCAGTATCCTGTTCTTTCCCATCCTGAGTTCCCTCAGGGTGCACTGCTGGGAGTGGCTACAGTGTTTGGAGGGCTTAGCAGCAGGCAGCCTGTTTGTATTCATCCTGAATTCCCTCAGGGCTCACTATGGGAAAGGGTAGGGCGGGGTAGGAGTGGGTGGGGTGCTGTAGTGGCCAGTGTCTTGATGGCTGTAGCATCCTTTGCTGATATGGCAGCCAACTTTTTTTCATCCACAGTGCCTCTGCTTGGTCATAAATTCAATCTATGAAAGCATTTCATAACCAACTGTATCCTATTGTGCTAGGAAGTCTCATTCCTAGATCAGGCAAGGATTCTGTTGATATGCCACTCAAGGTGCTAATTTTTGGATCTGTCCCTGTTGATAATTTAAAATTCTGTGGATCACCTGTCTTACTAGTTTATTGTGGTCCAGGAAATGTTTTCCTTTGTTGCTATTCCCCATATCTAGAGTTGCACTATTACAGTTATTCTATGTAGAGTTGTATGTATGTGATAAACTGTCTCAAGACTTTTAGCCATCAGTTTTGTTGGAGACTTAGTTATACACTGAGTAATACAAGAGACAATCTTATAAACTAGACATGATAAATAATGTAGGTAGTAACATTAATAAGGTCATAGTACAGCAGAGAGAGACACAAAGCATAAAGAATTTGGATACACAGAAAACAAATTTAATCAATGATTAGTATAACTAGTTGTAATCCAGTTGCAATAAACAATGAAATCTACAGGGGGAGCCAGCTGGAGAAGCTAAAATCTGGAAGGATCAGGTAGAAAGAAAGAGATAAATGTTTCAACTTTGTTTATAGTAAAGACACTTTATCAACTTGTAGGTCAGGGTGTAAGAGGAAAGGTTTTTCTGGAAAACAAAGATTAAAAGCCGTATATTTCAGAAAAAAAAGTCATAAAATTGTAAGTCATATTTATTAGTTCATTCAGTATTGTATTAATTCCTGTTGATCTGGATGAAGTTTTCAGGTTTTCTATTGGAGTCTTATAATTTCTCATGCAGTTCAGTGGTATGATATAAAAGTTATCAGAAAATTGTATTTGTCAAAAAGTTCTTTTGTGAATTTTATTGAAGATTTTCATTTTATAAAAGCATCAGAGTAAAACATTGATTGTCTGTAAACCCAAACATCTTTAGTTTCCCTCTTGTAAGGAGACAAAAGGAGGTAAATTTAGACCTATTTAGCAGTTAATATTTAAGATTTTATCTTATTTGAAATGACCTGGATATTCAATGAATTCCCATCATTTAACTTAACTTAGCAAAATACAAGTTACCAAAAATATGGAGAAACTATTTCAGACAGACATACCAAGGACATAATTATTTCCAAAGAGTTCACCTGAAAACTCTTATTCCTTTACCTTTATTTTATAACCTATGAAAATATTATCATACCACTTTAATTTTTGTTGTTGAAAAACTCTAACAGAAAAATCATGAATGCATTGACCTTTAGTAAACCTTTAGGTTCAAAAAAAGTAAGGTATGTCTATATTGATTAAATCAGTAAGTTTAAGCTAGCTTTAAAACCAGATGTTAATTTAATTTTTTTTTTTTTTTTTTTTTTTTTTTTTTTTTGAGATTCCAAAACATTTTAGCGAGCACTCTGGACAAAACCATGTACAAAAAAGTACACCACAATTAAAAAAAAAAAACAAAAACAAAAAACAAAAAGGCCCACCAAGATGGGCTGGGCTGGCCTGGAAATAAACCCCTTTCCAAAAGTTGAAAAGCAAAGGAAGACGGGTTTAGATTTACACGTGTGTTAGAGTGAAGTGTGGCTTCAGAAAAGTTCCCTGCATTTCCAATCGACGCTCCCTCTCCGGGAGGGTCTGCGGGCATCCCGAGGCTGTGCTGCTGGGGGTGCAGCCACTGCGGGGCCGGGTCTGGGAGCCCAGGCCTGGCTTTCTGCATCACAGTTCATCTTTCACAGCCTTCTGGTCATCGTCTTCCTCCAGATCAGGCTCCTCTGCTTCTTCAAGATCTTCTAGGTCGTCATCACCCCCAGCCCCGTCCTGGCCGCCGCTCTCCAGGAACTTCTTAAAACCGTCCAGCGTCTGCTCCCCGTTGTAGTCGATGACCGTCCGGTCGGCGCTGGCGGGGAAGAACTTGAGCGTGGGGAAGCTGTGCACTTTCACCGCCTCCACCTCGTTGGCCGTGGAGTCCATCTTGGCAATGACGATGTTCTCGTGGTCCTTGTACGTCTCTCCCAGCTTATCCCAGATGGGGGCCAGCTGCTTGCAGTGACCACACCACGGGGCGTAGAACTCCACAAAGACGTTCTTTTTCTCATCAAAAGCGACCTCTTCGAAGTTCTTCCCGACCAGCACTTTGACAGGCTGCTTGTCCCAGTCATCAGGCAGCTCCTGGCTCATCAGGTGGGGCTTGATCTTGCCCTCCAGGAAGCGGTGGCAGAACTCGGTGATCTTCTCCGCCGTCAGCTCGTCTGACTCTGGCTTGTACTTGGTCATCTCCTCCTCCAGCGTGATGAGGCGCACGGCTGGGCAATCCTTCTTCAGGCCGAAGAACTCCAGGATGCGCTGGTTGTCAGTGTGGTCGCTGTCGATGAAGATAAACAGGATCTTGCCCTTGAAGCTCTCGGCAGCT
This sequence comes from Hippopotamus amphibius kiboko, assembly GCF_030028045.1. Taxonomy (NCBI): domain Eukaryota; kingdom Metazoa; phylum Chordata; class Mammalia; order Artiodactyla; family Hippopotamidae; genus Hippopotamus; species Hippopotamus amphibius. The sequence goes on along the minus strand of NC_080188.1, from coordinate 193,164,619 downwards.
TTTTTGAAGTTGCTCAGCTTGCCCTCGTAGTCAGACACGCTCTTTGGCAGGAACAGCAGGATGTGAGTCTTGATTTCCCCTCCGAAGATCTTTGGGGCTGTCTGCTCAGTGAACTCGATGACCAGGGGCAGCTGGTTGTGCTTGATGAAGTCCAGAAGCTTCTCCTTGGTTACCTCCCCCTCAAAGTTGTTCCGGCCTTCATCAAACTCTGCTGGGACACAGTCTTCTTAAAGAGGACAACCCCGTCCTTGTCCAGCTGGTATTTGGTGAACACGTCACTGTCAGATGTAATCCCGAAGGGGATGTCATCAATGGCCTCTGCTGCCAGCAAGAACTGCTTGGCGGGGTCCGACTCCACATCCTTGAAGAAGCCGATGACTGCCACCTCGCTGGACTCCAGCGGGTTCCCGGGCCCCGCCGGGGACGGGGGCGCGCGGCTCCCCGGCGCACGCGCGGGCCGGGCCCGGAGCTGCTGCCCGGAGCGCTGGCGTCTGGCCCCGCGGGGCAGGCAGCGGCCTCCGCGCCGGACGGGGCTGGGCCGGGAGCGGGTGCGCGCCGACAGCCGGCCGGGCAGCCGCCTCGCTCGCCTTTCACGGCGCCGCGCTGGTCGCCGCCCGGGCTGGCCTAATTTAATATTGAATATTTCCTAGATCATGTGAATCTGAAATTCTTTCTGCCCAATTTCTTTTATATTTAGAAATATTTAGTTTGTAAGCCCTTACTTTTAAGTCAATTAAATAGAACTCTTTTTAAAATTTAATTTTGATAATATTTTCCAGAGGTAGAGACATCTCATACAACAGACAGACATATAAACAGCAAAAAAGTAGAGATCTCATAGCTTCACTTAAAAAACTTAGTTATGAATCAGCTATTACAATATAATCTTACTAGTTATTTATAACAGTTGAAATAAATTTATTTGCTCAGATGTCTAAGGAAAAGACTTAGTCTCTGTATTTGTGGAAAAGACTTTTACGATTTGTGTTTGTTCTTGATAAACACTTATGGAGGCTATAAATTAGATTTTGGCTGAAGGAGCCTTTCCAGTGGTTTGAATTTAAAAAGTCCACTTTTTTTTTCTTTCTCCCCTTGGTTTCAGATTCTACCTTATTGAGCTGATTATCCTCAGTCTCAGTTCCTTCTGAACTGTATTTACATTTTTTATTTGATTTGCAAGACAAAGACAATTGTTTTTAATTCCTCAAAGAACTGATCTGTCACCTAAATAATATTAAAAATTTGACTTGCCCAACTATATTTTCTTTAATTTGCTTTTCTGTATCAGTGAGAAGATTTCCAGCTAAACTAAAATTTATGAGTTCTGTGTTCCAGGGCTTAATTTATCATGCCTTTAAAAGCTTGTGTAAGGCATTCAATAAAGGCCCTCTTTCTGAATGCATAGCTTAGACCCAGAGCAAAATTTCTGTTATATTTATTAGCCCCTGAATATTAGTTCCCAGTTTTACCTTATATTGTACTGGTTCAGGTAACCATATTGGTTTCCTTTAGTACATTTACTTAATATTTCCTGAAGGGTAGATTCATATGTCCTGTCTTACAATACCAAGCAGGGAAAGTGTTCCCCAGTGAAACATGTCTATCCCACAGTGTAATTAAGCTCTTTGCAACCATCTTATATAAAGCTCATTCAAATACACCAATTTTTATAAACTTTCATCTCAGTTATACATATTTTAGTTTCCATTATGTTGACTGGAAAAAAATGCACAATGTGAGAGTTGTGAGTTAAGTTTTATTTCAGGCAAAATGAGATCTATAACCCGGGAGAGAGCATCTCAGATAGCTGTGAGGAACTACTCCTGGGCTATAGTCCCGATTTGCTCCAAATAAAACTTAATTCACAAGTTGCTGTATAACAAAGAGAGATCAACTCAATGATGGGTGATGCCTTGGAGGGCCAGGACAGGGAGGGTATGAGGGAGTTGTGGCAGGGAGGGGATATGGGGATATGGGTTTATATGTATAAATACAGCTGATTCACTTTGGTGTACCTCAAAAGCTGGTACAAGAGTGTAAAGCAATTATATTCCAAAAAAGAGCTTAAAAAAAAAACCTTATTTCACAACCCTCACATTGTGCCTTTTTTTTTTTTTTCCAGTTGGCAGTTTTGGCAACCAACAAAAAGGACCCAGAACTGAATTCTGTCCTTTGCCTTAACTCTAGAGGAACTGAAGCCTTGATACCAGCAGAGGCCTCTTGAGACCATCCACCTTCTCAGAGAGTTCAGATGAATTTGGGTGAGTCTCTCCTGATTCTCAGATCTCCTGAATTAGTTGATGATCCTGAGTTTTATTTTTACATAAAAATACAAATGTATAAAATATGTATAACATGTACTTGATCCCCCAGTTGAGACAAACTGGGCTTTGCTCAGTTGAAGGAGACTAAGTGATCTGGACTGAGTGGATAGGTAAGAGACTGATCTGACACTTTTTCTCTGTTTGGCTTCCTTAATAGAATTTGTTGGGATGAAAGTGAAGCTGTTACATGAGAACTTTGCTCCAAAGAAAAGGGACAAGACTCCTCCCAATTGGTTCCAGCTTTCTCAGATAAACTTACTCTAAGTCCATTAACCCATAAATGAAACAGCACCCCCAGGAGCTCTGCCTTGAGTGGTGGAGGCACTCATACCGTGCAGTGGTCTCATAGACAAACCCACTCAATCAGAAGACTTGTCATCAGGGGTCACATATGAGAATTGGCCATTCAGTGATCTGAACACCCACAGTGGTCTTAAACCCCAGAAGGAAATACTAAGCCATGTAAGAGAGCTGAAATGACTCTAGGGTGATGCCTAGAGGAGTTAAGCTTACAACAACAAAACAGCCCAACACACAATTTCATTAGTAAATTTTAATCCTGACAAACTCAACTCTAAAATGGGAAATAGAGGCTTTCAGACAGATAAATGAGGGGCAACAGAAAACCATCCTCTAACTAACACACCAGACAGATTTATGTACATACAAAACTTATACATACAAGTACATACCTATCTGGGAATTAAAGGAAAATTTTGCCCTGACTACAGACAAAATGGGCTCTTTTATTGTATATGCAGTTAGGAAAAGCTGGCTTGGAAAAAGACAACTTTTTAGAATCCTGACCCTGAGGGAACAAGTCCTTCTAGGAGAATTTGCTTTTTTCTCTCTGTGCCTCAAAAACAGCATTCTCAGATACACTTATCTAGTCTATCTCTAATTCCTGAGACTGAGGGGAAAAAGTAGAAAGAGACCTTTTTAAATTTAACTTATTCCAACTGTTATTTATAAACTAGTGAGTTTTATATTGTGTTCTCTGATTCTTGACTACATTTTAAAATGACATCTCTGCTAGTATCTGTCTATATATCTGTGCATTTTACATATATATCTTTAACTTTGGTATTAGCAAAATTAATATATAAATGGGCTCTACTTGAATGGATTAAAGGAAATTAAATGCTTGTATAAATTCTCTGAAATATAAAAGGAAATTGGCTAGGGTGAATTTCAGATTCACAGGAACTGGGAAATATTGAGCATTAAATTAATACCTGGTATCGAGTTTAAAGTTTGTTGATTTAATTAATATAGACATGTCTTTAGAGTCATCATTAAGTATAATACCTTTATTATACCTAGGTTTAATAGAAGTCAAATAAGGTCTTGTTATATCTGTTACAAATTTGTCAGCAAGAAAAATAACTTGGTATGATGAAATTTTTTATAATTAAATTAAATGCAAATGAGATAAGAGTTTTTGGGTGGACTCAGCAATTTTTTTTTTAGATGAACAGATATTTTTATTCATAGTTTTTTTTAATCCATTCCTTTTTTAAAAGTTTGAAACCAGACTCTTGGTGTGCATTCTTCTCCATAATTATGTCAACTCAGGGTCCAATATTTGTTTTAAAATTTTTCCAGGTTCATTGACATTTTTAGGAACTTTTATTGAGCTACAATTGACATACAATAAACTGCATATATTTAAAGTGTACAATTTGAGTTTTTTATAGTAATATATTATATATAGAAATCCCAATCTCCCAATTCATTCCCCCAGCCCCCCACCCCCCGCTTTCCCCACTTGGTGTCCATATGTTTGTTCTCTACATCTGTGTCTATTTCTGCCTTGCAAACCAGTTGATTTGTACCATTTTTCTGTATTCTGCATAATGTGTTAATATACAATATTTGTTTTTCTGACTCAATTCACTCTGTACGACAGTCTCTAGGTCCATCCATGTCTCTACAAATGTCCCAATTGTGTTCCTTTATACAGCTGCGTAATATTCCATTGTATATATGTACCACATCTTCTTAATTAAATTAAATGCAAATGAGATAGCTTTTGGGTGGACTCTTTAGGAATAATTTTTATAATAAGGAAACTCTACTTAAAAAATAATCTCTCCAGGTAATAGGTTACTTGAAATTTTAGAGTTGTGCTAAATGAAGTTAAATGATGGAAGTTTATTGAATAGCTAGGTCATTCCCAAATAAAATAAGATACTAAAACATTAATTACTGAATATTGGCTTTATTTTACAGAGAAACAAAAGGTATTTAATACTATTAATAAATGTTTGTTGTGACAGTGAGATATTTTCTCTAAGAAAGCACATGTTTTTAGAAATTATTATTAGTATTTATATTTGCCAATCTACAGAATGCTAATGTAAAAGACAGTTCATAATTGCTTATTTCTTAGTTTTCACTAGAAATTAAGATTTTTAGGAGTTGAGGATTCTAATTTAAATATGTAAATAAAACTACTAGGAATAATGAAGGAAACATTTCAGTATACAATAGTAAGGCAGTGTGTGTGTTTTCAGTAAAAATGTATGAGGAATGGAATTGCATTTTCTTAAAAGAAAATAAGGTAATTTTGTTTGTTTATAGATGGGAAAAAATAACAGACTAATATAGATACAGAAAGGGATGGAAGGTTTGTGGAAAAGGAACTCTGAGAAAAGTTTGTGGATGTCTAAGTTTAGAGTAAATTTGATTGAGTAAATATTTATATACATATATACACACATATACATATATACAAACATATACACATATATACACATATATATTATTTTTCAGATTCTTTTCAATTATGAGTTTTTACAAGATACTGAATATATATAGTTTCCTGTGCTATATAGTAGGTCCTTGCTGTTGGTCTATTTTCTATATAGTAGTGTGTATCTGTTAATCCAAAATTCCTAATTTATCCCTCACACCCCCTTTCCCCTTTGGTAACCATAAGTTTGTTTTCTATGTCTGTGAGTCTGTTTCTGTTTTGTAAATAAGTTCATTTCTATTATTTTTTTAGATTCCACATGTAAGTGATATGATATTTCTCTGTCTCTGTCTGACTTACTTCACTTAGTATGGTAATCACTACATCCATCCATGTTGCTGCAAATGGTATTATTTCATTCTTCTTTATGGCTTTTACACATATGTGTGTGTTTATATATATACACACATACACACACACACCATAGCTTCTTTATTCATTCTTCTGTTAATGGACACTTAATTTGCTTCCATGTTTTTGCTATTATAAATAGTGCTGCTATGAACACTGGGGTGCATGTATCTTTTCAAAGTAAAGTTTTGGTCTTTTCCAGATGTACATCCAAAAGTGGGATTACTAGATCATATGGAAACATTATTTTTAATTTTTTAAATGAGGGTTCCCTTTTCTCCACACCTTCTCCAGCATTTATCATTTTTAGACTTTTTGATAATGGCCATTCTGACTAGTAGGAGGTGATATACTTCTTTGTAGTTTTGATTGGCACTTCTCTAATAATTAATGATATGGAACATCTTTTCATGTGCATGTTGGCTATCTGCCTATCCTCTTTGGAAATATGTCTATTTCTTCTGCCCTTTTTTTTTTTTTTATGGCCTGTATGAGGTATTTGTGCATTTTGGAAATTAAGCTCTTGTTTGTTGCATCATCTGCAAATATTTTCTCCCAGTCAATAGGTTTTCTTTACATTTTATTTATGGTCTCCTTTGTTGTGCTAAAGCTTTAAGTTTGATTAGGTCCTGGTTGTTTGTTTTTGTTTTTATTTACATTACTCTAGGAGATGGATCCAAAAAGACACTGCTGTGATTTTTATCAGAGTATTCTGCCTATAGTTTCATCAAGGAATTTTATAGTATCTGATCTTACATTTATGTTTTTAACCCATTTTGAGTTTACTATTGTGTATGGTGTTAAAGAATGTTCTAACTTCATTTTGTCTGATTTTCCCAGCACCAATTATTGAAGACATTGTGTTTTCTCCAGTGTATGTTTTTCCCTCCTTTGTTGTAGATTAACTGCACATAAGTATGTGGGTTTATTTCTGGGCTTTCTATCCTGGCCAAAAACCTATGTGTCTGTTTTTGTGCCAGTATATTACTGTTTTGATTTCTGTGGCTTTAGAGTATAGTCTGAAGTCAGGGAACCTGACTCTTCCAGCTCTGTTTTTCTTTCTCAAGATTGCTTTGATTATTAGGGTCTTTTGTGTTTCCATGCAAATTTTAAATTTTTTGTTCCAGTTCTGTAAAACTGCCATTAGATAATTTATAGACATTGCATTGAATCTGTAGATTACCTTGGGTAGTATGCTTATTTTAACAATATTGATTATTCTAATCCAGGAATGCAGTATATCTTTCCATATGTTTGGGTCATCTTCAATTTCTTTAAGTGTCTTACAGTGTTTGTAGTACAGGTTTTTTGCCTCCTTACATAGGTTTATTTCTAGGCATTTTATTCTTTTTGATGCACTGGTAAATGGGATTTTTCCCTTAATTTCTCTTTCAGATAGTTCATTGTTAGTGTATAGAAATGCAACAGATTTCTGTACATCAATTTTGTATCATACAACTTTACTGAATTCATTGATGAGCTCTAGTAGTTTTCTGGTGGCGTTTTTAGGATTTTCTTTGTATATTATCATGCCATCTGCAAACAGTGACAGTTTTACTTCTTTTCCAATTTTGATTCCCTTTATTTCTTTTTCATCACTGATTACTGTGAATTGGATTTCCAAAACTACTTTGAATAAAAATGGTGAGAGTGGACATCCTTGTCTTCTTCCTGATCTTAAAGGAAATGCTTTCAGCTTTTCACTGTTGAGTATAATGTTAGCTGTGGGTTTGTCATTTATGGCCTTTAATATGTTGAGGTATGTTGCCTACCTATATGCCCAATTTCTGGAGTGATTTCATCATAAATTGGTGTTGAAATTTGTCAAAAGCATTTTCTGCATCTACTAGAGATGCAGATATGATCATATGGTTTTTATTCTTCAATCTATTAGTGGGGTGTACTACAGTGATTGATTTGCAGGTATTGAAAATCTGTGATTCTCTGGGATAAATTGCCTTTGACCATGGTGTATGAGCCTTTTACTGTATTGTTGGATTCAGTTTGCTAGTATTTTGTTGAAGATTTTTGTGTCTTTGTTCATCAGTGATATTGGCACATAATTTTCCTTTTTTGTGGTATCTTCTGTCTGGTTTTGGTTTCAGGATGCTGGTGGCTAATAGAATGAGTTTGGGACTGTTCCTTCCTCTGCAACTTTTTTTTTTTTTTTTGGAATAGTTTCAGAAGGATAGGTGTTAACTCTTTAAGTGTTTGATAGAATTTGTCTGTGAAACCATCTGTTCTGGATTTTTGTTTCTTGGGAGTTTTTCAATCACAGTTTCAATTTCAGTACTTGTGATTGGTCTGTTCATATTTTCTATTTCTTCCTAATTCTCTCTTGGGAGATTGCACCCCTCTAAGAAGTTGTCCATTTTTTCTAGGTTGTCCATTTTATTGTATACAGTTGCTTGTAGTAGTTGCTTATGATCCTATGTATTTCTGAGATATCTGCTATAACTTCTTTTTCATTTCTAATTTTATTGATTTGAGCCCTCTCCCCTTTTTATTGATAAGTCTGGCTGAAGACTTATGAATTTTATATTTTCAAATATCCAGTTTTTAGTTTCATTGATCTTTTCTATTGTTTTTTTTTCTTTCATCTATATTTCATTTGTTTCTGCTCTGAACTTTGATTTCTTTCCTACAAATAACTTTGGGTTTCATTTATTCTTCTTAGTTGCTTTAGGTATAAGCTTAGGTTATTTATTTGAGATTTTGCTTGATTCCTGAGTTAAACTTTTATTGCTGTAATCTTCCCCTTAGAACTGATTTTGCTGTGTCCCATAGGTTTTGAATCATTGTGTTTTCATTTTGATTTGTCTCTAGGCACTTTTTGATTTCTTTGATTTTCCTCAGTTGTTAGTAAACAATCCATTAGTTCTGTAGTAGCATATTTTTTAGCTGCCATGTACTGGTGTTTTGTGCAGGTTTTTTTTTTTTTTTTTTTTGTAGTTGATTTCTGGTCTCATAGCATTATGGTTGCAAATGATGCTTGATGTGATTTCAACTTTCTTAATTTACTGAGGCTTGTTTTGTGGCTAAGGATTTGATCTATCCTGGGGAATGTTCCACATGCACTTGAAAAGCAGGTGTGTACTGCTGCTTTCAGATGGAATGGTGTATAAATATCAATTAAGTCCATTTGGTCTAAACTGTTATTCAAGACCTGTGTTTCCTTAGTGATTTTCTGTCTGGATGATTTGTCCATTGATTTAAGTGGGGTATTAAAATTGCCTACTATTATGTGTTACTGTTTATTTCTCTTTTTATGGCTGTTAGTTTTTTACTTATATATTGAGATGCTCCTATGTTAGGTGCATATATATTTACAATTATTATACCTTTTTCTTGGATTGACCCCTTTATCATTATGTAGTGTCCTTCTTTGTCTCTTGTAACAGTTTTTATTTTAAAGTCTATTTTGTCTGATATGAGTAATTGCTACTCCAGCTTTCTCTTGATTTCTGTTTGCACTGGATACCTTTTCTATCCCCTCACTTTCAGTCTGTAGGTTTGCTTAGATCTGAAGTGAGTCTCTTGTAGGCAGCATATATATGTGTTGTGTTTTTGTATCCATTCAGTCAGTCTGTGTCTTTCAGTTAAAGCATTTAGTCCCCTAAAATTTAAGGTAAATTATTGCTATGTACATCCTTATTAAAATTTTGTTGTTTTGAATCTGTTTTTATAGGTTTTTTGCTTCCTTTCTTCTTTTGTTGACTTCTCTTGTGATTTGATGACTGCCTATAGTGTTATGTTTGGATTCTTGTTTTCTTTTGTGTGTGTATATCTGTTAGAGACTTGGTTTGCACTTTGCAGTTTCCATAAGGTTTTTGTATAGCAGTCTACATATATATATATATGTGTGTGTGTGTGTGTGTGTGTGTGTGTGATTGTTCTAAGCTGCTGATGTCTTAATTTCAAATGCATTTTAAATACCCTGAATTTGTACCCTCCTTTCTTCACAATTACTGTTTTTGATATATTTACATCTAAATTTTTGAATACCTTAACTGCTTATTATAGGTATAGATGTTTTTACTAATTTTGTCTTTTAACCTCCCTATTAGTTTTGTATACGGATGATTTCCTATCTTTATGTTTGCCATTTCAGGTGAGCTTTTCCATTCCATAGTTTTCTTATTTCTAGTTGTGGCTTTTTGTTTTTCACCTAGAGAAGTTCCTTTAACCTTTGTCATAAAGCTGGTTGAGTGGTGATGAACTCTTTAAGCTTTTGCTTGTTTGTAAAGCATTTAATTTCTCCATCAAGTCTGAACTACAGCCTTGCTGAGTATTCTTGGCTGTAGTTTTTCCCTTTCATCACTTTAAATATATCATGTCACTAGCTTTTGCCCTGCTGAGTTTCTGCTCTAAAATCAGCTGATATCATTATGGGAATCTCCTCCTCGTATGTTGTTTGTTTTTCCTTTGCTGCTTTTAGTGTTCTCTCTTTATCTTTAATTGTTCTTGTTTGAATTACAATGTGTCTTGGTGTGTTCCTCTTTGGTTTAATCCTATATGGGACTCTCTGTGCTTCCTGGACTTGAATGACTGTTTCCTTTCCCAGGTTAGGGATGTTTTCAGCTATTATCATTTCAGCTATTTTCTTGGGCCCTTTCTCTCTTTTCCTTCTGGAACCCCAACAATGTGGATATTAGTGTGCTTGACACTGTCACAGAGGTTTCTTAAACTGTCCTCATTTGTTTTCATTCTTTTTTTTCCCCCTTTTGGCAACAGTGATTTCTACTACTCTGTCTTCCAGCTCACTAATCTGTAATTCTGAATCATTTAGTCTATTATTAATTTCTTCTAGTGTATTTTTCATTTCATTTATTATATTATTCATCCCTGTTTGGTTGTTCTTTATATTTTCTAACTCTTAGTTAAAAACACCTAACTTCTTATGCTGTACATCCATTCTCCTCCCAAGATCTTTGATCATCTTTACGATCATTACTCTGAACTCTTTCATGGGTAGATTACCTATCTCCTCTTCATTTAATTCTTCTTCTGGGGTTTTATCTTGTGCCTTTGTCTGGAATATATTTCTCTGCTGCCTCATTTTGTCTAATTTGCTTTTTGTATTTTTACATATGTGGTAGGTTAGTTTGGTTCTTGACCTTGGAGAAGTGACCCATTCTAGGAGGCATCCTGTGAGTCACTGCTGTGCACTCCCCTCTCATCACCCCAACTAAATGCACTAGTGCTTCCCTTTAAGAGGTTTGCATGTGTCCTGTTGTGGCAGGATGACCATGTGGGCAGTCTGATAGGGGTCGTTGGCCCCTAGTCTGGTTGGTTTCCACTTTATCTCTTGTGCAGATGATGCTGTTTAGTGGGGCCTGGTTATGATGTGGCTGGTTGCAAAGTCCTATGGGGTCCCAGGACTAGTGCTGGCTCACTGGTGGGTAGAGTCAGGGGTTGTTGCCCACCCACTGTCATGTGAAGCCAGATCCTGGGGGTTAATGCCAGACTACTGGCAGGCAGAGCTGGTTCCTGGAGTCCAACTGCAAGGCCCAGGGATCCCAGAGCTCATTTCAGATTGTCATTGCAGGGCAGGGCACTTCATTGACACAGTTGGGTATGGGGTCTTGGGTGTCCCAAAGGTTGCTTTGGCCTACTACTCATGAGCAGGGCCTAACTGGTCCCAGGGTAGGGTCTGGGTTGCATTGCTGGATCAGTTTTTTGTTTTTTGTTTTTTGTTTTTTTTTTTTTGCTTCTTGAGTGTACCCCCTGGTGGGTGAGGCTGGTCTAGGGTCTTGTGCAGGCTTCTTGGTGGGAGGGGTCAGTGCCTGTCCACTGGTGGGTAGAGCTGCATCTTGGCCCTCTGCTGGCCTTGGCCATGTCTAGGGGCAGGTCCAGAGTGGTTTGGGGTTCTTTAGTCACTAGGCAGCCTGTCTGCTGATGGATGGGGCTGTTTTCCCACCCAGTTACTTCTTTGGCCTGAGGCCTCCCAACACTGGTATATGCAGGCTGTTGTGTGGGGCCAGGTCTTGGTGCTAATGAGTGAAGATGTCACCTGCCAGCAGCAGCAGTCTTCACATGGCTGAATGTTCCCAATATGTCTGCAACCAGTGTCTCTGTCCCCAGAGTGAGTTGCAGCTGCCCCTTGACTCTCCAGGAGACTCTCCAAGACGAACAGGTAGGTCTGACCCAGGCTCCTGCTATTGCCCTGGGTCCCAGTACATTTGAGATTTTGTGTGCACCCTTTATTAATAAAGTTTCTACTAACCCCAGTCCTGTGGCAGTCGTGCAATTAAGCCTCACTGGCATTCAAAGCCAAATGCTCCTGGGGCTTATCTTCCCAGTGCCAGATACCTGGGCTGGAGAGCCTGACATGGGGCTCAGAACTCACTCCAATATAATCATTGTCTAGTTTGTGATTCATCCACCCACATAGTATGGGATTTGATTACAAAGCAAGTCTGCCCCACTTACCCATCTTGTTGTATTTCCTTCTTTATGTCTTTAGTTGTACAAGATCTTTTCTGGCAGGTTCCAGTTGATTTCACTGACGGTTGTTTTGCAGACGGTTATGATTTTGGTGTGCTCATAAGAAGAGATGAGCTCAGGGTCTTTCTACTCTGCCACCTTGGCTGCACTCCTACAGTAAATAATTTTATTTTTAAGAACTTTCATTGAGATATAATTGACATACAATAAACTGCATATATTTAAATTTGATATTTTTTTATTAGTAATGTATATATGGCAATCCCAATCTCCCCATTCATCCCACCCCAACCCCTGTCCCTGCTTTCCTCACTTGGTGTCCATGTGTGTGTTCTCTACATCTGTGTCTCTAATTCTGCCTTGCAAACCAGTTTTGTATCATTTTTCTATATTCCACCTATGTGTGTTAATATATGATATTTTTCTCTTTCTGAATCGCTTCACTCTGTATGACAGTCTCTAGGTCCATCCATGTCTCTACAAATGCCCCACTTTTGTTTCTTTTTATGGCTGAGTAATATTCCATTGTATATATGTACGACATCTTCTTTATCCCTTCATCTGTTGATGGACATTTAGGTTGCTTCCATGTCCTGGCTATTGTAAATAGTGCTGCAGTGAACATTGGGGTGCATGTGTCTTTTTGCATTATGGTTTTCTCTGGATATATGCCCACTAGTGGGATTGCTGCATCATATGGTAATTATTTTATTTTTCAAGAAACCTCCATATGGTTCTCCATAGTGACTGTATCAATTTACATTCCCACCAACAGTGCAGGAGTGGTCCCTTTTCTCCACACATTCTCCAGCATTTACTGTTTGTAGATTTTCTGATGATGCCCATTCTAACTGGTGTGAGGTGATACCTCACTGTAGTTTTGATTTGCATTTCTCTAATAGTGATGTTGAGCAGCTTTTCATGTGCCTCTTAGCCGTCCATATGTCTTCTTTGGAGAAATGCCTATTTAGATCTTCTGCCCAGTTTTTGATTGGGTCATTTGATCTTGAGTGCACAAACTATTTATATATTTTGGAGATTACTCCTTTGTTGATTCATTTGCAAATATTTTCTCCCATTCTGAGGATTGTCTCTTCATCTTGCTTATAGTTTCCTTTGCTGTGCAGAAGCTTTTAAGTTTCATTAGGTCTCATTTATTTTTGTTTTTATTTCCATTATTCTAGGAGGTGGGTCAAAAAAAGATCTTGCTGTGATTTATGTCAAAGAGTGTTCTTCCTGTGTTTTCCTCGAGGAGTTTTACAGTGTACATTTAGGTCTTTAATCCATTTTGAGTTTATTTTTGTGTATGGGGTTAGGGAGTGTTCTGATTTCTTTCTTTTACATGTAGCTGTCCAGTTTTCCCAGCACCACTTATTGAAGAGGCTGCCTTTTCTCCATTGTATATCCTTGCCTCCTTTGTCATAGATTAGTTGGCCATAGTTTATCTCTGGGCTTTCTATCCTGTTCCATTGATCTATATTTCTGTTTTTGTGCTAGTACCATATTGTCTTGATTATTGGAGCTTTGTAATATAGTCTGAAGTCAGGGAGTCTGATTGCTCCAATTCCATTTTTTTTCCCCTCAAGATTGGTTTGGCTATTTGGGATCTTTTATCTCTCCATACAAATTTAGGATTTTTTGTTCTAGTTCTATTAAAAAATGCCGTTGGTGATTTGATAGGGATTGTGTTGAATATGTAGATTGCTTTGGGCAGTAGAGTCATTTTCACAATGTTGATTCTTCCAAGAATATGGTATATCTCTCCATTAAAAATAAATGAATTTTAAAGTAAGCTGGTGCAAAACTTGAAACTTTTTTTCTTTTTGTTAAGAGGACAAGTTTTATTAGACTATTATTATGCTTTTAATAACTGACTGTAAAGTTTCTTTAACTTTAGTCAATAATCTGCTATAGCTTTCCATATCTGTCTTTAAAATCTTTCATTGTCACTTTGGTTAAGTGACTAAGTATTCCTTCATAGTGATGTATGATCCTATTTGACCAAGTGTTTTAAAACTTTTTGATGAACTTTGCAAAATTTTCAAATCAAATTGTAATGAAGTTCCTTTGACTTCTATCTAATTTAGGATGCTTCAAAGGGCCCCAGAAACATCCCAAGGAGAGATGTTAAGACTAATTAGCTTCATTTGGTATGTTAAATTACATGGGAAGTATTGTCAAATGAGTAAAATATCTTTTTAGGACATATTGTATGGGTAAATATTATTAACATAGACATTCCAGTAATTGTATGGAATTCTCAAAACTCTAGTATGTCCTGGTAAAATGTTATCAGTCATAATTCTAGTAATTGTCTTTTAATGTTATATTTCACACCAGCAACCAAATTTCTTTGTCAATTGCACTGTAATGAGGTTTTTTTTTTTTCTTTAAAGAACTTTTATTGAGATACAGTTGACATACAATAAACTGCATGTATTTACAGTTGTTGTTTTTTTTTCTTATTAGTAATGTATATATGGCAATCCCAATCTCCCTGTAATCAGGTTTTTAACCATGCCTTCTTAAGTCATTTCTTTTGTGGACAGTTATGGTTTTACTCTGATGCCTTTGAAAAAAGGATTCCTCTTCAAGAAGATTTTTAGAAAGAATATTTTTTGAGAAGTACAGGCTTCTGATTACTTTTGGATCATACCACTGAACTGGGTAAGAAATTGAAGTCTTATGGGAAACCTGATGGCTTCATAAAATTGTTAATAAAAAGGATTAATGACATAGGACTGGGTGAACTGGTAAATATGGTTAAAATTTTTATGATTTCTGTCAGAAACATTACTGGCTTCTAATCTGTGTTTTCCAGATATAAGGAAACCCTTCCCCTCAAGCTATTGATACTTACGACTTACAAGAATTTAGTAAATTATACCTTTGTAAGCAGAATTGAAACATTTCTCTTTTCTCTCTACCTTATCCCTCCAGAAGTTGGAAGCTCTTAGGTTCCCAACAGCTTTACCAGATAAATTAAGAAAATCACCTCCTAACAGATGTAGGACTCTCAAGGCATTTTGGGGACCTTGAAAAAGAGGGTGGAATTCACCCAAATCTGTAAGATAAATTCTGTGACAAGCCTTTCGCATGGCTTTCCTGGCCTTGAAAGGCCTTTTAAAAATTCAATCTGAGATCTCTTATAAAAGTCCCAGTGAAGCTAATTTTAAAAGAGACTATATGGTCAATTACATAAATCATCAGGCCAAGTTTATTGAAACCAGACTTACTTTGCAAAGAAATTATTCTTAATTTGGCTATATTTGGTAGAAATGAGAATTTTAGAGAGAAAAAGATTGTTTCAGTGGATATTAAATTCTAGTTTTGTTAATTGATGTTTGTATTTGCTCCCTAAGACTCACTTCCCAGACAGCTCCTTGCTATTATATTATTGTAAAGTTTAATTGAATTATTTAAAGGATACTCTAAGTTTGTTTCTGAAGCTTATCTCAGTAATCTATTTTTGGATGAAGATCAGATGCCCCATGACCTGCAATAAAGGGATTATGCATACTGAAAAACATAATTTAAAGGACTATCTCCAACCTAGATGGAAGGACCCTTATTAGGTACTCTTAACTAGCTCATGCACAGTAAACTGAAGGGAATTGACTCCTGGAGTAATTTCCACTTTGAAATGGCCCCTGCACTTGACTGCCTGTAAAGAGAAATGCTGACCTCAAAAATCCCTTAAAACTATCCTCAGAGGAGAATCTACTAGACAGCTGACCCAAGATGCTGGACCAGCCCTGTATACCAATTACTCTGACAACTGCTCACAGCTTTGCTTATGAACCAAATGTATTTCACAATCTTATGCAGAGTTAATGTTAATCCAATTGTTAGGTTTATGGTCAATTACCTATATCCAGTACTTCTCAGTTACCTTGGTAGATTTTCCACTCCAAGACTTGAATTGGATGACCCTTAGGAAATTTTTATAGAAGAAAGAAATCATAGTTCTGTTCAGGCCACTATTGATATTATTAGGTAAGATCCCTTTACTTGGCCAGTTAATAATACCTGCTCTGACCCTGGCCTAAATATGCATTTTCTTCTAAAGTTACTTAAGCTGAATCATAGCAACAGGCTAAACTTCTGCAAAGGAATAAAACGTCCCATGATTAGGGGATGGATTTACACAGTTAACACCAGGGTATACTCATTTAAGATTAAGGCCCCCTTTGTGTTGGGAACAAAGTCATACTAAGGATAATCAGCCTAATAACACTAGGAAATATGGCTGGATGCCTTATAAATGATGCTTGCATTTAACGTCCCTGAAAAATAAGAATTGGTACAAAACAGACTGAGTCAGATAACCTGGAAATACACTGGGGCATATTTAATAGAAGTTCTTGGCACAAATTCTTAATAATGACCTTACTAATACTACTAGCTATGTTATTTGTATTTTTCCTGTTTTACAAAATTGTTGTTTCTTGCATTACCAAATGTGTGTGACTGTGCCTCTGATAAAATGATGAATGAGCAACTTGAAGCAATTGACCAGATATATAATTTTCATGGGAGCTATGATTGTAATAGTGCATCTCTTGATATGGGAAGAAGCAACATGAGGGAATATTTTCCTAGACCACAACAGACTAGTAAAACAAGTGGTCCAGAGGCTTTTGGCAACTGTTAATAAGGCCTAGTCCAATAATAGTTCATTAATTGTCTTATCAACAACATCCTCACCTGACCTAGGAATGAGCATTCCTAGCACCGTGGGATGAAATAGTCATGAAATGCCTCCCAAACGATGCTCAAATTTACAACCCTGCAGGGACCCCGCCAACTAGCCACTCCATTCCCTGACTTTCAACACACGCTGAAGGGAGTTCACGGTGGGGTCAGGAATGAGGCACACTGTGCTCTAGGAAACACTGGTAGAACAGAATTTCAGATAGATTTTTCAGGAGATTTTATGAGCCCAAATTCTTGCATCTTCTCATATCAAGAAAAGCACTAACATTATTAATGAGGACATCTGGTCCTTGTGACTAGCAGCAACCCTCTGCCAAAATGTGTGCTTCACTGCGCATAGCCCACTTATATATACTGACGCTCCCACCTAAATCTTCAGAGCAGTTGTTCAGAGCTATCTGAGATGCTCTCTCTCAGGCTACAGTCCTCATTTTACCTCAAATAAAGCAACTCACAACTCTCTGTTGTAAATTTTTTTCAGTTGACAATTAAGACCCAATCAACAAGGCTTGCTTTTATAAGGCATCCTAGGACTTTGATTACTTTCTAGTCCCCTGACATTTTATCTATTTTTATATAAAATGTTCCGGGGTCCCCAGTGAGGTTTTGAGCTAAGGGACTCGGGCCCTTTTGCAATCTTTTAACTTTTAAGTAGCCTAAATATTGCCCCAAGTAGTTATTGGTCAGGTATCTCAGTGTAATTTTAAACTGTGGTAAATAGAGCAGACTTGTTTAGGACACTTTAATTTTGGGGGCCAATAGGAGGTCCCTTTAGCCTATCCAACCTTAGGTAGTGTTGTATCAAACCTTTGATTTAAACCCGTTAATGTCATTTATCCCATTTTAAAATAACCACCTAAAGATTTCATGATTTTGAAGGAGGCGGGATGACAGAGTAGAAGGATGTGAGCTCACCTCTTCTTACATAAACACCAAAATCACAACTAAATGATGAACAACCATCAACCCAAAAATGCTGGAAACTACTGAAAAACAAACAAAAAAAACATCCTACATCCAAACACAATGCAGAAGCCACAATGAGATGGTAGGGGGCACAATCATGATAAACTCAAATCCCATACCTGCCAGGTGAGAGACCCACAAACTGGAAAATAATTATATTGCAGAAGTTGAACCGTAGCAGTGAAAGTTCTCAACCCCACATTAGGCTTTCCAGCCTGGGGGTCTGGCAATGGGAGGAGGAGACCCCAGAGAATCTGACTTTGAAGGTCAGTGGGGTTTGATCGCAGGAATTCCATTGGACTGGGGGAAACAAATTCCACTCTTGGAGGGCACACACAAGACTTTGTGCAGACCAAAAACCAGGGACAAAAGCAGTGACCTCATAAGAGCCTGGACCAAACCTACCTGCTGCTATTGGAGGGTCTTCTGTGGAGGCAGGGGGCAGTTGTGGCTCACCATGGGGACAAATGAAAAAAGAAATTACAACTGACAACACAGAAATATAATGAATCATGAGACTACTACAAGCAACTATATGCCAGTAAAATGGACAACCTAGAGGAAATGGATAAATTTTTAGAAAGATACAATCTCCCAAGACTTAATCAGGAAGAAATAGAAAATATGAACAGAACAATCACAAGTACTGAATTGAAACTGTGATTAAAAAAACCTCCAACAAACAAAAATCCAGGACTATATGGCTTGATGGGCAAATTCTATCATTTAGAGAAGCATTAGTGCCTATCCTTTGGAAACTATTCCAAAAAAAAAAAAAAAAAATTGCAGAAGGAACACTCTGAAACTCATTCTATGAGGCCACCACCACCCTGATACCAAAACCAGACCAAGAGACCATAAAGAAAATTACAGGCCAATATCACTGATAACACAGACACAAAAATCCTCAACAAAATACTAACAAACTGAATCCAACAATACATTAAAAGGATCATGTACCATGATCAAGTAGGATTTATCTCAAGAATGCAAGGATTTTTCAATATCCAGAAATCAATCAGTGTGATACACCACATTAACAAATTGAAGAATAAAACCACCCGATCATCTCAATAGATGCAGAAAAAGCTTTTGATAAAATTCTACACCCATTTATGATAAAAACTCTCCAGAAAGTCAGCAAAGAAGAAAGTTACTTCAACAAAATACAGGCCATATATGACAGAACCAGAGCTAACATTATACCCAATGGTGAAAAACTTAAAACATTTCCTGTACGATCAGGAATGAAACAAGTATGCCCACTCTCACCACTTTTATTCAACATACTTTTGGAAGTCCTTGACATGGCAATCAGAGGAGAAAAAGAAATAAAAGAAATCCAAATTGAAAAAGAAGAAGTAAAACTGTCACTGTTTGCAGATGACATGATACTATACTTAGGAAATCCTAAAGATGCTAATAGAAAATTATTAGAGCTCATCAGTGAATTCCATAAATTTGCAGGATACAAAATTAATACACAGAAATCTGTTGCATTTCTATACATCACCAATAAAAGATCAAAAAGAAATCAAAGAAACAATCCCATTTACCATCACATCAAAAAGAATAAAATACCTAGGAATAAACCTACCTAAGGAAGCAAAAGATCTGTACTCAGAAAACTATAAGACACTGGTGAAAGAAATTGAAGATGTCACAAACCTATTGAAAGATATACTGCGTTCTTGGATTGGAAGAATCAATACTGTCAAAATGGCTGTACTACCCAAGGCAACCTACAGTTTTAATGTAATCCTTATCAAATTACCAATGGCATTTTTCACAGAACTAGAACAAAAAAAAAAATTTAATTTGTATAGAAACGCAATAGAACCTGAACAGCCAAAGCAATCTTCAGAACGAAAAACAGAGCTGCAGGAATCAGGCTCCCTAACTTAAGAAAAACCAACTACATTACAAAGACAAAGCTACTATATTACAAAGCTACAGTCATCAAAACACTATGATACTGGCACAAAAACAGACTTATAGCTCAGTGGAACAGGATAGAAAGCCCAGAAATAAACCCATACACATATGGTCAGTTACCCCTACAACAAAGGAAGCAAGAATATACAATTGACAAAAGACAGTCTCTTCAATAAGTGGTGCTGGGAAAATGGACAGCTACATGTAAAAGAATAAAATTAGAAAATTCTCTAACACCATACTCAAAAATAAACTCAAAATGGATTAAAGATCTAAATGTAAGACTGGATGCTATAAAACTCTTAAAGGAAAACATAGGCAGAACACTCTTTGACATAAATCACATCAATATCTTTTTTTGATCTGCCTCCTACAGTAATGGAAATAAAAAAATAAAATAAATGGGACCTAATTAAACTCAAAAGGTTTTACATTGCAAAGGAAACCATAAACAAAACAAAAAGATCACCTACAGAATGGGAGAAAATCTTTGCAAACAATGTGACCAACAAGGGTTTAATTTCCAAAATTTACAAACAGCTCATGCAGCTCAATATCAAAAACACAAACAACCCAATCAAGAAAATGGGCAGAAGATCTAAACAGATATTTATCCAAAGAAGACATACAGATGGCTAAAAAGCACATGAAAAGATTCTCAACATCATTAATTATTAGAGAAATGCAAACCAAAACTACAATGTGATATCATCTTACAGAAGTCAGAATTGCCATCATCAAAAAGTCTACAAACAAATGCTGGAGAGGATGTGGAAAATAAGGAACCCTCATACACTGTTGGTGGGAATGTAAATTGGTGCAGCCACTATGGAGAAGAGTATGAAGGTTCCTTAAAAAATTAAAAATAGAGCTACCATATGATACAGCATTCCCACTCCTGGGTGATATATTTGAAGAAAACCATGGCTCAAAAGGATATGTGCACCCCATTGTTCACTGCAGTGCTGCCTACAATAGCCTAGACATGGAAGCATCAAAATGTCTATCGACAGAGGAATAGATAAAAAAGATGTGGTACATATATATAATAGAGTATTACTCAGCCATTAAAAAGAATTAAATAATGCCATTTGCAGCAACATGGGTGGACCTGGAGATTATCATACTAAGTGAATTAAATCAGACAGAGAAAGACAAATATCACATGATATCACTTTATGTGGAATCTTAAAAAAGGTACTAATGAACTTAATTACAGAACAGAAACAGACTCACAGACTTATGGTTACCAAAGCTGAAAGGTGGGGGATAGGGAGGGATAACTTGGGATTTGGGATTGACAAACACACTACTATATTTTGAATAGATAACCAAAAGGGACCTACTGTACAGCACAGGGAATTCTGCTCAATATTTTGTAATAACTTAAGTGGGAAAAGAATCTGAGAAAGTATACATACATGTATATGTATAACTGAATCACTTTGTTGTACACCTGAAACACAATATAAATCAACTATATTCCAATATAAAATAAAAATTTGAAAAAAGAAAGCAACAATATCATTATCAATTCGTTATCAATATTTTATCTGTATGTGTATATATACTAGTTAGGATCACACATGTATTTCCTTGTTCTATCATCTGAGAAGGCCTAGAAGCAATGATGTCTCAGTAGTAATGGGCACATCTAGCACCTAGACCTTGGTTTCTAATACCATCCTACAATAAAGGATCCAAGGTTCCTCAGGGAAAAATTGCTGATTCTGAGACTGAGGCAGAAAATATACAATATAAGCCTGGAGTAATAAAATAATTGCAAGTAATTAAATACTTAGTTTTCTTTTAATTTTCCATCAATATTTTGCAATTGTAAAAGAATTGTTATTGGCAGGTATGTAAACAAAAAATTTTTTTAGCAACCACTGGGTGAAAATGTGTGTGCTAAAATTGGCTCAAATGGGCTCGTGAGAGCTGGTTGTTAAATTTTCAGGAGTTTTATCATGCTATCTGTTAAATACAACCATTATTAAAATTTTAATTTTATAAATTTATAATGCTATAAATTAAAAGTAATAAATATCAAAACTTATAAACTCCTAAAAAAATAAACATTTCTTTATCCATTTGGGAAAAGCCCCCTTAAAATTTTCACCTTTGGAAAAAGTCTCTAGACTTTCCTTTTACCTTTTTTCCTGTTAATCCACCTAATTGACATTAATTATACTAATGTTTTTATACATTAGTGGCATCTCTAAGACACACTGAAGGGAAGCAGAGACCACAAATAAGGCTTCACAAAACATTTTTTTGGTTTACTTTAAACTAAAGACGATCTTAGATTAACCTTTATAAATATATATTTTCTCCATGTTTTAATATTTTTCCCTCATAGGTACCAATAAAACAACTGTTTATAATGAGAGCTCCTTAAAATTTACCAATTTAGAATCTTTCCAATTTAAGGGATCCATCATCTGGCTAATAATGAGATATACTTAATAGTCACTCAAACCAATAAGACGCATGAGGCTTCCCCACAAGAGTGTTAAGGATGACACCTAAACAAGATCCAGAAAGTTTACTCCCCAATATAGTTTGAGAAGTAAAGACCTTTGTTGTACAGGCTGACACAACAAAGATTAAGATGACAAAAAGCACCTGAGAGTTGGTACAGTGAGACAAAAGACTGCTCAGAATCCCAGTCTATTTGAATGGCTTCCAAATGAATGCCATTTGTGTACCTTTTCGATGGCAGAGACCAAGTCCTCAAAACACAGAAACATGCACACACATACCCAATCCTGAAGAATATCAGGCAGAACATTTACATGTCAAGGACACAAAGAGAAATGCAAGTTTCCCCAGAAGGGCTTTTATTTTTTTACGGCCAGAATTCTGAAAAGAAGTTTTAATCAAGCCAGCTTTTTCTAACTTGACTATTACACACAGAAAACCCTATCTTAGTCATTTTCAAGGTGATATTTTCTTTAATTCCCAATTAAGTAGGTATTTGCATATATGAGCTCTGTATGTACATGAATCTGGCTGGGGTGTTAGCTGAAGGTTGGTTTTCTAACACCCCTCATTTTTCCGTTTGAGAGAATCCATTTTTCATTTTAAAGTTGCATTTTTGGGGAATAAATTTTACTAGTGTACATTTATCACGACAAATTCTTAAGGTAGCCAATTTGAGGAAAGATGTCAGGTCACCTTCTTACCTAATTATTTAGTCCAGACCACTCAGTATCTCTTCAACTGAGCAAATCCCAGTACCTTTCAACTTCGAGGCTCCTCCAGTATTTTTCATCTGGGGGGAACTTTTCCCCAGTGTCTTTCAACATGACTCCCCTAGTATCTTTCAACTAGAGGAGTCACTCCCC
The DNA here is from genome assembly GCF_030028045.1 of Hippopotamus amphibius kiboko. Classification (NCBI taxonomy): domain Eukaryota; kingdom Metazoa; phylum Chordata; class Mammalia; order Artiodactyla; family Hippopotamidae; genus Hippopotamus; species Hippopotamus amphibius. The sequence goes on along the minus strand of NC_080188.1, from coordinate 193,141,778 downwards.
AATATCTTTCAACTAGGGAGCCAGATACCTGTTAGACCCTCCCAAGTAAAACTCAGGATCACCAGCCAATAATCGGTAGAACTGAGAACCAGGAGAGACTCACTCAAATTCGTCTGGACTCTCCAAGGAGGTGGACAGATGGAAGAGGCCTCTGCTTGTACCAAAGCTCCAGTTCCCTATGGAGTTCAGGTGAAGGAGAGAAGTCTGCTCTGGGCTCTTTTGTTGGTCGCCAAAACTGTGAACTGGAAAAAAAAAAAAAGCACAAACTGAAAGTTGAGAAATATGTTTTATTTGGTGGACAAAACTGAGAAGTTAAGCCTGGAAGACAGCCTCCCAGATAGCTCTCAGGCGCTGCTCAGTAGAGGTAAGGGAGGAGCCAGGATATACAGGGATTTTTAAAACAAAAACCAGGTAGTCAGAACATCAAAAGATTACTATTAAAGAAAACCAGACATCTCAAGTTAATGAATTTAGTGCTTTTCTATGTATGGGAAGATGCAGGAGTCTGGGCTCACTGAAACCATTCCTTTGATATGCACCTTAGCTGTCTAGGGCCAGTAGCCTGTTCTTCCCATCCTGAGTCTTCTCAGGGTGCAGGTGTCACACCTCAATTGGGGGTGGCTGCAATGTTTGAGGGCTTGGCAGTGGGTGGTCTGTTTGTCTCCATCCTGAGTTCCCTCGGGGCTTACCATCATTGTGGCTGTAGTGGCTGATGACTTCAAGAGTGGAGCATCCTTTGTTTGCTGATACGGCAGGTAACATTTTTTCATTCACACCTCCGGGATGGTCAGGGATGAGAAATTTGGTCAGGTGTTGAGGGTGATCAGACGTTGATGGTGGGCTATTCTGGCAAACCTGACTCAGCAGGTTTCTTGCTAAAATTGGTTCCTAAAGACATGTCCAAGGACAGGTCCTAGTCAAAAAGAGGGTTCTGACTAGAATTTGGTTAAAGAGAGAATCTTTGAGAGGTAAAGATCAATTTCATTCTGAGCTATTATCTCCTTAGAAATTCAATTTCTGATTATGCTACTTCTTAAAATGTCAGTAATTCAGACTATAATGAAATATGTAATACAAATAAATCACTATATTCTTCAATCTGGCAGAAAAATAGCAGTTGTTCATTCATTTTATCTTGTGATTAACTATTTTTTGGCATCACATGCATTTTATATAGTTGGAATCACCAAATAGGACTATCTAAAATTCTGGATTTTTAAATTGTTCTGGATTTTTAAACTGCATACTCCAGTTTGCAGTTTCATTATCTGAATATTGGTGAGGATGGGGGGCAGTGATGAAAAACCAATACTGGGCTTATCTTTAAGTATGATATATTCAATACAACTTAGGTCAACAAAGATTAAAACACCCAAAGGAATTAGAAATAACTTAAAACATGATTATTGCAGAATTTAGTCTTAACTTTATGAAAAAAATAGGTACTTGTAGCATGCCTATTAGAGATAAAAAATGATCCTGGTATTGTAGAAACTATACTATAATGAAGGAAAGGAAGGGAGAGAGGGAGGGAGAGAGGGAGGGAGAGAGGGAGGGAGGAAGAAAAGAAAGAGCAAACCTGGTGGCTTCAGGACTTGCTACCTCAAAATATGACACCTTAGCAATTGAATATCTTAAATGGAAGCAGTTTGAGGAAACAGCAGGAAGGTGACTCTGCTCCCCTGCCCTTCATTCCCTAGAGCAGGTCATAAACCCTCATAAGAGAGGTTCCCCCCCACCATATCCAGACTAGAATCCTAAAAGAGGCATTGCTGTTCCCATTTCCTACACTTACCTCATACTGTCTGACCTTATTCCTCCATTAATCCATCAATCCTGCGTGAAGTTTCTTAAAACAAAAACAAAAACAAAAACAAAAAACCTGTGTGAAGAAAAGCAAGTCTGTTTCCTTAGGTTTCTGTTTCCTTTTGATTGCTTCCACATCCCATAGAAATTATGTTAAACACATTTCTATGCTTTTCGTTCCTTAACCTGTCTTTGTCATTTTAATTTTCAGACCCAACCAAAGACCTTGAAAGGGTTGAGGAAAATCCTTCTCCATGGAAAACCCAAAGGCAAAAGGTTTTCTTTGGATGTTGTATAAACATGAGGTGGTATGAATTTGAGAGACTAACAAAATAATGAAGCATAGTCCTAATTTCTTGTAAAATATGAAGCTTTGCACAGATTGTGTTAAACTGTCTTTTCATCCCAGTACATTTATCTTTTTTTTATTTGATTGAAATTGGTGGCCATTTTTAATGGAGAGAGAATTTACTGGCATTATAATCCTGCCTTTTACAAAGTAGGTTTCCTATTTCTTTCAGTTTTAATACATTTATTATTTTTCCTTAAAATTGCCAGGTTCATTTAGGTTTTCAATTCTACTGGTCTAAAGTTACTTATGACACATTTTTAGTTTTTTGATTTCTATATACAGTTATTTAAAATATGTTTTTAAATGTCTGAAGCTATTTGTAAGTTCTACCTTTTTTCTTTGAACTTACTGGCCAAAGTTGATCTATTTTATTTTGTTTTCTAGAATCAATTTTTAGTTTCACTAAAAAAAATGTTTCTTAATTCTTTGGTTTTTAATTTTATGAGTTTACTAGTTCATATTTTTTATTCCTTTATTTTTATTTTTTTCTTTTTTGGTTGTAAGCTCAGTACATTGCTTTCCAATTTTTTTTTTAACCAGGTTATAAATTTGTAAGAAGACCATAAATTACCTAATAAATACAATATTGTCAAAATCAGTAAGTTTTTACATGGTGCATTCTCATTTTCATTACTTTTATCAAAATAATATGACATTCCACTTTAACCTCCTCTGAATATTTTTACATTCAGTTTCATCTTATTTTTGCCATCGTGTAAATATGCAACAGAATTGAAAATATGTGGGCTTCAATTTGTCTTATATCAATTAATTTCCAATATTTCTGTAGCATTTGTTATTTATAATTAGGAAAATACATTGTATTTTATGTGAAAATGTATTTCCATACATTATATTTTCCCATATTTGATGAAGGAAAATTACATGTATTTTAGCATATATTTCATAGCATCAGTGCAAATTACAATTATCATATTAAATCATATCATATTAAATAGCCATATGTGTACTTGTATGTTCATTTTGATTGCATTTACTTTGTATTAGAATTACAATTTACCCATTTCTTACAAACATGATAATCCTTGGTATTTAATACGTTTGATTAAAAAAAAATGAGTATGTAAACCACACTAATAGTCCTTTCCATTTCCTTCAAATATGAAGTTTGTTAATTTACTATTACATGTAACCTTATCTATGCATTCTCTCCATGTACTTATCTTAAATTTTTTAGGGGAAAAATTGTTGAAATCTGTTTTGTCAATTGGAATTGTTTAACAGCTGTCCATAGCTTCCCCAAATCTGTGTTCGTCTGTGAAAAACTGTATTCTTTGTACATTCCAACTTGGCAATGACACAACCTCAGTTCATTTAAGCACATGACTATCATTCATTCATCAAATGTGTCCCTCCTGCTAGAATTGTGCTTTGAGAGGAAATGTTTCAATGTTGGTTCACAGGCTATGTTCCAGGACTTCTTTTCAGTTAATGTAAATATAGTTAAAGTCAGCTGGTGAGGGGAAAAAGCAATTTCCAAACTACGCATGTATGCAAAAAGGCAATCCTTGCCATACAGCCAGATACATTTTAAAAATGATACCCTCAGTATAAACTGGTGCAGCCACTGTGAAGAACAGTATGGAGCTTCCTTAAAAAACTAAAAACAGAGCTACCATATGATCCTGCAATCCCACTCCTGGGTATATATCCAGAGAAAATTCTAATTTGAAAAAAATACATGTACTCTAATGTTCATAGCACTATTTACAGTAGACAAGATATGGAAGACACCTAAATGTCCATCAACAGAAGAATGGATAAAGAAGGTGTGGTGTATATATGCAACAGAATATTCCTCAGCCATAAAAAAGAAGGAAATAATGTCATTTGCAGCAACATGGATGGACCTAGAGATTACCATATTAAGTGAAGTAAGTCAGACAGAGAAAGACAAATATGATATCACTTACATGTGGAATCTAAAACATGATATAAATTAACTTATTTACAAAACAGAAATACATTCACAGATATAGAAAACAAACATGGTTACCAAAGTGGGAAAGGGGGGGGCAGGATATATTAGGAATTTGGGATTAGCAGATACATACTACTATATATAAAATAGATAACCAACAAGGACCTACTGAACAGCACAGGGAACTATATTCAATTTTTGAAATAACCTATAATAGAAAAGAATATGCAAACAAATATATATTTGTATGTACATACATATATAACTGAATCACTTTGCTGGACACCAGAAGCAAAATTAACAGTGTAAATCAATTATACTTCAATTAAAAAAAATCCACTCAAAGGAAAAGGGTAAAAAGACTTCCATAAATTATGGTATATCAAAATTTACAGCAATATATTTTCTTCTAAGTTTTACTTTTTTTGTAATTGTTTGTGTCTTCACTAATTTCTATTTTATTAAGATATAACAAAAGAAAGAAGCTATGTCATTGAAAGCATTATTAACAGAAGGTTTAAGGATGCATGCAATTAACTAAATGGAGAGTGATATTGAGGTTTTAAAACTTAAGTCTGGCCTGCCTCTGTGAAGAGAGATATTTGAAAGAATATGATGATTTTTTCATATTAGAGGAACTTGCTTTTATCATTTTCATCCCTATTTCAACCTAAATCTCAAATAAGAGTCCATACTTTTTCCAGAAATTGTAAACTCTTTTAGTCACTACTTTATGGACTCAC